>NC_073305.1:50294155-50915821 GCF_027595985.1 Sorex araneus
AGGTGGCCTATCTTTTAGAAAGGGCATTTAGAAAGTCAAATTATGATAAAAAGGAGTGTTGTGTTTGTCAGCTATTATTATTGTAAATTTACATAAAGGCAATCATAATAGAGAGAAACATTAAATGCATTAATTATCCATTAAGGGGTAATTTAGCAATCATTAAGGAAGGCACTAGTAGATTGGTGATCTTCTTTACAAATGCTGTACTTGATCTAAACTTTATGTACATCAAAATGAGTGACAGGTCATTTTTGCTTTGGTAAAACAAACATCTTTATTATTTGTAGCTAAGAATTGCATATGGGGACAAATAACCAAGCTTAAATTTTATGACTGAGAGCTTTGCACAAAATACCAAGGACTACCGTTTCATCTAGGTATCATAAGACACATAGTTGACCAGGAATAGGTTGATCACATTAGCCAACTGGATCTATATTTTCACCTATCATGGGTGAAAAACCTACTATTGCCTCAGTCCAATACAGCTTCATTACTCTCTTCAGTGTCCCCCATTACATTGATCCAATGGATTTAGAAGTATCCGCCTTCCATATTCTGAATATTGTATCACGAAGCCTAAAGTCACCTGTGTCCAGCCCATTTCATGTCTTGTTTTGAAACATCTTTGTGTCCACTAGATTTACTACAAATGAAAGAAACCCAGCAAAACTAGCATGCATAAAATGGATTATTAGTTTTTACATTAAGACAGAAAGTTAATAGATGGAACCGAAGGCTAGCAAAATACACAGTTCTCCCAAAATATCTGATTCAAGGAGAAGGTGGATTCTTGGCAGCCTGTGCAGCTCCTGCCTGCCCTCTGTCTCCACTGCTTCTTTACAGCCCTCGTTCTTGGCATTGTCCAGTGTGTGGACCCAGGCTTGAATGTATATGTCTTTCTAAGGCCAGTGATGGTAATGAACCAACTGAATGTCTAAATTTCAGTCCCAGGTTCCTAGGAAGAGTAAATGCCTTTCTCTTTCTTTCTTTCTTTCTTTCTTTCTTTCTTTCTTTCTTTCTTTCTTTCTTTCTTTCTTTCTTTCTTTCTTTCTTTCTTTCTTTCTTTCTTTCTTTCTTTCTTTCTTTCTTTCTTTCTTTCTTTCTTTCTCTTCTCTTCCTTCTCTCTTCCTTCCTTTCTTCCTTTCATTCTCTTTCTTCCTTTCTCTCTCTTTCTCTTTCTTTCTTTCTTCTCTTCCTTCCTTCCTTCCTTCCTTCCTTCCTTCCTTCCTTCCTTCCTTCCTTCCTTCCTTCCTTCCTTCCTTCCTTCCTTCCTTCCTCCCTCCCTCCCTCCCTCCCTCCCTCCCTCCTTTCTTTCTTTCTTTCTTTCTTTCTTTCTTTCTTTCTTTCTTTCTTTCTTTCTTTCTTTCTTTCTTTCTTTCTTTCTTTCTTTCTTTCTTTCTTCTCTTTCTTTCTCTCTCTCTTTTCTCTCTCTTTCTTTCTTTCTTTCTTTCTTTCTTTCTTTCTTTCTTTCTTTCTTTCTTTCTTTCTTTCTTTCTTTTCTTTCTTTCTTTCTTTCTTTCTTTCTTTCTTTCTTTCTTTCTTTCTTTCTTTCTTTCTTTCTTTCTTTCTTTCTTTCTTTCTTTCTTTCTTTCTTTCTTTCTTTCTTTCTTTCTTTCTTAATCACCATGAGGGTACAGTTACAGATTTACACATTTTCGTGCTTGTGTTTCTGTTATACAATGTTCGAGAACCCATCCCTCCACCAGTGCCCATTCTCCACCACCAACGAACCCAGTATCCCTCCCATCCCCCAATTCCATCCCCCCACCCCACTCCGCCTCTGTGGCTGGGCCTTCCCTTTTGTTCTCTCTCTCCTTTTGGGTGTTGTGGTTTGCAATAGGGGTATTGAGTAATGCTTTTTCTTTTTGAGAAACATTACCCCTAGTGGTACTTGAAATTCTCGGGGTCATCCCTGGTGGTGTTTGGCCCACTGGTGTGACCTGAGGGTTTTGTGGTCAGGTCCTGTGGTGCCTGGGTTAGAACTCAGGGCTTCACACTTGCTAGGCATGTGCTCTGTGGCTCTCTCCTTGACCCTTGACTGTGTTTTTACCACGCACCCACTTCTGGTTCAGAAAGTCATGGCCGGAAAGCAGGGGTGTGTCATAATGTGCTCCAGAGAGGAGTTTCCCCCTCCATGCCTCACCCCACTAAGCGAACCTACTCTTTATTTCTAGGGTATATACTGGTCTCATCACAGGAGATCAGGTCCACTTCCTCCTGCTTTCAGGAGGGTGCAGTTGACAATTCGTGCTCCCCTGCTACCACTGCTCTTCCCTGCCACGCATCGGGCAGATGTAGCAGTCACCTTCTAGCATTGTCACGCAGAGCACTTTCTGATACTCTGAAGGCCGCATTCCAAACTTCCTCCTGTATTGGGGGGCTCTAGCACCTTGTCTGCCAGCCTTATCTTCACCTGCCTGAGCATCCTCTCAGAACCCAGTAGAACTGGTTTCCCCTTCCTTTCCCTTTGTAGCTGCTGTCACTGCAACGAGCGGGTATGTGTACACATTTGGCTATGGTACTCGCACACTCAGCTGAGTGTTTATTGGGAGCCGCACCCTTTAGCTGCAGTCTGTGAGCACATGTTGCTGAGCCTGGTTCTCATTTAGCTGTGTTGCTTTCAACCATTCTGGAGGACGTGTCTATGGGAGTTGCTAACACAGTGCTCTCCAGCAGTTGTACTTCCTGCTGCTTTCAGCTTCTTTCTTTCTTCTCATGCTTCTTTCAGTTGCCGTGCGTATTAGGAGTCAGTGACACATTTCAGTCATGGTTTTCACATGTGTACAGCTGGCTGTTTCAGAGATCACATGCTCTGTTGCTTGTTAGGAGGTTCTAGATAGTAGCGCTGCCAAGATTGTACTTGGTGCATGTGGGCGGCAATGGAGACTAAACTCACATCCTGACACGTGAAAGGCAGATTATAGCCACCAAGAATGACCCTGCTAGCTCACCCCTTTCTTGTCTGTGTATGTCCTGGACCTGTGCTCCTGCTTTGCTTCTTGACTGTGGTGTCCCCTCCTTTGTTTTCTGTTGCTTATGCTCTGATAGCTCAATGTAAGAGGACTTGGTATAGGCAGCTGGAGTAGAGAAGTCTTACCTAGTTGAAAGGATTAGTACCAAAAGCAGCATCCCCGACAGTGTCACTGGGACTGACAATGGTCTTAGGGAGGGGTTTAGGGTGAGTGGGATGTCAGCAGCACTAAGTGTTTTTCTTTAAATTCCCACCCTCGCTAGGATGTCATTGCTATATCTAAGCTACCTTTGTCTCATCACCATTGTTTTGCAAGTATCTATTATAACCATGTCCTGTTGTTTCGGAGTCCCCTTGCTGGACAGCAAACTATAGAGTAAGGATTGTGTTTTCTGTTTCATTTGGATTCTCTACACTCAGTGCAGAATTGCTTTTTTATTCATTATTAGACATACGTGGCTGTATTCAGCTCAATAAACATACATAAGTGCTTTTTATTTGTCACATATTGTTCATTGACAAAATTATCCTTGACCCAACAAGGGGCCATTGGGGGTGAATAAATTATAAAGGATGGTATATTGGGTGTAACAAATGATTAACATGGTAACAAAACAGAATATCTTACTTTCAAGTTTCTAATTATGAAGGGTTTTATAGGCTCATGAACAAAGAAAACCACAAAAACTTCTCCTGTGGCTTCCCCTGAATCTGCCTAAATTATTGATAGGGACTTCTGTCTTAAGACCCATCCTGGTACATTCGGTAGGATGGGTCTGAGTCTATTTCAACTCCCTCTGTTTTGCCTTCTGGATATTTAGCTCCCCTGCATCTGTAAGTGCCCATGTGACCTGTTTTTTTCTAAGGGAATATTGGAAGACATACCTAGAGAACATTTTTTTTTTATTCTTTGAAGACATGAAGCTACATAAAGGGAAAGCTTTTCCTTTCTCTCTCTTCGTTTCTGGAACACAGATGCAATGCCTGAGATGCAGCAGTCATTTTGCTACCGAAAGAGGCAAGCTGGAGCCTGAAAACGGTGGAAGATAAGACAAGTTTGTCCTCCGAAGTTGTTCATGAAAAGCTGTGTTGGCCGTCTCTACCCACTTTGAGACAAAGCAAAACCCCTTAATTATTTAAGCCATTGTGACTGGTTTTCCTGGCTTTTTTTTCCAGTTGAATCTACTATGGATAGACTCAGCAGTATCAAGTCTTTAGCTGAAGAGTGTTAGGTCCTGTTACTAACTTGATCTCTTCATGCAATCATTTTTACAAGGGCCTCCTGCAGACCTACACAGAGAAACAAGGTTCTCATTTTAACCATGGCCCACTTCCTCCCAAGAGCCCAGTGTCACATAGGTCAGAGACTAAGTGACAGGAGAGTTTGGGCTTTTATCATAAGCCATCATACAGTTTGCTGACTGTTTGGGGACTGGACAGTGAGCCATACCATACTAGGCACATACTGCATGTGCCTAGTCTATAGACATGTCTGGTAATGCCTATCTAGAGGGAAGGGTTCTGGGCACCATTTAAGGCTATTTTTGGTCCTGGCACCAAAAAAAATGCTGACAGAAAGTCAATGGTGGAAGAAAGCAAAGAGAAACAGTGGATGAAGAAAAGCACCTCCTGTCCACCTTTCTATCGCTGAAGGAGATGCTTCACAGCTAGGGGCGGGGCTGGGGGTGCAGGGGACAGCTTTAGATGCCAGACGCAGTGTGGGGGATTTGGAATTCAGGCTAGCCCAGGAATTCTTACCACCAACTGTCTGCCCTCTGCCTGGGTTGTTTAACTTTGAGTAGGAGCATAAGTGTGTCTGTGTGTGGTGGGGACGTGAGGAGGCGGGCAGCAGACATGGCCGTGAGGCGTGGTTCACTTTAGGCTGCATCTTCGGTTGTGGTAAATGTGTTATGAAACTCCGACAGCTGGCTCGGGTTTCTGGACTGAATTGCCATATAAGGTGTCCCGTCTCAGGCTTTGTGCTAGGAAAACTTAGGGAGATGGGAGGGGAAGGACCTCCTGGGTTGGGAATGCTTTCTCCCCGTCACCTGACAAGTCTGCCGGTGTTTCCTAGGAGGGATGGACACAGACCTTGTGCAGACCCTCTGGCACGGGGCTCTGGGCCCCATCTGTACTGGGCCAGCGGGGATTTGGCATTCTTTCTTCCTTGAGTCGGGCGCATTGTGTTCAAGCCTTTGTGTTTCGCTCTTGCCATGTCTTGTCTTTAATACAGACAGATAGAAGAGATTGGGGAGGAAAATGACTTTCACGGTTTCTTCTTTTGATCCAAGTCACGGGTCACAGATCAAAGTGGCCACAACTTCATCTTAGCTTTAGAGTTCTCTTGCAAAATGTAGGGCTGCTCTGTTTGGGGAGAACAGACCAAAGATCTGTTTCTTTTAATGGACTCCAATTCCCTTGGCTTCCAGACTGCCTCTTTATGTTGTTCAGCATTAGCAACGGACTAAAAACCACCAGGTGATGTCTCATAGCCCTGCCGGGAGGGGAGAGTAGAGCCGTGGGCACCTTTTATGTTACAAAGACAATGATTCCCCATGTTATTTTGGATGCTCTCCAGCCCCACTGAATGCCCTTGCTTGAAAATATGAACTGTGGTGCCCAGTATTCCCTTAGACCAGCTAAGCTCTGCCAGGACTTTCCTGGGAACAGAATGTCTCTGACACATTCTCTGTGTCTCCCTGACCCTGATACTGAATAATTCTTGACACTTAGAAATGCATAGTAGCCCCTGTTAACTTCTTTTTCAATTTTTTTTAAATTAAAAATATTTATAGCCTCCACTGGTGCTGATTGGCAGGCAGTACCAGCCTGTCAGACTGCTATTCCTTCCTAGTGCTATATATTTGGGCTTGGCAGTGCTCAGGGAGCACTAAGACTGAATCCTTCAGTGCTCAGTGGACCATGCAGTGCCAGGAAATTAACTCAAGGCCTCTCACATGCCCGTCATGTATTCTACCATTTGAGTTGTCTTCTCTCTTCCAGTTCTTATTCCCCAGTTTCATAGATTGGCTTAGATCTCCTGAATTATTTAATAATCACTATATCACTGTCATCCCATTATTCACCAATTTACTTGAGCGGGCACCAGTAACGTCTCCATTCATCCCAGCCCTGAGATTTTAGCAGCCTTTCCTTACTCGTCTTTTCCAATCATTGGAGGTTCTTTCAGGGCCAGGGGAATGAGACCTGTTATTGTTACTGTTTTTGTCATATCGAATACACCACAGGGAGCTTGCCAGGCTCTGTCGTGTGAGCGGGATACTCTTGGTAGCTTGCCAGGCTCTCAGAGAGTTATATATATATATTTTTTTTTCTCTATGATTTTATGGAAAATGGGTAGGCAGTGTCTTATGATGTGTCCAGGAATATGTTCATTCATGCTTGAGGCTCAGCCCAAACATGTGGAAAGCAGCCTGGAGCATGACAGTGGTTGGGTAGTGGAGGTCAGCTGCCAGGGCTGGGTCCCTTGGGGTGGGGAGGGCTCTCACCTGGCCCCCTCTGAGGCACCCTGAGTGGAGACAGTCTGGTGCGGAGTCTGGTGGCATGGTTTTGGGAGCCTCATTTTATGCTCCCTTCCAGATATTTCACAATTATCTCATAATATTTACTTTTATTTAGACAAAGGTGTAGATATCTAGATTTAGATCTAATTATATATTTAGAAAGAGATACCAATATAGATTTCTCTATATTCTACGCCCGCTTATCTACATATAGGCCTTTGTATCTGTACACAGATACCTTTGCTCACTAGCTGCAGACATAAATAGAGCTATCTTTATATCTGTACACACACTTGTATAGGAATGGGGAGAGAGTGGAGAAGGAATCACATTGTCCTCATCAGCAATCTCCTAGAGAGGAGGAAGTGGGAAGCTTGGGATGACTTAGAATGTCTCATTTCTGTAATTTGTAAGTTTTTGGTTATGGAGTCTGGTATTCAGCAATAACAACAACAAAAAGGTTCCCGCTACCCTTTTGATTCCAGGGGTGGGTGTTGGAAGATATCTTCCTGCTGCCACCAAGCCCTCGGAGAGCAGGGAACGAAGATGAGAAACCAGTTGTCTAAGTCCACAAGTCCAATCTTCATGAGTTGCCTTTTCTTAAAAAAAAAAAATGTGGGGGATGGGACTGAAGAGATAGTACAGCGGTGAGGCACTGGACTTTCCCAAAGCTGACCTGGGTTTGAACTCTAAGCACAGAGCCAGGAGTAAGTCCTGAGCCCTGAACAGAGCTGGGTATAGCTTAAAAACAAAACAAAAACAATAATTCCCCCCTCCCCGCAAAAATAAAAAGTATTTCAGAAAAGGCCAATGAGCTCTAGGACAAATACCCAATTGCCACACAGAATTGGGTGATTAATTCCCTCTCGTCATTTCCCTTGACTGCATCCTTTGTTGTTTTTTTTTTCCTTTGGGTGCTTTGGGATCACATTTTGTTGGTGTCAGAGTACTAATGATGCACTGTCTCAGTGGAAGCATTTAAGGAAGTGTCTGCCAGAGAAGGCCCAACCTTCTGTGAGTTTGGTAAAGGGTGACTTTTTTGTTTCTCCTCCGAGGTGTGTGAACTTCAACATGAGTACCTCACCCATCCTCTTCTTCCCCACTGTGCTCTCTGCGCCTTTGATTCCTCCTGAATGAGCTATCTTGCAAGAAGTGTCTCTGAGTTGTCTGACCCACAGATAAGGATTCTTCCACATGCCTGAGTCTTCAAGGTGGGGTCTGTGAGGGGGGCATCTCAGCAGGAACATTCTTCTTATTTTTTTTTTCTGAAGCTGAGTGCTGACATCTTTGTTAATTACACAATAGGCACTTTTTCCCCCCTAGCCAACAAGACTGTCCTTGTTTTCAAATGTTGTGAACCAGACGTTCCAAGCTCATTTTCTTTGATCAGTGTTACACAACTTTTCTGAGTGCTAATCTGTTCCAATTCAAAATAGATTAAAACCGCCACATGAATGGCAGCTGCAGGTTTTTGTTTTTCTTAAAAATTATCTATCTGAGGGGGGGAAAATTCTGAGAAATTGCATTGTGCTTGTGGAAAGTATTAATGATGACTGCTTTGCCAAGATGATTAAAATGGGGGGAAGTATGGAAAGAAAACAAGAAAAGAATCGTGGAAAGGCATGGCGTCTTGACGAGAACTCAGTCGTTTCAAAGGCTATTTCTAGAGGGGGCCTGGTTCAAGCCTAACCACCTCAAATGATGATGAGAGGAAGTTCCAGAAAATGAACTATTTTCAGTGTTTTGTTTTGGTGTCAGTCAAACATAGTGCATACAGGGGTCTGTGAGTCAGACCACAGAAGTGAAGCTTGACATCTCCTTGTTGTGTGGTGGGGCCTCTGTGGCCTGGGAGCCATAGAGAGTCAGGGTTTGTGTAAATTCTTGTAGGCCCTGCTGCTGACAGACAGGCATCTCTCTGTTGCTACTTTAGATGCTCTGGCAAGACAGTACTTGGTGCTCGTAAAGTCACAGTTATACTTCAGGGCAGATGGAGGTCCAGGAGCCTAATTTCTCTATTTTTTTTTTTCCAAAATGCTACTTTGGTAATGTAGAGAGCTGTGAGGGTCAGAGAGATAACTCAGGCCTGAGCTTATGCTGGATGCCCAGCTCGGTGCCCTGAGCACTACTACGTGTGACCCCCGCTAACAAAAATATACCAGAAAGGTGTAATTTTTTTCTATATTTTTTTATTGTTAATAATGAGCCACATTACTGTAAATCAGCCTCTGGACTATTTTAGGGGGTCATTTTTGGTCATTCCAATCTACTCATGGCCTAAGGGTTCTTGGTTATAGAGTCTATTCCTTCAGTTATACTTAGGGAGAGGGTTCTAGAAAAAAACTAGCACATGTTGAATAATTATAATAGGAAAGGCCTAGTCTGTGGATTGTATCCATCTGGGTTGTCTCTGAAAACTCCACTTCAAGTAGCTTCTCCACAGGGACACTTATGGAAAGTTTAAACGGGAGATCTAGCTTCAAGCAAGGCCAAAGACAGAAGCTAAACAACGTCCCCAAAACACTGAGTCCTGCTTCTCCTGCTTCCCTGTCTTCATGGTTGAGTTACACCACCCTAGGCTGGTCAGTTTTTAAGGCAGTGAATATAGCAGAAGGAAAAGCACATCTGCTTCCTGCGAGACCCATGCCAGGGTGTCAGTCGAGGTGGTTGCCTCTCGCTGGCCTGGAGAATTTATTCCAGGTCACAGGCAGTGCTGAGCTGAGCAAGAGTTCTGAGGCCTGGAGTGGGAGCCTCTTCCTGGGGCAAGGAGGAGCCATCTCCTCCTATCTCAGGGATGCAAGCAAGGAGGAGGATCAGTACACCTTGATTGCCTCTCCATTCCTTATTGTGTGATATTTTCACTCTTCACTCATTTATATTCTGACCAGGTCCCCAAGTAGACTTCAGAAAACTGAAGATTGGGAAAAGGGTAGGTCCATGACTACCGAAGGACCCACAGCCTCGCATGTCCCATAGATAAGCATGCCAGGAGACATCCAAGCCAGCTGTTCTGCAGTTCCAGCCACTGTATTCTCTTCTCCCTTTTTGATCACCGCTGAACTAAGAAGCAGTAACAGTGTATACTAAAATCATAGATGTTAACAGTAATGAACCCTGTCACCTACACTACAATAAATCAAAAGCAACTAATAGACTCCACCCCAGGCCAGACCTTTAGTGAGTTTGTGATCCAGGTGATCTCATTGTTTTCCACTGCCTAGAACTTGGGTGTTTGGAGTCAGACACTTAACTTCTGCATTATTTTATCATCGAATACCAGAGGGTTTGAATGGCAAGGCTCTCTATGCTCTTTTTCTCTGTCTGGAAAGCCATCTTTCATCTCTGCAGAGAGAGGTTGATCGCAATTATTTTGTGTTTCTCAGCTTGATTCAAGATGAATTCAATAATAAGTGTACTTGTGAACTTCAGGCTCCTTTATCTTAAATTTATTTATTTTTAAGGAGTCAATATCATTCAGGCAATCCTTCAGTGAAAAAAAATAAGAAAAAGAAAAACTGCTTTAAAAAATTAAGAAAGGTAGTTTTTATTGAAACTTATTTAGAAAGATGTGAGGGAAGAGAAAGTGCGAAGTGTGTGTTTAAGAGAGAACACAGGCTTCTCCGGAGTGGAAATATGCAAGCAAAGGAACATGGAGACAAGCAAGTGAGATACGTGTTCAAGGAAGAACATGGACTTGAAGAGCAAGCCAGAAAGCTGTTTTGTTTTTTTGAGATCATAGTTGAATCCTACAATTTGCATGCTATGTTGGGAGAACATGAAGCAGAGGATCCAAGAATCAGTATGTGTTCTGTTATTAATCACACTCAGTTAATACACTCTTCTTATAGAAAGGATTGCACAAAACACAGGAGGGAGAGAGAGAATGTGCATTCTGGCTTTATTTGACATAAACAGTGTAAAAGGGAAAAGATCGCTCTTGTTGGTTAATATTGAAGAATTGGCTGAATATAGAAATTCATCTCTATGTGTAGCTGAATGCATAAAGCAAGTCAACTTCACTCCACTTAAAGAGCATAGTGTGTTTGTGTTTTCAATGGAACGGACTAGCTAATTTGGTGTTTTAAGTTTTGTTTCAGATTTGATTTTCTTTATATTAAGGAAAAGTAGTACTCTCAGTGCCAACTTTATGTCATTCTGTATCTACATAAATATACACCCACAAGTTCTGCTGTTTGTCCTCTCTAGGGAATTATATCTATAAATACTCTAATTGGAACAACCAGTTGTTTGTGGAAAAATAGTTATTAAAATATTTACTTATATAATTTCTGATTTTTTTTCCTTCGTAAGCTAAATAAATCTATAATGGTTCTCATTTCACATGCCACTAATTGCCCTGGGGAAGTGGATAAATCTTTCACCTGTATTCATTTCCTAGGACTGCCATAACAAAGTACCATAGATTGGCTTAAACAACAGGAATTTATTATTTCATTGTTTGGATAGAAGTCCCATTAATAGGTACCTGGGGCTAGACCTTCAATATCGCTTATATGGGGACAAAATTCCAATTCCATTCCTCTTCAATTAAAGCCATTCCTATGGGAAAAATATATTCAAAACTTTCTCAGCATTTCCCTAAATCTTAACAAATTCCAGCATAGACTCTAACTCAGAAATCTTAAATATAACCATTTAAGTACACCCAACTTAAAAATTTCATCTTCTATATCATCTAGATAACCTGTAGGTAAGTCTCCAGCTATGATATATTCTAGATAAAATTTCTATTTGTAGGCCTGTGACACAGGTTATCTGCTTACAAAAATACATAGTTCGTGGGCTGAAGCAATAGTAAAGTGGGTAGGGCATTAGTTTGTGTATGCAGTTGATTGGGTTCAGTATCTAGTACCCCATGTACCCTGAGCACTTCTAGGAGTGATCCCCTCAGCAAAAAGCTAGGAGTAGGCCCTGAGAACTGCCAGGTATAGCCTAATCCTTTCTGCTCCCCAAAATGTATAGTACAAAAGGCATAAAATAGATGCCCCATTCTGAATTGGACACCTGGAAAGAATTAGGAGTCATAGAGCCAATGAAAGTTTGCAACACATCAAGGACAATTCCATTGGGTTTCAGGGCCTGGAAAATAAGTCCAGCCCTGTGTGACTGAACTTCTTCCTTGGGGTTCCAGGTATCAATACCCAACTTCTTTGCCTTGGTGATTTTTGTCATTGGAGTAATTCTTTCTTCATTTTATCCCATCTCTGTCTCTTTCAGACCAGGTTGACAGTGTTTCTGCTGATAAAATAATCTTAAAACCTTTGTCAGCTTTCCATGAGTGTCAAGGGGAATCATGCCAACAGACTCGAGAGTTTTACAGACTCATCCAGGATAATCCCATCTCCATTCTTGGCTTCTGCTGCATTGACTGAATCCATAAGTGAATTGCTTAATCTTTTAAGCTAGTTTTTCCTTCCAGGATCTTGGTATTCTATCTGAGTGTATTCTTATCCTCTCCCATTCCCTCTCTCCCTCTCTTACTCTTTCTGTCACTTTGTGAAAACATTTAAAATTATCCAGTAATTTTTTTTTGAGAGCTTCATACTTAATAACTCTTCTTGCATTTTACTAAATGCACCAAGGAGAAACCAGACCATATTTTCTACACTTTGAATTTGCCTCCACTAATTTAAGTTCATTATTTACAATTTCTTCATTCTACCAATTATAGGAAATAACTCAGCCAAGTTTTCAGACACTTTATAGCAGATTGTTTTTCCTCAGTGTCTGTGCATGTTTATCTCTCTCTTGTAAAGCCTCCCAGCAGTGCCTTTATCATTCCAGTTAATGGCACCATTCTCTACACAATGATCTATGCATTTTCTTCCAAGATAAGGGGTTTTCCTATTGTCCTCTCTTTCTCCTAACCTCCCACCAGATTGCTTATAATGCCCATTTTTTTCCTGCCAACAGCCCCTACTGTAACACTCTGTGTTCTAGAACTGAAATCTTTATGGGCTTCTTATCACTATGTATCACCAATTCATGGCTTAAAAAACAAAAATTCTGGGGCTGGAGTGACAGCACAGTGGGTAGGGCATTTGCCTTGCACAAGCCAACTTGGGTTCAATTCCCAACATCCCATATGGTCCCCTGAACACTGCCAGGAGTGATTCCTGAGTGCAGAGCCAGGAGTAACCCCTGAGCATTGCTGGGTGTGACCCAAACAAACAAACAAGCAAACAAATAAACAAAAATTCAAAGTCCAGGAAATAGTCAGGGGGCCCAGGGTGCATGTATGTCTGGCATGTGCAGGTCTCTCACTTCAGTCCCTGACACCTCATGCCTACCCCTGCAGCACTGCTGCACATGGGCTCAGTGATCCCCTGCAAGATCCCTCAGTTGATTCAGAATGCCAGACCTAATCCACTTTACCCAGTTGGGCAAGGATTGCCAGGAGTGGCCCCTGGGACTCCTGAGCATTACTTACAAAGCCCTCACAAGACCAAAACCTAGTATCGCAAAGTTTGAAATCATGGTTTGGGAAGAGCCATTCTCCCTTTGAAAGCTGTTGGGAAGAGCCATTTCTGCCTCTCCAGCTGGCCAGCACTCTCCTTGCAGCATCATTGTCCCAGTTCCTGCCTCTGTCTTCACAGGGCCATTTTCTCTCTGTTTTGTTCCAGATCACTGTGTCTTTTTTTCTTCTAAGGACAGGACATAATTCCCTTAGGGCTTGCTAGAATCTAGTATACCATCATCTTCACTTATTGCATTTGCCAAGACCCTCGTTCCAAATAAAACCACAGTTACAGGGGTCGAACTTCATCATCTCTTTTAGGAATGCATAATTCAACTCACAACATTATCCTTCTGAGAGCCTTCAGTTTTCACATTTGTGCAAACAAGACAGTTTTGATTAAAAACGACAGAAAAAAACACAAATCAAATGAATGCAGGCAGAACACACCTGTTTGGCTGTCACAAGTAATATTTTCATGGGTAGTTCAGATTCCAGGCATGATTCAACCTAAATGCTCAGGTACTGTCACTGGGGTGTAGGAACTCTTGGTTCCTTCTTTTCTGCTTTATCTTCACATGTAAAGTATGCCCACGTGGTTGTTTCTCCTGTTCACTAACTTCTCATAGCTCCCCCACTATATATCTTATAAAAGTGCTAAGGCCTTACTTACTCTCATAGCTCTAATTGTCCTTGCATGTGGAATAATGTGCTTTGCTGCATGATTTATGCATGAGGTTTCTCTGTATCCAGAGCTGTAGCCTGTGCTCCCAAACATGGCAGAAGCCAACTATTGCTAACACAGGAAATAGGTGATTCTTCCTGTAGGCAAGTTCATACATAGCAATGTCTCTCTCAATCAGTATGTGATGGGGATTAAATGAGAAGGTCTCTCAGTGTCCTTCAGCTCTAACTTTGCTACTGACCTCACTATATAGTCTACTGATTCTTGGCCAAAGAGTTATATGTAATAACCTTAGTTTCTTCATCACTAAAATCTTCTTTGGAAGATTTTTAAAAATTACTTTTGCTAGGGCCAGACTGAGCAATTATAATCCACCATATAAGAGAACTTGATAAATTTTGACAAAAGCATTGCATATAATCATTCCCTTAGTCATGACACAGAATATTTCTTTCATTTTCTGCCCCTTTTCCTGCATGCCATTATAGCCTTTTCATCCCCGACAACCTGCTTTCTACAGTAGCAGGTTAGCTTAGGTTGTAATTTAGTTTTGGTGCAGAAGCTTTCCAGCAGTTCTGGGGCTTGGGAGGACCACTTCTAGTGATATTCAGCCCCCACTGCATGAATCTAATGTTTGGAGCTTGAGCCTAGGATGCCATGCTATTTGTCTGGTGGTATTCAGAAGCTTAGATGTCTGACAGTGCTTGGGAATAGTAGGACTGCATTTGGAGGTGATGGGGAGGTCAGGGGGCATGAAGTATTGGGAATTGACCTTAGGGTCTGGCATAGACAAAACATGAGTTCCAGCTTTAATGGCTATCTTCTATGGCTTATGTTTTCCATTGTTGATTTATTTTGTTTTTAAGGATGATCCATTAAAGTACTTGGCTTTTAACTTTTAGGGTGAAAGTTAAATGCATGGTACAAGTTCTAAATAAACATTAGCTTTCATACTATATTATATTTATTATATATTAATACATGTATTTATATTATATACATATTTATATTAGTATGTTATATTTTATGTTATATTAGTATATATACTGTATTAGTATATAGTTTATATATTATATTAGTTATTATTGCTGAATACATTAGGCAAATTCAGTCTTCTTTAGGATGAAAAGTAGGAAATTTCCAATAAACAATAGGTTTTAGCCTACAGAAAATGGAAGTTTTGTAATACTTGATCTGATAGGAATTGGATAAGAACAATCCCTTCAATTCCTTCTCAGTGTTCATGCATCAGGAGTTTGGTGTGGGCATTCTTTGACTATTGTCTTTTACTTATTAAATATGTAGGACTTCATGCGTGTTTCTCATTTGAGTTATTGTCCAGTCTGCAATGATATGTCAAGAAAAGGTTATCCCTGTAGGAAGAAAGCTATCTTACTGAAGGCTTTGGTGTCCGTTGACATTTGGAGTTTGATGCCCAATATCCATTCCTCCTGGGCAACACTGGAACATTGTTGGTAGAAGAATGCCTCTCGTACTGTAGAAATTGGCAGATCTTTGCAAGGAGTATGAGAGATCAGTGGAGAAGTCTAAGGAGGCCCTAGGGTTCCAATGAAAGAGATTTTTGTCCATAAAGACTGGATTTATCCCTTTATTCTATTCTAACACTCTCTTTTCTGATGAGACCGGATGTGACATGGGTTCTTCTAAATGTACTGTCCCCAATTAGTGGTTCCAGTTCCTATCCAGATTTATGTCATAGTCACTCAGCTTGGTTGAAAGAGACTAAAAGAATTTATAGGAGACTCTTAGATCTGATGTGATTTACACTGAATTAACATCAGTTAGAACCAGATTTGAATCTTGGTTCTGCTATGTATTAGGAGCGTTTCCCTAAATGAGTAGCTCCATATCATTCGATCTTGGTTTGTTTAATTTTTTTTTTTTTTTGGCTTTTT
This sequence comes from Sorex araneus, assembly GCF_027595985.1. NCBI lineage: Eukaryota > Metazoa > Chordata > Mammalia > Eulipotyphla > Soricidae > Sorex > Sorex araneus. The sequence continues at coordinate 50,309,733 of NC_073305.1, forward strand.
GGGTCACACCTGGCGATGCACAGGGGTTACTCCTGGCTCTGCACTCAGGAATTACCCCTGGCTGTGCTCAAGGGACCATACGGGATGCTGGGATTTGAACCCGGGTCGGCCGCGTGCAAGGCAAACGCCCTACCCGCTGTGCTATCTCTCCAGCCCCGGTTTGTTTAATTTTTTAAAGGATATGATTTGCCGAAATTTTAAATAACCTCTCCAAGATGTCCAAAAGAGACCTTAAGATTTGCCATGTTGGTTTATGGATAATTTTGACCCCAGATCGATGGACACCTTGAAAATTGGAAGTATGACTAGATTTAGAGTTATCCCCAGAAATAACTTTTCTATCAGAGAAACTGTCTATGTGGTAGGGCAGATTCCAGAGCAATCTCCTCTCTTCTTGAAGTTCCAAGTTCCTATCCCAACTTTTAAATTAAGATTAAAATCCTCATTTGGGGGCCAGGAAGATCACCCAAAGGGCTACAGGATCTACTTTGCACTCAGAAGCCCAAGGGGATGGGTTTGTTCCCTTGCACTGTATACTTCTGTAAGGACCACTGGGAGTGACTGCCTGTGATGCCCCGCCTTCAAGTAACCCCTTCATTTTGTCACCAATTACTTTAGAATTTACTTCTATGTATATTCTCCATTAAATTTATATGATTATATTTAGGATTATTGTGGGGTAGGTGTCACCCAAACAGTGCTAAAGGGGCCTTATACCACTGCCAGTGGCCCAAAGATTCAGTCCACAGGTCTGAAGTGCTTCTTGGTTTGGGTGGTACTGTGATCCATCAGGATAACACACAGCAATTTTTAGGGGACCAGGTGGTTCCAGAGATCAAATATAGCTTCTGCATGAAAGGCATGTACTCTAAACCTTTGAACTATCTCCTGGCCCATAAATTTGTCCTTTTCTTTTATGTCTGTGTCAATTTGATTGTTTTATTAACCTGAAAAGACAATTGAAAAATTTCTTCTCCATCTTTGCACTTCGATTTCTTTAACAAAAGTAACTCCTTTAGGGTCATGGTGAAGATTAAGTGAGATAAAGTATAAACAATAAAAATTACAGCTAACATTTGGGTACAACTTTATGCCAACTCTGCGTTAAAAGGTCCTACACTTGATGCTTTGGGTTGCCAAGTAAGGCTCTGTTTTTCTCTTCCATCCTAATGGAACCATGATTTGCCTCACCAACCTACTTCTCCAGAAAGATCACTATTCTCTTTCCTTGGGAGAAGCTTATCTTTTTTCTCTTTCTTTTGCACATGATTGGCTTAGACTTGGCATAAAATCAAACTCTGACCAGTAAAACTGAAGGGCAAATATGCTGGGAGGCTTTTGGGAAAATGTTGCCTTGATCCTAATCTTATTCCTCTGGACAGCATTCTTTCTGAAGCAAACACCAAAGCGGCTGCATCCATCTTTCTACCAACTGGAGAACAAAATCACCGCAGATTGACAAAGAAGTGAGCTGGAAAGAATCTGGGTCTTCAAAGTCATTGTTCCAGATTTGACCTACTTTAACTTGAGACTTCCTGTTATGTCACATATTACATTTTCTTTTTTGTTGAAGCCAATTAGACACAGGAGTTCTGATTTTAATTATTGATATAGCCTTGTTTATTTATTTGTTTTTATTTAATCCTCAAACTCTCCCTATAAGGCTAGCCCAGTGTCTGACTAATCCTGGTGGCTCAGTGGTTGGTCCTGTCTCAGAGATGCTCTGTCACCATGCAATCCTGTGAGGGTCTGTGAGGGCTTTTGATCTGCTCTTTGTCATGTGTGTGAAGCCCTTCCTGTTTTCCATTTTCTTCTGGCCTTTTTCTTAACACTTCATTAAAGGGCTTTATGTCCCACAGCTCTGGGGCTCGTGTAAGTAACCAATGCTCTATCCCTGACCACATTAAAGTTTGTAGGCTTCATCCTGGAACCCTCCAACACAGTGCCATAAACATAATGAGCAGATTACTTCCCTATCGCTGCATCACAAGTTGCCACACCTCTAGCAGCTTAAAGCAATATCTAGTTTTTTAAATCTCACAGTTCTCTAGGTCAGCTGTTTTCATGGACTTGCTTGAGTCATCTCTCTTTCCCAAGGCTGACATCAAGTTGCTCTCTGAGCTGAGTTCTCTTCTGGAGGCTCTGCAAAAAAAAAAAAAAAAAAAAAAAAAGTACTTCTCAGCTTCTTGAAGTTGTTGGCAGAATTCAATTCCATAGGGTTATAGAACTGTAGACTCCACTTCCTACCTAGCTGTTGACTGGGGCTACTCTTAGGAACTAAAAACTTACTTCCTTGTCTTAGAAGTGGTCCCTACATTTTCCGAACCACCAGGGGGGATTGTTGAATCCTTTTTGTGCTTCCATTTGGCCTGAGGTCCCTTTTTGCTAACAGCTGCAGAAATCTAGTCTTTTGGGGTGGCTGGAGGGATACTGGGGAATGGTGGTGGAAAATGTACACTGGTGGAGGGATGGGTGTTCAATCATTGTATGACTGAAACTCAATCATGACAGCTTTGTAACTATATCTCATGGTGATTAATTAAAAAATATTATTTATCCTAAAAAAAATTTCATCTTTTGTTTTTGTCAGGGAGGTGTGTGTGTCTGTGTGTGTGTGTACATATGTGTGTGTGTGTGTGTACCTAAAAAATGTTCAATGTCACCCCGGCTCTGTGCTCAGAGCTTATTCTGGTTCTTTGTTCAGGGATTGCTTCTGGTATTGCTGGGATGTGGGGTGGGGCATATGTGGTGCTGGGAATTTGAACCAGGGTTGATTGTTTGTGAGACAACTATATTAACTACTGTACTATCTTTAAAGCTCCAATCTCTGTATATTTTAAGAGCTTGCCTGATGGATAAGATCCATATTTTATTGATTGAAGTCAACTAACTGGGAACTCTAATTCCATCTGCAAAATGCCCCCAGATTGATGTTTGATTAAATAATGAGTGGATGGTCAATTTGGATGGAAATTCTACCACTATAACAGGTGTTGTATAAATGCATTATTTTATTATTTTGACATTGAATCAAAGAAATAATAGGTAAATGTTTATAAAGTATTAAATTAATTTAGTTTTACTCTTTAATTTCAGGGATCCTTCATTATGGTACCAGTGTTTGTACTACCCATTGTAATAGTTAAAAAAAACAACCCCAAACCACTTCAACTTAACAGAGAAAACAAACCAGCCAACCAGTAATTATGAGGAGGTTGTTACTTTTTTTGAGGGTCATTGGTGGAGGAAAACAAAATTGCTGAACTTGGCCAACCTTCCCCCTTCAGGACCCACATTGCTTAGTAACATTACAAGTGTTCTTCATATGAAATGTTTATTTTTGGGGGGTCCTGGGCAACAAAGTTACTCATTTAAAAAAAAGAAAAGGATTCAAATGTGGAAAAGTTTAAAAGAGGAAAGTTAGCACACTGAGTACAAGAGTTCTAGAAAGTGACCCACTTCATTACTACTGTGATTTCAGAACTGTGTTAATGAATACTTATTGCCTCACACTGTGCTATCTAGAAACATGGGTGCCCTCCTAAAGTTTGGGCCTGTTGGTTGGGATTTGATAAGCAACACGTTGGAAGACATTCTTTGTCCTTTTGTGCTGTTAATTTTGTTTTGAGAAAAACAAAATTCTTTGTTTTTCTGAAAAGAAAAGTTAAAAGAGTCGTATTAGATTTTGCCACACAGTGGCTTGAAGCCCACATGCTGGAAGCATTATAAAGTTCTCAGTATTTAAAATCGAGTTTAATTCACTTTTGAATAGATAAATGACAACTATTATTTTTAAAAAAGTGTTGTCTTAGAGTGAGAGACCCAGGGTGAGTTTTTTCCATATCAAATCAACACTAGAAATCCTGGCTGGTAGAAAGCTATAGAGCACTGTTCCATTAATCTGTCTCCAGGAAAATCAATTCCAAAAAAAAAGCAAAAAACATACAAATGAGGGATAAACTTTTGGAACCAGAGGGAAGCAATAACTCTGTTGGGGGTTGCACTTGATAACCAACCGCCCCTGTGAGCTACTTCCTGTGCTATGAAATGTTAACCTGAGAGGTCTCAGAAATACATGATTACTCTCTGAGTCTACAGGAGTTTGGGCAATGGGAGAGGGAGATTAAGGAGAGAAAGAATCTCCTAGTACAAAAGAGTATTAGTTATGGGTTCAGCTATATTGGGCTTCAAGTCTTAGAGTGAATGAAACTTGGATATGTTTTTGTAAGTTGTTTTCAGAGTATACTCACCTAATAAAATGGAGAACATTATTATTATAATTACTACTACTAATGATGATGTATTATAGTGTAAACTATCTTCTGGGTTCTTGGGACACCAGGTTAGAATAATAAGCTACTTTCCAGATGCCTTTGGTTACAGCTCTTCATTTACTTTCTCAATCAAACAGTGATCTACATGTTCAGTACAATGCCAGTAACTCCTTTTTGGCAACTCAGGACCTGTGTTAATATTTCCTACCCCATATTCCTGCCAAATAGCTGTTTCTATTATCTGATTGGGTACATGCTATATATTTGAGATCTTGAAACACTGTTCATTCTGATTGGTTAAAACATGACCAGATTTCCCAGAGAAAGAGCAGCTGTCAGCTGTTCTGGGGATCAAACCCAGGGCTATTTGAACTATTTGAACTCCATCTTAGCCCGGTAGGAAACCTCTTGAATGGTCTTATAAAAGGGATCCCAGGATGTTTCTTCAAGCCTTCTAATGTGTGAGGTTATGGCAAAACGATAGTCTCCAAGGAAGTGGCTTCTTACCAGATGCTGAGTTTGCCAGTTCTTGGCCTCAGACTTACCAGCATCCAGAATTGTGGGAAAGAAATTTCAGTCTTATAAAAGGCATCCTATTATAGCAACCTGAGTAAATCAACTAAGACTTTTAATGATTATATCTTTATATCTCATTTTTGGATGACATATCAAGTAATGCAAACAAAACAACAAAATTTAGCAGAGCACCTCCTAGCCAGGTACTTAGTAAATATTTCTTAAAATCAAAGGAGATTTATAAAACATGGAAGCAGGGTAGTAGAGATGGGAGAGAGAGAGGGAGACAGAGACAGAGACAAAGACAGACAGAGACAGAGACAGAGAGACAGAGACAGAGACAGAGAGAAGAAAAAGAAGGGAAGGGAGGAGAAGTTACTAACTACTAACTGAGGCAGATAAAAGGATGGTGGATCTAAGTCACCAGGTTCAAGTGCACTTAGAAAAGTGATAAATTAAGTTTATCATTCAAATAATTGAATTATTTTCTGCCTAAACAGACTTGAGTTCCACAGTGAATGTTCTTTTCTGCATACTAAATACTAAATTTGAGATACTAAATTTCTGTGTCTTTCAATGAGGCTTTAAGAGGGAGAGGCAACATATCTCAGAGGTTTCCTCTGTAATCCATTGGTGATGTTTGTAAAAACTGAAAAATGCTTTACAACTCCTCAACTTACTTTTTACAAACTTACTCTACTTTGAAGGTATTGGCATCGAAGTTTTCACTCAAAGTATGAATGCCTACTTTTGAGATGAGGAACTTAAATATAAGTAAAACATTACTTGGCAGAGAGGAGCAGGCAGCCTAGAGGGTAGGGGAAAAGCCTGGAATGAAGGAAGTAATGCAGGAAATAGAGATTACCCCACTGTACCCTAAATTCAAAGACTTGGTTCCTCTCACAGGGCTAAGCTTTACTCATGAACTCATCCCCAGAGTAACTGCCCACCTTTGTGTCTTGTAAAGGAAGGAACTCACTCTCTATGAGCAGTATGGTCCAGATTTAATCTGGAGAATACTCTCCCAGCAGTTTGTCAGTGTTTTTGCTCTTTTGGAAAATGCAGTAATTGAATTACTTTCCTCAGAACAATTGAAAATAGCTCAAAGAGTCTCAGTTGCAGCAAGGGGAAAAACAGGAATAAAGAGGTTTGGTTTGTTTTGCTTTGCTTTGAGATTTTGGTACCAAAATCTATTTGTTTGGAACAATTGAACAATTCCCCCATTAAGAAACTTAGCTAACACCCTTGTCATCACTTTCCTTGGACCCTTCTTGGAGTTGAGGGTGAGTTGCTGAAGCCTGAGATCCACAAAGATCAACTATTATTTTCTACCTTTAATTGTGTCTAGTTCAGCTCTGCTTGGGAATTAAAAACAGATAAATGGGACTTTTGAGTTTATATCTAAATCGTATAACTAGATTTTAAGATAGTTGCACACATTTCTTAAGCTTCAATAACCTTTTCTGATCCCCAAAGTGTAAGTGAAATAAAACAGGAGAGATAATCCAGGGGTTGAGGTGTTTGCCTTGCATTCTGCCTACCCTGGTTTGAATTCCTGGGCCCACATAGGATCCCATGAGCACTGCCAGGAGTCACCCCTGAACACAGAACCCAGAGTAGTCCCTGATCACCCCTGAGTGTGGCCCAAACTGCCTTCCTCCCCAAAGGCAAGTAGCTGCTCAGATAAGAATGTGAGTACCTTTGTCAAGTCCATTTTAAGGAAGAGAAGTGATAGGAGTGCAGACCAGTGACTTGCTCTACTTACTAGGGAGCCCAAAGGGGAGACAGGATCCATGGATAAAGATCGCAGGAGCAGCCCAGGGTCTCACTCATATGACAACTATAGGGGATATTTGTTGATCTGAAAACATTATCAAGGTAAATTATTATTTTGGGAAAGGTACTGCTAAGTGATTAAATAAGAAGCTGAAGGAGAGATCTGGTCCCAATGAGGAAAAAGTGATACTCATTTTCTTATACGTAGGCGAATTGAAGCACAAAGTGAATTGAATAAGGTCATCCCAATGTACCCATAAAGTGGTACAGCTGGAATTTGAAGACAAACAGCAAGACTCTAGGGCCTACATGCCTATCCTCATGGCAGATGGTCTTTACAACATGAAATATTTAAAGTGGAGCAACCATCCCTCCCCTCACCTCATCTTGCTGCTCTTCTTGTCTTATATCTCTCTTAGAATAGCTCCACCAACCATTTCTTTAAACAAACACATCTGGGGCTAACCCTTGGCTTGCTCACTCCCACATTTCCTACAATTCTTTTTACATTTCTATTCTCTCACCTATTTCTCTCCACCTCCGAGACTACTATCTTGGTTCAGTTGTCCTTGTCTCCTGTCTGCTTTCCATCTCAATCTTCTAGTTGTCTCTCTTCCAATCTTAGCTCCACATAGCCTTAGATAAATTCTGGGTTTCAAAAGAGTAAATATGAAATTTAAGCACTATCATAATAAAGTATATTAATTGTTAGACTAGATGATACAGTGTAGCAGAAACTGGTGATGGCAAAAAAGGGCCATATGTGTAAGCTTAATTCTAGAACTTTCTGGAATTTGTTCTTTGACTGTATTGCCACCTCAATCCCCCATAGTTTTACTACTTTGAATTGTTCTTTGAAAATGGAATCCTGAGCTGTGTGGTCATGTTAAAGTAGATCTAGCTTTGGATTCCTGTGGACAGCTTATAAGCCTAGCATGGTGACCAACAGTTGTCTTCAATATTACAGCTCTTTATTTTACAGCTTATATAGGTACATCTCTCCAGGCTGACTCTCTGATTTCAACAACCTCCAGGTCCCAGACAACAACCCCAGCTACTAATCCTTCCATACCTCTCCTTTCTTCCTTTTTCCTTTCTTCCTTCCCTTTTCCTTGTGGCATGATCTGTCCTCCTCCTCTGACCTGTGTTTATTTACACACACACACAGACACACACACATACACACACACATCTTCAGTCCTTAGTTTTTTCTGCTATCTGATTTGCTATGCCCTATGTGGCTATCTAATTGAAAAGACCAATCCGATCAATAAAAGTTTCTATGGGACAGCCAATTAGATTGCATATGACCTTAAAAGGGTTTGTATCACAACTCAACTAACTACCTATGTCCTTATGCAAATGAGGCATTGTAGGATGATGAATCACATAGTAAATAAGGGACCAGTTGGAGTTCTTGATTGTCTGCTTCCTTCCTCCTTCTTTATTCCAAATTAGTGGCTCCCACCATTTTATCCCTCCTTCTTTAGAGTCATAAGAATTCAGTTGGAGGGGCTGGAGCAAAAGCACATCTGGTAGGGTGTTTGCCTTGCACACAGCTGACCCTGGTTCAATTCCTAGCATCTTATATGGTCCCCTGCGCACCGCCAGGAGTAATTCCTGAGTGCAGAGAGCCAGGAGTGACACCTGTGCATCACCAGGTGTGACCCAAAAAGCAAAAAAAAAAAAAAAGAATTCAGTTGGAAAGAAGGTTTTATATTTGTGTTCTTCAGGTCCAGAATCTTCATTGAGATACATAATTTAGTAATGTTTCATGAGAGAAGAAATAGTCTCAGCAGTGTCATTAAATATGTGGGCAAATGCTTTAAAGTAAATGAAATGATAAAAATGGATTTATGTTTATAGAGGCCACCCCTCCAGTGATGTTTTGGGGATCCTTGTTCCAGTCTCAGCAATGCACGATCAAATCAATGGCTTCATACAGGCAGGCACCTGCTTTATCGTTTGAGCAATCTTCCCAGCATGAATGATATATTTTAAGATCTTATAATAATGAATTTTTGGTGGCAGCTGTTAGTCAAGCTTCTTAGAATTGTTTATTCAGTCCAACACTGTGCCATCTTTAGAAGCTGGGGAATCCAACTCTGCTCATATTGAGCTGCTTTACTTTGGGGAGTGCTAAATTTTACAGTTATTCAGATTTTTCCCCTTAATTGTCACAATATGAAAATTACAGTAAATTGCTTATCTTCATAACTCATGTGCTTGCAAAGACTCCTACAAGTTAAATATATAAGAGAGCTTAAAAATGCCCTCCTAAACCCTAACAACTCTCATACAAGTGTTCCTCTGGAAACACTAGAATTGAGATTATTAAACTCTGAGACTACATTTCTTTGATTTGTCACAAGGCCTCCTTTTGGGATTTTGAAGATAAAATGCTTTAGTTGAGATTGTTCCTCAGTATAGGGCCACATGGATGTGCAGTCATTGAGCCTCATCCCACATCAAAATTGTTTTCTCTTTTCTGTCCTGCCCTATTCTGTTTTCTCCTCATATTTTATAGCCTTGACCCACCCCAAACATTGTTTCTAGTTCCTGGGTATCAGTAAGTATATGAAGTCTTGTATAAATAAAATGGGGTGCCGACTTGGGGTTTTGTAAGAAGAAAATATAAAAAGAGATCTCAAATGTTATAGAATATTAAATATGCATAAAATTTTAGCTCTAAACGTGAAACTGTCAAAATTTAGTGAACATAGCTGGTCATTATGGGCTTCCTTCTTATTTCTAGGAACACTTTAATTTCTTCTCAATGAGGACACTTCTGGGGCCAAATGTGGATCTGTACTACCATATACCAATGAGATGAATGATCTTTTCTATCTAAAAACCCTGGGAACAAATTTCAGAGTCTAAAATCTATGGAAGCCATGGATGTAAATGTAAGAAGCCTCATCTGGTGGAGATATGTTGACAGATGTGGAGTCTATGGCTCAGAATATTGAAGACTTTCCAGGTTTCAGACAGTACAGAGAAGAAAGCCTGAGCCTTTCAGGCCTAAGCTACTTTGATAAACACGAGGGTCCCTGGGTCCTTTTTGTTCTAATGTGTGGCGACTGCCTTAGTTTGAATATTGAAATCCAGAAGTGCTATGATGAACTTCTGGAATCCAAGTTCCTGAATCTGGGATCTCTGAAGCACTAGTATCATTGCTTCTACGAAAGGGGTTGCAAAGGTCATGTGTAGGCTCTGGCTAGGCTACCCTTGGGTCATATAATGGATAGGGCATTTGATGAGAAGCCACATACGCATTTTGTCTTCCAAAGCTTGGGGACACTCAGCAGTTTCCCCATATCTTCACTCCTTTCTGGTGTTTCATTTACACAGCCAAAGTGAAGCTGTGTTTTCAATGTATTCTGACAATGAAGCCTGCAGGATTTCTCGGAAACCTCAAGCAGATGGAGAAATTGTGTGATCTCTATTACCCTTTCGAAAACCTGTGGCTAATATTCCACAATGGCCTGGAATCTGGGTTGGCTTCTCAGTGACCTGGCTTCCGTGGTTTCTCTGGGAAAGATCAAAGACTACAAAACAGCCGGAGCATGTGAAACTGTTGGTAACTCTGCTCACTGCTTCCACAACTATTTGTTCTTGCAAGCCCAGCCTTTATATCTTTGTCCAAAAATTGTACATGGCATTCATTCTCCAGAGCGGTTGAAAAGCTAATAGTCATTCTCATTTCATTCCATCTCTGACTATAGGCAACTCTATAGCTAGATGTGTTTATCTGAATTCCATTTTGCCTAGATCTTATGAAGTGAATAAATTTGAATTAATTTTAAGTGTAGCTTTCTGAGGAGAAGGAAGTTATACCTGAGGGGTCAAACAATTCTAGTAGTTCTTAGAAATGGGTCTTTATGGGTGCAAATATACTCACATCATGTAGCTATATCAGTTCCATTAGATTACCCACTATTTTCATTAAGTGATGCTAAATTATTCTCAAGAAGGTTTAAAAAATAAGCATTTCCTTTTAAACATCTAGATATTTCTTTGGGCATATAAATGTATTTTTCTTATTATATGTAACAGAAGAAATAAGTATCAATTGGCATGTAAGTTGCAACTCCAGTTCCCAACAAATTACATTTTCTGTATTTGGTCTTTCTCTAATATTTCTTCCCATAATAATTAAAGCAGAATTGAGATGTCATGAAAGGAACTGATACTACAGCCTTCACTGTCATTTACAGGGTGTGGGGAACTGGCTTCTTTGTAAGTCAATTTTTTATTATTACTATGTTTGTGTTTCTAAACGACTATAAATGGAGCTGTGGTGGGTTAACTCATGAATGTTAATATGCCTATAGCTTCTGCTTACATAACACTTAGTTATTCTGTTCTTTATTACGTTCTTATAACATTGATGGTTCAACAATTGGAGCTTTTAAACTAATGGAAAGCTTTCAGCCAAATAGAATGCCTTCATTATTTGTGAATATGAAGATCTAAATGTGAATTGAGGTGGTTTACACTAATCTAAAAACCATTTTTATAAAAGACTAATACCCATAATTTATGTTTATTTTCGGTTTTCTTTGATTTGAATAAATTAGGGCAGGGATTTATATTATTTCTCTCCTTTTCAAATGCCTTACCCTGGGGCAACTGCATTAGGTAGTCTAGCAAACAAACCTGAAGCCTCAAGGGATGAACCATAGCTGCTTATTTCTTGCTTATATAGATGCCATGTGGATCCTAGGGATTTTCAGAATATTTCTCCTGCCATGGTGACCCAGCTACCTTTCCTTCTGCTCTCTGGAAAGAAGAGTTTGATATGGAGTATTCTGAACCTCTCTCAAATACTCCTATCAGATTTACTCATAGTCCTCTGGCCAAACTACTTGCACGCCCTGTAAGAACTTTAAGAGACGCTTGATGATGAGGAGGAACTTAGGGGCTGGTCAGTGAGCACCACTTTTTCAGCTACCCCAAACACATAGGTGCCTAACAAACATTAATGGAGAAAATGAATGAATAAATGCTGAATCCCATAAAACAGACTCACTTTCAGAAAATTACTGCCGGTTTGTATTTATTTATTTATTTATTTATTTATTTATTTATTAATGAATCACTATGAGATACAGTTACAGACTTAGTCTTTCATGATTACGTTTCAGTCATACAATGATGAAGTAACCCATCCCTCCACCAGTGACCATTCACCACCAGCATTCCCTGTATCCCTCCCGCCACCCCCACCCCCTCCCACCCCCTCTCACCCCATGCGTCTGTGGGAGGCACATTCCCTCTTATTTTATCTCTTCTTTTGGGTGTTATGGTTTACAAATGCACAGAGAGGGATTTGAAATCAGTAGAGGAATATTGACGTCCAAAAATCATGGTACATGTTTGCTTCATTCACAGCATTCTTGCTTATTTAAGTGTAGGTCACTCTTCTATGCAACGCAAGGAGGATTCTTCGGTCAAGGTCCTGACACTTAAGAACTGAAAAATTCTGTTTTCTGATCTTAAAGGCCTCTAAAACAAACAACATCCAGCAGCTGATTAGGTGAAAGTGCTTCAGAGCCTCACAGTTTTCATAGGAGGAATAGAACTTGTTAAGGTTATGGAGAAGGTTAATCTCTATTGACAAGACAAAATTGAAGTTGTTTTCTCTTGCTGCAGAATGGTTCCTCATCTTTACTGTAAATACAGAGAAATGTATCCATTTTCTCCAGAGAATTACCTCAAATGAGCTGTCAGGGCATTAAATGGATTTATAATCTTGTATTATTTTTAATTTTGTTGTTTAATTTTTTTATTCCACTTATCTATTGTCATTTGAAGTTAAAATAAGAGCACCCTGACCCTTGACCCAGGAAAGGCATCTGAGGGGGGAAAAAAATCACAACCTCAGAGACTTGTATCTTACTCCAAAACAGTTGCTGCAGAAGCCTGATTTGTTGGGGGGGGGGGAGGAGGTTGGGGGGATGTGATCACATCTGATTTCTGGTTTTTCTTTACATGACTCATGATATCTCATTTATGCAGCTTATTAGAATTCAGGTAATAGGTCAGTTTTGTCAGACATATTGTGAACATTTACAAGACAATGTATGTCACAGTTACGTTGCAATAGCACCAACGGCTTTCTCACCATCTATTCTTAAATTGTAATTCCGGGAAACAGAGCAGGGCAACCGAACATGCAGCAAGTGTTGGAGTCGGTTCCATCAGCTTTCCAAGGACAAGTCTACCACCTCAAAGCTGTAGCTCCTGAGACAATTATTTAAACTTGCTAAGCTTAACTTTCCTCCTGGGTAGGATGAATTCAAGAGGGTTTATGTAAGAGCATAAGATGTCTTGAGCAAGCAACTATACTCTTCCTAGGTTCTCTTCCTAGGCATTCTGCCTAGGCACGCTCCCCTCAAGGCAGCTTGAAATATCATTGAAACTGTTGGGAATGATGTATGACTAACTACCATGTGCTGAAAATAAAACACCATTTGTTTTGATTTTGAAAAAGATTCTTAATGTTTAGTTATCCTTACCCAAGTCTATACTTACCTAGCCTTTGGGAAATCTATCTGTACTTATGTGAACTAGTGGCAACTATACTTGAGATTATTACATTTCCCCCCTTCTTTAAGAGAGAAGCAGTTCTGTTTTTGAGATGCTAGGGTGATGGAAAAGACATGAGAATAATTTGTTACCTTGGTAACCAAAGATAGATGTCACCTCCTCTTGTGGTGTGTATGCTGTGGCCTTGGATGTCTCTCCCCCTAATTAACATCCTGTAAGAAATGCAGAAGTAAATCACCAGAGCAACTGGACCACTGTGATATTAAGTCCTAGGACATTCTAAATTGCAGTAATAATCATGATAATGAGGCCACCTATTCTGTGCCTATCTTTTAATTGCTTCTTAACTCTTCTAAGTGGGAATGGCAAAGTTATTATTATGTGGAAACCAGGGAGTGATTTATTTCTTACTTAAATTGGGCTTTATAAAAAACTTTTTTTTAGTGTATTGGGAATTGTGAGAATACTTTTAAAGAAGAACAACTTAGGCAGATTAATTTAAATGTAGTATAATGCTACTATTATGTAGCATCAAAAATACAGATTTGCCTTAGCACAGGAAGGGTTGTCATGCATAAAGTATTACGTTCTAAAATCCAGGTACCTTGCTGGTTTTGTTCTTTCACATTTTGTTGCTTAACTAGAGGTTCAAATTTTAAGTCATTAAAAAAAAAACAAACTTAAGCCAAGATAGCCATTGGATACTAATGTTCTAATGGAATTTGTCACGGGTTACTTAATCTTGTAAGCTGGTTTGGCTCTAGAGCCTACATATTTAGTTTAAAGTTATAGTTCTTTGGTGTGAGTCATGTTGCAATCAACTTATTCTTACTGAAGATTTCATATACAGACTTCTAGCTAGTTTATCCTTAGAAGAGCTCTCTAGAGTGTGATAGAGTAGGTAACTTTGGAGCTCTCTGCCAGACTCATGTTGACTCTTCCAACAATCCTTTTATTCCAGAGGGTGAACCCCAAGAACTATGTACAACTTAATTCCATCATCTTCGCACCATACCTGTCTCAGTTGATTGGATGATTGGATCTTCAGTGGCACTCTGATACATAGTGTATTTATTGCATTCTTTCTCCTAGGACTTAGGAATTGGATAAGTATTTCTCTTCTGGGTTTTTTCTTTTTGGTCATAAGCTAATAGTCAAAGAATGCCTGTGTATTGGGAAAAGACAGGTATTAACATTCATGTCGGAGAAGAAAGAAGCGACAGTATCTGGCCCAGAAGGTTGATATCGTTCTTGATTCTGGTGACAGGCTCTTCCTGAGGTCTGAGACCTGACTATAGTCCATTGAATTCTGTCAGGCACTTCCACATCTTAGAATCAATTACATCCTTTATGAGAAACAACAACAACAACAACAATAACTTGTTTTCTGTCTGTAGATGTTTCTGTCCCTATCCATGTGTGATGAAAACTGAGGTTCAGGGAATTTTGAAAACAGATTTCTTGGTAGGAATTCCAGCTACACAAATAAAAATGGAATAAAAAGGGGGGGTTGGACTCATATATCTGGACATTCTAAGGTATAACTCTGTTTGTGATCATTTGGTCAAATATCACTCTTTGTTGCAACCTCATGACTCCATTTGTGTTTGATATTGTTTTTAAAGTTATGAGCTGTGTGTGTGTGTATGTGTGTGTGAGTGTTTGCAAAAATAGCCACTGGAACCTGTAAATAGCAGCATTGCAATAATGTGGTCTTTAATAAAGGGTGTGGCAACTGCAGTCTCAACATTCATAGCACTGCCTGGAAAGCCCCTGATTGACCATCCTGGGTCAACATGTGCTTAAGTGGAGTGTGGCTGGCTGACAGGGCTCCCTTGATTGATTTCCCCTCCTGCTTTGGAGACTCCATTACTGAAAAAAGAGAGAAGAAATGCTGAGGAGGCAAAGCAACCTTATTTGTTGCATTTGCCATTTTTTTCTACCTGTGTAGAAAGTAATAGATGATCTTCATTTATGTGACCCATATCCTTGTGTCCTTTTCTCCTCCAGTTGTTCGTCATGTCCTCACCCTCCCACTCAAGAAAGATCCATCTGGCTACAGATGATTTGGCATATGCTTGTTATTCAGACAACCTTAAATTCCCTCTAATTAGAAAAGGTCAGTCCTTTGCAAATATATACTTCCACCATTTGTAGTAGGAGTTTGACAGATCTCACAGTTACTTAAGGCACAAATTGTGGAATAAAAAACCCTGCTCTTGAGTGGATGTTATTGGATAATTATGTTAACACCCTTAGGTTGAGTCTACATGTTCAAAGCACAGTTAGGGACCTCCCAACAACCAGGTGCTATTGCAGGCATTAGGAGTCCATTTATTAAAAAGACAGAAAAAGTCCCGATTTTCATATGGATTTTAAGTTTCTAATAGGTGGGGAATAGATAGCAAGTTTATGAACAGACAACATGAACTTTAGATTGTAAGAGTAATAAGCATAAAATAAGGTAGTCTTGATGTTCAACATGGTAAACACTAGTCTTTTGAAGCTATTTTAACGTATAGTAAAATTTATTAAGAAAAATCAGATTGAAAGACAGTTCTTAAGTCAATGAGTAACATTTCCTGGAGTCAGTAGCTACAAGTAACTTGTGGCAAATGTATTCAATAGTATAAAACATATCCGCTGTTTGCATAAAGTTCTGTCACAGTGGGCCCAACAACAACGAGATAGAGAAAATGATTGGGGAAAATCTTTTTATGAAAATGACATTTGTGATAACATATAAAGCCATGTGCAATAATATGGGGGAATAAAATTATAGGAGAGAAAATGGGAATACCCTGACATGAGATTCATCATGAGATTTGAAGACAATTCATGTATCTGAGTAAGTGAGAGATACGAAGAAAATAAGGTCCTGCATGACCCTGATTGGTATTCTACACCAAGGGAAGGCTGTTGCTTAAAGACAATAGTGACATCTTCATTTGTCTTTTTTTTTTTTTTGCTTTTTGGGGTCACACCTGGTGATGCACAGAGGTTACTCCTGGCTCATGCACTCAAGAATTACTCCTGGCGGTGCTCGGGGCACCATATGGAATGCTGGGAATTGAACCCAGGTCGGTCGCGTGCAAGGCAAATGCTCTACCTGCTGTGCTGTCACTCCAGCCCCTTCATTTGTCTTTAAAGTATTATTCTGGCTGGCTGGGGGAGCAAGGAGATGACAATAATAGAAGTAGCCCAAAATAAGTCTTCAGAAACCACTGGATGAATGAAAACACTGATGCAAAATCCAATCAGATTGAGGCTGTCAGTGAGTCTGATACTTCCTTGCTAGGACTTGTTTGAGTCCTGAGGGAGCCATTAGTGGCATAAGCAGCTGCAATGTGAAGCTACCCATCATGGTGTTTGGATGAACAGTCAGCCAGAGCAGCCCCTGGGAAGTCTGAACACTAAGACCCACTGTAGTTTTCCAACAGCCCGTCCTGTATCTGTGGGTCAGAGCTGGCTCTTCATTGGCTGCCTTTCCCCCAGTTTAGTTCCCACTTTGCCCTGGGACCCTTCCAGGGTCCTATTGTGTTCAATAGCCACTCCTTTCCTAGCCCTTCAGTAGTCTATACTGAGTAAACAGTGTGCTGCATTTTGCATTAAGTACTGAGATTGAAGTGGCCAATAAGAAACAGCTGTGGTCCCTGCAAACATGTCTGTCCCACTGCAGAGTAGATGCCCTGTCATTCAAGTACTTGTTTAGAGAAGCATGCAGTGTCCTTGGGATGGCTCTGCTACAGGAGAGCCCAGTCAGTCTTCAAGAACACCCAACAGGGATATCCCCAGTCAGAGGCCCCACCGGGAAGTGCTCATGAGCTGGACCTAAGGAGGGGAGCAGATTTTTCTAAGTGGTACCTGAGCAAAGTGTTCCATACACAATGAGGACCATGAAGCAATGACGGGATAGACAAAGACCAACTAAACTAATTGGAGAGAATGGGTCAGGTGGAGTGAGGTTGTAGGGAACTAAGGGAGTGCTATGGTGTTCTTGCCTTGTCCTTTGAGGAATTTGTCTTCTTCCATATAGTCAGATCCTCCACAGTAGGAGTTACTTCTATTTGTCAAAATCCTGTTGAGTAGAAACATATGAAAGTATTGACATACAACTCTTTTTGACCTACACCAAAAGTTTGTTGTACAGGTCGATCTAGTACTGTGATATAGGCATGGATCACAGTACTGAGAAAACTGAGAGCATTTTTTGTAGTTTGTGTTTTGGGGACATACCTAATGGTTCTCAGAGCTTACTCCTGGCTCTGTGCTCAAGGATCAGTCCTGGTGATACTCCAGGCACCATTTGTTGTGCCTGGGATTGATTCAGCTGCATTCAGGGAAAGTCAGCTATCAGTTCTATAATCTCTTTGGCCCTAAGTGTTGTTTTACTTGTTATGTCATTATATCATGAAACGATTCCACTTTATCATGGATCTCATGAGCCCGCTTTTATAGATGAATTAACTAAGAGACTATAACTAAGCGACAGAAATGGGCTTTGAACCCAGCTTGATGGGGTAAAATGTTTCACTCCAAGGCTCTTATTAAATGCTCAGTGGCCAGCTAGACCCACAGGAAGCTCCAGTCTGAGGCTGGGATAAGTTTGTTAAGTAGGTCATTAATACTTGAATTTGTTTGTTCTATGAGACCACAGTCCAGATGGTTGGGAGAATGATATTCATTATCTGTTGTTTTAAAGGAACTGCTATACTTGGGGAATTATAAATGAGTTAATATAACTTTAATTCCTAGAAGTATTCTGGAAGAGATCATTACAAAGCCAATTTTTACCTGGGAGGAGAAAATGAGATTATTGAGTAAGAACCAGACAGCACTTGACCTTCGAAGATGATAGTAATAGCTGCTGTTTCTCCCTGGAACCGGATGCAGTAGAACTTTAGTATTTGCTTGGCTCTCTTGGAACTAATATCGCTACTAATTTTTATTTTTTAATCTAACTTGTCAAAAGTTGGCCATTATCCCAGAGCAGAAAAAGGGAAAAAAAGGAAGACGAAGAACTCAAACATATTAAGAGCTAGCTCTGGGCACTGTGCCATTACTTGCATGCGTTTTATCCCATACAGTCCTTAGAAAGACTTGAAGTCATATTGTCATCATTCTCTCCTCACACAGATAATGAGTCAGGGGGTGGGTAGAGACCACAAGAAAGAGATCACATGCTTAGCATGTGAAAGGCCTGAAGCTGGATCCGTGGTGCTGTATTTCTCTCTTTCACTTCGACACTGCCCAGTGTAGTAGCTCCCATGGTCCCCAGCTAAACACGGAATCTGGTGGGTATGGCCAAGCTCTGCTGGGTGTGGTCACTAGTTTCAGAAGAGAAAAAGAAAATATACTCAATAGACCTAGAGATGTTAGAGTTCCCTTAGGGAGCAAGCATGATTTCAACTTGGGCATCGGCCTTAAAAACCCCCCTTGGTTGCTAATCCCAGGTGATGGCATGTTTAACGAATGGATGTAGGGTGACATCCAGGCACAAGGCTGGGGAGTGAAGGCAGGGAACCCGGGAAGGTTGCTGGAGGTCCTTCATCCCTTGGATGTGATAAGCCTATGAGTCTCTGTTCATGTGAGTAACAGATCCACCCCATTAGTTTAGGCCAAGGACAGAGTTCATTACATACTGAAGGGATTGGCTGCCACAGGCAACCCTGGGCATTGACTAGCACTATTTGAAGGCTTGGAAACAGGCCCTATGTGACAACCAACTTGTTCAAATAATCGAGGGCAATGGAAGTTGGAATCAGATGAGAGACTGGCCAGTGGAGAAAGTGGGCAGCATCCATGCCACAGACTTTTCCAAAGCCAGGGGAGACTTTCTTCTGATGGCAGGTAACCACAGGAGAGTGAGAGTCCCTTCATATTTCTTAACTGTCATTCTGTAAGCAGTGAAGGGGAGATAACTCAGCTGTCAGGGCACATGCGTGTGTTGGAATATGGGTTTGAACCCTTGTACCACATGCTCCTGCCCTGTCACTGCATCCCCCACCCCAAACTCTGCTGAATGTGATTCTGGAGGCTATGGAGCACTGTTTGGGTGACTCCCCTTGTTCCCAGCACTTCAAGCACAAGCAACTCCTTATTCATAGGCCTAGTACCGAATTTCTAGAATGAACCCCAGACACATTTGAGGACTGCTTGGAAGACCCCTAGAATAGATCAATTGAAAAATATTCTGGGGGCTGGCGTGATAGTGCATCAGGTAGGGCATTTGTCTTGCACATGGATTCAACCCCTGGAACCCCATAAGGTCCCTCCAGGCGTACCAGGAGTGATCCCTGAGTGCAGAGCCAGAAGTAAGACCTAAGCACTGCCGGGTGTGCTGCGCCCATCCCTCCTAACCCCTCCACCCCCCCCAAAGAAAAAAAACAATGACAACAACATTATGACTGCTGCCTGGATGGAAGGCAGTGGTGGGATGAGGGCTGGGAGTCCAGCTGTCCAACTGCCGGGCTGCTGCCAAAGCCCACAGACACTGAGCTGCCTGGCTGTTAAGTGTTGACTTGGCTCACTGCAGTGCCTTGTTGTTTGGTGAACATCAATTTCAGTGCTACTGTGGGGGAATTTTTAGGCTGTGATTTATATGCACCATCAGTTGACTTGAGTAAAGCAGATGACCCTCTGTCAAGAGGGCCGCCTTATCCAAACAGCTGAATGAACTCTTTACAAGCAAAGTCAGCTTCCTGGAGCAAGATGCTGTTCAGCCTTAGGATGGCCACATGGAAACCCCTGTTGAAGTTGGCTGCTTCTCCAGCCTGTCCTGAGAGATTTGGCCCCAGGACTGCAACACCAAAACTGAGCCGACTGTCCATTTCAGACTTGTCCATTCCTATAGACAATATCCAGTTCTTTTAATAAATCTGTGGCCTCTTACCCCCACACTATCCCTGTTGGCTGTTTTCTTGGAGCGTCCCAGTGAATAAGCCTGTCTCCCACCAAGCGGGCATCAGTTTCACTCACAGCATGTTCTGGTTCAATCCTCAGGTTAGATTTAATGACCTGGAGTGAGCTGTCCTTGTTCACATTCAGAGGGAAGAAGCACAAGCTTCTAGAGAGTTCTCCATTCATGCGACAGCAGGCACACACACAGGAAATAACTAGAAAACATTCCAGGCAGGATTTAATTAAAACCCAAAATGTGTGGAGCAGATAATTCCCACCCATGAATCTGTCCTGTGGTGCAGCTTCCCGTCAGAGCAGGGACAACGGAAGTCTCCCTTCAAGCAGTGTGTCCCAGCCCTGTCTTAGTCAATGCTGCACACTGGAATCACATGGGGAGGAGGCTGAAAAATACTTCCTTGGGATTCCAATTCAGTTATTCAGAAGTTCATGCCTTGGGTTTCCAGATGTTGAAAAGACCCCAGTAAAAGCTAAGAAGCACTCCCTTAGGACATCCTGATTCAGAGATTAGGAATTTCTCACCTAGAAGGAGGAAGTAAAGAGGGAGCAAAACCAAAACTTAGGACCGCAGATCCACAGATCCACATAACTGTATGCTACCATTTTTGTAAATAAAGTTTTATTGAAATACAGACTTACCCACTTTTATTTGGTTGCATTTGCTAAAATGACAGAATCACATGTTTTAGCCATGACTGCCTACTCTGTAAAGTGCTGCTCCTTTGTAGAAATCGTTTTTTCTTCACCATACTAGGGAGTGATGAGTTTTCAAGGATGTGGGTTGTATGGGTCAACAAGAAGAGCAAAGTCATTTCTATAGTGGAGGCAAGGACTCAGAAGTCTCCTCAATACTTATAGGTCATTACCACCAACTAAATGTTGTATTTATCTCATAATGTATTTTTTACACTTTATTTAAACACTATGGTTTACAGAGTTGTTAGTGATGCATTTGCTATACGCATTCAGTATTCTAACACCAATTCTACCACCACTGTGAACTTCCCTCCACATTATTCCTGTTTTCCCACCCCCCCAAACCTGCCCCTGTATCACATGTATCATCCCATTGCTCATCAATTTGTTCATCGATTTACTTGAGCAGGCGCCAGTAATGTCTTCATTTGTCCCTGTCATGTGCTAGTGTAGCCCAATGGCGTCAGCTCGCTCCAGGAATACAAAGAGCCTCAAACCGTTCATTCAAGGTCTTGACAAAGAACTCTGACCATTTCGTAGGTGGGTGGCTAGGCATTCTTTTGACATTTCATGGAAACCAGTCGGTAACAGCTCTAGTCCAGTGGTTATCTCTAAATTGCATTACGAGTCTGGCCCATCTGATTTTTGATGCCTTAGCAAATGAGACAGCATCCCTGATTCTTGATCATCGACTGAGGTCAGAACTCCAGAATTCTTCTCTCACTTGAGTGAAATGTGATACTCCAAGCATAGCTCTTTTGATTCCTCTTTGGGATACCCAAATAGCATTCTCATCCTGTTTTCATAGGGCCCAGGTCTCTGAGGCATATGTTAGTGCAGGAAGAATGGTGGAGTCGAAAAGATGTGCCTGGAGCCGGAGGTTCTTCATCCTCTTAACAACTTTTTTGACACACTTGAAGGTGTTCCACACTGCTTTCTTCCTCCTGCGCAGTTGTTCTTCATATTGAGGTCTTGACCCAGGTACACATAGCTGCTGCATTCAGAGATGTTCATGCCATTGAGAGCAAATGGAACATCAGGGACTAGTTTGTTTTTCATGAACATTGTCTTGGTGAGATTCAGCTGCAGTCCGACCTTCCTACACTCACAGTCAAAGTCAGCCAGCATTTGTGCCACTTGGCTAATATTTAGTGATAAGAACGATGTCATCAGAGAAGTGGAGGTGGTGTAGTTGCCAACCATCTATCTTCACTCCCATTCCTTCCCATTCTAGTCGTTGCATGACATTCTCGAGGGTGGCACTGAAGAGTTTCGGTGAAATGGTATCACTCTGCCGAACCCCTTTCTTTATGTCAATGATCTACCTTGTAGAATGGTGAGATATCTGGTGGTGAATCTGTAATACAGCTCTTGGAGGATCTTGATGTACTGAGTTTGAACGCCCTGTTTGGGTAGATTGGGCGATAGTTGCCATTGTCTTGGATGTCTCCCTTCTTGTACAACAGGATGGTTCTGCTGGTTTTCCATTGGGACGGAAACTTGCATTCAGACAGGTAGCATGTGAAGAGCCGAGATAGTGTATTGATGAGTATTGACGGCAGATTCTTCAGGTGTTCGGGTCTGACCTTGTCTGGACTGGGTGCTGTACAAGTCTTTACTGATGAAATGGCATGTCGGATTTCAGGAGGGAGGACATTGGGAATAACATATCCATCCTGCAGAATTTGGTATGTTGGCAGGTGGACGTGGCTGTCGAAGAGTTCCGAGTAGAAGTTGTGAATAATCCTCTCCATTGCTCTTCTGGAAGATATGATAGATCGATCAGGATGTCGGAGGGCAATCATCTTGGTCTTGTAGTTGGCGAAGGACAGACGAGCATTACGAATACTTTTCCCAGCTTCTGCCGTATCGGCCAACACTGCTGCTTTTCTCTTTTTGAGGTCTTCCTTTATCACTTCTCTGCACAGCTTTGCAAGCTCGGATGTTAGCTTGTGGTTGCCTGAGGCTCGTGCCAAACCACGTTGGCGAATAAGCTCAAGAGTTTCCGAAGACAGGCATCTGTTTGTGGCTTTTCCACTCTTGGAATTCTTTGTGCAGTCATGGAGGTGCTGAACCAGTTGATCGTATTCCTCGTCGATGTTGTCAATGACAGCATCTTCCCACGTTGCCACAATAGTGCCAAAGAGCTCCCAGTTGGTGGTCATTCTGGAAGTTCTCTTCTTAAGCTTAAACTTTGCAGTCCTTTCTCCCCGCTCTGTGAAGTAGAATTTTGCACGAAGGAGAAGTGGTCCAATATCATTTGGAATTTTGGGACAACAGCGATATCGGTCAGGCAAGGCCTTTGATTAAATATAATGTAGTCAATTTTGTTGTGGAACTGTCCACCAGGAGACTTTTATGTCCAGTGTTTAGATTCGGCCTTCTGGAACTGTGAGTTACCATGGATGGTCTTGGTCATTGACATGATGAACTCAGACAGTCTCTCACCCTGTTTGTTCCATTCTAGGCCATGGGTCCCAATGTGGAGTTCTTCAGGCGACCTTCTCAGTTCTATCTTAGCATTAAAATCACCTACAATGATCTTGTAGAAGGTTTGGTCTTCTTTTTAGAACTTCTCCAGCTCCATGTAGAACTTCTCAATTTCTTCTTCATCATAGTTGGATGTTGGTGGATAGATGACAAAGATAGAAACTGCAGTGAGCCACGTCTATTCAAACATAATCATCCGATTCAGGTTGTTAGGCATTCAAATGAATTAATGCTCATGGCCAAGTTTGTGTTGACAAGGACACCAATACCACTGATGCCACTGTTGTCTCATGTTCCGAGGAACAGTTCTTCTCCAGTGTCAAAAATGGTGTGATGTGATAGATACTTTCTCATTTCAGTCAGAGCAATGATTTCGTACTTGATCTTCTGTGCTTGCACCATTAGGTCCTGGATGGATGCTTCCAATGCCATCATACATGCATTGAAAAAGTAGTCAGTCATTTCAATCTTTCTTCATTTTGGCAGTCTAGTTCGTCCTTGAGATTTTATCAGCCTCTCCTTGCTCATCCTTCTTAACGGTGCCATATTGGGGGCTCTTTCGGTGTCAGGCGGATTAGGCCCATTGTTGTTACTGTTTGGGGCATGTCAAATATGCCACAGGTAGTTTGCCAGGCTCTCCTGTGCAGGCGGGGTACTCTAGGTAGCTTGCCGGGCTCTCAGAGAGGGATGGAGGCTTTTATTGCGGCCTCCAGTCACCCTTACAGCTGTTCCCATGGTTCAAACCATCTTTGAACCCTATCATATATGGTGAGAAAATTATGGAAAATGAGTATTAAGTGTCATATGTTGTGTCATTGGACATGATGTGTTCCGGAAAGCAGCCTGGAGCGTGGCAGTGGCTGGGTAGTTGAGGTAGTAGAGTTTGCCGGTGGGGTATTTTTCTGGCTCCGGTAGGGTGGGACGTCTGGGTTTGATCCCGGGAGCACTGGAGATTGGAGGAGGCAGACAGAGGATCTTGTTTCCCGATTTTGTTGAGCCTGGGGTCCAAGGTAGCAAAGTTCTGCTTTACCTGGTTTTGTGGGGCTCCACTGATGTGTGAGTTTTGGCCCAAGTATCCAGAAAGCAGCCTGGAGTGAGGTGATGGCTAGGTAGTGGAGCCCCCGTAG
Source organism: Sorex araneus (assembly GCF_027595985.1). Classification (NCBI taxonomy): domain Eukaryota; kingdom Metazoa; phylum Chordata; class Mammalia; order Eulipotyphla; family Soricidae; genus Sorex; species Sorex araneus. Next base: position 50,334,082 of record NC_073305.1, read on the forward strand.
GAGGCCTAAAATAATTTATTTTATATTGCCTATTACCACTAAATGTCTGATAGAATTATCAAAAAATACTTTAGTAAAAAAAAATTGTGAAACATGTTATATCTCACCATGGGCACATTAAGTCCTTGTCTTAGGGTTTACTAGGTTGTTGTTGTTGCTAGTTGAGCCTTCTGTGTTAATGTTTTTGTTAATTGGACTTAGTGGCTTCTATGTTTCATTCCTACCCAGTCGTGTACTTCTACTAGGAGGTTAATACTGTAGAATTTGAACACTCCAGAAAATAAAAAATATTTAACTGGAATAATGTATGTTTGTATAGTATGTGGTAGATAGTGCACTTAAATTATGGAAAAGTATGTTACCTAGATGCTATTTCTCACTTGTTTTTGATAAAGGTTTATCTTGACCCATTTTTTTAAATGCCATTTCAAAAAGAATTTTAGGTTTATAGCAAAATCTAACTCCCTTTCTTCTACTTCTGGGAAATTTAACTTCTTCCACAATCAATATTATTTACCTGAATGGCATATTATTCATCAAGAATGAAACTTTTGTAATACATAGTCACTACAAAACCTTAGTTTGCCTGGTTACTTACATATTTTCTAGGGGGTTAGACAAATGTACGACGGCATATAGACTGTTTTCATGATCCTAAAATCCTCTGTCCCTTGCCAATCCATCTACTCCCATCTCTTAGCCCAGCAACATTTATCATTTTACTGTCTTCACAGTTTTGCCTTTTAATACTGTGTCATATAGTTGGAATCACATGTAACATCTTTAGACAAGCTTATTTTACTTAGTTGTATGCATCTAAAGTGTTCACATGTCTTTTTATATCTTCATAAATAATTTTTGTGATATGAAATAATGATCCATGGCCTGGAAGATAGCTCAAATGTCTACAGCTCAAAGAATTTCATGGATGCTTCTGTAGAAATGTGGGACATACTGACCTTCCCAGCAAAGAGGGGCTATAGAGTTCAAGTGCCATCAGGCTCCAACTTTGTTCTTGGTCAAGATTGTTTTAGTGAAAGGAATTTTTGGTTTCTTCTATTCCTTATTGAATGTATTTTATTTTGTTTTGTTTCATTTGGGGGCGGTCACACCTGGCTATGTTAAGAGATCACTTTTGGCAATGCTCTGGGGATCAGATATGGTCCCTGGGATTGAACCCAGATTAGCTGCATGCAAGGCAAGTGCATTTTCTACTATATTATCTCTCTAGCCCCTATTCTGGAATATCTCCAACCACTCCATGCACCTGTTGACATACAAGTCTTAGGCCAAATATTTTTTTCTAAGTATATAAATTTGTGGTCATTTCACTAATATGCAACTAACCCCTTTGTTCATAGCTTATCTGTACTTCGATATTTGAGTTGAATAGTTGCAACAAAACCTTAATTCACAGAACACAATATTTATAATTTGACCCTTAACAGAAAGTAGATCTACCTCTACTGTTCTGAATCATTTTCAACCTCAAGTGTTGGTCCACTCATTCTGAGCTGATGCTGTCCCAGGTGACCATCATACCCATCTCTTTGTCCCTGGTCTTTTATATGGCACATGTAGTTCCCTGCATAAATTTCTTTTATGCACCCTTCACACAGGCATTGTGATTCTCAGTATACTCACAGAAGAATTTATATACTCACATAAGGAATGACAGGGATTCGGAAATAGTTTGGTAACTTGGACTAAACACACCCTTTCTTTTTTTTTGTCCCTTTTTTAAAAAAAATTATTGAATCACCCTGAGATAGTTACAGGCTTTCATGATTGGGTTACAATCACACAATGATCAAACACCCATCCCTCCACCAGTGCACATTCACCATCACCAATATTCCGAGTATACACCCCCCTTTCCCACCCTCCCCATATCCATGGTAGACAATATTCCCTATACTCTCTCTCTACTTTTGGGCATTATGGCTTGCAACACAGACACTGAGAGGTCATCATGTTTGGTCCATTATTTACTTTCGGCATGCATCTCCCATCCCAACTGGTTCCTCCAGCCATCATTTTCTTAGTGATCCCTTCTCTATGCTATCTGCCTTCTCCCCTCCACTCATGAAGCAGTTTTCCAGCTATGGGGCAATCCCCCTGTCCCCCTGGCCCTAGTATCTACTATCCTTGGGTAAACACACCCTTTCCTGGCTCATATAGACACCAAGCTAAACCCACTGAGCTTCATAATTATAACAATGAATTCTACAGACCGAGAAAACACTCCTATTTTCACTGTGTACTTCTTTTTTAAAATCAGTACAGAATGGGCAAATGGATTTGGGCAAGAGAATCAGAACACATCATTTCTCCATGGGAGATGATGGGCACCATTGAACAAAATCCAGATTACTTTGTATCCTTCATTTGCATTCTGGGCTCTGTGGATTACTCTGCTAAATGACAGTTCCAGAGTGCTTCCAGAGTGCCTTACCTGCACTGACACTCACTGACTTGCACTAAGCAGGCTGGGGCTTTGTTTTGTTAATTTCCTATCTAGTTATAATGAAAATATGACATGGTGAGCCCGAGTTTATTAAAGTATTCACAATACTGTGTGAAGTGCTTCGGTCTGGAAAATTTTTAACACTTGAGCTAACATGCAATGGGAGGAGCCCTCACTGGGAAAAAAATGGACCCCCCCCCCCTCCACTTAGTCTGGGCAGTACATAGATAGGCTGGTCAAAGTGTTTCATTTTTTTGTCTTTTTTTAAAAACACTTCAATAAGGTGCTTCCTTGGTTTGATATTTTCACAGGAAGCTCTTCTTTTCTTTCTAGGTGGATTATTATTGTAAATTGTGCTTTATAAATGGGTTGGGTGGAAGGACCTGGTGAAATTGTACAGGGGTTAAGGTGCTTGCCTTGCATAGAGCCAACCCTGATTTGATTTCTAGCACTTTATATGGTCTCCAAGCACTGCCATGTGATCTTTGAGCACTTAGCTGGGATTGAGTCCAGTGCAAGTGGAACAACTCTCTCCTCATTCCCCTTTACATACACAGACACAAAATAACTTGGGTGGAGCTCATTAAGGTGACTTTTATATCTGTTTTTAAGTTAATAATTAAGAACCTTTCATAATTGAAAATTTGAGGCATATATTCCTACAGAATATGTGTGATGCAGAATCTCACATGGCAGAGCCTGGCAAGCTACCCAAGGGGCATATTTGATATTCTAAAAACAGTAACAATAATGGACCTCATTCCCCTGATCCTGAGCGCGACAGGGATGGATGGAGACGTTACTGGCACTCGCTTCAGCAAATCAATGAGCCATGGGACGACAGTGATACAGTGATCCCTACAGAATAAAATGCTCTCTTTGGAGTGTGTAAGTTCACAGATTCTACGTGAGCAGCCAGTCTCCCAGTCTGTAGAGCATTTCCAGTGGCCAAGGCTCTTCTTTTTTGTCCCTTCTCAGTGGCTTCCAAAAAAATTCCTTGATTGCTATATCACTACTGAACAATAATTTTGTCTCTTCTAGAATTCATATACAAGATATTACACATATGCATCCTTTTCTTTTTGGCTTCACCAAACTCAAAATATTTATGCTATCTATTCATATTTTGAGTGTTTCAGTAATTTGTTTCTGAGTAGTTATTCATTGTATGAATAAATCACAGGCTAGTTTATCCTTTCATCTGTTGATGGATAGTTCTAGTGTTTGGCCTTTGCAATTGAGCTCTTCTGGATAGTCACCAACATTGTTTTATTGTAGCTATGTGTTTTCATTTCACTTCAATAAATACTTAGGATTTCTGGGTCATAAGCCAGATACATGCTTAAATTTAAAAGAAATTACAAAGCAGTTTCCCACAGTGTTTATAACATTTTGTTTCCATGAATCAACATTTAGTATTTTCAGAAATTTCAATTTAATCTATTAATAGATATGCTAGTAATAAAATTGTCTTTCTTATGTAAAGTTGTGTTCGCATCTACTTCCATATTCCAATTGGTGTTAGAGCAATTCTTTTCGTCTCTTCTCTTTCTTTGGCTTTTGGACCACACCCAGCAGTGCTTGGGGTCTGCTTACAGTTGTGTGCTCAGGAATCAACGTTGGCAGTGCTCAAGGACCATGCAGTGCCAGTGATCAAACCTGGAACTCCCACATGTGAAGACATAGTCTTTTGAGTGATTCTTTCAGGTTCAGGAGTTGATTATGTGTTCTTGGTATAAGTCATTCGTCTTTCTATGAATTATAAGGACTTTCCCTTCAACAATAAAATAAGTTTTCTATTAACAGGGACTTTTATTTATCAAAGGTTTTAAATTTCAGAAGGTCCAAATTTCCATTATTTTTTCAGATTATGAGTGCTTTCTATGTCCCAATAAACAGTTGCCTACCTGAAGACTGAAAAGTTGTTCTTATTTCAAAATTTAAGCGTAGATATAGTATAAACATAGATTCGGTTTTAATTTTAAGTCTATCATCCCTCTTGAATTAATATGTATATGATATAAACTAAGGCCTGTGAATGTCTTCATATGCTTAGTTATTTCTTCCAGCATAATTTGTTGAAAATACTTCCTACATCGATTAATCTAGGCACATTTATTGAACATCTGTTTGTTGTATATGTACAACTTTATTTCTGTACTGCTTCTGTTTCATTGACCTCTTTATCTATTCTAATATCAATATCACAGTTTTGATTAATTAGGTTTACAGTAAAATTTAAAATCAGTAAAAGCAAGTCCTTAGACTTTTCAATGTTGTTTTTTATATTCCACGTCACTTTTAAATATGAATTTAAAATTAATTTGCTGACTTCAGCAAAAGTTATTTTGAGATTTTTGGAGGAGATGGGGCTCCTAAGTACTGCTTTTAAGATTTGGGGGCCCCTGAAAATTCTTGGCCAACTGGCTGGTAGGTTCAGTGTAAGTACCCAAGAGTGTGGTGTTGTGATGCTACTCACACCTTGTGGTGCTGAGGATACTGGGCCATCCCAGCAGTGCTGTCCCCATTGATACTCAGGGTACCATGTATTAAACCTAGTTAATAGTACAGTCACTGTACTATCTCCCAGCACCTCAAGATTTTGAGATCTTGATTGTGATTTTATTAAAGCTTTAGATTAATTTGTGAAGAATTAACATTTACTACCAAGTTATCCAATCCTCATGCTAGATATTTGTGCCCTTTTATTTAATAGATATTTATGCCTTTAACTTCTTCCAGCAAAATATTTTATAATTTTTAATATGCAGGTGTTTTGCATGTTTTGAAATTATTATTAAGCATTTAAGGGTTTTATGCTATTGCAAACTGTGACTACTTGTCACATTTCAGTTTCTAATTTTCTTTATCAAAATATTTGATCAATACATTTGATTTTTATATATTTTTCATGCATTCTGTGGCCTTGCTGAACTCTGTATTATGAATATTATGTGAATTCCTTAGTTTTCTAAGGAATTCCTAAGTAATCATGTCTAAAATAAAGGCAAGTTTTTTTTCTATAGTGCATATGGCATTTCTCTTTGTCTCTCTCTCTCTCTCTCTCTCTCTCTCTATCTATCTGCTCTCTCTCTTTCTCTCTCTCCACCCACCCATTCATCTATCTACTGCCTTTGCCAGGACCATGAGTACTAGGTTGAAAAAAGGTGACAAGACATCCATACCTTGTTCTTGATCTTACTTTTTAATTTATATCTCTAGTTTAGGTTTTATAATTTAACTATTTTAAAATAAACAACTTCTGATAAAATTGATCATTTTCTGGGGAACAAAATAATGGGTTATTTTGTTTTATTAGTTTCTGCTTTTATCTCTATCATGTTTAAATGTTGCATTTTATTTGTTCTTTTCTATCTTGTTAATGGAAAATCTTAAGTTATTTATCATAAGTTGTGTCTGTTATTATCTTGCAAATCTCTACAGTCTCTCTAAATTGTTTAGTTATGGTTCATCAACATTGATATACTTATTATCATCATCTTAAAATATTTTATAATTTCTTTTCATTACTTAATACATGAAGCAACTTAAAAACATTAAAAAAATTATTACTTATCACATTTATTGCTAAGATATGTGTTATTAACGTTCAGGTATTCAAAATTTTTCTACGTGTCTTTTCTTAGTTCTTATTTATATTTTATATCATTATCATATGTTGCATTCTCAATTTAGCCCATTGTCAGAAAATACATTATTTATATTTTAATCATTTTACATTTATTGAGACTTATTTAATGGTCCTAAAAGATAGACTGGGTCTTATTTTAGACCTAATTTGATCTGAAGAAGAATGTGTGCCATGCACACATGGTTAATTCTGCAAAGTGAATCAAGTGAAGTTGGTAAGTAATGTTGCAACATTATCAATATCCAACTGAAATACTTAGCAATGATTTACCATTAAGACTCCTTAATAGACAACATTGCAATTGTATTGTCACAGCTCATTGCTAGAAGAACTAAGTGCATCTTGTGTGATTGAACTAGAGAGAATTCTTGGAATCTTGCATTTGTATTACTCTCAACTTTGTCCTTGTGTCTCTTTCTTATTTGATTTTGCTTTATTTTTAACTGTAATAAATCTCTGCAAATATCAGATTTGGGGGGTTAGGAATATAGTTCAGCAGTAGAGCACAGACTGTGTGAGCCTTTGAGTTTGTACTCTGCCATTGCAAAACAAAATCAAACAAATCAAAATTACCTTTGGTTTCATTAATTTTCAGTTATTAGTGGTTTTAATTGTATTGACTTATGTGCTACAAATAAAAAGATTTCTTTTTATCCCTGCTGCTTTCTCTGGACATAATTCGCTCTTGTTTTCCCAATTTCTTGAAAGTAGACACTTATGATTAATTTTGCATATTTTTCCTAATACATGCATTCAATGTGATAAATTTCCTTTGATGCACTGCCTTTGCTCATTTGCACATATTTTGATGAATTTTTTTTCATTGAGTTAGAAATTTTTCTGGAGACTTCTTGACATAAATGTTATTAAGAAGTATGTTGCTTTCTCCCCAAGTATTCTGATATGTTTCCAACATTTTTGTTTTGATCTGCAGTTTATTTCTATTGTAGTTTGAGGCATGCTTCATGTGCTTTCTATTCCTTTGAATTTGTTAAATGTGTCATTAAGAATGTGGTTTATCCTGTTGAGTGTTTCTTGTGAGGCTTGAGAAGGATGTATGTTCTATTGTTGTTGGATGAGTTATTCTATAAATGTTAATTAGATATGATTGACAGGGTTCTTCAGTTCTGTTTGATCCTAACAAATTTTCTATCTGCTGAATTCATCAATCTCTACCAGAGGGGTGTTGAAGTCTTCAAATTTAATAGTGATGATCTATTTCTCCTTGTAGTTCTATTAATTTGTAACCTAGGCACTTGAACACTGTTATTAGGTACATTAAGGATGATTATGTCTTTTTAGAAAATTTACTCCTTAATCATTGTGTCGTTCGTGTCTATCATTTTTCCTGATAATTTTTCTGACTCTTGTACTTCGCTAATCTGGCCTTCCTTTCATTAGTGCTAGCTTGTTGTGTTCTTCTCTTTCTTTTTTTCTAGTCTTAGTCTCTCTGGGCTTTACTTTCAGAGTGGTTTCTTTGTGAAATGTTGGTTTATAAGACTAAACATATATTTATATTTAAAAATATTTATGATTCCTCTTCCCTTTTGTTTTGTGGTTGTTGCAGTGGCTACATGGTAACATGATGGTGGTGTTGGTACCCTTTAGTTTATGGCACTTGCATCCACTTGACTGTGGTGTACTGCAGATATGCTTTCACAGTGGTGCAGGAGACCCCAAATGGCAGTGTCACCACAATCCTGATAGACCTGTGGGGCAGTGCTGGAGATTGAACTTGCAGCCTCTCACTTGCAAGGCTCTGCCATTGAGATATACCTAGACCCCAATAACAAGCTGTGAAATAAAATTGAACCACTTTTGCCTTTTAGATGCATTTAAACTATTCACAGTTATAATTGATTTAAGATAGATTCACCTGTACCTTATTTGCAAATATTTTTGTTTACTGCCTTTGTTATTTGTTTTCAATTTTTCATTACTTGACAGTTTTCTGCTCTTTTTCTGCTTTTTTGGCTTTTTTTTTTTTTTTGGCTTTTTTGCTCACACCTGTCGATGCTCACGGGTTACTCCTGGTTCTGCACTCTGGAATTACTGCTGGTGGTGCTCAAGGGATCATATAAGATGCTAGAGATGGAACCCTGCTTGACCGCATGTAAACCAAACACCGTACACTCTAAACTATAATTCTGAGCCCCTCTCTTTTTAATTAAGCTTGTCATATGCTTTAATTTTCTTTCCTTTCTTGGCCTGTGAATTCTATTTCCTGTTAAAAATGGCCTTAGTGAATGCTTACAATTTTTAATATACAGTTGCAGTAATATAAATTTATTTTCAGAAACCTATACCACTTCAGTTTAGAAACTCTGAGATATAGCATTTTAAATTTTTCACTCCTGTTCTTTATAATACTGCTGTCATTTTGCTTATAATTAAGTTATAATCGCATAATCATTGTTGCTATCATTATTTTAACTGTTATCTATAAAGTCAGTTAAGAATATGAAATTGAGATAATTGTATTTTTAATTATTCCCCTGGTTACATATTTTTATCTCTATATAGGTTAGTTTCATTCCATTGTTTTATTTCTTTTTATGACCTTTTGTAATTTTTAGTAAGTAATTTTAAAATTACTATTTCTAGTAAGTATTGCAATTTGGTACAATTTTTAGTAAGTCTTGCAACAGACTTCTTCAAATTTTGTATACATAGAAATATCTCAATTTCTTTTTATTTTTTGAAGGATCATCTTACTGGTTATAGAATTTTAGATTGGTCTTTCTTTCCTAGTTTTCTGTCAGTATTCGATCTTTGTTTTAACTTTTTCTCAGGTGCAGTTAATATTATTTCTAGTACACATTACATAAATGTATATATTCTGACCTTTTGAAATTTATGGTTTGGTATTTGTCAAATTTCTCAGCTATTATTACTTTCCCCCCTTCTTATATTCCTACTATACACATGTTAAACCATTCATAAGTATCTGGGACAATCCAAAATTCTTCCAAACTGGAAAACGAAGAGAGAGAGAAAAGTTTTCCATTTATTTTCTCTTTGCTTTTAAATTTGAAAAATTTTTAATTTGCATACTGTAAGGCTCACTGATTATTTCTTTGACTACTTTACTCAACTGATGGGCCATCAAAGACATTATATCTGTTATAGGGTTTTGGATTTCTAGAATTTACTCTTCTGTTATAAAAACATTTATTTTTCTGCTTAAGTTATCTATCTTTTCTGGTATGTTTACTATGTTTCCATTCGTGGTCATTTAGTATATAAGAGTTTAGCTGTGGAAACAGACTGCTTTTGTTTGAATTCTGGCTCTATTTATCTACTGATTGATCTTTGATAAGGTTCATACATTCTTCATACCTTATAACACTTCTACAAAGGATTGTTAGGCAAAGCAAATGGGTTCCTGTGAAAGTCACTCAGTACAGTTTTTGGCATAAAGTATTCTATCTGTGCTTGATAATGATGATGATGATGATGAAAATGAAGATGATGAAGATGACGATGATAATAACCACCTAGCCACTTATAAAACTAGCTCTCTGCCATCTGAGAGCTTAGCTCCTTGCCACCCCTTCTGATGGTCCCATCAGATGTCCATATTACAACTTCATTTACATTCTTTATTCAGTCTCTGTCATTATTATTATGTACACCTTTCTTAGTACCATATGTAAAAATATTGCCTTTTTGTGAGGTTTCCTCCTTACCATGCTTTATTATTTTTCCATAGAAAACACGATTCTCTGATATATTGTGTTTACTTAATATTTCTTTGTTGATTTCTAATCTTTCTCAACTTGAATTTAAAAATGTTTTAAAGATGTTTTATGTATATATTTTCAATAAATGCATTTGTAGCACCTTAAATTGCTATTTTCCAAGACTATCTAATGGCATTGCTAAATATTTAGATAGTGCTATCACACCTGTGCAAAAGCAGCACGGAATGACAAGAAAACCTGGAAGGGATTAGGTGCCCAGATCCACAGTTGTAGGATTCTGCAGATGGCCAGGTCTGTCCGAGTTCACAGTTGTCTTCTTTAAGCCACGGGTAATATATAATATTTCATTTTCTCTTTCAGTATGAATACTTCAATGCTGTGCTGATAAATGAAAGGGACAAGGACGGGAACTTTTTGGAGCTGGGGAAAGAATTCATCTTAGCTCCAAATGACCATTTTAATAATTTGCCTGTGAATATCAGTCTGAGTGACGTCCAAGTGCCAACGAACATGTACAATAAAGGTAAGACCCAATGCTACCATTCCATTTAGAAGGTGGCGAGGTGGGGTTGACAAGGCTAGGGATCCTGCTTTGAGACATTGTGTGTTTTGGAAAAACTCAGCTGGATATGTCAACTGAACTGGAGAGACAAAGTGTGCACTGCTCTTTCTGCAGTTTTGAGACTTTCTGTTCCTTCAGTAGTGCTGGGGGACAGTGCTCATAATTCTATTCCACAAATCAGCAAAGTAGAGAACCACACAGTCTCTGTTTCAACTACTCGGCCTGATTATTCTGGCATAAAAGCAGTCACATAAAAGCAACATCTAATAGCCTAGTTCTCCCTTTTAGAGAACCTGACAAGCTACAGAGAGTCTATTGCCCACTTGGGAGAGTCTGGCAAGCTCCCTGTGGCATATTTATATCCAAAATACAGTAACAGATATATGCATGCCTTTCGGAGAGCCTGGCAAGCTACCGAGAGTATCCCGCTCGCACGGCAGAGCCTGGCAGGCTACCCGTGGCCTATTCGATGTGCCAGAAATAGTCATAATAGGTCTCATTCCCCTGTAAGAGCCTCCAATAATTGGGAAAGATGAGTGAGGAGATGCTGCTGAAATCTCAGGGCTGAGTGTAATAGAGACGTTACTGGTGCCCACTCAAGTAAATCAACCAACAATGGGATGACAGTGATACAGTGAAAAGCAAGCACAGAAAATATGCAAATCAGAAAATATGGTTGTGTTCCAATAATACTATTTTCTTGTTGTCTGTATTTCTTCTTTTTAAAAAGTTTACTTATTTTTGCTGTCTATATTTTCTAATTATAATTCGGTTACTGTTTTCATAATGGTGTTGACATTTGTGATCTTCATGTACATAGTTCCTTCACCTTACAACTACCAAACTGTTCAACACACCCTACCCATGTTCATGTGTCACATCCTGTCCACCTACTCTCCCCTAATCTGGTGTTTTCAGTTCCAGCAATATTTTCGGTTGTTCTTTTGAGCTACATCCAGCGGTACCCAGGGCTTCTTGGTCTGTGCTCTGGGATTAAGTCTAGCGGAGATGGGGGACCATATGGGGTGCCTAGGATTGAACCTGGGCTGGCCGCATGCAAGGCACTCTACTATAGTCCAGCCTCCTACTAATAACACTTTTTTAATATATAGAAACTTATGCCTGGATTTTACCTAGTTTTCAGACTCTGGTTTACCTGTGATGAAATCTCACTCATCCTCCTTTCCTTGTCATGGTCTGGACAGGCACGGGAGCTGCTGCATTGTGATAGAATCAGCTGTCAGCTTCTGTTTAAACTAAAAAGCTACATGGAACTCAGCAGGGCCCTGTATTTTCAGGCTTCTGTTATCCCTATTCATAGAGTGCCTAGGATTCTTTTCCAAAAAATTCTCTTATATGAGTTTGGAGACCATCGAAGAACCAGGTACTGCCTTTGGGCACATCTCCTCATAACTCTAGAACTTAACTTCTTCTTATCTTGGATACAGTTGCTAGTTACATTTACCTCCTGGGCTAGTAGTGAAAGCTAAAGAGATGTTGCTTACATATATAGGATTGTTGCTTATATATATAGTTACAGGTGTTAACATACTCACCATTACTAAGTTTAATTTTGCCTACTTTGTCATAGCAGGGAGGTTCCTAAAGGAAGAACCCTTTGTCTAAAAAAATATATATATGAGAAGGCGAGATCATTTTAAAATTAAAAACCTGTCTGTTGTTTGCCGTCCAGTCATTGGGATCAGTTTTCAGCATCCTGTATAAGAGTGCAGTGTGTAGGAAGGCAGGAGAGATTGTATAATGGGTAGAGTGCTTGCCTTGCACACAGCTGACCCAGGATGAATTCCCACCACCCCCCATGGTCTCCTGAGCCCCGTCCAGGAGTGACACCTGAACACAGAGCCAGGAGTAAGTCCTGATCACCAGTGAATATGGCCCCCCAAACTGAATTTCAAAAGAATGCAGTAGTCAAGAGAAAGGCTCAGAGTTTTTTTTTTTAATTTTTTATTAGTGAATCACTGAGGGGTACAGTTACAGATTTACAAGCATTTGTGCTTGTGTTTCAGTCACACAATGATTGAGTACCCGTCCCTCCACCAGTGTCCATTTTCCACCACCAATGATCCCAGTATCCCTCGAACCACCCTCACCCCTCCCCATCCCACCCCGCCTCTGTGGGTTTGAAACCTATTTCCCTTTCTAATTGCTGGTGCTGTGATTTTAGCAAACAATGTTCACTCTTGAGTTCTTAGTTTCGCTGTTTGTAAAATAGGATGTCTCCTCTCTCAGAGGCTTATTTTCAGGATATGAAATGTTGCGGCCTTGACAAGAGTCACTCATAGAAAATGCTTATTGTGTCTTAGCTCTTATCAAAAATATTGGAAAGTAATTAACACTTAAAATTGACCTGGTTGCTGTTTAAAGAGCTTAGTCAATGATTAAAGAACTCTCTATTTACTCTACTTACTTGCGTGCTTAACATCGCTCTTGCTTCATTTTCTTGTTAACCCTGTTTAATACTCAGTACCCATTCTATTATTATTTTAACTATTGTTGGAAGCCAGTGGTGAACTGAATTTACCCTATTACTAAAACTTAATTTAGGCTCACTGTATTTTTTTTTGGACCCCTTGGGAGCATTCAGGTAAGATCTAAGAACATTGTGTGCCACATGCTGACCACAATTATGGGGCCTGGGGAGTGGGAGCAGAAAGGAGGGTACCTGATCACCTGCTCTAGCTGATGGACAGAAACTAGTCTGTTTGAGCCCTCCCCCCTGCCCTCGGTAAAGAAAGGTGATGTCAGCCTGAATCACCCTTCGAGGCTCTGCACTGGGCTGTGTTCTATGGACCAAATCTCCACTTTCTCCTCCAAAGGGTTGAAGAGAACCTGCACTCAGAAGGCTGAACGTGGCTTCATCCAGAGCTTTCCGTTTTCCAGGACCCTCTGTCCCTGACGAAGGAGCCCCCTTGTGTGCAATGTGACTGCAAGAAAGCCATCCTCTTGGCATTGAGTACATTCTCAACTGGAGATGAAAAATGCCCCAGATTTTACAGAGCAATTTCAGACAGCAATTGAGAATGATCTTTTAGAATAAGGCAGCCGCTTCAAGGTTGCTTGAGTCATTAGTAGAGTAATGGAGATTTAATTACACCTTGGGCTTTCAAGGCATAATTGTACCTTTTGATGGTGAAACACACACAGCCCCAGCACCCACCCACTGCTCACTCAGGCTGCAGAGCGGTGGCTGCGGCTCTCTGGGCAGCATCCTAGCACAGTCAGCATGCATGAGGCGCTGCACAAATAATGACATTTACAGATATCCTCAGAGGCCATGATAATATCTGTCTCCCATCCTAGATGCAGCCTTTCCCAGCAAGGCCGTAGGGGCAGGGATCAAGGTCAGCCTGGCACTGAATCTTGTCATTGTCAGGCAGTGAATTGCTGCCCCGGGGAGAGGGGAAGGGTCTTCGGGAAAATTCCTGTTTTCATTCTACCTAATTCAAACCAGCCCTAAACAGTCTTTCTTTTCAAGCTGTAGAAATATATTTCATGTTTCGAGGGCCCTCCAGCTCAGATCTTAGTCCTTGATGACATGTTCTCAAAACACATGCTCAGAGCTTGGTCACAGACTGTGATGGGCCTAGGTTAGAAATATCGCCCTCCCCACCACAGGAAATGGATACAGGGCAGTTTGGGCCTGGTGGGTCCAGAGTCCAGTTGTTTGATTCTTGCTTCGGTCTGCTTGTCCCTGTGCTCATGGTCATAATTTACCATCTGCCTTTTAATTGGTGGGTGAAATCTGCCTGTTTTATACAGTCCACCTGCCCCCTAGGCTGGACCTTGGCTGTTCAACAGGCTCAGTACTGACCTCTGGGTCTGAGGTACTCTGTCTGCCCCGACACTGATGACAGCTTCAGAGTTGGAGACAGGTGGCCAAGCAAGACTCAACACCTCTATCTGGAGCTGCAAGCAGCCTCAGTTCATGGGCAGGATGCTGCTGTGGGACTTGTTACTGATCTGATGGTGGATTCAGATAAAGCTGAACCCTTTTAAAAAACTTTTATTTTTTTTTTAAATTTTGCTTTTGGGCCATACTAGAATGTGCTCAGGGTTTTCTCCTGGTGATAATCAGGGGACTATGCAAAGCAAGTGCCCTTCTTACTCTACAATCTTTCTGACCCCAAAGCTAAACTCTAGCTACTTTTCCTCCCAATTTCTGCCTTTATCACATTCTCCTTCTTCTCCTCCTCTTCCTCCTCTTTCTTCTTCTCCTCTTCCTCTTCCTCCTCTTCTTCCTCCTCCTCCTTTTCTTCCTCCTCCTCCTCCTCCTTTTCCCTCTCCTCCTCCTTCTCCTCCACTTCCTCCTCTTCCTTCACCTCTTCCTTCTCCTCCTCTTCACTTACTTCTGGCTCTGTAATCAGGGCTCACTCTTGTCAGGCTCAGGGAAACATATGGGGCACTGCTGATTGAATGCAGGTCGGCGGCACACAAAACAAATACTCTACCTGCTGTATTATTGCTCTGGCTCCTTAAACAGGGGCACAATAAGACCTCTGTGATTCTTTTGCTCTTATTTTGGAAGTGCCTCTGGTTTGCTCCTTGGTTGCAACACTGCTTGCTCCAGAAGCTCTTTGTACAGGCGTTCCCTTCTTGTTCTTGGAGATCTTGAATGGCAAGGATGAGGTGGACTCATCCTGGTGACCCTCATTTTGCCTAGAGCCCCAAAGCTCACAGTGCTCTTAATAGAGGATTTCCATGGATGTAGTAGGAGGCAGGGAGGTGTGTGACTGGTCCCTCTGTGTGCTTGCCAGCCACAGAGGTCGGCCCTCGTTGATTCTTGAAAGGACATTGAGGAGTTCACACACTTTCCGAGGAAACTAGCAAATTGTCTTGGAAAATAATGGGGCAGGAAGGAAGAAGGAAATTTAGGGCTGGGCCACATCCAGAGCCAGTCTGGTGAGGATCCCTCCCACCAAGGCCTGCCACCAGCATCTGTGGCACCAATCAAATGTGCCTCCTTTTCCTCATGCAGAAATTGTGTATGGCAAGTTCTTTGGAGGGGAACTGCATGAGGGGGTATAGCAAGGGTTACACAGAGGATGCTGGTACCAGGTGTTCAGCCCAATCTACTGCTTGGTTGACTTCCCCCTCAATGGCCTTAGCTATAACACGGAGTCATGGAGAGACGTCCTGGTGATGCTCACCTACAGCACTACAGGACTTAATGCAGGTGCGGCTGAGTAGCCAGGCTGCCCCACTGACTTTGGTTTCTCTTCTGCTTCTGGAGGGAATGGAGGGCCCACGTTGTGGAGTTGCTTTGGCCTCTTAGGGATGCTGGATGAAAGCCAGCCCATCCGGTTCTGATGATAGCTTTGTCCATGTGTGTGATTCTCACTGGTAGTTCCGGTTGAAGCAGAAGGAGTCTGAACCGAGAGGCAGTGACGATGGGGGGCAGGGTCACAGCAGTAGGAGCGGGGTGGGAATGGGGCATTATCCCTCACAGTGCCTGCTCTGGACAGCTTGCTGGGCAGCTAGTCTGTGGCTTTGCATTGCCTCTAGAGGCATCCTCCACAGAAGGGGCAGTCACTGTTCTGACAAATATTTGTGTTTTAGAGCGCTGAAACTCAAGAACCGGAGTTACAGCCTAGTGTGGAGATTGAGCCTCTGCTCTTGTCTCATCGTCCTGTGGAAGAGCACACATGACAAGATCTGGGTTGCTCTCGGCTTTGGCTACTAATCTGAGGCAGAGTTTTTAACCCATTTTCTTATCCCACATTCCTTTTCCCCATCACTGTGCAGTGACCATGAAGTGACAAAGAAAAGACTGATGATAGAAGTAGACTGAAAGCAATGTTAACTTTTAAAATGTGCCTATAAGTAACATTAAACAGAAATAGTTCTATAATTTGATGGGGCTGGGGAGGGTGAAGGTGGGCTGCAGCTAGAAAGAAAATGTGAATGAACATTCCCTTCCCCTCCCCGCCTTCTCACACCCCTCACCCCTCCCCACGTTATCTCCACTTTATACTCAATTTATCCTCCCCTCCCCTCTCCTCCTTCTCTCTTCCCCTTCCCTTCTCTCCCCTCCCTTCTTGTTTCCTTCCCTCCCTTCCTCTTCCCCAGTTCTCTTCTCTCTCCCCCCTTCTACCCTCTCCCGCTCCTCCTCTCCTCTTCTCTCCTCACCTCTCCTTTTTTCCTTCTTTTCCTTCTCCTCTCTTTCCATTCCTGAGCCAGTCCTTTTTGTGCTCAGAACTAATCTCTGACTCTGTGCTCAGGGAACACTCCTGGTGGGATTGGAGGACCATACAGTGCCAGATACTAAACCCACATCAGCCATGTCAATGGCAAGCACCCTACATGCTGTACTATCTCTCTGGTCCCTCTGTGAGCATTATTTAATTCTTTGTTTGTTTATTCCTTCCAAGTCTGTGAGTTTTTTTTTTTTTTTTTTTGCTTTTCGGGTCAGACCTGGCGATGCACAGGGGTTACTCCTGGCTCTGCACTCAGGAATTACCCCTGGCCGTGCTCAGGGGACCATATGGGATGCTGGGATTCGAACCCGGGTCGGCTGCGTGCAAGGCAAACGCCCTACCCGCTGTGCTATCGCTCCAGCCCCCCTGTGAGTTTTTTTTTTAAGTATTTTATTTTCTTATGTAATTTTGGGTTTGGGGTCACATTTGGCTCTGTCCAAGGCTTACTCCTGTTTCTGCACCAGGGAATCACTCCTGGCAGGGCTCAGGGGACCATATGGGGTGCCAGGCATTGAATCTGGGTCAGCCACACACAAGGAAAATGCTCTACCTGTGGTTCTATCACTCCAGTCCATGTGAGATATTTTTGAACCACTCAGAAGAGAGACAAAGATAGATAGTAGCTCCATTTTCCATAGTTTTAGGTTGGATTAAAGAAAGCATATATTTTAGAAGTGAGAAGTTTAGAAGTTATATTTTAGAAGTGTAAAGAAGCTCTTGTCCCCTTTTGTTGTCTTTCCTCTACTGTTCCATGAAGGAGCTCAGTCTGTTTTCTCCTCTCTTTTTCAGAAGAAACAAGTGAAGGTCAGGGAGGGAGGCTGAATCTGCATCCTATGGTAGGATGGTTTGTGCAAAGTGGACCTTATTTTTCTGTTTTGTTATTGGGCTACACTTAGTGCTCAAGGCTTACTTCTGTTCTGTATTCAGGGATTACTCCTGGTGGGGCTCCAGGGACAATATCAGATGCTGGGGATCGAACTCAGGTTGGGTGTGTGCAAACAAACACCATACTTGCTCCACTATCTCTCCAGTCCGAATGATGACATCCAGTTTCCTGTGCTGTCTCTTAGCCTCAGCTCCTGGAGAATCTCTCCTAGTCCCACAAGATGCACTGTAGCACGGCTCAATTCCCCTTGGGTCCCTGTGGCATATGAGGATCTTGCCAGCTGAGAAACCCAGGTCCTGGGAATCTGCTCTCCTAGGTTCATTTCCAACTTTCTCTCTAAAACTTTAACTTTCCCTGGGCACTGTTCTGGGGAGTGGGGCACAAGGCTGCTGCCGTGGCTACCCAGATCCATTGGCACAATCTGCTTCTCTTACCTTTCTTTGGCTCTATCTACTCTTCACCCCACGAGACAAGTTCTATAATTCCAATAAACTGAGGTTCCCCCCGGGACAGTGGCTAATTGATGTTCTTATATACCAGCTCCATGAACATCTACAGATGTTTTTTTACTACAAAGTAAGTAGTATAAAGCTTCAGCTCTGTGTTTGAGACAGAAAAGGAGACATAGTTGGGCAAACAAACAACATGTTTCAATTAAATACTCTGTTCTTCCTTCTTTTGTTCATTCATTTCTTCATTTCTTTCTTATTTCCTTCATTCAATGTTGATTATGCCAAGCTCTAGGAATATATTCATGACTGAGAGGTGAATCATGAGTCATGGTCTCTGAGTAGTAGGGAAAGGTGGCATTGGTGATCTGAATTATAAATGGGAGCCAGGCAAATTTTGCAGAGGTAGAGTGATTGCCTTACATGACATCACTGGGTTTTATTTCTGTGGAAAGGAAGGAGAGAGAGAAAGAAAGAAAGAAAGAAAGAAAGAAAGAAAGAAAGAAAGAAAGAAAGAAAGAAAGAAAGAAAGAAAGAAAGAAAGAAAGAAAGAAAGAAAGAAAGAAAGAAAGAAAGAAAGAAAGAAAGAGAGAGAGAGAGAAGAAAGGAGGAAGGGAGGAAAGGGGAGGAAGGGAAAAAGGCAAGAAAGGTAGGGAGAGAAGGAAGGGAAGTAAAGGGAAGGAAGGAAGTTCTGAAAATCCCAGGTGAGACTAAATGTTGGGCACTGAAGACTGGGTCCCCTTTTTAAAGTGAGATTTGCCTGCTGTAGTGTGGATGGTCGGGCTGGCTGGGTTGGGATTTGTCATATGTCTCATCCTATTTTTCAAATGTTGGGTTTGATAAAATGCAAAATGCATTTTGCCAAGCACTTTTCCCCTTAATTACATGTGTATATTTTAAGGAAAATTTAATCCATATGTTTCTGATTCGTTTACATGGAATCATTAAAATGTTGTTTTCTAAAAGTCATTTGATGTGCAAGAAGGCTCATAAACCTTTTAAAAAGCTGTGTTTAAAATTTCTTTCTTTATTGTTTCTTTTTCCCTTTACATGTGTGTGGGGTGTGTGTGTGTGTGTGTGTGTGTGTGTGTGTGTGTGTGTGTGTGTGTGTGTGTGTGTGTACAAAAGAAAGATCCAAGAATGTCAAAAACAAGCTTGAACTCTAAATGACTTGCTTTCTCCTCAACATTCTGACCTGAATCTTTAGAAATGGGCCTGAATCTTGCCACTGAAGTCACTATGAAATTGTTATACCAAAGAATCCTTAGAATTTCTCTGATACTTTGGAAATTATACTTTCTTGTCACAGCATATGCTTCTGTTTTTATGGTCTTTGTCCACTGGTCCACTTACTGGTGATGGTTCGCAGGTGCAAGTCCGCAGTTTATATTGTACAGTTCGCAGTTTAAATGGAGCAGTGAGCTAAACTTGTTCTGTTTTGGGGTCAGACCAGTGATTCTCATGACTTATTCCTGTTTCTGTGCTCAGAGATCACTCCTAGAAGTGCTCAGGGGACCATATGCAGTACCACAGATCAAACTTAGGCAGGTCTGTTGCTTGCAAGGCAAGTGCCTCAACTTCCGTAAATCTATTTTGGTCCCAGGTTCTTTTTAACAGTCTCTACACTTCTGATTAGGTATGTGGGTATACTCATAACACAAACATAGGTTTGCATATGTGCTGGTGTCTGTACCTCAGCATATGCCCACGTTTTTCTCAAAAGTGGTACTGGTAGGTATATTTCATGGGGCCCCCTAGCCCCTTCACCCTCTGTTTAGACTTAAGTTTGCTCCAGAATTTTGCTCTTGCCGGTGAATTACCAGGTGAATGAATGAGTGAATGCAGAATGTATGTGTTGATAATATACTTGTTGAGCTCCATCATTTCTTATCACATTAGATTTCATAAGCAGCAGTAGAGACCACTGTCTCTTACAGCATTCTAGGAAAGAATTCCAGGGCAAGCTGTTAATAGCTTTCACCCTGAGAGTCAGGTCCTGCAGGTTAAATGGAGTAAAACCGAATACGTGGCTTTAGAAACTAGCTAGTAGTGCTTCCTTAAAAGACAAGAGGGAAAGAACGTTTCTCTCCATCCTCTGCTACCTAATTTTATAGAAACACTTTCATACTTCCTCTGGTACCCTTCTCTCTGCCACTGGCCTCTGCAGGTCCCATTGTCTCCATCCTGGCCAATTTCTAGGTTCTTTGCAAAGTTGCAGGAAAGTCTAGTCTCCCCACCAGTTAGGTGGCACTGTAGCACTGTTGTCCCATTATTCAATGATTTGCTCTAGTGGGCACCAGTAACATCTCCATTTTGAGACTAGTTGTTACTGTTTTTGGCATATCGAATATGCCATGGGTAGCTTGCCAGGCTCTGCCATGCGGGCGGGATACTCTCAATAGCTTGCCAGGCTCTCCGAGAGGGACAGAGGAATTGAACCGGGTCAGCCGCGTGCAAGGCAAACTTCCTACCTGCTGTGCTATCGCTCCAGGTGTTAATTTGAGCATGCAGATATAGCACCCAGTACTGTGCCCAGACTCTTGAGGAACTTGGCTGAGACATGTTGAACTCTCTCCCCAAACCTATTTCCAACTCCCTACATCCCAGGTAAGCTCCAGATGTGGTCTTGTCTCCAAATTGGAGCACAGACTCACCTTTCCCTTCAGCGCTGTTTTGTAGGAGGAAGTACAAGCAACCTAACAAATAAGATGCCCACACACTGTTCCTAATGGACACCCTTTTTTCTTCCTGATCACAGCTCCAAGATCCAAGGTCTCTGGATGGCTCAGAAAGTGTGTGTGTCTGTGTGTCTGTGTGTATGTGTGTCTGTGTCTGTGTCTGTGTCTGTGTCTGTGTGTGTCTGTGTGTTTTAGAGGAATCCAGCAGAAGGACTGGATCTTCCACAGGTATTTGTCGGACTGAATCATACATTCTTACAGATCGTCACAAATAGATTGTTTCTTTGTTTTTCAGATTTTTGGTCTGTCACTTCTGCTTCCATTTGGATTGGGTTTTTGTGTATATCTTTTGTGTGTTGTGTATGAAGACAGTATTAGATGGATGTTTATGCATTGTTTTGATTGTGGCCACCACACTCAGGGTGCTAGAGAGGTAGGAATGGGAGACATGACTGATGGACAATGTTTTGGAGTTACCAGGACTGTCCCTGGCAGCAGGGGGAGTCTTTTGGTGATGGAATTCCAACTTGGGACCTTTATGTGTTCATCATGTTGGACCATGTTTGTGGTATTTTAAAAATCTCCTTCTCTGTTGTAAAAAGCATCTGGCAGGAGGTTACGAGGGGAGAGCCCCGGCAGCTCTCCCCTTCGGCCGCCCACAGGTGTTCAAGGGGTCAGTCCCAGGCTGCTCGCCCAGCTGGAGCGGCCTGGGCCATGGGGCAGACAGAGGAGGAAATGAGAGCCAAGCTGGTTGATTGATCAGTTGCCGTTTATTTCATTCACTCCAGTCTCTCTGCTTTTCTCCCAGCCCTCAATCTCTTCCCCAATTCACTCTTACAGCCTAGTTAAATCCCCCCAGCATGAGGGGTTGGGGCTTACACATAGGTGTGGTCACAATCAATTGGGTTAAAGTTCTTTCCTCAGGGGATGCTGTTTTTAGAACAGATTCTCTTTCAGCAGGATGATCCATCCAAGGGAGGAATCCCATGAGTGTGTTTCTCTTCTCCTCGTCCAACAAACATATAAGCATTAATATTAATCATTTTGTATGGACATGGTAAGAGATGCATTAAGCTTATAGAATTGCTCTCCTGGCACCATCTCGATCTCAGACTACAGTGCTCAGGCCAGATTAGTCTTTCTTATCCCTGGCAGGGTGCTAGTCTCATCGTTACTTTGGATCATGACAGCATTTGTCCATGATCAAGCTCTTAGCATTGTTAAGAATTAGGCACTTTGGCCAGGCCTTTCTCAATGCCAGGGTAGCACATAACTCATAGCTTGCCCTGGGTCTGTCCTGTCCTTCGTCAGGACCCTGCTTTTGGGGTGCTAGGAACTGAGGGCAACTGAGGCTTTAGTCGAGAAAGCAGATGCCCGGGAATGAATAATATTCGAAGCCAGTTAAATCCCAAGTTTAAAAAGCATAATATTGTCTTCTTGTGTCTATACAAAAAAGGACATTGCTTTAAAGTAAACTATTCAAAAGATATAAGGAGAGGAGAAAGGCAATATTAACTTACAATATAAGTTCAGTGTCCTAGAAAGATCTGACCTTACAAATTAACAGAGTCTGATTGGTGGGAATAGCTAATTAATTGAGAAATGAGCATAGAGAAGTAGTTACAGATAAACAAAGGAATGGGAGTGACTCGGGAGCACCTTGATGGGTGTGACAGGGATAAACCTAAGCTACTTGTGACTATGTTATTTTACACTGTCATTTTTTTCTTCTAGAATAGGAGGAATAAAGGTTAATGCTTGGGAGTTGGTGGAAGTTGGATCGAGGTTAAAGGAATTCTGTAAGAGGAGCCAGGGTGGTAAAGGATCTCAAGAGTGCTACTGAGGGTGCTGGAGCCATAGTACAATGGGTCGAGTGCTCAGTTCCACCGATTGTTTGCAATGTTTTTTATTCCCTGATACCTCATGTCTTGATATGTGTGAAGTGTCATAGTGATTGTGTAGATCTGGAATTTGTAAGTGAGTTAATTTTGTTTAGGATGAATTTTTAAAATAATGGAAATCTAATAGTTTGGGTCATGTGTTTACTTTTTTTAAAATGGCAGAGACAATTCGGGGTCATTCTCACGAGAATGTCTCTTCTGGACACATGTTTTCAGTGATGTGATTAGAGGGAGAGGGGTAGCACCATCCTAGAGTCTGGGAATCATGACAGGAGTGCTGAATACCAGTGGGGAACATGAGTCACAAGTCCCTGCCCCTGGACTCACCCCCCTTGCCACACTATACCTAGGTCCACAAGAATGGGAATCAAATTACCTTCCCCAGGAAATACATGCTGGAAACTCAGAATTTTGGTCCTTCCTGTCCCAAAGCTTCTCAGCTGCTCTGCTGGATACAACATTCACTGGGGTGACCCAGGACCTACTCAAGGAATAATCTCAGTGTTAGCAGCACCTATACCTGTGACAACCACAAAGGATTGCCAGCTGCGAAGTAGACATGATGGCTTCTGTCTCATGGGGTGGAGAAGTTTCTCTGAACTTATTTATTAAGCCACACTTTGACAAATATGTATAATGCTTATTATGAGTCACCTTTGTTAGTATTTTATAGGTGTGGTAATAGTTTAAATTCACCATGATTGTATTGCTTGTCCCTGGGAATATCTATTGATGTCCATTTTATCTCCTCCCCTTGGAGTCCCTTTTGTCTCTGGAGCTTTACATGAAGAAATTCAATTACTAGAGAATGTTGTGGAATGACAGATATTTATGGGGGTCTGATGTCAGTGTGCAGCTTCTGCCAGCTGCCCATCCCTAATATCCAAATCTATTCCCCATGACCATGCCTCTGGCACAGGCATGGTGAGCCTTCTTTATTCACTTCCTATTGCTTGGGCCATGTGACTACTGAGGAATGAATTGTCCTTGTCAATGAAATGCTAAAGACTTCCAGGAACTCAGTTTGGTTTTCTTTTGCTTGGGGCCCAGTGCTCTCATGGTGGCCTAGAGGAAATCAGCTGCTGGCTGGACTAAGTCTTGATGGGGGGAGAAAGAATATTCTCCTCCTTTTTACTTAACTATTTTCTTTCTCCTCTTCCAGCTCCATGATAATGTGGTCTTTCCAGAATACAGGGCTCATTATCCTGGGAGAAACCTGTGCATTAGACCACTGAGGTTTCTGATTGATATAACACAACAGTATTATATTTCTATGTGCTAGGCACACACATGATCTCAGATTGAGCAATCTTAGCCATAGTTCAGTCATGCAGAGTCAATTACTTGTCCTGTGTTCTGTAGATTAGAACACTGAGCCCAGGACCCTGAGCTTACACTTGCTCAACGTCACTTGCTCAGTAAAATTGGCAAGTTAGCATGAAGCCCTAAGAGTTGACTACAGAACTACCACTGGTTATTCACAAATGTGCCTGAGATGCCTTCCTATCTGCTATCCCATGGCTCCTTTCCAGTGTTCATTTGGCTGTGTCTTGCCTGTTTACATACACACCTCACATGTACAGAAAATGACAGGCCCTGTTTTTGTCAAATTGTGCTATTTCTTCTCAGCATGTGAAAATCCATCATAAATGAAAAGTAGTCTTATTTTACATAAACACTCCAAGTCTCTTCCCTTGATCAAAATAAATGCTGTGGCACAGAATCTCTTAAAAAATGTAAAGTGAATTCTGCACGGGAATGTCAGCGGGTACCAACTGCTCACACATTCAGGATATTTCTGTGGGAAATGAGATAGTTCCACATTTAATCCTGCAAACAACTGCTATTCTGAAATATGTAGAAGATAAATGAGTAAGGGGTGATGATTCACCATGCAGAAAGGCGCTTTGCCTCCCAGAAAGTTCACTGCAATGTGTTGAGGAGAAGTGATTTTTTTTTTATGGTAGCTACTGGTGTAGCATTTGCAAGGCTGAGTTCCGGGGACTCCACTGTCATATATTGGCATTTATCTTCTGGGATGGTGCACAGTAGACATCAACATGAGAAGTGTGATGAGAGCTATGTTCTTATGGACTTAAATAGCTTGGACGAAACAGATGGGACGTGATCATGCCACTTGATGCAACCTAAGTGAAAATCCTGAAGGAAGGGACTGGGTTTCAGTAACTGCACACTCCAGAACTCCTCAGTCTATACTAGGTACAGTAGAGTGGGGCCTGATGTTGCTCAAAGCATAACTCACCTGTGGAAGTCCAGCTCACATGTTGCCTGAAGATGGGTGGTAAAAATGTAACTAAAAGTTGGGTGAGAGTGAGAAGCATGGACAGTTACAGGAAGAGAGATACCTTGCACAAGGTGGTGATAAGTTCATCATCATCATCATCATCATCATCATCATCATCCCATTGATCATCGAATTTCTCAAGCGGTCTCAGTAACATCTCCATTCATCCAAGTCCTGAGATTTTAGAAGCCTCTCTCTACTCGTCCTTCCAACGATGCCATTTCAGGGTCAAAGGCTCTTTCAGGGTCAGAGGAATGAGACCCAGCTTGTTATTGGTTTTGGCATATTAATATACCATGGGGGACCTTGCCAGACTCTCACATGTGGCAGGAAACTTCCAGTAGTTTGCCAGGTTCTCCCAGAGGGAGAAGCAGGGTATAAGATATCGTGGGACTGCAAAGCGACTGTGCGCTTCCAGGAGCTGGCTTTTAAGTCTCTGGATGCTCGCCATTCACAGGACTACATGGCGCCGAGAGCAGTCCCTGGGTGTGACTGCCTAGCTACTGGGAGATGGGAAATCTGGGCGGAGGAGGCCCACTCCTGATCCGAGCAGCCTTGTAGGTCTCAGCCCCGGGTCCCACACACCTGGATTCCTCTGCCGGTTCCTTCATGCATGAGGCTTGTCCAGAGGTTTGGAGAGGGGCCTTAAGCATGGCTGTGGCTAGAGGTCTTCGGCCACTAGGAGCTCTGTTTGGGGTGGGGAGGGAAGCTGGAGCCCATCTCCTCCGAGGAGGCCCCGGGGAAGACAGCCAGGCATGTGGGCAAGAGACTCGCTGCGTCGCTCTCCAGAGACATAAAAGCCAGCTCCCGGAAGAGGTGATAAGTTGTCTTTGAAAAATATTTGGGGATGGATAAGGGTGTGGGGGTGGGAGATACTCTGCAAAATGCCTTACTACTGGCAGTTTACTACTTTTGAGAGATATTTAAGGAGTAAGAATTGCTACCAAAAAAAAAATAAAAACTTATGCTTTTAAGAGTCAAATTTCCTCAGGCTTATATGATTTTGGCATTCTTGGATCATGGAATTGCCACTGGCATCTCTGAAGACATAGTGTTTCCTGAGACTCCAAAGTCTTCAGGTGAAAAGGCCCAAGGTAAACCAAGAACAATTCAAAAAGCAAAAGGTATTTAGAAAAAAAGGTATAGAAAAAAGCAAAAGCAAAAGGTTTAGAAGAAAATGCATCATAGTGTGTGTGTGTGTGTGTGTGTGTGTGTGTGTGTGTGAGAGAGAGAGAGAGAGAGAGAGAGAGAGAGAGAGAGAGAGAGAGAGAGAGAGATCTGGAAAAAATGGACAGAAATCAATGTTTTTATTCTCTACTTTCCACCCTTTCTTCAGTTTGAATATTTTACTGCTTCCTTTTGGGTAGAATTAGAAACAAAAGAACAGAAGGACTTGATTTATAAATAAATGTTGCTCATCTTTCAGGTATGTACCTCTGCCATAAAAGGAAGCTCATCTGCATGTGACCTGTTAAAGACTTCCTATTTTAACTGCCTGGTAATTCCTTCTACTTTTTGATGCCCATGGGTGGCATGTTTGAGGCAGGAGGGCCCTTAAGCAAGCTGCCTCTCCTATCGATTGTGTATCCCTGTTTCTTTGCAGTGGGGCTGTTATTCTCATACAAATGATGTTGGCCAAGGAAAGAGCAAGCGTTCTCCTTAAAAGTGATTCATGATACTCCCTGTACCTGCTGCAGTGCATCAGACACGGAGAAGGCCCATTTCAGAGATGCAGAACATACTGCACTTAGGAAATAAGACAGTTCTTCCAAAGGGCAGACTGAAACAGGATCAGAGTGAGATTTTCTGGTCTTAAGTCAATGCAAATGACTGGTGTCATCTCGTGTTGTGCTATTGTGACCATGATCTCAGGTGCATGCAAGAGGGATTTTTTTTTTTTTGGAGTTAATTCTTTTTTTTTTTTTATAATTTATTTATTTTTAATTAGAGAATCACCGTGAGGGTACAGTTACAGATTTATACACTTTTGTGCTTATAATTCCCTCATACAAAGTTCGGGAACCCATCCCTTCACCAGTGCCCATTCTCCACCACCCGTAAACCCGGCGTACCTCCCACCCTCCCCAATCCCATCTCCCCCCCACCCCACCCTGCCACTGTGGCAGGGCATTCCCTTCTGTTCTCTCTCTCTAATTAGCTGTTGTGGTTTGCAATAAAGGTGTTGAGTGGCCGCTGTGCTCAGTCTCTAGCCCTCATTCAGCCCGCAACTCCCTTCCCCCACATGGCCTTCAACTACAATGTAGTTGGTGATCGCTTCTCTGAGTTGCCCTTTCCCCAGAACGTGAGGCCAGCCACGAAGTCATGGGGTCAACCTCCTGGTACTTATTTCTACAGTTCTTGGGTATTAGTCTCCCACTCTGATATTCTATATACCATAGATGAGTGCAGTCTTTCTATGTCTGTCTCTCTCTTTCTGACTCATTTCACTCAGCATGAAACTTTTCATGCCCATCCACTTAACTACAAAATTCT
This sequence comes from Sorex araneus, assembly GCF_027595985.1. Taxonomy (NCBI): domain Eukaryota; kingdom Metazoa; phylum Chordata; class Mammalia; order Eulipotyphla; family Soricidae; genus Sorex; species Sorex araneus. The sequence goes on from NC_073305.1 coordinate 50,361,394, forward strand.
TGACTTCCTTTTTTCTAACAGCTGCATAGTATTCCATTGTATAGATGTACCAAAGTTTCCTCAACCAGTCATCCGTTTTGGGGCATTCGGGTTTTTTCCAGATTCTGGCTATTGTAAACAGTGCTGCGATGAACATACATGTGCAGATGTTGTTTCGATTGTACTTTTTTGCCTCTCTGGGATATATTCCCAGTAGTGGTATTGCTGGGTCAAATGGGAGCTCAACCTCTAGTTTTCTGAGAATCGTCCATACTGTTTTCCAAAAGGGCTGAACTAGCCGGCATTCCCACCAGCAGTGTAGAAGGGTCCCTTTCTCCCCACATCCTCTCCAACAGCGGTTGCTTTTGTTCTTTTGGATGTGTGCCAGTCTCTGTGGTGTGAGGTGGTATCTCATGGTTGTTTTGATCTGCATCTCTCTGATGATTAGTGATGCAGAGCACTTTTTCATGTGCCTTTTGGCCATTCGTATTTCTTCCTTGGTAAAGTTTCTGTTCATTTCTTCGCCCCATTTTTTGATGGGGTTGGATGTTTTCTTTTTGTAGAGTTCAACCAGTGCTTTATATACCATTGATATCAACCCCTTATCTGATGGGTATTGTGTAAATATCCTTTCCCATTCTGTGGATAGTCTTTGTATTCTGGTCACTGTATATCTTGCGGTGCAGAAGCTTTTTAGTTTAACGTAGTCCCATTTGTTGATCTCTGTTTTTACTAGATTGCTTAGTTCCGTGTCACGTTTGAAGATACCTTTATCTTCAATATCGTGGAGGGTTTTGCCGACCTTGTCTTCAATGTACCTTATGGTTTGTGGTCTAATGTTGAGGTCTTTAATCCATTTTGATCTGACTTTTGTGCATGGTGTCAGGTCAAGGTCTAAACCCATTTTTTTGCATGTGGTTGTCCAGTTTTGCCAGCACCATTTGTTAAAGAGGCTTTCCTTGCTCCACTTCACATCTCTTGCTCCCTTATCAAAGATTAGATGATCATACATTTGGGGTTGTGTGTAGGGATATTCCACCCTGTTTCATTGGTCTACGGCTCTGCCTTTGTTCCAGTACCATGCTGTTTTAATTGTTACTGCTTTGTAGTAAAGATTGAGGCTGGGAGGGTGATGCCTCCCATCATCTTTTTCCCAAGAATTGTTTTAGCTATCCTTGGACGTTTGTTATTCCATATGAATTTTAGGATTGCTTGATCCATTTCTTTGAAGAATGTCATGGGTATACATATTGGGATCACATTGAATCTGTATAATGCTTTAGGGAGTATTGCCATTTTGACAACATTGATTCTCCCTATCCACGAGCAGGGTATATGTTTCCATTTCCTCATGTCCTCTTTGATTTCATGGAGTAGCGTTTTGTAGTTTTCTTTGTAAAGGTCTTTTACTTCCTTGGTTAAGCTGATTCCGAGGTACTTGATTTTCTGGGGCACGATTGTGAATGGGATTGCTTTTTTCATGTCCCTTTCCTCTGCCTCATTGTTTGCATATATGAAGGCCATGGATTTTTGGGTATTGATTTTGTAGCCTGCAACTTTACTGTATAAGTCTATTGTTTCTAAGAGTTTCTTAGTAGAGGTTTTAGGCTTCTCTAGATATAGTATCATGTCGTCTGCAAATAGTGAGAGTTTGATTTCTTCCTTTCCTATCTGGATGCCCTTAATCTCTTTTTCTTGTCTAATAGCTATCGCAAGTACTTCCAGTACTATATTGAAGAGGAGTGGTGAGAGTGGGCATCCTTGTGCAAGAGGGATTTTTGATGGAACTCTTTCTGGAGTTCTCTGGATGCTCTGGAGCTGAGATTGAACTGTGGTCCCTCATCCCAAATGCTGCCACAGCATTTAAAAATTGCTTTAGGATATTTTTTTATTATTTGTTTTCAGCGAATGTTTGGGTTCTATACATATTTTTTAATACCTGTTTACTGAGGGTCTTGTAAAAGTTTATTTTTAAAAAAGTGTGAATGGAAAACATCTAAATAGGTTTTCTGAAAAGAGAGTGAGGTCTTAGAACAATCAGTGTGAAGGTGGCCAAATCTATGCACCAGATAGAATTTTTACCACCTACTTTACCCTCATCTCTCAGGCCCCTTCCTCCAGTTTTGATATTCATTTGTTACCTGTATCTCAGAGAATAAAGAGCTATAGCACAGCGGGTAGGGTGTTTGCCTTGCACACGGCCAATTCCTCCAAGAGGGGCGGGGTTCAATTCCTCCGCCCCTCTTGGAGAGCCCAGTAAGCTACTGAGAGGAACTTGCCTGCATGGCAGAGGCTGACAAGCTACCCATGCTGTAGCCAAAACATTATGCCAAAAACATTAACAACAAGTTTCACAATGAAGACATTACTGGTGCCCGCTTGAGCAAATTGATGAGTAACAGGATGACAATGACAGTGACAAATTCTCAGAGAGTGTGGACTGCTTAGCTGCTAGGAAAATCCTGGCAGCGCAAGTAGGGCTTGGGCTAAAGGGCTTCTCTCAAGTGTGGTCTCTGCTCAGGACCTCTGTTTCTCACAATGCCTGGGGCTTCTGTTTTTTTCTCCAGTGGGCTGCCATCTTGTTTTCTTTCTCCCTTCTGAAATGGGAGTTATTTTTGTGCATTTCTGATCTTATTTTTTTTTTCTGCTTTATGATCTTTTTTTTTTCTTCTGGCAGTAGAAAAATTCTGGAGTTATCTCTACCTCAACAACTTCTGCTGTACCATTTGTGTCACATATGTGAAGTCTATTTTCTCAATAAAGCTTTACAGCGTCTCTGAACATTCTCAGGAGTTTTAGCAACAAACCTTCTCATCTCTTTAGTTTCTTCTATCCTTTGAAAACACCTGAGTGAAGATTCTCCTCCATTCTTTACCTGAGTACAGGAATATCTCCCTTCACAGAATATGGCCACATCTCAATTTACCAGGGTTTTATTATTTACTTATTTTCCATGTAGTCTCTTTATTTTTTCCAAAGGGAATTTGAGACTGCTGTACCAAGTCAACCTGCCACCACCCCAATATCATGTGGTCTGCATTTGTCCTTCTTGTTCCATTCTTTTGCGAAAGAGTAGCAAAAATATCTGAGTGAAATTCATATGCATTTATATTCACCATTCCCCAAGGCACTGATATTTAAGTTCAGTTTGGGGAGACTGTGCTGAATGAAAAGGATACTGAGGAACATTTGATGTGGAAGAAACACTGAACTCATAGAGGAGCTTTATTTTGTTCATGTTTTGAGTGGATAACCCAGCAGGTGTCAAATATCTACCAAGACCCTCTGTCTCCCCAGGGATAATGAGGGGTGAAGAGGGCACAGCTGCCACATCTCCATGTTCACTGAGAGCAGGTGCTGCACTGGGTGATCACTGTATTGTCTGACTGGATGCCCACTGCAGCCACACAGGCACAAAGTAGCTACTTGTGTCTGATGCATCAGTGATGGACCTTAAGGCCAAAAAGCTTGAGTTAGTTAGAATCAAGGCTCTACTGCTCAGCCGCTGGGTAAATTTTAAGCAAAATATTGAAGTAATTTGCACCTCAGGGGAATATGATTATAACTAACTCAACACGTAAGAATTTGTGAGGACTAGGGGTGTGTGTGTGTGTGTGTGTGTGTCTGTCTGTCTGTCTGTCTGTCTGTCTGTCTGTGTGCATGTGTGTATGAGAGAGAGAGAGAACAAGCATGTATATTCCTTCTCTCGTGTTAGAAGGCTTAGAGAAGTTGCCATCATTCCTGATTTCCTGACATTGTTTACCCATTTACCCAGTTTACATATATGGAAACAGCCTTAGAGAGTTCAAATTACTCATTGCCTATCTTCAATGTTCCTTGTCTTATCTGCCATGCCTTAAGGAGCAATGAAATTGGCTGGAGCAATGGTGCAGCAGATAGAGTCACTTGTCTTGCACTCAGCCAACTGGGGTTCAGTCCCCAGCATCCCATACACCTGAGTGCAGAGCCAGGAATTGCTCTGAGTACACCTGGGTATGATCCAAACAAAAAGGAAGCAATGAGATCTTCCCAAATTTTGGTTTTCAGTCCAGTCGTTTGAATCAGTAGATCAGGAACCTGCTTTAGCTGAGAAGACTAAGCTACCCAGGGTATCTTAACAGAGAGAACAAGGAGGGCTGCCCACATATCAGCATTGCAATCCTGAGAATCCCTTGTGTTTGGTATTCTCATTCTGAGAACAGACCTTCTGGCATCCTTCTAATGAATCACAGTGGGTTTCTAATTGTGCTGTCTGAACTCTTTGGGGGGAAGGTCTGGGTCTGCTGAGATTTCTTTGATTTTTAACTGAGGTGGGTGGATTGGAGTGGAATTTTTCTCCGCAATATATGGAGCCAGCACTAAGGGTGCTGTCATCCTGGTGGGTGTAAGTGCAGGCTTGGATGCCCCATTTTCCACTTGCTGAGAGTCAGAATTGTCAAGTTCATTAGCCTCTACAAGAGTTAGTCAACTTATATAAACCCTGGCATTCCAATCTTGTCATTGGAAGAAGCTCCCTGAAAGAATGGAGAGTTATAGAGAGGGTAGAGGAAAGAAGTGGGGTGGCTGGGGTGAGAGAGAGAGAAGAGAGAGAAGGAAGGATAAGGGTGCGGGGGAGAGAAAGGGTTCATGCTAGGTTCTTCTTGGGCGAGTTATTTTGGGGGCTGGTATTACTGATAATCCAATTGCAGAAATGTTCTCTGCATGTCCTGACACATTTCATTCTAGAGTTTCGTGTTTCTTTCTCCTTGAAGCTCATGCTAAGGAGTTTGCTAAAGAAGATTCAATGCTAACATGTTTCAACTGTCAAAATATAAAATTCCTTTTGACAAGTTATTAACCTTTCCCTCCCTCCCAAGTCTCCCTAAAGTTAATAAAGTAGACAGGAAGTAGACAAGGGCAGGGGGCTGGTGGCTTTTTTTTTTCTTAATAAAGGAAAAGCCATCTTTAACTTTCAAATTTAGATTCTGTAGATAGTATTTGAAAATGACATTTGTTAGCTAATGGTAGAAGTTAGCAAGTACATTAGAACTTGAGCCAAAATTTTTTAAAAACAGACTTGGATGCTGAGGGTGGGAAGAATCACTAACCTTTTGGTGCCTTCTGGGTGTTGGGCTCCATGCGCTCTCCGCAGGAGAATGAAAAGCTGCAAGACCAGCATTCAGCTGCAGTGAATCTTGGTTGAAACTCATCATTCCACACTTGCCAAGTGGCTCTGTTGGAAGATGCCCTCAAGGTCTGCATAGGTCTGTCTATTGTGCCCAGGAAGAGACTACTGAACTGGGGCTCATAGACATGTGTCTGAGACCAAACTGCCACCTGACTACAATACGATATTGACACTTGCAGTTATCCTCTCGGATATTGGTCACTGTCACATTAGAAAGGCAGTGCAGGGCCAGAGCAACAGCACAGTGTGTAGGGCGTTTGCTTTGCACGCGGCCAACCCGGGTTCAATCCCCGGCATCCCATATGGTCCCCCAAGCACCTCCAGGAGTAATTCCTGAGTGCAGAGCCAGGAGTAACCCCTGAGCATTTCTGGGTGTGATCCAAAAAAAAAAAAAAAGAAAGGCAGTGCAACCCTACTATGAAGAGAAGGTGAAGCAGAAAAGATAATATGCATTTCCAATTTTCAACATCTGCTTTTCTGAATAAATAGTGTAATCATAGGAAACACTTAATATTCTGCCAGGTTGTGCCAGAGAGAGCTTTATCTTCCATTTCCAATTGGGTGTTGCGCATTTCTATATAATGGATAACCATGCTGGGGAGAAATTGTTTCAGAGCTACTCTCTTTCCCAGACATGGTCCACTTTAGCTCAGATGACAAAAATCTAAGCCAAACATTCTGTTAACAAAGAATAGAGACTAAGTTCCGATTTTAAACAGGTAATGATTATTAATTCAACCTTATGCTGCACTGAATTGCTCAAGTCAAGGTAGGTCTCCTGGGATTTGTGGGCCTTTCGTGGTGGTAGGAAGACCTCTAGGGGCCAGTGCAGTGCCAGTCAAGAGTCAAGAAAAGTGTCTGAGCCCATCTCTTATGTCTTGGTGTGTGAGAGTTAGAAATCAAGACCACTAAAATGGGAGAGGGGGCTAAAATACTGTGAAAGTTGAGGTGACTGGCTGTATGGAGGCTTCCCAGCACCCCATTTTTAGTGTATATGGCCTAAACACATGAGCAGTTCACATTATCCAGAGATGATTCCGTCCATAATCTGTATCATGAGAGTGATAAAGAGCCAGAAGTGACAATTTGTACTGTTTGAAATTAGTCAGTCACCAGAAAAACATGTCATAATATACACTTGTATAAAATGCCCTATAAAGGCAAATATAAGCAGATAAAAAGTAGTTTAGAAGGTGCAAGAGGGGCAAGGGAAATAGGTGAAGATCTCTAAAAGGTAGAACGTTCTGATTATTGTTTTTTAGCTTTGAGATGAAAAAAAAATATGATTGTGCAGATCTGTGAATTTTCTGAAAACCATTAAACTGAAGACATTAAATCTCCATTAAATTGTATGACAAGTAGATTTTAGCTCAATAAAGCTATTTATGAATGATTTCTGTAGAGAGAGTTCCTAGAACAAGAATCAGCTCCCCCCGTGGTCGCCTAGAGTCACCACAGATATCTATATCAGTGTTCCTCAACCTTTCTCTGGCTCTCTTTTCTTTCAGTGCCCACTCCCTGTTCTACCAGTTGCCACCAGCTTTATCCTTTGACTCACATTTTAGCTACCTTTATTCAGTACCCCCTTGGACTGCCCTAATAGGACAGATGAGACTGGGTGACCCTCCTGTGCACCCTCCAGTGTCCTAGTCCTGCTGTCATGGAGCCCTGTGTGTTCTCTTCCGGGATGCTCAGCCATACCCTACAGGGCGGGCTCTCCATTAGGTGGGTACTCTATACACGCTAGTTGAACAATGCCAATAGACTTGAGGAGCTCCTGGAACGGGGGGCTGGTGTTCTGTTTGCGAGGATAAATTTCAAGGAAATATGAAAGGACCTTTTCTCTATCCTGAAGTATTGAACATACTTTGTATACCATCCAATAGAAACAACTCTAAGGAAGTTCTTCCCTTACTCCTAGTCACCTCACAGTAATAGCCCAGACTAAGTCTCTTGTGTCTTCATAGTAGCACTATAGCACCAGTAACATCTCCATTGTGAGACTTGCTGTTACTGTTTTTGGCATATGAAATACGCCATGGGTAGCTTGCCAGGCTCTGCTATGCAGGAGGGATACTCTCTGTAGCTTGTTGGGCTCTCCGAGAGGGACGGAGGAATCAAACCCAGGTCGGCCATGTGCAAGGCAAATGCCCTACCCACTGTGCTATCACTCCAGTCCGTCTTTATAGCAAAGTATGAAATTGTAATTTAACTAACATATTATCTACTGTTTTGAATCACTTACTAAGTTTCAGGTATTGGACTTAAATATATTATCATGTATTAATATGTTAACACAATATAATTATATTAAATATATTTAAACACATGTGTGTATATTTATCTATATAAATCTTTATTGTAAACTTATGAATCTTAGCTTTATTTTTGTTAGCATTTTTATGCCTTTTTGTTTTTGAGGGGCCACACTCAGCAGTGCTCCTGGCTCTGCACTCAGACATAACTCTGGCAGGGCTTAGGAACCATATATAGTCCTGAGAATCACACCTGGGAAGACTATATGCAAGGAAAGCACTCTACCTGCTGTACTATTACTCCTATTTTAATTCCTGTTTTATACTGCCCGTCATTTGGACAAGCCTCAAGCATGAACGGACCGGCAGAGGAACCCAGGTGTGTGGGACCTGGGGCTCAGATCTCCAAGCCTGCTCGGATTGGGACTGGGCCTTCTCCAGCCAGACCCCCCATTTTCCAGTAGCTTGGCAGCCACACCCACAAACTACCCACCCCTCATGCCATGTAATCTCACCAACAGCCAACATCCAGAGACTATAAGACCAAGTTCCCAGAAGCTCCCTATATCTTATAGCCTAGTTCTCCCTCTTGGATAACCTGACAAGCTACCAAGAATTTATTGCCTTCATGGGAGAGCCTTGCAAGCTTCTCATGGTGTATTCATATCCAAAATTACAGTAAAAGATATATGCATACCTCTCGGAAAGCCCAGCAAGCTACTGAGAGTATCCCGCCTGCACGGCAGAGCCTGGCAAGCTACCCATGTGGCATGTTCAATATGCCAAAAACAGTAAGGATAGGTCTCATTCCCCTGACCCTGAAAGATCCCCCAATCGTTGGGAAAGATGAGTAAGGAGAGATTGCTAAAATCTCAGGGCTGAGTGTAATAGAGACATTACTGGTGCCCCGCTCGAATAAATCAATGAACAGTGGGATGACAGTGATACAGTGATACTGCCTGTCAGCCCCCTATTTGAATGCCTGTTTTATAGAATAAATGTGGAACTCAGAGGTGTTGAGTAACATGACCAGTGTCACACAGCCCAATAACATAGTCAATCAGATGCAACATTTCCTGAGTGTAAAATCCTTTGTAGGACCTGTTTACACCTAAAAGGCTGTGCTGTGTTGACTGAACTGAATAAATACTAGACAGGGGCTAGAGAGATAGGAAGGTGGGCAGGATCTTCACATATAACCAACATGGGTTTGATCCCCAGCACCCTATGTGATTCCTGATCCTGATTTGGAGAGATTTCTGAGCACAGAGTCAAGAGTCAGCCCTGACCACAGCTTGGTGCAACCCCCCCAAAAAACAGAATAGACATAGCCTACCACCCTCTCTGCCACAGACAAATGTCCCAGTGCCACCTGAAGAGGCACAGGTGACTGAATCTGTCAAAAAAATCACTTTCTCTTGCACTATAGTCCTAAGGAGATAAATCAAATTTTGGGCTAAATAATGCAGAATTCAGCATACTGGAATCAAGCCTTTCACAAGTGGTTAGAAATAGGCTGGCAACTGTTAGGGCTTTCCAGATGTTGTTCACTTTGCCTTGTGTTCTGGTCCAGGATGGATTATCAGGAGCTGTGAGAACAGACAGCATGCTCTAGCAGCTGACCTGAGCCTCTTTTCTGCATTCTGCACCTTCTAGAATATGATTTTCACACTCCTTCTGGTTGTAGATTATCATCTCTGAACACCTGTTGGGGATAAATTTGGGCTGAGAGTTCCGTTGCTTTGGAATTACAGCTCCTCTTGGCCCAGCCACTTTTTGGATGAAGCTCATAGGGGTGTGTGATGGAAGGATATTCACAGCTCCCTTTAAGTGGCAAATTGAAAACCCCACTTAATCAAAAAACTGGCAGTGCTTCATCACATTTCAATCTCATTTTTGAGTTGCCTCTGTGCCCCTAGAAGAAATTTTTCCCCAATCAAGCAGGACTTTTGATTACTGCCTGGATTTATCAACTTCGCAGTGAGTATGCTTGTCTCTGGAGATGGCACTGAGGGTGCCAGGGTCTGGAAATGTCATTCTGAAGAGGATGACACTGCTGGCCATGCTGCAGAGTTCAAGAGAAACAAAGGTCAGTCTATTTCTGTAAAGTCGGAATTGATGTCAGGTATCATTGTTCAAAGGTAGAGGGATTAACCAGCTATGGAAAAATTTGAATTACTTATTTAGATTCCTGACCATGGATCCCTGACCAAGAAAACTTGGAAGCACGGGAGATGATTTTAGAAATTTGCAGTATTGGCAAGTGTAGGAAAGAGGATTTGGGTCAAGTTGGTTGCCATATTGTCCCTACACTAGTCACACCAGACTCAGAACTACCTGGCCTCCTTTCCAGATTTCCTTGGGCCAAGTGTCTTTGATGTGCCATTCAGTCTCTCTGACCTCATTTTCCTTTGCTGTCAAGTTCCTGCCAGAACAGGCTGGTCCTCTATCACTTTTTGAAGTCAAGTTTGTCTTATAGTTTCTGTAGTCTTGCCTTCCCATCCATCCCCTGCGTCTCCTCCATTTATTTTATCCTGTCTCTCTCAGTCCTGCCTATATTCATAGCCATTTAGCCTCTTTACTGGCTCTGTGACACTCATGAAAGCCTCTCACATTCTCTTCGGCTTTCTTCTTGGAGCTATTGCACAACTGCTTGTTGTGATACACAGTTCAGGATTTACTGGTATTCTCAGGTTGTTCTGATTATGCTGGTTCTTAGCCAGGTGGCATCATGGGTTGATGTATTTTCTGTTGAGCCAGTGTCATGACTATCTCAGGAAAGATGGAGGATGAATATAATCATACTTTTAGTTTGTAAATATTTTATTTATTTTTATTAAAGAAGAAGCGCCAGATGTGTTTAACTTATTCTCAAATGGTTTTAAAGTAGTTGAGGTGAGTGTGTAAGTGTGTTTGTGTGTGGTGTATGTGTGTGTGTGTGTATTTAAGGAAATAATTTGTAAAGGTCAAGCAAATACCAGAAAATGTTCAAACCAGAAAAATCTAGGAGGGCACCACCCTGGTCCAAGACACCAACTTCTCTTATTGTATCCTAATTAGCAGGTTTTCTTGCTTCCATTGTTGTCCCTGAAAAGTTTTTTCTTTACATCTCCAAAGGGTCAAGGAGTTATTTTAAAACATAAATTAGATCATATCACTTCTTTGCTGATCACTTTGCTATTAAAATCCTGTCAATCTAATCTACCCTTGAACCTGCTTAGGACTTGTAGTCTCCCATATTTTCCCTGTTGTTCAATGTCTGGGCTTCATGCTGGAGTGTTTGAAGCTGATAACCACAGGTGAATCCTTTGCGTGAAATTTTTCCCTCTCTGATTGACTCTAGGCTCCTCTCTCTTCACCCACTTTATTTGTTTTAGTGTGACCTCATCAGAGGCGCCTCTTGTGACCAATTTCTCTTTAAAAATGGTTCCTGTCTTCTCCATCTTCCATGATTTTCTCCATTTATTTTTCATTGTAGAAATGACTGACTTGCCACTAATGGAATTACTGTGTGCTTAAGTTTTATAACTCCACTAGAATATAAGCTCCTAGGGAAAAGGGTTTTGATTTGCTCTTTCATAAACTGAAATAGTGGTTATCAAATGGTGGTTCCAAAACACCAGCATCAGTAAATTTACTGAGAACTTGTTCAAAAAGAAAATCCTTGGGTTCCTCTCAAAATCTACTGATGCTGTGGTGGGAAGGATAGAAATGTGTGTCTTACAAGTCTTTCAGTTGATTCTGACCCATTCTCAAATTTGAAAACCACTGCTTTCAAGTAGTACAGTAGTATAGTGCATACTGTATATATATTATATAAGTATCAAAATATTTAAGTGAATAAGCACGCATTTCATACCCATTTATATCATAATTTTCACTTTCAGTGATCTTGATCAAGAATATTAAAATTCCATTCTTTAAGAACATAGTATTTACCATGTTACCTAAATCACAATTAAAAGGAAAAACACACTATTCACTAGAAAAATGTGAATGATTTGATTTGGAAGATTTGGGAGGCTCCAAAATCAAAGAATTGCTCATGGTTTCATTTCTTCATCTCCTCTGCCTTCTTTGTTTTACGTGGATGTTAATCTGTTATGTCCTTCCTTGGTTTGCTTTTTTGATAATGGATGCTGTGGGGAAAACAGACTATTGAGAGTTCTAAATTATGAATAATTGTTGAGGTATCACTTCTGCTGTTGAGTGTTTGCTGAATGAATAAATCATGATAGGCTGTGTCCTCAGCTAACCTATAGCCTGACCTAAACTGCGATCCAGCTCAAGCCTGCTGCCCAATTAAAAGTAGAAATTTCCGTGCGGACAGGTCACCTGTCAGGATGCTGAGTAATGTCTGGTGTGAGCAGAACTTCTGCAGGTCCATTTGTCAGTGTCAGCTCTGAACTCATTCTTGTCTGGAGAACAGATGAAGTGGCCTCCAGGTAGAATGGCCCAAATAGAATGGACTAAAAGGTTATTTGTTGGAAATTTTAAAAGTTTCAACATATAAAGACTCAGGGATTTTATTTTTTGCTAAAAGATACTTCTTTTTAAAAAATGTTATTGAATCACCATGAGATAGTTACAAGCTTTCATGTTTGGGTTACAATCACACACTGATCAAACACCCATCCCTCCACCAGTGCACTTTTCCCACCACCAATATTCCCAGTATGCCACCACCCTTTCCCACCCTTTCCCTGCCTCCATGGCAGATAATATTCCCTATACTCTCTCTCTCTACTATTGGGCATTATGGCTTGCAACACAGACATTGAGATGTCATCCTGTTTGGTCCATTATCTACTTTCGACACACATCTCCCATCCCGACTGATTCCTCCAGCCATCATTTTCTTAGTGATCCCTTCTCTCTTCCATCTGCCTTCTCCCCTCCGCTCATGAAGCAGGCCTCCAGCTATGGGGAAATCCTCCTGGCCCATGTATCTACTGTCCTTGGTGTCAGCTTCATGTGATGTTATTCTATACTCCACAAATGAGTGCAGTCTAAGAGGTACTTCTATAGGGATGTTTATGGTTGTGCTTTATGTATCCCATCTGAAAGCATGTGCTTTTGAATTTCCCTGGAACAGAGAAAACCTTAATGAAAATATTCAGTTTTCAGCCTTTCCTGTAACCCTGTGGTACAATGAGAACTAGTCGAACCCTGACTGGCTGCTGTCAGTGTTACGTGTTGTATACACTGTGTTGTGTATAGTGTGGGGGGAAAGTGGAGAATCTTTGGGTGTTCCCAAGGTTATAGATGATCATCTTGGGTCATTATATTATTGGTTACTTCTATGTCCATTTCTGTACTATTTGGATTTTCTCCAGTGAATGGTTTTTAAAAGGATCTTCTGAATATGCTTGGAAAATTTTGTGGTTAGAACACACCCCTTTCCATTTGTGCATGATCAGAAACGTGCATTGAGCAAGCATGATCATCTGAGAATGGCGTGGACCAATCCTTCAGGGTTCACTGGGCTCCTGTGATTAGTCTCATCCAGAAATTAGGTGGCTTGCAGAGGAACAAAGGGGAGTGCTCTCTGCAGAGAGGCCAGACCCTTGAGGCCACTCTAATTTCCATGACTTTGCTACAGTGTCCAGAACTCAGAGCATAGCTAGGGGTGAGATCCCCTCTGGGAAGAGGATAGGGAACACCCAACACTTCTGAAAAAGGTCTTTTCTCTGTCTCTTCTTTTTCATTTTCTTTACTCTCACTGTGATGGAAATCACTAACTAGCATTCTATTGATTTTTATTATTATCGCTATAATTAATATGACAAGAGCCACTGTCATTGTCATGATATTGTGTGAGCACAGGTGCCTGATATTGTGCTAATTCCAGAGACATCACTGAGCTGGTCTCACCCTTGACATGGGGCTGTCACCATGAAACTTCAGTGAGGGAGACCTTGTTCAAGTTACCGAACATACTGACATGTATTGCCAAGAATGCAACATATATGATGAAGACTCGTTAATAAAAAAATAATCTTCCCAAACCCCCACTGATGTAAAAAGACTCTCTGAGCAGAATGACCAAACAACTATCGCCATCCTCATTTTATGAACATGTAAATGGAGGCAGAGATGTGATGAAGGAGGGGGCATGGGTACACAGGCAGGATGTAGGTTTGTGGATCAACATATCTTAAGAGTTGTGGGGTGGCCAGCTAGTGATTAGCATTCTCTTGTTCTGATGCTGAATACACAGACCATGGGATAGGGAAGGAAATGACTTCTGGTACTTGCAAGTGTAGGTATATCCTCGCTTTCTCTTCCCCACACCGTATGACCTGGGGCTAGAGGGTGCATATTTTCTCCTGCCCTGTTTCTGCAAAACAGGGATGTTCATACATTTCCTCAGAGGAGTTACTTATAGAACAGATATTAATTGAACACTTATTCTGTGCCGTTTTCTTCTGGGGAACAGTTCTTTTAGGGGATCCTAGTCATTTTGCTTGGGTTCAAATAGACTACAAAGGCAAAAGCTTGAATCACAGTCAAGTTGGGTTTATCCCAATGCTCTGGGCTCTTCCTCACACCATGAAGGAGGGAGAAGCCCTAAGGAGGTGCTCCAAGGCCCCTCCTTTTTCTTAACAGGCATCATGAGATGAATATAATCTCCTGGGTTCTCACGAGGAGCTAGGCTCTCTTCCCTGTCCTCCATAGAATAGAGTAGTGGAACATAAAGCTGCTCAGCGGTGTCCAGCTCATGCTTCTCAGCCATGGCGGTTCCTGCACTTTGTACCACCATCATCTCTCAGGGCCATTTGGTTTTGATGTCATCTCTGCTGTGTGGGACAGACCCACAGGGAACTGACTGGCCTGTGGCTTACCTTCTCCATCTGCTATGTGGTCCAGTGCTCAAGTCTTATACTCCGGTGCTATTCCTCTCTGTTGGGTCAGTTAGCCTGGGCTTTGCTCTGAGGGCACTGAGTCACAGCTGCCAAATGTGCTGGAAAATCGAATGAACACAGAAATCTAGTCCTGTGTGGTTTCCAGGCTCAGAAGGGAGATAGGAGATCAGCTAAATCACACCCAGAGATGATTCAACTATAATGAGTTGGTGCTGCAAGGTTATTATGTCTTACCTTGCACGAGGCAAGGCATGTGTCAAGCAAGCCTTACTGACAGTTTGCTGAAAGGCAGGGCCTGTGCTCTGTAGTGAAACTCAGTTCATCCCCATTCAGTTTCTGTGCTCTTTCCTGAGTCTCCTTCCCATCCCTTACTTTCCTATCATCACAACCCCCCTCAACATACACACAGATTTGCCTCTCCCATTCACACTGTGTGTGGCACTTCCTCCCACCCTGAGTGTGGGTTGCTCCCCAAGTCCTTCTGAATGTTAGAGACCATTAGCAGCCACCAGGACTTGAGGACCTCCCATAGGCTGCCAAGAGCAATTTTCCTGAGATTTCCTGGATGTACCTGCTCACAGTGGGAAATGGTGTGTCTGGTGTGGAGGGTTGTTTGTTGGGAGCAGGGATTTGGGAGTAGAAGATAGTTTCACAGATGTGAACAGGTTCAAGGGCACTCTGTCATGGCCCTAGGTGGATATAAACACTGGCCATTTGGTTCCAGGTGCCTGGTTGGGTGAAGAGCCCGGGGACAGAGTGCAGCAGCCATCTGAGCAGTGATGGCCCGGGGCTGGAAGGGTTTCCTCTTGCGCTAGTTCCTACGGAGTCTGTGATGGAGATGATGGAGTTTCTCTTCTGTGACCCAGGGTAGGGGCCAAGCACAACTTATTCAGCATCATTTCACTCCCAGGTGTGCCTCATCCCTCTTGTAAACACTTGGAGTGCAGAAGCTAGAGAAAATCTGGGATGTGTCCTCAGACCTGTTGATAACTGAATTTGGACATACCGCATACCCTCCTTGGGTTTTTAGACATTTTATAGACCTTGCAGCACTGCCATTGTTTACACTCTGAGCTGCCTGCAATACCTTCAGAGGCTTGACTTGCAGCACTAGTAAGCAAGTTGGAGGCTGTGGATGCTGATCTGGGCTAGTTCCACTGTGCTGTGTAGATACCCCCAGGACATTCATTCATTTCCTTAGATTTTTTTTCATTCCCTAATCCCTCTCTCCCCTCTTCTTCAAGCTGTCTGTCTATATCAGGAAAAGGAGACATGCTGGTTGCTTCCAGCCTTTCCCTCCAGATTTCTTGACGATAATCCCCTCTGAAAATACAAAGAGAATTGAAAGAATTCCAGGGAGCAGAAAGAGAGGATGGCAAGTTTCTGGGTGTTCATTGCTTTTTCCTGTGGGCACAATTGGCTTCATCTTCATGAACTGAGCCAGTGCTTTGGAGGTTTCATTGCTTTGTTTTCAGTCTCCTTGGTTATCTTGCAAAAATGATGGTTTCTGTGTCTTCCATTGGGCCCTATCTCAGGTTCCTCCAGAAGTGGGAGTTTGGGGCTCACCCCTCATATGCTTGGCACTGGATTTGTGCAATAGGACCTGAAAGGGTCATATTCACCAGGCAAGACTCTGGGTTTAGAAACAAGATAGAAAATATGACCCCGGTAATTTTTTTCTTCCTCCCCCCTCCCTCCTTCCCTTCCTCTCTCCCTCCCTCCCTCCTTCCTTCCTTACCTCCTTCCTTCCTTCCTTCCTTCCTTCCTTCCTTCCTTCCTTCCTTCCTTCCTTCCTTCCTTCCTTCCTTCCTTCCTTCCTTTCTCTTTTTTCTCTCTTTCTTTCTCTCTTTCTTTCTTTCTTTCTTTCTTTCTTTCTTTCTTTCTTTCTTTCTTTCTTTCTTTCTCTCTTTCTTTCTTTCTTTCTCTCTTTCTCCCTTTCTCTCTTTCTCCCTTTCTTTCTTTCTTTCTTTCTTTCTTTCTTTCTTTCTTTCTTTCTTTCTTTCTTTCTTTCTTTCTTTCTTTCTTTCTTTCTTTCTTTCTTTCTCTTTCTTTCTTTCTTTCTCTCTCTCTTTCTTTCTTTCTTTCTTTCTTTCTTTCTTTCTTTCTTTCTTTCTTTCTTTCTTTCTTTCTTTCTTTCTTTCTTTCTTTCTTTCTTTCTTTCTTTCTTTCTTTCTTTCTTTCTTTCTTTCTTTCTTTCTTTCTTTCTTTCTTTCTTTCTTTCTTTCTTTCTTTCTTTCTTTCTATAAAGTTGTTCATGATTTATTACATTCAATGTTCCAACTCCAATCCCATCACCATGCAGCCTCCCACCACCATTATTTCCAATTTTCCCAATCACTCCCCAAGCCTGCCCCTATAGCAGGTCCAGAATAATTTATTTTATATTGCTTGTTAAAAATCACTTAAAATGATTTTAAATGTATTTAAAAGAAGCTGTGTGAATATTGTTGTATCTCACCAAGGAGCCATTAAGTTCTTGTAGATGTGCTTACTAACATGCTACCGGTTGAGCCTTGTGTGTTTGTATTTTATTAAGTCTGTGTGTTTATATTTTCTTACTCAAGATTGGTGAGATTAGATGACATCTACTTTACATCCCATCCAAACTGGCTTGCTACTCTTGGTTCATCAGTGGTGTACAATTTGAGATGTTGTGAGGTTGCAAATGTGCCCAAGTACTTTGGTACTCAAAAACTTTGAATGGGGTAATACAGCTGGAGTTAAATTGTTAACTGGATAGTGACTTTGGGTGCTCTTGATGACAGAGACTGATGTAGGTTTGGGAAGCATCTCTGCAACTTGTTGAGCTCTTTTGAGGTTTATTTATGAGTTTCTGGATCATGGCTGATTGACCATGATAATTTTCTTATTCTTTTGCATTTTTGTTGATAAAGTGCTCAAGAAGACTGACATGGGAGGGAGGTGCTGCTACTAATTGTGTCACCGTGGACCCTTTACTTGGAAACTTTTGATAAGAATCCTGCTATAAATGGGATGTCCTGAGTACAACCCTAGTGTTGTTTGACAGCCAAATGTGGTACTGTATGTAGATGCCTTAAAATATTGTCTGGTTCCACTTGAGTGCACCATACCTATGCACTGTTCATGTTCTCCTCCCTCCTAATTTCATTGATTATTTATTTAGTGGTTTGGAGGGCACCCAAACTGTACTCAGGGGTGATTAATGGCTCTGTCATTAGGAGTCACCCTGGCAGTGCTAAGGACCCATGTGTGGATTCAGGGATTCAAACCTTTGCATGCAAGGCACTTGCCTTATCCACTGTGCTATCTCTCTAGCCTCTTCTGCTACCTATTAAAAGCTTCACCTTGGACAAATTGTTTAAGCTGTCTGTGACTTCATGTCCTCATGTCTCAGTGTGCACAGAGAACCCATATTGTAGATGACTAAGTGAGCCAAAGTATGAAAGTGCTTGACCAGGAAAATGTAAAGTGCAGTATCTATAACAAGGGTTATTAAGTTTAAGAAAATGTGTTTTTGAAAGAGAACTTCCATTTTCCTCATTTCCTGTATTTTTAACTCAATTAAAGCCTTGTGAACAGTTTAGAGTCCCTTTTTCATTAATTGTTTAGCTTCTATTGTATTTTGAGTGGGTGCGCATATAGGTTGCATAGTGGTGGAGGAGAGAAAGGGAGGGCTGGAAGTGTGGCTTCTTTTACTGCCTTAGCATTTGTGAATTGTGCACTGTATTTTCCACATGAGCATTTGCAATCCCTCTGTCATTCTCTGCTTTGCTTCCCTTAATCAAAGTATCTTAATCCAAACTAACTTCCATGTGGGCATCCACTTTTAATGGGCTAAGTATGTACCCATGCGTTGACTATCTTTCTTTGTTATCTTCCTTTGCATATTATTTTCTATATAGAATAGTGAGCTCAAGGCACAACAAGGAAGCACATAAACAGTGAATGTGAGGAGGAAATTGCAAAATAAAGAAGCATGTCAAGTGGTCAGTGGGGGGAGATGTGTATGGTCTTAGAGTCACTCAGAAACACGTGTAAAGGCATGCTGAGATTCTACTTATGGCTGGAGATTCTTAAAAGCAAAAAGATGAGCCCAGAAATCCTACAGGGAAGTGAAATTACCACCAACTCAATTTGCAGTTATCCTGGAAAGGACAAACTGCTGTCCCTCTCCCAGTGAGTGTCGGCAGAAAACAAATCCTGCTTAGCAAACCTCATCTCCTTCTATAATCAAGTGATGGCAGGGCTGTTGCACATGGTGATTGTCCCGGTTGTCCTTTGCACTTGGCCTATGAGGCAGAGCCAGAGTCTTGGCAGTTCTTGGAGATAATGACCTCCTACAAGACCATTCAATTCAGAAGCAGCTTCAAATTCCTGATACCTTCCTGGAAAAACATTTTTATTTTCCCCACCCCGAGTACAAAGACTGATTACTGGTATATTCCTATCTAGAGCAAGAAGCAGTACTGAACTGTGAAGCTGCTGCTGATTGTGTCTAGAATTTAAACTCCAAATATAAAACTAAACACCATGACCCATTAGCTTCTACCAAGGTGCCATGGGTATTCTGATTATTTTTTAATGCTATCCTAAGAAAGGAAATAATCCTTTTCTCCAGCTGCCTCATATTAAGTACAATGGAAATTGTCTTATAGGACTTATAACCTTGTCATGTCCCCAAATAAACATTTGAACCAACTTGAAGGGCGTCATAGCAGTTGTCCAGTTGGAACTTCAGACTTTGAACTAATTTGAAAGTAGGTCTTTGCAAATAGGATTTTAGGGATTTATACATGATATCAGGCTGATTTTACCATGGGCCTTCATCTCACTGACCAATGCCCTTAGAGAGAGATGAAGGCAGAGAGAGAAACACAAAGGGGAAGCCGTATCAGAAGAGAGGAAGAGAGGATGGTGTGTGTCTATGAAGCCAGGCATGCTCAGGATTACCTGCAACCACAGTTGGGGTGGAGGGAGGCATCAGACAGAGTCTCCCTCAGAACCTTCAGAGAAAGCCATGCATCAGCATATTTTATGATTCTGGTTTGATATCAAAGTCTTCAATCTATTCTGATTTGACTTTTGTGCATGATAATAGAAAGGGGTCTGAATTAAACATTTTTTTTGCATATGACTGATCAGTTTTCCTAGTACCATTTGTTGAAGAGGTTTTTCTTGCTCCACTTCATACTCTTTGCTCCTTTGTCACATATTAACTGTCCTTATACCTGTGTATCTACCTCTGGACTTTCAATCCAGATAAAAGTATCAGTCATCAGCAGGGAAATGTAAATCAGAACAGGTATGATATATCACACCAGTGAGCTGGAACATTTCACAAATACTATAAACAAAGAGTTTTGGCAGGGATATGAGGAAAACAGCACCCTCATACACTACTGGTGAGGATGTACTGGTGCAGTCTTTTGGGAAAACAATATGGGCGCTTCTCAAACAAAAAGACAAGCAAAACAAACTAGTACTTATAGTCTAGAACAGTAGTACAACAGGTAGGACACTTGCATTGTGCACGGCCAACCCAGGTTTGATCCCTGGCATCCTATATAGTCCCCTGAGCACCTCCAGAAGTAATTCTTGAGTGCAAAGCCAATAGTAAGCCCTGAGCACCACTGGGTATGACCCCAAAACAAAACAAAAGAAAGCACAAACTACTAGGAATTGATCTCCCATATGATTCAGCAATTGTACTTCTTGGCATTAACCCAAGGGCCCAGAAACTTTCTTCGGGAAGACATTTGCACTCCTATGTTCACTACAGCACTCTTCACAAGAGCCCAAATCTGGAAACAGTCAAAGTGTCCAAGAACTGATAATTGGATAGAGAAATTGTGGGTGTGTACACAATTGAATATTGCTCAGCTATATGAAAAGTGAAATAATGCAATTTGTGGCTGCATGGATGGATCTGGACAATATCATGCTGAGTGAAGTTAGTCAGAAGGAGAGGGGCAAATACAGAATAATCTTACCTATATATGGTATATAAAGTAACGTAGTAAAGAAACAGCAAATACTCAAAGGCAACAAAAACTGAGAACTGGTCTTGAATAGGAAGCATATCATCCTAGAGGGGAGAGGGGAGAAGAAGATGGGAGGTGGACATTGGAACATGATGGAGGGATGCTGACATTCTGCTGGTGATTTGATGTTAGAATGTTTCTTGCTTCAAATCCTGGCATTAGCAATATTGTAAATAGTAAAACAAACATAAGATAAAACATTAAAAAATAAAATAATATAAATTTAAAAACCCAGCCGTACTAACACCTTGCTTTTGGGTGTTTGGTCTCCAGAATTGTGATAGTGTAGAAATCTTTTGCTGTAAGCCCCGCAGATGGTGGTAGTTTGTTATGATGGTCCTAGAATGCTAAGCTATTGCCCATGTGCTTCTGAATCCTATTATTTGCTCAGGTTTCCTTTTTGGGAAACCACATGGGGAAGGAAAAATTTTCAAGACCACAGAAAACAAAGGCTATAAGGAACTGTCCTGAAATAGAGGGCAAGTGAGAAAGAGGACCTGTGATATCATCTGTTGTGCTCCTGAGTATGATCTAGTGCTAACCAGAACACAGTTGGAGGGGTTGCTGCTGAATTCATGTAAGATGTAGAGATGAGGTGCCAGTGCTATCATAGTTGGTGTGGTGGTTTGGATTACTGCACTGTGTGTTGGTGTGGTGGTTTGGATTACTGCACTGTGTGTTGGTGTGGTGGTTTGGATTACTGCACTGTGTTCAAGTAGAGGTTAACGTTGGGGAAGGTCGAGTGAAGAATAAATGGATTCTTTTTTTTTTTTACAATCTTTGCGACTGTTTGCATCTTCAAGTATTTTATAATGAAATTTTAAAACAATCATGCTGTTTGTTTATAGGAGAGAGATAAGAGAGATTATTCGGAACATGTTAAATATGGCGAGCTGGCTCGTGTGCATATTTCTGTAGTGAAGACACACACTTTGCTTCTCAGTTCACCAGTATGATTATCCTTATACTTGTGAGGAAGTGGGATTTATTTATTTTAAAGAAAATCCCTCCAAATACTCTGGGTACTAAAAAAGTCATTCATGAAAACAGACTTCCTTAACTTTTCCCCTCTTGAAATGTTGTTACAGATGAGGGAGACTTATATGACTTGAGAAGTTGATAAATGGAAGAGAAGGGAAGGGTTTAGGTTGTAAAGGAGTTCATCTAGCATACTTTCAATTTCGTACAAACAAAATGTACTCAAGAGGAGAGGGCAGACAGTTTTATATCAGGATGTTAACTGTTAACTGTGGTTAGTGATGTTAACTGTTAACTGTGGTTAGTAGTGTGATTTAAATGTTTTTTTTTATCATTTGATATTTTTTAAATATTGAAAATATATTTTGTTAACTAAATGAAGTTATTTTGAAGAGAAAAAAACGCTATTTTGTGAGGGTGATTCTGTTCCTTCCCTTTTCCCTGCTCCGCAGAAGAGCTTGATGTTTGCTCTAAGATAAAAAGCCCCAAGTGGAAACTTCTGGCAGAACTCATTTATTATTCCTCTCTCTCCCCACACAAGGCCCAGGCACAAGCTCAGTGGCTGTTCTCAAAGGTGGCCAGACTGACAGCAGAGACTGTTTTGGTGGTCTTGTCAGAGGCTGAAATACCCAACTGAGGAATAATACTTGGCTCAAGATGTCAAAAATATTTTTTTGAAACACTGTCTGCATTTTGTTTATCAAAAGGTATTTCTTATATTTCTCCTTGGCATAATTTGATAGATTTCAGAATTTGTAGTTATAGGCCCTTAATATATGCATCTCAGCATGCCTTTGTGCATCTGTTGTATATTTCCATATTGTTTTTGCTAATGGTTTTGGAGAGATTTTAAACACTTGAACCTTTCTTATTTCTTGTCTAAAGACATTGTCTAGAGAAATTTAAGGTTCCAGAAAGCTCTATTTTTTGTAACCTTTGTTGCTTTATAGTCAGCTACTTTCAAGGGGGAATGAAACCAGTTATTTTTCTTGTTCTTTCCCCCTTTCCTTTTTTTCCTTCAGTACATTTTATGTTATTTTATAGAATTGGACTGACCCTCTGGTATGGATTTATACTGATCCCATATGCTAATGAACTATGTCTTAAACCTAATTTAATTGTGACAGATAAGATCTTCATATACACATGGAAAATACATAATGTCTTAGAGAACAAATACTGAACAACTTAAAACTAAATTAAATTAATGTTTTAAGTAAAGTTTCTCTGAACTTATTCTACCTTTTATCATGGACTATTGTTTTGAAGTAAATTTTACTATATTTTTTTGCATCTTCTCTTGCTATTATTGTTGTTGATTTCAGCCACTGTCTGAAATCAAAGGGACCAGAGAGTCCTTCAATTTGACCTTGTAAATTTTAACCTGAATCATGGATGGGTCTTGCTTTGGGACATTCCATGTAACATAGCTTCAGTTATTACTAAGGTGCTGTGATCCCCAAATCATGTGTTATAAACATAACCACTATTTTACATTTATATGCCCTTTACTTCACCTACAACATAGAACCAAGCTGTTTAAAAATAATCAAACAGACCAAAGGATGAAACCATGCAGCCTAAATTAAAATGTTGAATTAGATACTAGTTAAATAGATGGCTTGCTTTGTTTCTAGTTAATGCTGCAATAAAATTAATCATCAAAAGTGTTACAATTCTAAAATGTTACTGCAGTTCTGATTTACTCTGTACTTATAGTATTCGAAAACATGTTCCAAATTATTTAATCAAGCTGATTAAACATAACACTACCACTATATAAAAATTAGGCGTCTTTATTATTAGAATGTATTTCTGAAAGATTTTTTTCTGAAAATAAAAAAATAAGATTGTGACCATTAAATTTTTTGAGAAAAGCTTTCCCAAACCATGACTTGAAAAATTATGTTATTTAAGTCCTTCCAGCTTTAGTCTGTAAGTGATGCTAACCTTGAAGGTTTTGGGAGAAGAGCTTCTATTTCTGCAGGCATCTCCTTGCCATCCATCATTTTGTAGCAGGTGACTTCTTCCTCTCTCAATGCAGTTTCTGTTAAAAGGTTTGGTCTGATTGGATATCTTTTACTAGTAATAATATTGTCTTCTTTTTCATTATTTTTTCAGCATGTAATCTGCTAGACTTGCACCATTATTTCACACAAAACACTTCTGTTTTTTTTATTGAATACACAGAAGTCTTTTGCAATAAATTTGTCTCGAGAAAGTTCCTTCTATATGTCAGGTAGAGTGCTCAACTAACTTCTTGGGTTCATTATGGTATAGGAATGCTTCATTTGAGCAATGAGCCTGCCGCATTTCAACTCTTTAATTGAACTGGTACTTGCTGGAATCTCTAGTTACAAGAGTTATGATCCCTAGGAATATTCTTTGGATATTTTGAGCCATGTTAGAAACTAGCAGGAAATGTTTATGACATGGCATTCTTACTTTCCTCTTCTTGCCAATGGTACTCTAGATTTCTTCAAGGTTCCTGGACTTGAATGTAGACCCAAGGCTCAATCGATTTGAGCTGATTTATCAGCATGCCCCATTCTTTTGACTAGTTTACGAATGTGTTTATAGGGGTAAGAGTCCATGACAGAAAAAGACACTTGAAGGTCTCTCATAGGCCCTTGAACTGAGTGGGCGGGTGCTTGTGACTTTAAATGAGGTGGGAAATTCTGTAGCTTTTGAAAGAGAAAGCCAGCGACCAGGAATATAAGAAGAAAATCAGAATGTGGTAGAGAAGAATCTGGTGGAAAGAGTTTAATAGGATATACAACATAGAGAAGAATAGAAACTACCTCCTTTGGCGAAAACACTGCCGGCTCTGATCAGTCCACCCTCAACACTATACCTCTGCACCATCCTCACTCCCACCTGACCTGGTGGCCTGATATATCAGTGGTAAGTTAGATGTGGGTAGCGCTTGCCACTGAATGGGACATAAATCGCAGCCTTTGGGGCCTCTGATCCGCCTTCCCCCGCCATTAGAACTTGTCCTCTAACTCACTGACCTTCCCTTGTTGACTTAGAACTAGCCTGTCATTTCTATCTCCCTAATCTTTCTCACTCTCCCACCATTTTTCCAGGCTGGTGCAAGCTGTGCAGAATACAAGTTGCTTTTTATGCCATTGCCAGTCTGGTTCCTGCCCCAGGCCTTTCTTGAAAACCATCTCAGAACTGCAATTTTGCAGAAGAGCTTTTGGGCGTTGACAACAAACTCACACTCATCTCCTTTTCCTTGTTGGAAAATCCACCGTCCTCTTTATGTCCCTGTGTGTGATGTTTGAGCTGACTGTTATTATGAGAGGGAGCCTGTTTCCTGTTCCTTTTCACAATCCCTGCTCCCTTTGCTGCCCAGCTCTTGGCCACTGCCTTTCTCCAGCCTGCAGCTCTATGTCTTTGCACCAGCAATATCCTTGACAGCTCCTTAATTGCTACATGCATTCGTACAGTTCCATGGCAATTATATTTCAGAACTTGTCAGGGTACCTGCTAGCCTCAGGGCTGTGTTTATATTAAATATCAATAAAAGCTGATAGCATCAGCCCAGATGGCAGGCTCTAAACCATATTTTACTAGGAGTCAGATGGCAGGCTCTAAACCATATTTTACTAGGAGTCAGATCCATCCAGAGGATGGAAGGAAAAAATGTTTAAATTTCTTTCTCTCTTCCAAAAAGTTGAAATGAGAGACTTTCTTGGTTCTTACCTAGCACCGATGGCAGCACTGTCTTCTCTTTCTGGGTCTTTCATTGTGTTGGACTTGTCATCCATTGATTTACCTGTCATTGCTCCTGTTTTGTGTCCTTTCATGGAGCATAGGCCATAGCTTCAAATGCCCTAGCTATTTTTTTAAGTGTTTGTTGACAGAGCAGGCATAAGCTTAAGTCAAGAGTCAAGAGTTGTTTTGACTTTTATAAAGAGTGTTCGGAGGTGAAGAGTGAGAACCAAGTGTCTCTGAACCTCTCCTCACCTCCATGTCTGCTGTGATCATTGCTTTATACAACTCTCTACCCATGGATACCTTCTGATGACGGGGCAGTTAGGTTTCACAGGATTTTTGGTCTTCCCCTCCTCAGACAGCTCTTTCCTTCTTTAGAAATCAGGGTCGCATGTCAAGTAGATAGGTGAGGATGGGATAGGGGTTAGGGATGTGGAGTGGCTAGGGGAACACTGGTGGAGGGAAGTTGACGCTGATGTTGGGATTGGTGTTGAAATATTTATGCCTAAAACTCAACTATCAAATAACTTTGTGAATCAGTTCATTAATAAATAAAAAGAAAAATTAAAAAATTGAAATCAGAGTTTCAGACATAGCACAGAAGTTAAGGCAAGGCACTTTCCATACATGTACCCATAACTAGCTAAAACCCCTGCACTGCATATGGTACCCTGAGCACTGCCATGGGTTATTTTTTCATGTATGTGAACAGAGCCAGGAATATCCCCTGAGCACAGCTGGGTATGACCCTGTCCTCCTTCCTACCCCAATGAATAGTGTGGTGCAGTCTCAGGAATAAAACATAATGGGAGAATGCTTGCCCTGCTTGTATGAAGTTCTGGATTCATTCCCCATACCTGCCATCTCTCCCCTTGCACAGCCTGGGGTTTCACTGGAACTGTGAGATTGAGGGAGAATGAGGGGTGGAGGGCAACTGGCAGGTGTGGCACAGAGAAACACCCAGAAAGAAAGCCAAGCAAAAGTTTTCCAACCTCTAAGTGTGAGTGGTCAAGGATCTCCTTTTCTCACTGTTTCCACTTCTTCATGCTGCTTATAAATAACTTCTCTGAGCCAGAGAACTTTCTGAGAATGGCTGGAAAGGATGCACAGGATTAGCACACTGGTGAAACCTAGAAATGGGTGTTAGTCAGCAAAGCTGAGACTGTATAGCTGTTTGGGAACCCAATAGTGTTACCATCCATAGATTTTTCTCATTTCTGCATGATGGGAGGGAGCACAGTTCCTCCTGGGCTAAGTGTTCCCTGGAGTAGTAATCTAGACTGAGTACTGTTGAGCAGTATCTTGCAATTGTTATCACCCTGCTTGATTGCTTAAGTGATGCTGAGGAAAGCTTCTGACTATGATCTATGCCAACCTTCCAAATACAAAAGCTGTACCATTCCACATTTGCTGAGGCTGACTTCCTAAGCACACTGGCTTCTCTCACCACAGAGTTCTTAAATTCTCATTCCTTGGGTTACTCTGCAAATGGCAAAGGTGTGCACTGCCTCCACTGCAGAGGTCTCCTTTGTTCCTAAGATGGGCAGTAAACCATGAAACAGAGTGTTAGAGGCGTTGCAAGATCTCCCTCTCACTGCTCCCACCTGCCCTCCTTTTTGTTCTTTGCTTTTAAACTTGTCCTAGGCATTACATGACTACTCTGCCCTCTCCCTCATTTCTGCCTGTTCATTAAGTGTATTCCAATTTAACTCATGTTCTATTTGGAGCACATTCCCAAGAATATGTGCTTCTCTCACATCACATTCTGCTCCTTCTTATATTAATCATAACTAACATTTTAAATGAAATTATATAATTATTGTCTTCTCTACATATCCCACTGGACTGTATCCTCTTTTGGATTGAAGACCCTGTTTTCCTCAATGTTTCATTCCTGAATTGTAGGCCGTGCTTGGTGAACAGTAACTTTTCAGTAAATATTTTCTGAATGAACAAAAATATGCATGCTACATGCTGTATAGATATAAAAGACTAAAGACTTTAATGGACAGGGATTATTTAAAATTGATTTATTTGGGAAAAACCTACCAGTTTAGTTGTCATATGAAATCTCATTGGGGAGGAGACCCAAAAGTTAGGTACACTGAGGCAGAAAATGCAGTCTAGAGCCTTCTCTAGATTTGCTATACTGGTAGGTGTGTCATTCACTTTCCTTCCCAGTCCACCCTGAGTGGTTCAACATTGGATCATCCTCCTTGTCTCTGTGGGCTTAGGACTGCCAGAAATTAGCTCCAGCTTTATGAAAACAACCTGCATTTAATATTTGGCATATCACTAAGTTTAGAGGAAGGGTAAATGTTTGGCAAATAGCTCTATTTTATAATTCAATACACATTAAGGGCTATTTTCCAATACATATAAGTACTTGATAATTAGCATCAAAACTATTCATTATTTAATCTATGATCTATTTAGAATGAATGGGAGAAATGTCATCTACTTGCTGAAATGGGAGACATGAAAACCATCCAGCCATTCTCTTCTTGAATCTAATCCAACATGTGCGAAGAAAATTCCCTGCATGGGCTCAACTCTTCCAGCTTTCCCTGGGATGAATGCCTTTTTCTACCCAGGAAACATACACCATTGAAGACCTTTTAGGAAAGCCCAATATCCTGCTTACAGCTTGTTCAAATCAGGATATCCTCTCTTTACAAGTGACAAATTTCCAAAATAGAGTGGAACCGAAACTCACTCCCTTCCTTTAAGCATTGGTTTTGGGGTACTGATAATTTGTAATACTATATTAGCCTGCAATTATTCATGTACATCAAGATTCTCTAAAAATGGACTCATGATTTGTGTTTGAAATGGCAAGTTTAAATTAATACAGTACTTCTAATTTACTGGACTATAAATGATGTTGAGACACAAGGTTCTCATGGGTATCAAATGACCTTGGGAGCTGAGAAGAAACTCAAGCACTGAAACATCCATAAATCCAGATTGCTGGAAAGGTATGGCCTGGAAAGAAGGAATAGTCCATAGTGGCCAGAGATGCTGGGAGGAAAGAAATTGGATATTGAAACCATGAATAAAAGTAGACGGATGGAACACATTATGTCTCATAGAAAAAGCATGTTTGGTAGGAAACTTCACTGGTCTGATCATATCCTAACCAAAGATGACCCTCCTTGCCAGCACCATCTTGTACACCCCTTTCTTGCTTCCCAGCATAATGGTTTCTGTCGCTGGCCTTTTGAACTTTCTTCTCTCTCTGTCTCTCTGTCTCTCTGTCTCCCTCTCTCTCTCTCTCTCTCTCTCTCTCTCTCTCTCTCTCTCTCTCTCTCTCTCTCTCTCTCTCTCTCTCTCTCTCTCTCTCTCTCTCTCTCCACCCCCCCCCAAGCACTTCTGCTTTTAGATATTTTTTGCTTTGTTGGTTGTCATTTTGGTTTGCACACATTTGTCCTCAAGGCTTAATCCTGGCTCTATATTCAGGAATCTCTCCGGGTAGGGCTTGGAGGACCTTGTGAGGTACTGAGGATCAAATCCCAGGTTGGCTGCACACAAGGCAAGTGCCTCACTTCCTGTACTATCCCCCTGGCTCCATGTCTTCAAAGGTTTTGAACCAACAATCTCTCAGCAGTCTGGTCTTTACTTTCAAGCATTTATATGTACAGCCCAAGATAAATATCTCCCATTTCCCCTTTCCATTCAGGATAAGTGTCAAGTATATCAATCTTTTACATTTTCTTCCTCATGCCCATTTTTATTCAGAATCCTGAATTGTCTGTGGTCAGTTTTTCCTCAGAAATGCCATCTTTGTGGTCTGACTGTGTGTGTGTTCATTAAGGTTTGGTCTGAATTACTTTTTTTAAAATTTTATTTTATTGAATCACTGTGAGATAGTTACAAGCTTTCATGTTTGGGTTACAATCTCACGATAGTCAAACACCCACCTTTTCACCAGTGCACATTCCCCACCACCAATATCCTGTGTATACCCGCCATTTCTGACCCTCCCCCTGCCTCCATGGCAGACAATATTCCCTATAATCTCTTACTACTTTTGAGCATTATGGCTTGCAACACTGTGGTCAGACTGTTTAACAAACCACAGGATGCCTGGTACAGTAGGGGCTCAATCAGTATTTGTTGAATGGATGGATGAGTGAAAGGACTGAGAGTAATTCTTGGTCCTGATAATTTGAAGAGGGATGAAAGAGACTTAGGAAACCCCCTACCTGGCTAGTCTTAGGAAAGATATTGGGCCCTGAGTGGGGTTTGGGGATTTGTCACAGAGCTTTGAGTAGTGATGGACCCACTGACATTTCTGTATCTGTCCTGCAAGCATCCTTTCTACCTGTCTCAACAGCCTGTGAGTGAGGGTCACTTGCATCTGCTTTTCAGAGAAAAGAAAATCAGGGCTTAGAGAAGTTGTGCCACAAGTCCAAGGCCATTGATTTTTCCTACTCTTTAGTGGGTTGTTTGTTAGACTTGGGACTCTGATTTTAAAAGCTGAGTTAGAGGATGCTACTTGGAAATGTTGAGGTGCTTCCAGTGTCACTCACTGCAGACAACAGGGATAGAATTGGAGGGGCTCATCTTTGATATTATTTATGCACTGGTTCATGGAGTAAGTGGAGCATTTTGTATGTACTGGTATTTATGGGGCATTTTGTATGGGTCAGTCCCTGTGCCAAAATCTCACCCTCATTAGTTTGCTTAATTTCAAGGGACTAATTCTCTTAGGCAGGAGGATGGAACTCCTAATTGAAATCTGAGGACAGGAGGACCTTACTCAAAGATACAGAATTCAAATGTGAAGATATGTGAGAGTATAGAGGAGATGTGCAGAGAAATAGCATTAACTAGCAGAAGTGCCCTTTGTGGCTAAGGAGCCTGAGGGTATAGCACAGGTAAGAATAGATATTTGGATGGATAAAAGGAAGGATAGTACTGATGTGTTTTTTTTTAACCAGTTGCTATGATAAACTACAAAAACATAGCAGGGATGTGTAAAATGCTTTCCAGGTACAAATGCAAAATGGATCGCAAAGGTGTTGTGGGACTCTTACTCTCCGAACAGATGCTTGTAGTCGGTTTTACAAAATGTTGAACATCTGTTGCATTTTTGACAGATATAAGAGATAATTTAAATCTCTCATAAGGGAAAGAAAGAAGGAGTGCTATTCTCAGATCATATTGACCATCAAGAATGATAAGTTGATTTTGAATGGATAGAAATGTTGCATAAAATGACTGTGTTCATTGGGTTGACTTTATTGAGCAGAAAACTGGACTTGACATGGGTAGTAAGTGAAGTCAATGCTTTTAACTCAGTTTGGTGCATTATAGATAGGACCTATGGACAAAGGTCACAAAGAAGAGTTAACTGGTAAAATTGTCATGCACACAAAAGTATGAATTGTTCCCATGAAAAAGAGTTAAGGACATCAAACACTCCTTATACAGTAAAATAATCTGTGCTTAATAAAAACAGGTGGAGGGATGGGTGTTTGATCACTGTGTGATTGTAACCCAAACATGAAAGTTTGTAACTATCTCACAGTGATTCAACACAATGTTTAAAAATCAGATTATAAAAAGGATATATACAAATCACAAAATATGGGTATATGAAGCAAAATAGGTGAGTCCTAATACATTTCCCAGGTTGAATAGTAGTCTCCCAAAGATATGTCCAGTTCATTACCTCCAATACACCTCATGGATAACACTTCACTTGGGAACAGGGTCTTTGCAAGATGCAATTATCTTGAAGATTTGGGATTTAGGTAATCTTGAATTTTGAATTTTGGGTAGACTCAAAATGTAATGATTGGCTTTTTAAGAATAAAATAAAGTTCTTAGAAGATTTTAAGAGATTTAATATAGAGACACACAGCAAGAACTGTTATGAGAAGATGGAGGCGGACATTGAAATTATGTGTCTTTAGCTGAGAAATGGAAGGCTGGGGCCAGCAGAAGCCAAGGGAGAAACACAGGCAGGTTCTCCCTCAGAACCAGTGGAAGGTACAGACCTGCCAAAACCTTGAGTTTGCCCGTTTGGCCTCTCAAGTATAGTTCTGGTGTTTCAAACCACCCCATTCATGGTAACTTGTTTTAGTAGCTACAGAAGCTAATAGTAATGCATGTAACCTCTAGAAACATTAATCTAAGATTCATCAGATTAAGTACCAGAACAAGACTTTTAAAGGACCATATAGGAAGTCAAAAGGGCTGTCAAACGAAATTAGAGAAAAAAACAAACTTCTACAAAATAAAACGTAAGCAATCTGTTTGGAAATACACTGTTTTTATAAAAAGACAAATTAGCTCATCCACTATTGAGACCCTCAGACTGGGATGCTTGTTCATACTTGATTGTAGTGTTCATCTCCTCAGTAGGGGACAGTAAGGGCCAGTGGCCTGGATACAAGGGAAACAATTAGAAAGGGTTGAGTCTTAGGGTGGCAACTTTCTCAGTAATGTTGGAACAGCCAATATTTTAACGGGGAAACTCATATCAAGGCTGGAAATGAGGTGGGAGGTCTGCTGTTGTGGGTATCTAACTTGGGGCCTTACATGTGCAAGGCAGATACTCTGTCACTGAGTTATATCCCTGTTCCTGAAACCATTTTTAGCCTATTTTTAAAAAATTAGATAAACCCAACATGAAAAGTATCATGCTAAGTGAAATGAGCCAGAAAGAGAGGGACAGACATAGAAAGGTTGCACTCATCTGTGGAATATAAAACAACGAAGTAGGAGACTAACACCCAAGAATAGTAGTATATAATACTAGGAGGTTGGCTCCATAGCTTGGAAGCTGGCATCACATGCTGGGGAAAAGGAATCTCAGATAGAGAAGGGAACACCAAGTAAAATGTGATTGAAGATCCCTGCTCGGGAAGGGAGATGCGTGCTGAAAGTAGACTAGATACTGAATATGATGGCCACTCAATATCCCTATTGCAAACCACAACACCCAAAAGGAGAGAGAGAGAACAAATTGGAATGCCCTGCCACAGAAGCGGGGTGGGGTGGGGGGATGGGATTGGGGGGTGGGAGGGATACTGGGTTCATTGGTGGTGGAGAATGGACACTGGTGGAGGGATGGGCTCTCAAACATTGTATGAGGGAAACACAAGCACGAAACTGTGTAAATCTGTAACTGTACCCTCACGGTGACTGACTAATTAAAAAATAAATATTTTTTTAAAAAAAATTAGATAAACCCCCCACCTAATACTGGTCTACTTTGCCACACAACTCCATCTCATATGACTTTAACAATGGATGAAGTTCAGGATTTGCTCTTCTCTTGCTAAGCAAGCTTCTGCAATCAATAAATGATTATTATATAAGTCAGTAGAGTGCCATTTCAAGTGTTTAATTGAATAGGTGTGTTTAGCAAAATCTTCATCTTAACTAGATCATATTTTTAGTAATTCTGCTTCCCTTGTTTACCATAACTTAGGAATATCAAAATATCAAAGTCCCTTAAAGAGGTATAACTCCTTCCTTCCTTCCTTCCTTCCTTCCTTCCTTCCTTCCTTCCTTCCTTCCTTCCTTCCTTCCTTCCTTCCTTCCTTCCTTCTTTCCTTTCCTTCCCTTCCTCCCTCCCTCCCTCCCTCCCTCCCTCCCTCCCTCCCTCCCTCCCTTCTTCCTTCCCTCCCTTCTTCCTTCCTTCCTTCCTTCCTTCCTTCCTTCCTTCCTTCCTTCCTTCCTTCCTTCCTTCCTTCCTTCCTTCCTTCCTTCCTTCCTTCCTTCCTTTCCTTCCCTCCCTCCCTCCCTCCCTCCCTCCCTCCCTCCCTCCCTCCCTCCCTCCTTCCTTCCTTCCTTCCTTCCTTCCTTCCTTCCTTCCTTCCTTCCTTCCTTCCTTCCTTCCTTCCTTCTTTCCTTTCCCTCCCTCCCTCCCTCCCTCCCTCCCTCCCTCCCTCCCTCCCTCCCTCCCTCCCTCCCTCCCTCCCTCCCTCCCTCCCTCCTTCCTTCCTTCCTTCCTTCCTTCCTTCCTTCCTTCCTTCCTTCCTTCCTTCCTTCCTTCCTTCTTTCCTTTCCTTCCCTTCCTCCCTC
Source organism: Sorex araneus (assembly GCF_027595985.1). Taxonomy (NCBI): domain Eukaryota; kingdom Metazoa; phylum Chordata; class Mammalia; order Eulipotyphla; family Soricidae; genus Sorex; species Sorex araneus. The sequence goes on from NC_073305.1 coordinate 50,394,425, forward strand.
CCTCCCTCCCTCCCTCCCTCCCTCCTTCCTTCCTTCCTTCCTTCCTTCCTTCCTTCCTTCCTTCCTTCCTTCCTTCCTTCCTTCCTTCCTTCCTTCCTTCCTTCCTTCCTGTGTTTGGGTCACAGCCTGCAGTGCTCAGGGCTTATTCCTGGCTTTGTGTTCAGGATCGCTCCTGGTGGATTTAGGAGACCATATAGGGTGCTGGGGATTGAACCTGGGCGGCCATCTGAAAGGTAAATGCTGTATCTGGTGTACTATTGCTCTGGTCCCTTAAAAAGGTATGATTTTAGAGCAAGGTTTGGTGTGAAAATGGGATGGGTGAAATGCTTCTCAGACTACCCCTTCTTATTGCATTTCTAAATGTATTCACAGATACCCAAGGGCAACTTTGGATTTCAAGGACCACCTGGAGATATGGGACGCCTTTTACTCACCCCAAATAATCCACACTAAAAATAAATAAGGAAAGAACTGCCTGGCTTTAAATTGGGTCTTTAACGTGTTGAGACAGTGAGCTAGTAAAATGGAATTTTTGTTTCTAATTGGGAAAGGTTTTTACATGACATTGACATAATTGAGGTCATTGATGAAGAAGCCAAGCACCATGGATTTTTCAGTGTCATTATTGTATTTGCATCGTGGTAGATTAATTTAAGAGGAGTTGTAGCAAAGAGTGAGTCACAATAATTGTTGTCAAGCTTGGACAGGAAAAATAAAGAGCTTCCATTTCCCAGGATTGGGAGGATCAAGTCTTTCTCAGAAATACCCTGTGGTAAAGACTGCGTTGGTCATTTTTTCTCTCCCAACCCATGCTGTGGTTGATTACAGTTTTCAAGAGCTAGAGCATTTATGCTTGGGAAGAGAGTCAGAACCCTAATTGCCTATTTAATTTGGGTAGCTTACCTGAAAGAGTAAGACAGGCCCAAGGTAAGACAGTCAGATAAGATGCAATGTCTTTCCACTGAGTCAGATGACAGCTTGTAAGTTCTAAATTGGATTTCTCTACATAAATGACCTGGAGGCTGCCATGACAAAATTCAGGCAGCTATGGAGAAGGGTGGGGTGCTTTGGTGTCCATGGTTAGTTTCTTACCCATTAACATGAACTTTTCTAGCAGTATTTTGCTCATTGGTTTATGATACTTGAGGAGTAGAGTGATCAAATAGTCTTCATCTTCTTGCCCATGGGGTGTCAGAAAATTTTTTAAATAAGCCTCCTGTGGTGACATTGCTGCATTATGGAGTCCCACAGTGAACTTGAAAGAGCCTTGAAAATAACTTTGAGAAAGGCTTTGTCATTAGTCTTTGCTCTATTTGTTTAACCTTCCCCAAATCCCTTCAAGTGGATACTACTATTTCCAAGCAAAGACCAGACACCTAATCTTCTCTTGCTGCATTTTCCACTTGTGTAGCTGGAGGGCAAGAGTGGCACCTGCCTTGGGGGCAGTGGTTGGGGCCATAGCAGGTAAAGAAAGAAGGGTTCTGGTGCCACAAGAAGGACCCCACAAAAATTTCTCCCTTTTCTATTTGTTAACATAATTTCCCGTTGCCATTATATCCTATCAGACTGAGGATGAACAACTCTCTTAGAATGCTGCTTAATGCAGTATAATTGTGATCCCGGATCTTCAGAATTTCAAAAGAAAACAGTGATAGAGCTTCCTCAGCGATCCATTTTGCTTTGACATGTTTTCACAAAATACTTATTTCTTCTCCATTTTTGTGCTTGCCCTTGCTCTTAATTAATGAAAAACGGGAAGGTATTATCTTTGATTTGATAAGGGTGAAGAAAAAACATTTGCTTATGGGATCACAGGACAGAAAATAAGGAGAGTAGATGGTTGTCTGGTATCAGAAGTGTCTTTATTTTATTCACCCACCCGTCTATTCGCTCATCCACTATTTATTCACCCACCCACCTATCGACCTATTCATGCATCACAAAAATCGAGATTTTATGCCTTGTGTTGAACGAAGGGACACAGATGTGGCAATTTAACCACACTAAAGCAAAGCAAATAATCACCTTTGGCCTCTGTCCAGTAGGGGTTGGCCATAGAGAATGGGACAAACGAATAAGAACTGCCCAGCTTTAGAATCACCCGGGCAGCAGTTGTTGAGCTCATAGTCTGGCCATGTAGTCAGTACAATTTGGCTCCCTGATCCTGGATCTCAACATGTGAGTCATTGTTAACTGGGTTATTAAAGACAGCTAGGAAGCACATCAGAATTCCATAGGTGCATGAAGAGCAGAGACTGGGGTCTGTCACATATCCAAACAGTCCAAACAGCAGGCATCCTTAAAAGAAAGAGCAAAGTTATGACAATTTCCTCCTCTGGTTTGCTAATATTGCTCTCCATATCTAAAATACCCTAAAGTGTTTTATTTTATTCTTTCCCGTTCTCATTTTTTAAAATCTGCCCTATTATCTATTCTATTCTTTCTTAGGAGCATTTTTGTTTGTCCTAATAATATTCTAAAAGCCTCAAACTATTTTGCCCAGGGGACTATCTCCACCTTAGGGTTTTGTATTAAGAGGACAGTTTTCCAGAAGACTAAAATATGGTGGTGTCTGCCTTTATAGAAATCTCAATCTGATGAGCAACACAATAGCAAAGTAGAACAATGCAGTTATGCAATCTTAATTTACTCTTTCCCTAAACACAAACTTCCAAGGTGGAAGTGACTTAAAACAAGACTGTGATGACTTAAGTGATTCCAGTGAGAACAAACACATTTCTCCTGTTTTAATACTACGTATTGAAACAAGAAGGGGAAAGTGGAAAGTAATGCCAAGGTCTCTCTTTACTTTCTTTACAACTGTGTGAAGTTGTAAGTTACAAATGTGGGTATATCTTTCAAGAGAGAAACCCTCATTAGAAGCTCTGGGGTGACTTGGAGAGCAGGGGCAGGACTGGGAAGCCAAAACACGTGGAAATTCTGGAGCAAAACATTTTGGAAGCTAGAACTGGAGCCATAGCACAGTGGATAGGGCATTTGCCTTGTACGTGGCCAACCTGGGTTCGATTCGTCCGCCCCTCTTGAAGAGCCCAGCAAGCTAGTGAGAGTACCCTGCCTGCATGGCAGAGCCTGGCAAGCTCCCCGTGGCGTATTTGATATGCCAAAAACAATAACAACAAGTCTCGCAATGGAGACATTTACTGGTGCCTGCTTGAGCAAATCGATGAACAATGGGATGACAGTGCTGCAGTGCTAACTTTCCTCATGCTGATAGCTGCCTGAGATGTGGGATTCCAGCATGGTTGTATTTCTCTTTGGTTGTTAATATTCCCATTATCTGTCTCTCTTTTTCAGACCCAGCTATTGTCAATGGAGTATATTGGTCTGAATCCCTTAACAAAGTTTTTGTGGATAACTTTGACCGTGACCCATCTCTCATATGGCAGTACTTTGGAAGTGCAAAGGGATTTTTCCGGCAATATCCAGGTGAGTATGCCTGCACAGAGAATTAGGATTCAGATGAACAGTCCCATAGTATTTTCCTTTAGGGCTCAAAGCAAAAACTTTTTTTCCCTTCCCTCAGGAGAAAATGAAAGAAATATTAAGTGCAAATTGTCAGGGTACAGAATGGGAATGGCGAATTGGCAGCCACATTCATTCAAGCACACATAAAGCATTTTGATTTTTATGTGACTTTGGCATCTTTCTCAATAGAGTAATTCAGAGAGCTGCCACTAAAAGTGAGGAATTGGCGTGTGAAATGTACCATATTTTATCTTTCTGGAGAAGAGTTTATTTTTATTACTATGACTTCTTCCACCACTATTACAACTACTCTATAACTGTATTACAATATGATTATTATTATCGAGGGAAGGAGCAAGTCGTAAATGGGGAGAGTTCAAAAGAGACTGGAAGCTATAAGCAATGGATTTCCTCACTTCAGAACTGACTTCATGGAGGATGACATTGAAATGACTGAAGGTCTGTTAACATCAGCAGCTTTGGGGTCACCAAAAGCACCTTCAGAACGTGTGTTGTCAGTGTTGGTTCGTCAAGCTCTTGGAACAGGTGTTCTTTCTGAGGCCTTCCTGGGCCTCTGCTTTGCAATAGGAATTTAATTCTGGCTTGGTTTGAATGTTAATTAAAAAGGGAAGTTTTAATTTTGCTTACAAGTTGTGAAAACAGGACTCGAGGCTGCAATTGTGCCAACATCACAGCTGTAGAAATTAACAAGCTCAACCTAAAAGAAGGAAAAACGCCCTGTATAATCTTAGAGCAATTAAGTGGAGTCTTTTATGTTTTCATTAAGTAAAACTAGGCACCTGATGTCTTCCCACTTTGAGGCACAGGGACTGCCAGCCTCTGCCTGGAGGAGCTGTTTGCCCTGCACACAACATCTGTCCCATGAGGCTAGCCTGCCAAGCCTTTGCTGTGCCATGTTATTCAACATTTCCTGAGAGTTGTGTTCAGCAGGGCGTGTTGGTTCCTCCTGGCGTGCATGGAAATTTAAACAATAAGCATTCTATTAAAGATAGTGTTATAATAAACAGTGGTCTATTAAAGTTCCAGTGCCACCAAATAGCCATCTGCTTCCATATACTCGTAAACGCAACACAGATGTTTCTAGAAATAGCATACTAGGATAGGACAAGGGGGCTGAGTCATGAAAGAAGCCACAAAGATATCTTACCAAGTCACTGTGTGGCATTTGAACTAAGGTGGGGTACAAAAGAAGAAATCACAATTCATCTGTTTTGACCTTCAGCGAGAGGTCATGAAGAAATACAAAGACTGAGGTATACCCTTTGTCTTAGGATGTTTTAATAAAATACTATAGATGTGTGGGAAGCTTAAACAACAGACATTTATTTCTCACAGTTCTGGTAACTGGGTTATCTTCCTGCAGAAATTATGCTTGTTGAGCCTCTCTTCCTGACTTGCTGGTGGTACCTTCTTGCTGTGTGCTCACACGGGAGATTAATGGCTCTAGTCCATTTTCCCCTTTGTCTGAAGACACTTATCCCAGGGTCGGGGATCATACCCTCCTGACATTATGTAAGCTCATTGCCTTCCAAGTACCTCACCTCTTGGTACAGTGCTGATGGCTTTAGAGTTTCAACGCATAGATTTTAGAGGGACAGAAGCAATTCCATTCATAACACAAAGTAAATCGGTAAAAATCCATTAAAGTTTTATATAGCAGTGAAAAATCCTTTTACATACAGAGTTTTTATCAGAAGAGTTGACTCAGACATGTTTACTTTTATTCTTTTTAAATTAGTGACAGAGTTTTGACTTTATGAAATGCTTCTTTGCATGTCAAGACATGGGTCACAGTCTCCCAAATGGCTTTTTACTTTCTCGATATATGTCCTGTGGTCACTCAATGTTTGGTTTTGAACAGAGAACATACCTCTTGTCAGCTTAATTAAAATGATCATTGGAAGAACAATCCACGGACATTTTATTTCTAGGATACTTTTTATTCTAGGATGCTTTTTTGCTTGTTTAGATATCTTAGGTGTAATGGTATGAATCAGTGGTAAGTGTGTACATCCTTTAGCAGAAGCAATCCTCATTCTTAAAAGTGTTTTGAGGACTTGCTTTATACCAAGATGTGGTGAGACAGCAGAATAAAATGGTGAACTAGATATATAAGATCTCTTAAAGCTTATAAAGCTCCCTCTTGTGGGGAAAAGTGTTCACTAGGGATTTGGTTACAAGTGACAGAGACCCAATTCCAACTAACTCTAGGCTAAGAATGTATTGTGTAACTTTGAAATCTAGGGAGTGTGCTAATCAGCAAGACCATTTAGATTTTGAATATTTTCAGCAATCTCCCTCATCTTTGCATTCCTCTAGTCTGACTTTATTTCACAGTCAGTTGATCTCTGTGTCATGGGCGATCTCAATATTCTTCAACTATGGTTCTACAGGATGAGCAAGCCCTAGTTACAATGTATTTGATGAAATACAATTATTAACTTGGTCTGGATGACATGCCTAAATATAGTAACCAGAAAGACCAAGTAATTGTAGGGCCAGTCTGGGTAGAGACTATTTGGGATTGGTATGGCCTTTCTTGGACTGGATCATGAAGGAAGGGACAGTGACAACATAGGGTACAGAAATAGGTAAATGAGACATCATGGTATAGGGTGTTGTATGCTAAGGTATGGGAAATAGTAAATGATGTTTTATATACTCTGAATCACTGAAAATTAATAATAATTTTAACCTCTGGATATGGGAATGAAATTCTTGGAAGAAAAACTTCAGTAAGTATTAGTTGAGTAAGTATCTGTGATTTTTTCATTCCCACATGGCTCTGTGTAGACCTCCTCAATTAAGCCTGTAATGTGCACAATGCAGTTGTATCATTGTGCTGTCCCAGAGGAATTTTAGTGATGATGGACATGTTCTGGGCATACAGTGTTGATACAGTTGCCACTGACCACCTATGGCTATAGAGTAGCCAAAATGTGTATGGTGGGTTTGATGAACTAAAAAACATGAATTATATTGAGATTTAATTAATACAAACATAAAATGAATAGCTACATATGGAAAATAACTACTTCTATAAGCAATGTGACTCTATAGAAATGAAAAACAAAACTTGTAGCCTTGGGGCCAGAGAGATCAGGCTTAGGTGCTTGTCTTACATGCAGTCTGTCCTGGTTCAATCCCTAACACCACATTTGGTCTCCCATGTACCACCTAGAATGATCCCTGAGTGCAGAGCTGAAACTAAGTCCTGAGTTTCTTCCAAAAATCAAAAAGCCAGATAATACAAAAGATTTGTAGTCTTGATACCCAGTTTCCATGGTACTGGTCTTAACTTTTAGCACCTGCATTGCAAAGGGGTGTTGTTGTCACAGAGGGAAGTAGTTCAGTTGTGTTATTCTGAACTGAACAATTCAAAATTATCAGCAACAACAGAGTGTTTATAAAGGGCCTTTGAACTTCTCAGGGTTGACTACTTGAGGTTCAGGGAATCTTTGTTCTCATTTTATCCTTGAGAGCCTTTGAGAATGCTGTGAAAATGAGCGTTCATTTTGACATAATGTCAGTGACCCATCCCCCTCCCCCCGTCCCCAGCCCTTCCCGTCCCCAGTCACTGAGCCCTGTGTTGGGTGCTTATACAAACATTATCTGGTTTAATCGTCTCCATGATTCTGATTCTGTGAGGTGGAGTCAAAGAATAACTAACATCAACAGAGTAAGAGGGAGTTGATAATGGTGTGAATCCTTCAACCACCCTCTTTCTTCTTATGCAATCATGATGGTTTTCATCTTGAAAAATATGAACCCTGGCCTGCAATCTTCTGCCATTGGGCTTTCAATTCCCAACTTTTTAATTTGAGATCTGTCCCAGGAGGATAGAGCCATCTGTTTTATCTATCACACTGTCACCAATAATAACATATTCTAAGTACTCAGCAGTCTGTATTTGGTGAAGGGACCCATCAATCTATGAATCCAAATGCTTCTTGATCTATTGTTTTCCATGACAATGGTAATAACAGTCTTCCCTTTTCACAAGCAATTGAGCTGTTGCCTCAATCATTGAAGTACTCCATCTTGACCAACTTTACAGTACTTTCATAAAATTGACTGGACTTAGTTCATAATTTATAGAGTTTTATGTCCTTTGTCATGCTACATAATTTCTCATAATATTGCTATGTGAGATGGAGCTTATTTATCTTTTTTTTAATCACTTTAATTTATCCTCCTGATCTGAAATAAGGGGCCTGGTGTCACCAAGCATAATCACTCCTAATGATACTTGAGCAAGCAGACTTGACATTTGAATGCTAGGGCCCAAGGATATGATGCTGCTTGGATCCTGTGGTCTTTAGGACCATAAGGGGCATCCCAACAGTTTTAAGGACCATAGCAGCCATATTTAATCCAGGGCCTTCAGGACTTTACCAGACAGTGTTGTAGAGAGGTATGTGGTGCAAGAAATCTAACCAGAATCCCATGAATACAAATTGTGGAGCCAGTAGCCAAAATGACACTTTAAACCAAAATTGACTATAATTCAACTCACATTAAAAACTGATATTTTATTCTAGAGAGAAAATTTAAACCTAAAGTTATATTTTAAGATACTTATTAAAATTATGGACTAAGTAAAAAAAAAGTCCAGTTAAGAATAATGAAAGTTCAGCTGCTTCTTGATTTTCCTTCCTTTCTTTCCACATCTTTTCTCTTGCCCTGTCACACTGAACAGTTAGACAGTGTTCAGGTATTGGACTGTGGAGGTGGCTTGACTAACCCTGGCAGTTCCTGGCATGTTTTATTAATGGCTTTGCATGAAAGAAAGAAGAGAAGCAATAGATTAAGACACTCTGTTAAAGGCAGAGATTTTTGCAAAGGAGAGGATAGAGCCAAGGAGAGATAAATGCAGAGAGTAAAAGTATATCTGGGTTTTATTGTTCTATTTATTATAATTCAGTTATTTATAGTACTTCATAGTTATGTTAAAAAGTCTTAACATCTTTACTACAAGGAATTACAGTGGCAATATGTGGCTTGACCTTCCTTCAGTGTTGTCTTAGACTCTGTTTTGTGGGCCTCCACTGTTCATTTTTCATATGCTAATATGGAAAATGAAGTCAATGCTGTTTTAGGTGAAGTTAATTTCCCTCCAATATTAGCTTATAATGCCATTGGGTGAGAAACCATAGGATATAGAAAAGTTGCACAATATTAGAAATTTAATCTGATTTGAATATTTGGTTCTGTGGTACAGATTTTGGCATTATTTTTAGTTTCATGAAGACATAGGTTGAATGTTCTAGGGATTCTGTCCTGTAAAATCTAAGAAATATAGGTCAGTAATTACAGATGCCTGCAATGAAGGCAGGGTACCTCTGAGAGGAAGAGAATGAATGGCATTGGATTCTGTGGCCACACTGCCTCATACCTCCTCTGGAGGGCTTTGTGTCTAGCCTGGCTGGGATCCCAAAAGATACCTTGGTGCTTCCAGAAACTTGTGGTTCAGGGAAATGCTTCTTGACTAAGTGAAATTCCCTGGATTCCAAGACTTTAAAAGAGCCAGCTATTATTTCCTGGGATCCAAATTTACTCAAAAAATTTTAAAGTAACTGTGTACAAAAAATTCTGTACTAAACTGTTGTATCCTAGGGGAGCTAGTACCATCTGTGATGGGATTTTCTGAAGTTTGTCACCTAAAACATTCTGTCATGAGATTCTTTGGGGAGGAAGGGCTCTGTCTTCAAATGAGTTTAGTAAGTGCTACCCAGGCTGTTCCAGTCACAGAAATTAAAGAGGCCCTTAAGCAGATTAAGAGCCTTCAGATATTCCTCCTGAGGCTTAGAAACCCATTTTACTTTTATTCCCTTAACTTTGCTAACATCTCATCCTGTAGAACTTCTCACAGAGCAGCCTTATGTAAATTCCTGTTTAAAGAAGAGAATGAGCCCTCTTCCTAGCCCTCCCTAGGAATTTCAGAAAACTCTAATAGCCCTGCAGTAACCATTATAAGGAGAAGATGTTGACCCAAATAGCAGATTCAAGCAAGAGGATTCCTCAGAGAGCCTGCTTTCTTAGAGTTAAGATAGGATCTTCTATTGTTATACCCAGGGTAGCCATGTCCAGAATGCCTGGAGATATTGTCTTTATTTTCACATTACCCCTGAAAGGAAGGGCCTTGTTTTCTGGTTCCTGTGGTTACCCTGATCCCTTTGCTCTGGCATAAATCTTCTCAATGTGTGGCTACCCACATCCCATCGCTCCATTGAACTTGACTTGGTTATCTTAGCTTCAGCTTCTTTGCGGAAGTTGCCTTCCTTTACCTGGGGTAACCTCCCCTCTACACTTTAGCCTCCCACGCCTGTCCCACACCTTTTCTCTTGTAAATTTTACCCAAAAAGTGTGAGTTTCCTCCAAATGTATGTCACCTGGTAAGAGGGCCTTTGAAGATATTGTATGTTACCTTGAAATAGGTCAGATTGCATTAGGATTGGTCCTAAGTCCAATATGACAGCTGCTCTTCTAAGAGAAGATGCTTAAGCACAGAGAACAGAGAAGCACTGGAAGAAAGAGGAAATCAGGGTGACACAGCTGTCAATGAAGGAACATTAGGGATGGTGGGCACCATCAGCAGCTAGAAGAGGTAAGGAAGAAGGCATCTCTGTAGCATTTTTACGAAGCATGGCTCTGCCCACACTTTGAGAGAGAATTCATTTCTGCTCCATAATTCCTTTAACAGAAATTTATTATATCTAGCCACTAATGTACCACTATTTTGCTCTCTGTCAGTTGCCTTCTTCATGTTGGGAATTAAAATTACTTATTTCTGGTGGTGGTTGAGGATCATCCAGCAGTACTCAGGCGTCACTCCTCTCTGTGCTAGCAGGAACATATCCCATGCCAGTAGACCTGTCTGGAGTTGGTTGCATGGAAGGAACGCACACTGTACCTGTACTATCTTTCTGATTCTTTGGGACCACATGTTTTGGAAGTAAAATTATTTTATTTTAAAAAGTTTACTTAAAGAAAGGTGAGGGGAGAGGAAGCGAGATTAAATGTTAAAAAGAACATGGACTTCTCAAGAAGAAAAGAAATCTGAGTAAACATTTTATGGTGAGATACTGGCCAACCTTCAGGGTGGAGAAGAGTAAACCCCACATATCTATACAAGGTTTGTTTTATAGTAGGGCCTCTTGCAAACTGCCCTGGTGTAGAATTCTTCACTTATAGAAAAGTTCATTTTGATGTTGGCACAGGGAAATAACCTTGGATTCTTTATGAAGCTCTTTCATATTCTTATCACAATCTTTAGATTCTCTCTCTCTCTCTTTCTCTCTCTTGCAGATTCTCCTTTTCTGAGGGAGTCCATCATTCACTGGTGCCTTAGATTCTGCAACTGGGTGGTGGTTTATTTTCTTCTTCATCCCCAAAGCACTAAGTGTTTGCATCTCAAAGGGATGCTGTCTTTATTGGGCTACTTCAGGGCTAGGGAATTTCATCTTACTTTTATTGTTTCCAGAAAAATTCATTGCTATTGCCTCCTATATCTATCTGCCCGCAATATTGCCCTGGAGGGATTTCATCTCCTTAAATTAGGGCATGTAGGTAAAGGCCTGTCTTCTATAGCTACTTTCTGCTGATGAAAAGCATGGACCTGCCTATTAAGAAGTGAAATATTATGCTAATTTGATACTAAAGGTGCTCAGGCAATGGTTTATTGAGGTTCAATGTTGTCAGAGTCTGAAAGAGAAAACCAGGACCACTTTATATACATTAGCATCAACTCAAAGCCTCTTAGTGACCTCTCTGGCACTTGTACTTTCTTATCTAAAGTCTGCATCCCCTGATGATGGGAATCTTCCTGATAGCAAGCAAGAACTGAATCTTTCAGTCACTGCTGGTTGTGTCTCAGCTAGCAGAGTGCTTGGAGTCTGAGGAAAATTGTGATTAGTAGGCAAAAGGTTCTGTACCCATTTCATTTGATCTGCATTCCCCTTGGAGTTGTGTCCCTGGAAAGTTATTCCAGCAGATGAATTTTGTATTGGCTTCTCAAAAGGCATCAAGTTTCATCAGTGACTGGGAGGCATTATAAACCCATTTGCAAGGAAATGATCTCAATCTAAATGTAGAGTGTGGAGTGTCCTGGCCTAAATGCTGGGGTAGTGAAAAAGAATTACATGTTTTCTCCTCCCACTGGAACTCATTGAGAGCTATGATAGGGAGGAGGAGGATATCAAGGGGTGGGCCAGAGAATGGTCAGATATGGTCTTGATCTACAAACACTCGTCATACAATTCCAGAAGCATTACTGAATGTCTACCATGGTTTAACGCATTAAAAAAAATCTCTTTGTGTTGGACTAAAACCGATTCCTTGCAGCACTGTAGCACTGTCATCCCATTGTTCATTGATTTGCTTGAGTGGGCACCAGTAACGTCTCCATTGTGAGACTTGTTGTTACTGTTGTTTGGTATATCGAATACACCACAGGAAGCTTGCCAGGGTCTGCCGTGTTGGCAGGATACTCTCGGTAGCTTGCTGGGCTCTCTGAGAGGGGTGGAGGAATTGAACTCAGGTCGGCTGCGTGCAAGGCAAATGCCCTCCCTGCTGTGCTATCGCTCCAGCACAAAACTGATTCCTTATAGAAATATAAATTGGAACATTACTTAGCCTCATCATAGAGGTAATTTTATTATGTACTAAGGCTGTGCCATCCTAGCTGTGCTTTGCTTTATACAAATCAATGTGTTAATATGCTTCTAAATGAGTTGCATTTCTGTCCCTTAGTGTATAATATTATGTCAGTTTCAGTGTATCTTCATTATATAATGACCTTCATTTCACAGTAGCCTCTCATACTTGTTTTATAATTCATTGCAGAAGTTCTTTAAATCAGGCATATTTGCAGGTGGGGGATGCGGGTACAAGAAAAACTGAATAAAATGGTTCTTTAGGTTGCAAACCCTTGCTTTAAGTGTAATGATTTGGGAATGTTGTCTTAAGTACATGTCTAATTTTAACGTAGGAATCTGGTTAATTACTGGTTGAAAAGGAGAAGCACCATGCTACAATGTGAGCTTGGATTTTCTCTTTATGTAAATACATATTTTTGTCTTGCATCCTTTCTTTCATTTTCTTTATTTTTTTGTAGAGAGAATGCCCAAGAAGTGAAGCTCTGGGGCTAATCTCATTGATACTAAACCAATAGAGTCAAATTATTCCATACTAAGGCTTTATGATGTGGTGTTGCTCCATCCCTGTGGATCTGGGGATCACTAAGGTCACAACAGCAGTGCTTTACTTGGTTGTGCTCAGGGAACCATACAGTTCCCTGATTACAGATCACATGGTAATCCCCAATCCCTGAACTATCTTCCTATCCTCTTGTCTTTATTTTCTTAACTTTCAAGTCTTTGCTTCAATTATTTAAGTCATTCTGATGTCAAGAGCTTAAGGGTTTTGGTTTTCTATCTTATTTTAGGTAGTACTTTTCTTTTCAAATGAAATTTGGTTCTTAGAAAGTAAGTGGTAGAGATGGGGAGATAGCTTATAGGTAAAGGGCAATGTCTTGCAGGAACAGAGACCTGAGTTCAAGCCCCAGCCTTACATGCACCCGTAAGGACTAAGAGCAATAGCCCAAGAATCCAGTAACACCACTTGGTGTGACCAGGGGGACCCATGAGCATTGATGAGATTCCGCATGTGGCCCCCAACACTGCTGGGCTGAGCAGCACCACATTGCCAGTGTGAGATTAATTCTTCTAGCATGGTTGGCTGAGCATTATCAGAAGTGGACCCCAGATCCCTGAGCACTGTGACATCCTAGATAAAGCACAGGAACATCTGAAAAGAAAAGAAGACATTTTTTATGTAATGAACAACTTTAGTTGTGAAGGATGCTTACCAACATAGGCTGGGGAACAGCTTCAAAGAGAGGTTGAGGTCTGGTATTATGACTAATAGAGGTAGAGTGAGGGAACAGCTTATACATATTTTAAGTGGCTTTTCTGGAAATTCATATAGATTCATTAGGGGGTCAGTGAGCATGAGCAGTTGAGGGCTTATTGAACGCATAATGAATGTATGGGATATGTCATATGACACAGAGAAATGTCATTGGGGGTGTGCAGTTTAGTATGCTAATGAAGAGCAAGGAGACTAGAGGTTGAAATGGGTTCACTCGCCAGTGCTTACTGGCCAGGGTCCTAGGAGACTTATGAGTGCAAAAGTGTTCATAAGACTCTGCTTTGGTTAGATCAGAGCTAATAGGATCAAGCTTCTGCCAGGGAGAGGTTGGCACATCCTCTCGACCACAAGCCTAGAGGCTGGAGAAATAATATAGCAGGTAAGTCACTTGCTTTGTATGCAACCGACCCAGGTTAAAATTTCAGCTCTCCATTGGGTTCCCCCAAGGCCCACCAGAAATGATCCCTGAGTACAGAGTGAGGAGTAAGCACTGAACACAGAGCAAGGAGTAGGGCCTGAGTACAGACAGGTGTGTCTCCCAAATCAGAACCAAACCAAAACCAAACAAAAAAATTACGTGGCTGAGGCTAGTCTGGTTTAGCTTTTTCTCACCCCAGAGATTCCTAAGTTTTCCAGAAGAAGGATAAAAAGAAGTGTTGCAAAAAACTTCGATAACTGCGAGAAAGGCCCTCCAAAAATAACAAAACTAAACTTAGTAAAAGAGTAGAGAATATCAGTCTACAGTTATGCCCAGACTGCAAATCTACAGAATAAGGATGTTGGTTCCCACTTTATACAGGGGCAGACTTTCCAAGCCCCAACACCTTAAAATCAAACTTTATTATGTGATCTAATCAAAACAGTTTGATGTTATTTCTGTGTGGGACGCTAGGTTGGCTTGGGGCGGTGGTATTTGGGGGAGGGGGCATCCTGATGTTTAAAACAGAAGTGCAGAAAGATGGGAAATGTGTATATTCTTAGAAGGAAATGCTTCAAATACCTTTAATCTCATTCCTGTGCTGGAAAAGTCACCTGGGTCTAGAGCGAGGCCCCACTGTGCAAAGAACTCTAGGAAGGAGTCTCATGAACTTTGGCATCATCCACTGATGAAGTGCTAGTGGAGTCCTTTCTTGATGAACAGCTCATCACGAAGGTTCTCACCACCTTTTGCGGGTCTGGGTGGAGCTGAGCTGAGACTGTGTGTGGTGATGAGACAGCCCTCCAATATCTTCATGGAGTTGGTGATGGAGCAGGTGATGAGCTCCAGGGTTGTTTTTTCTGTGTGATTTTTCACCCTGTACATTCACTCAGCAAAGCAGAGCAGCCTTGAAATGATATGCATAAATATTTGAAGTTTCTGGGTTTCTTATAACTCCATTTTTCTTCTAGGGATTAAATGGGAACCAGATGAGAATGGAGTCATTGCCTTTGACTGCAGGAATCGAAAATGGTAGGAAATTGTAAACCTCTTAGTTATTTTTCACTTATTTATTTATTTTTTTGTTTATTGTAAAGTGTTTCCCAGCAGTGTTTGCGGGCCTGAGGGACACTCCAGGCTTGATGGGCCTCGTGGTGCTAGTGGCCACCAGGACTATTCTGGGTGGTTGTGGGACCCACACAAGTCTGAGAATCAAACTTGAGGCCTCACACATGCCAGGCAGGTGCACCAACCTTTTGAGCTAATTCTCCAAGACCTAACTAAAATAACTCTAACTCGTTATTTTTTCAAAGTAAAAAGAAAGCTAGAAGGACAGCTCAGGATTCAATTTTTACTTCATTGTTACCTGCCCTAGGTACATCCAGGCAGCAACTTCTCCAAAAGATGTGGTCATTTTGGTTGATGTCAGCGGAAGCATGAAAGGGCTTCGTCTGACGATTGCAAAGCAGACAGTCTCATCAATTTTGGATACGCTGGGGGATGATGACTTCTTCAACATCATTGCTGTAAGTTTTGTGCTTGTCCTGCACTTGGGATTGATTTGATGTTTTAGCGCTGGTGGTTCTCAGGTGGTGCTCCTCTCATCTTATTGCTTAGGGGTCACTCCTGGCTATGCTCAGAGGACCATACAGTTCTGGGGATGCACTCTGGTTGCCTGCAAAGTGTGCTCTCCAATGTCGGGGCTATCTCCTCTTCCCTTAGGCTTATCTTATTGCTTCTGTATAGCACTATCCCGGGATGAAGTCTGGTCACTCCCATTGATTCACTAGGTGGTTATCTTGAAGGAGATTTCAGAAACTGAGGCTACCATTGGTCACTGGTCCTCTCCCCGCCGAGTATGCAGATAACTGTCATGTGAGAAGCACCAGTCTAGAAGGGGTTGAGGTTTGCAGAACTGACTTTTGCAGAACTTTGGGAATTTGATCTCACGGGGTTTTCTTTAAATCGCTGAACTTGCCCACATGAAAAATATGTTAGAGTATCTTGATGTCAATGAGTAAGACAATTATGCTAGGGGCCCGGGTGATAGCACAGCAGGTAGGGCGTTTGCCTTGCACTTGACCGACCCGGGTTTGACCCCTGCCACCCCATATGGTCCCGTCACGAGTAATTCTTGAGTGCAGAGCCAGGAGTAACCCCTGAGCATCGCTGAGTGTGACCCAAAAAAAAAAAAAAGATAATCATGCTAAAGCTATTAGAATGCAGTGAACTGTTTAAAGAGTTCAGCTTTAGATACCAGTGTGGCTTTGGAGAGTGCCCACTATGTGCTCTTCTGGCACATGCATGTCCTTTCCCATGCATGCGTGACTCTAGGTGGCCAGAGCAGCCTGTGTAGAAGTGGCCCAGATGTAGTTACCTGGCCAGAAAGTGGGAGACCCAGACATTAACCTGTATCCAGGAAAGGATCCCTGACTCAGGTTTCCCTATTTAGCGCTGGTGATTCTCACGTTGTCCCTTAGGTCCCCTCCCATTTTTTTCCCAAAGACTGCAGTCACTGTGAGCCTGGCACTTTCCCTCATGCACTGAACTAGATGCTCTCACATGCTAGTCACCAGTGTTTGTATGTCCCCTACCCCCTGGTCTGTGGCTGCCAATGGACGTGGAGATGGTTCGGTGGATGGGATGGAGTTTAGACTTTAGGGTCAGTGCCTTCTTTTGCAATACAATATTGCCACATATAACTGGGCATTTGGGGTTCCACTCTTGGACAGAAACATCAACCCATTGACTGTGAAGTGGGTGAGACCAAACTGCCCAAAGGGCAACTACTTACCTACCTAGCATGCACCTGACTTGGTTTGACCTCTAGCTTTACATGATCTCTCGTGGCTGAGCACAGTCCTGCAAAAGCTACTAGCACTGCTCAGATGATCCACGTAACCCTCAGCATGGTAGCATCACCTCCTTTGACCACTGAATCATCAGGCTGGTTGGCAGGGCTTCCTAAGCACTGCTTGGGAACTGCTCCCTTTGAATAAGTGCATACATATATACATGGATACATAATACGTGCATAAAATATATAAGCAAATAAAAATGCTTTGAATACCTAAAACTGCCTTCCAAAGAGTGCCAATGGCAATGTCAACTCCCTTCCCAGGGTTCTGCATGCATTTTTTTACCTCTGGTCTGGGCCACAAAAAGAGTAACAGAGACATCAGCATTGGGAGCACTTACTGGGGATCACCTACTCACTTAAGTGTCTGAATGCTCACTACTTCACTGTCCCGCTTTACCTGATTAGCTTCCTAGAAGGAGATAGAAAGAGAGACTGGGCCACACAACTGGTTTTGTTTCCCTAAATTATAAATTTCATTGCAGTTTACGTAGCCTGATTACAGTAGTGATAATGTTTGTGGCTTTGGTTTTGAAAGTTATTGCACTTTTGCACAACAAAAGTGCCCAAAACCTTCTACCACTGTCCTTATGCCGTTTCTGACTATGCTGTGAAACTGTGTGCACCTGGGCACAGCTCTTTGAAAGGAGACTTTCAGATATATCAAAATTTTGCGTTTCCAAATCAAGAAAACTTACCAGTCTCCTTGTGAATATGCACATGTGCCCTGATCCCCACACATCCTGGAGCACTGAAAGATAAGAAGTTGCTAATTTGTGCCTATCTTTCTTATTAATCTTTAATTACTCATTACAGAAGTACCAGAAAATCGCATAATAAGATGAGCTAAGTAATTATATTCCGAATTCTTTATCAGTCAGGATTTATTGTTCTCTTAACAAAACCAATCAATCAAATAATCTCTTATAAGTTCATTAAGATATACAAACACTGTCAACTCAGTAATGAACAGAAGGTGATTAAGATAATTAAAAGTAGACATGTCAGTTATTATACCATAGTTAAGGAAACATATATTATCTTTACCCCAGACTGTCCCCTTATATAAAGATGTCCATTAGAGACTCCATTAACCCTCACTGCACATGTTTATTAGTTTTCAACATAAATGACCAGCTTTAAGACTATTTACGTAATGATTTTGACAACACTCTGAAAGACACTCTGAACTTTTTTTATTGGAAGTCTCTGTAGTTAAAATCATGAACTCTGTTTCCCTAATGGGCAAAGGAATGGATCAAATATGTTAGTGAATTTATATTAAAAGCCTGAGGTCATAAAAGGAACCATTAATTAACAGTAACTTTTACACATTGACTGCTTTTAATATAGACAACATATGTAAAATTTTAAACAATTCAGAAATGTTTCCATTTTCTTTCCATTTGGCACATACTTTTCCACATTTTTCTAAATATAAGAACACATAATTTTTTCATAAAAATATATTTCTATTTTATAGCATATTGAGCAGCTTGCCTCATTGTTAACTAAATGTATTTGTATAACAGGGTCTTCCATTACCTATGGTTGACATAAACTTAGTCATTACTCGCTCCCTTTGCTGAACACTATGTGGTTACCTACTGTTTTTCTACTTAAGAGCTCTAGTGAATAGACTGATCATATTTTTTTAACCAGGACTGGGTGTGCTTCTTTGGAATATGATCTGTAAGTAAAGCTCTCATACCAAAGAAGCAGCACACAGAATTAAAAATTCACGACTTATACAATATACTAGCCAGCTTCATTTGCCATAGCAAAACACCGCAGACTAAGTGGTTTAGACAACAGAAACTTATTTGCTCATAGTGTTAAAGTCCAAGATCAAGGTCTGACAGGATTTATTTTCTGGTGAGGATTTCCTTTCTGACTTGCAGTCAGGTATCTTCCTGGTCTCCTCTGCTCAGATGCTTGAAGGTGGGAAGCATCAGGGAGAGTGACAGCTAGTGAGTGAGGCAGTGTTAGGAGACAATGACTTCTGAGAGAGTGAGAAAGCCAGAGTATGAGAGAGAGACTAGCCAGAGAAGGAGTGAGAGAGTGAGTAGGGGAGACAGAAAAAGTGGAAAAGAATAAAAAGAGGTGGAGAGAAATCCAGCCTTCTAGAACTCTTAGAAGACACAGTTCCATGCTAGCCTACCCTCACGAGCTCACTTAACTCTCATCACCTAAATCCCTGTCTGTTACAAGTGGTCACTTGCTTCTCTCTAGTGGGGAACCTGTGCTGCTGGCTCTTGCAAGTGCCAGGGCAATGGGGTATTTGAAACTCTATCCAGAGTGCCCTGAAAATCTGTGAGAGTCTTGTTCTTGTTGGCTGGATCCCATTTACTGGAGAAGACATTATCATTTTACCCTTCATTACACTGTCAGCTTTCTTTTGTTTCACAGGATACATGTTGGAGGAAACATTACAGTGTTTTTGAGAGGAAATATACAATCTTTTTCTGTGTCAGAACCCCTGGTATATTGTAGATTTTATTTGCACGAATATAATCTACAATTACCATTTTCTCTTTAGTGCTATCATGGAAAAAGAAAGAGGGAGATTTACATAAAGAAAATACTTTCTTTAGCCATTCCACTTGGTTTTCATGTTTGTATGAAACTCTCTGCTAAGTGCTTATATAGTATACTGAGAAGCTTTTTGATCCAGGTCTTTTCAGAGAATAAACATGAAAAGAAAATGGTAAAATTTGTTTTAGCTTTCATGGACAGAGTAATGCAAAATCTACCTAAGACTGATGAGCTAAATGATTGAATTATAAAAGAACAGTTGAATGACAATGATTTTGTGCAATGAAAGTTAAAATTTAAGGTCAAATCACTAGTGCATGAAGAAGGTTGTCTGTTACAAGAAAAAAAGTCATATTTTTCTGATTCACTTTGAAGTCTCACTCCAAGCCATGAATTAAATTAACAATATTATCATAAAAATGAGGGTGCTAATTCAGTCCCATGCTGAAATTTGAAAAATGATTTTACAGAAGCCTAAGCCACACATTGAATGAACAGAGTATTAACTGAGTTGATATTGTTAATCAATTTAAATACCTCCTTCAGCCCATGTTTGTTGCAGAGTGGAATAGAGGAGAGCATCATTTGTTAGTTCAACCCAGAACTTTCTGCTGCCCTGGTTTTAATTTGCAGAATTTTCTTTAGAACTGTTTCTCTAGTGCTTTGCTTGCAGTGGATTTGCTTTTTAAAATAATCGATTCCGTATTAAAAGTATGAGGATGGTATTTTCTTTCAGTGCTCATTTGTTCTGTACTACTAATTATGTCCAGTCGTGTTTCAAATTACACAAGAAACTTTTGTAATGCAAAAGATCTCTGAGATGCCTTGTGTTGGTGAAAATATTGTGGGTTCATCTGCTTCATTAAATAATGCCTATGCATTTTCATTCTAAAGATTATTTAATCAAAAGTACCAATAAAACCATACAAGTATGCGAATACTTACTGGTGTTCTTGCATTGCATAGCCGTGCCAGACTTTAGTTCTGTGGGGTTTTTTTGGTGGGACATTGGTTCTCTTATATAAGTTCCCACTTATTTTCTTTACTGTTTTTATTTGTTTTATGAAAAGGAGTAGAGATTCTCATCTTGTGGGGTTTCCTTTTTATTCTTTGGTCTCTGTATTGCCATGTTTCTCCTGTCTTTGTTCCTCATCTCAGTAGTCTTTTCTGTAATGTTGCATTTTTGTTTCTTTGTACTGATTATCTACTCACTTAGTACATATTATTGAGTGTTACATGTTACATGCTACGTATTGGAACTGTCTTCATGAATAAAGAGGGTGGATTATCTTCACTTGTGGACCTGGAATGCTATGTGTGGGGCCAGCCAGGCATGAGCACAGTTGTGTGTGGTCTCACAACAGAGAGTTAGTGCAATCTTGGTGGGGTTTTGGGGAAGTGTTGTGTTTTTTTTGGATATACCTGGAAGTCCTCTGGGCTTACTCCTGGCTCTGTGTTCTGAGATTCAGTCTGGCAGACTTCGGGGACCATATAGGGCGCTTGGGATAGGCCTGGGTTGGCCACATGCAAGGCAAGCACCTTACCTGCTGTACTGTCTCTCTGGCCCCAGTGCAGTCTTTGAAAGTGATCCAAAGAGGGCTGGTGGAACATAGGGCTAGATTATGTAGCCAAAAGAGAGCTTAATGAAAACTTCTTGAAAGAAATGGTAACCAAGTGGACACTTTGAGGTAGACATTAAGCGCATGGTCTACAGGAGGTGGAGCCTATGTAATAATAACCTATACTAAAAAAGGAAAAACTATTTGAGGTTGTAGTAATTCCTTTCTCTCCCATCAGGAAGTGCAGACCTCTTTGTATTGACTGTACATTCAATTTGGATATATTAAAGTTGCAGGGAAGTTAAACATGGAAGGAAGAATGAATGGGTAGGGGTGTTGGTAATAAGTCAAGGACTAGATTGTCCTGAAAGTCACATAGACAAATTGGGACTTGATCTGGAGGCAATGGAGGACACATGGAGGGGTCTAAGGCACAAGGTTATATTGAGATGTTCCCCAGAGTGACTCCCATCCCATTTTGATTTGTTGAGTCTTCTCTCATTCTCTTTTATAGGCCAAGACGATCTCTTTCTGTGAGCCTGAATGTTCCATTGTATTCATTGATCACGTTCAGCTTCAAACATAAATTAGGTTCAGAGAATTAAGTATCATTCAGAACCCAAAGTCAACCGTCTTCTGTTCTCCCATCTCTGAGCTTTAATTAGATGCATGAATTTTACAAAAATGCAAAGCTTGCATGATTCTCTATGGCCTAGTCCAGTCTATTGGATTGTTGATGTTATATACTTCTCTATAAAGTTATGGTCACCCATATGATGAAACTTAAAACTTACTTTTCCTACTTTAGGTCATCATTAAAAATCCATATTGAAAAGTTCACTGCATATTTAACTTGGAGGGGTAAGGAATGCTGAAAAATTTTGGCATAAAGAAAGAAAAGGCCGACATGGGACATACCCCTGTGTTAGACTACAAGTCTGGTGGTTGGCATGGGGAAGAGGGAAGGACACTCCCCATGACAAGAGAGGAATGAGTCATGGTTTACAACCAGAGGAAAAATGTAAATTTATTCATTTTTTGTGTTGAGGTCACATCCATCAGTGCTGAGTGTGGGGAGAGTAAGGAGGAAAAGGGAGAGGGTCAGGGAGAGGGAGGAAGAAAGAGGAGAGAGAGAGAGAGAGAGATTTAGGTGAGAGTGTCTTGTACATATACACCCAAATACTTAATTCACAGGGTCATTTCCTTTTTTCCTCACAATGTATTCACAAGAGGTGTAGTTATAATTTCCATTTCTTCAACATGAACCAAGATGCTCCAATAACTGTGATACCTTATCAAGGTCATCCAGCTAGTTGGTAGCAATTATAGGATTTGAATCCATATCAGCCTCAGTTACTTGAGCTCTACTAATCTTTTGTCATGCAAATCAGAACACTTGAGTCCTTCAGGAAAGAGAAGGGAAGAGTGGAGCCTGCAGGTACTGAGACCTCTTGTATCCCTGTGGCAGTATCTCACCCTTTAAGGGATTTCAGTTCTTGGTCCATCTCCTCACTGATTATGTGGAGCATCTACAGAGCTGCCTGGGTCCTCTTTATTGCTAAGAGTTTTCCTGTTTCCCAGAACTTTGCAGGAAGGACTAGATATTTTGGGAGTAGAGGAGGGTAGTTGAATGCCCCTTTAACTTTAAATTCTGTTGGTGGGAAAGAGTGAAAGCAAATGGCAGAAGGAAACTCCGTCTGACCAATGATGATGAGGAATGCATCCTTTTCATCCTTGGATATCTAGATATCTGATTAAGTCTGGATGAAAGAGAATGGTGTATAAGACCATTGCACTTATGACTGGTGGTGAACAGATCTTCAGTTGTAAATTGATCTGGCCACCCCACATAACTGATTTTTGAAGTCAGATTCTAAGGGACATCCATAACAATGCCAAAACCGAACGGTTCCCAAACAGAGCAGCTGGGCGCCTGGAAGCAGTCCCACATGTGGGGCGTCCTGGGTGTCCCCCAGGAGAGGAGCATAGAGTAGCTGGGTGAGCATGCACAGCCAATGGGCCTCCTTGGCACAGCTGCCTGGTGCGCAGTGTTCCCTCACACAGACAGCGGAGCCCAGGTCCCTTTGGTGTTACAGACCAGATTGCTCAGCATAGCTTTAGACTGATGCAGTCAAGGGAAATTAGTCAACTGCAAGCTTGGATGATGCCACTAACAAGCTGGCAAGGGTTCAGAAGAGCAGATTCCTCCACTGTGGCCACAGCACACAGTGACGGCAGCCTGGTTTTGATTACTGTACATGTTTCTCCCTGATGAGGGCAAGAACTTCTTGCTCTTCTTTCTTTTAAAGCCCCCTCTGCAGAATCTCCCTCCCCCACAACAGTTTCAGGTTTATTGCCTCACTGGATCCTGACAGTTTCCCCAGAAGGTAACTAGGAGACGATTAACACCTTCTTGGGCACAAGAATCTGGGATCAGTGAGGTTTAGAGATTTCCCCAAGGTCACACAGTGACTGGTTAGCGGAGACAGGACTTGGTTCCAAGCTTTCTGACTCCAGCTTAGACTGTACAATCCCAGGAGAATAGAGAATGTGAATTAGGCAAAATGAAGATGTTTTGAAATGTACTTGGAAGGTGGAGGGATTAGAGGAAAAAGAACCAAAGTTGTAATCTCAGGAAAGTTTGGGGCTGAAAGCTACAGTACCATCAAATAAAGATTGAATCAGCATAGAGGCTTCAAATAATGCCATGAATTATGTCATGAAATAATGGCATGGAAGACATTATTTGTTATTTTACTTTTAATGATTTTTGGGTTTTGGCCACATGCGGTTGTGCTCCTGTAAGCTCCAGGGCTTACTACTGGCTCTGTGCTCAGAATTTACTCCTGGGACTACTCGGGAGTGCTGGGATTAAACTGGTTTTAGCTCTGTGAAATCTCTCCAATACCTTTAGGAAAATTCTTCAAGTTGGACTCTGCAAATGCTTCCTGGATTCTGAGATGACAAATCACACTTTCATCACACTCTTATTTGTCAATGGCTAATTTCAGAGTTGTGTGGATGTATTTGTTCTCCATGCTTTATCAGAGGAGACCTAAGCTCTAAGGCAATTACAAGGGGTATAACTTCTAAAATGCATCTGTATGTCTTTAAAGAAGGTATAAAGTCAGATTACGGGACTGGGGTGCCAGAGAGAAGAATTGGGAATATGGAAGTCCCTATATTGGTTTTGTGAGGTCATACCACCTAGGTTTGAATCCAGATTCTTCTTCTCACTGAATCCGGGATAACTGAGGGTCAGATGATCACCCATGCAGTACCTTAGTTTCCGACTATAAATTGGGAATACCATAGGAATATTTTTGGTTGGAAATACACTAAGAAGTTCAGATATCCTGTGAATGGAGTCTAGTTTGGACTGAACTAGATCAAGTATGCACGTATCCTGAAATTAATCTGTACTAAAATAAGTGTTCTTCTTGGCTGTTTCTTCCTTCTTGCAGTACAACAAGGAGCTTCACTATGTGGAACCTTGCCTGAACGGAACACTGGTGCAGGCCGACAGGACCAACAAGGAGGTAGGATCTGCTTCTAGGTGGTGCATTGGGGTCACCCAGACCTGCCTTCCTTACAACTCACAATGATTCTACCTTATTTTCAGAAACAAACAAAGTGTACTCCACTTTCATTGAGGCCCTGGGGACCCCAAGATTTAGAACATTTGTGAATACATACAAATACAATTATGGCAGTAAAATCTATTTTACTGTGTTCTTATTTATGGCAGTAAAAAGAATGATGGCAGAGAAATAAGCTTTAAAACGTTGCGTTGGTTTTCTTTTTGTCTTGCCCTAAGCATCTTATTTTTGTGCTCAATACCTATTTCAATGTTGACACCATTGAAAGACTATGCTCATGTTGAGATATCCTAGATAATTGTATCCACTTGTTATCTCTGCTATTGTATTTAAACAGTTGTTAAATATTTATTGAGGAAATGTTTTATTTGTGTCTCAGCTATGGATAATGCCATCCCCCAAATGCCTGAGCTTGATGAGTTTCCCATAGACTGTTCCCATTTATTAAATTATTGTGATTGAACTGGCTTTGGGGCATCTTTTGGGGGAGATACCCAAGGATACTCAGGTGGCCCCAAACTCCTCCAGTAATTCTCAGCCAGCTGGGTCTGTGGTTCAGTACAAAGGTCAGAGATGCAGTGATGCTTGGACCCTGTGCTACCAGAGATTACCCAGACTACCTTAGCACTGCTGGAGTGGCCTCCAGAGTGCACCTCTGCACAATCTCTTAACTCCCTGTGGATCTTGTTATAACCATGATGTCCTTCAGTGATAATCATCAGAAATAAATTTGAAAAACAAGAAGTTTACCAACCGGCCATTTATTTTTAAGAAATTAGCCTATATAAAATGAAGGAATCTTTCCCAGGGAAGTTTAGGTCTTACCCGTCATGTAAGCGGCAATAGATTTGTTTGAGTGGATGCCTTGGCATTAACACTTCAGTCAGACACCTGCATTGCAAAAGAGAAAAATCAACCCTTAGAGTTTACTCTTTGGATAGCCACTGGTATAAGTTATTTCATGGGTTGAAAGCAAATTTTACAAGGCTTAAGAACATGTTTAATTACTGCTGTGTTCTGAAATATTGTAAGCATTTTTAGCCCCGTAAATATACTGTAACAAAAGAAAAATATGTTAAAGCAAGAGTTTAGAAAATGGGATAGCAGCCTCCAGTGAAAATTCTAGGAAGTTATCCTATTTCCCTACATGTATTTCCATAAAAAAATATGGTTTCACTTTTTTACTCCTTTATTTGTTGTTATAGTCATAGCAGCCACTATAAAATCTGAAAATTATCTATATTCTGCAAGATGGAGAAAAGTTGAACCTCCTAGAAATAAAGGGTACTAGGACTATGCCCGTATATCAGAGATAGAGCACTACAGAGTTTCCAGTTTGGACCAACAATAGACACAGACAACAAAATAATTCCAAGAAAAGCCTATTTATTTTAGCCAGAGAACCAAGTGCAGGGTGGTCTAACAAAATTTTTGTGGCTATCTATTTTCGTCTGGTCAAATACTGATGAAGTTACCATACATTTGTGTTCTATACTTTCAGTGAGGCAAACAAAAGGGTGTTCTTTTACCCATACCCTTTTGGCTCTTAAGATTGACCTGAAAAGAGAGACTTCTAATTTAAATTAGAAAAGATAAAATAGGATTGCGACTTTGGTAATATGAAATCTGAATGTCCACAATGCAATTAAAAATCCCTTGTTATTCTAAGAATCAGAGAAATCAAAATATGAATGAGAAAGTACAAATCAACAGAAACCAATATTGACCTGAATCAGAAGCTGAAATTAAAAATTGTTCCAGTAATCAGTTAGCAATTGTCTTTGGATGAATGAAAACATTTTTAAATCTCAGCAAAGAAGTAAAAGTAATATAAGACAGTCAAATGGAAATTATGGAATTGAAAACTACAGCAAAATTTAAAAGTTCATTGAGTCAAAATAATAGAGCTATGTACCAAATGATGATTTGTTTTGGTTAATCATGGAATGTATATATAATGAATGATGTTCCCTACATCTAACCTAGGTGTGTAGTAGGCTTCACCCTAGCTTTTAAACTGTAACTTTTTACAACTACGTTTTAAAATACATTTCTTTATGATTTATTATTAGTTAATGTTTGCTTTCCATGAATACTACATTTATATCTATAATAGTGTTGTATAAAAATTTCTCGAGTGAAAAGAGGTTTAAGCTAAGAAGCTTAAAAATCCCTGTAAAGTAGGTGGGCACTTGCCTTGAAAATGACCAACCCAGGTTCCATCCCTGTGGATCACATGTTCTCCCAAATCCTATTAGGAATGATCTCTGAGAACAGGAGCCAAGAGTAGTCCTGAGCACTGCAGAGTGTAACACAAAAACAAAAACAAAAATATAGGAAGGACTGAGTTATACCATCTAGGTTTGTAAGAATACACTCTATGAAAAAAATTCACCCAAGGACACATTTCTCAGAACATATTCCAATTGTTAAGCAATGAATAATTACAGTAGAATGTAGATGACAACAGATAAAGTCAGTGAACTTCAGGGAATATCAATAACAATTGCCTAAAAGAAATAAAACAGAGTGGAGTAGAATGAAAAGATCCAAAGGGATATATGGAACAATAACAAAAGAGTTATCAGAAAGCTGTCAGGACAAGAAAGAGAATGTTAGTGGCTAGAAATTTGAAGACATATTGGCTAAAAATTTCCCCAAACTGGTGAAAAGTATGAACATATTTAAGAGGCTAAGAAAATTTCAAATAAGCTAAACAAAAGTAAATATATGCCAAGACAGATCAGCATTAAACATAATTATGTCAGAAAAAACTGGAAAGCATCCAGAAATAAAGTACACATTATTTATTATCAACTTGAATAATAGCTGATTTTGATAATGCCATAGCATTTTTCAAATTGTAAAATAAAAAACTGGTCTACTCAGGATTCTATATCTAATGAAAAATATCTTCCTTGACTGAAGGGAAAATATAGACATTTTAGTATATGTGCTGCCGAAGTGAGCACAAAATAAAGACATTTTCAAATGAAGGAAAACTGGGAATTTGTAGACAACAAGCTTACTGTAAAAGAATGACTAGTGGAATTATCTAAATGAAAGAGAAATAAGATCAATTCTGGAATTTAAGAAAGAAAAGACTAATTGTGTAAAAACAGGGGCAAGTAATAGATTATTCTAATTCTCTTGATTTAACAATCAAGGAGATTGTTAAATCATTTAATAATTTCCTGTGATGTGATTTGTTTTCAGAGCTGGCTGACAAAATACTTAAGACAATTATCTTTTATAAGAATGCAGGGTAAAGGAACTTAATTAGAAGTAAGTTTTCTACAGTTCACTGAAAGCAGTGAGTACAGATATTAATACACTGTAATAATTATATATTTAAAGTTATGTTATATAATATAAATTATATTACATAATGTATAATATATGAAGGGCTGGAGCAATAGCGCAGTGGGTAGGGCATTTGCCTTGCAAACTGCTGACCCGTGTTTGATTCCTCCATCCCTCTTGGAGAGCCCGGCAAGCTACCGAGAGTATTCCGCCCTCATGGCAGATCCTGGCAAGCTACCCATTGAGTATTCGCTATGCCAAAAACAGTAACAATAATTCTCACAATGGAGATGTTACTGGTGCCCGCTAGAGCAAATCGATGATCAACAGGATGGGACGACAGTGCTACAGTACTAGTGATAATATATGAAATATGTGATATATGTAAAACTACATAATATAATATATCATTTATATATTAAAAACTGTATATTTATAGTATCTAAAGAACCATTAAAACAAACAATAAAAAGGGGTATGTCTAAATAATAACTCACAAAAATGTGAGAAAAGATAAATAGGAATGAAAATCAAATACAGAGGAAATGAATGGGAAAGGAAGATAAAGTAGCAGACTAACATACCATTAATGATATAAGTAAATTTTTTTTTTTTTTTTTTTTGCTTTTTGGGTCACACCTGGCGATGCACAAGGGTCACTCCTGGCTCTGCACTCAGGAATTACCCCTGGCGGTGCTCAGGGGACCATATGGGATGCTGGGAATCGAACCCGGGTCGGCCGCGTGCAAGGCAAACGCCCTACCCGCTGTGCTATCACTCCAGCCCCCAATATAAGTAAATTTTTTAAGCACACCAATGAATAAATAGAAACTGGCCAAGGACTTAAAAGAAATGATCTAACCATATACTGACTTTAAGAAATTTACTAGAAATATAATAGTATAAGTATGTTAGAACCTTATCTACATATATAGGAAAATATGCAACATGTAAATATTTTTAAAAACAGGAATAGATATCTTAATATCAGGTCAAGTCATCTTCAGATCAAAGAAATTTGGTGGGGGCAGAAAAGGTTAATTCATAACGGTAAAAGGGTCAGTGCTTCAGGAAGATAAAATGTTAAGTGCATCTGGACCGAACTATTATGTATAAAATTCACAAGATAAAATCTAGTAAAGTTGATAATAAAAGAAGATAAACTTACAATCCTAGCTAGGTACATGGAGACATCATACTCAGAAGTTGGTGCATTTCTAAATAGGTTAACAAGGATATAAAAGAACTAAATATAATCAGCCAATTATATAGTACCAATGTGATATTAACCAAGGCAAAACATATCCTGCAAACTTCAACAAATTTAAAGTACTTGAAATCATAGAGTGCCCTTTCCTATGTACCTCACATTAGTGGAGTCAAACTAGAAATTAATTGTAATGAGAACAAAATATTCCACTTAGAAATGAAGTAAATTTGAGCAAGAAAGATAGTGCAAGGGTTAAGCTGTGTATTTTGCAGGTAGCTGGCCAATTTAAAACTGAGTAATACAGGGTCCCCTGAAGTTTTCTGGAGGCCTCTGGGTATTGCCAGGTATAGCTCTGAAGGGCCCCCTTCACCCCCCAGAAACACTGGGTTATTCAGCAAACACTTGGCACTGCAGATCCCTCATAGTAGCTCAGTCTTGGGCCTTTGCATTGGAAGACTGTCCCGGTTGACTAAGAATCACAGGAAGGCCCTTTATCCAGATCTCACAAGCATTGCTTGGGAGATCCCTTCACCTTAAAAATAAAGGAAGTAAAATATTAGATATGTAATATGTAAATAAAAGGAAAGACTTGTTGGAAATTTATAAAATGAAAAATAAAAAATATAAATAAAATAGTGCATGGCACAAATAGGTATTAAGAGGGGAGTTTATAGTACCAATGCTGAAATTAAACAAGAGAGGGGCCAGAGAGATAGTATAGTGTTTAAGGCAGTTGTCTTGCATATTGCCAACCCGGGTTCTGATCCCCAGCCCTGAGCCCACAAGAGTGACCCCTGAGCACAGAGGCAGGTGTAAGCCCTAAGCACTACCAGGTTGGGCCCCCAAACAAACAAAAAAGCAAACAAACAAAAGAAAATCATTTAATAGTCTAAGTTTCTACCTCAAGAATCTAGAAAAAGAAGAGAAAAAATAAGCCAAAAATAAAGAGGAGGGAAATAATAAAGAGCAGAAATCAATTTAACTGGAACAGTAGTGAAAAGTCAATGACACTAAAAGCTGGTTCTTAAAAACAACCGATAAAAATTAATTTCTCTCAAAGCCCTTTTTCTGATTTAAAAAAAAGGCTGATAAAACAGATAAACATCTATTTGGAAAAAATAGTCAGTCACACATTACAAATATTAGGAATAAAAGAGAATATTACTATAGAAAAATGATTATTATAATGATAGTAAGAGAATAGTACACAAATTTTTAGATTCATTAATTTGACAATATACAGCTAGACTGAATTCTCAAAATTACAAGTAACAAAAACTGACCAAGGTAAGTAGCCTGAACATATCTATAAATTTTTAAAAAGTCATGTTCATAATTATAAAGTTTCAAAATAAATAAAAGTTCTCTAGAGAATTCTACAAAACATTTAAAGAAGAGTTATACCAGTTTTACAGAATGCCTTCCATAATAGTAGAAGGAGAGGGAAATTCTCAAACTCATTTTGTGAGGCTTGAAGTTTCTTGATAAACCAGACAGTACAGAAAAAGAAAAAAATGAACCAATGTCACTTATAAACTAACATCAAGCATTCTCACAATTTTAGCACATCAAATTGTGTATATACATATTATCAAGAATAATTCACCATTATTCAGAATGATTTATTCCAGATATGCAAGACTGATTGACATCATTGTCTAATCAATCAGTATAATTCACCATACAAGCAGGCTAAAAATGGAAAAGCATATGATCACATTTCAGAAAAAGAATTTCATAACATTGAACACAAATTCATGATTTTTCTTTGGAGGGGCACCCTTGGCACCCGGGAAGTGCTCCGAGTTTACTCCTTATTCTGTACACACAAGTCACTCATAGTGGTGCTCAAGGGACCATATGATCGAACCTGGGCAGCTGGATGAAGACAAGCACTTTATCCACAGTACACCGGCCACACTAATTCACAATTTATTTTGCTTTTTGGGTCACACCCGGCGATGCACAGGGGTTACTCCTGACTTTGCACTCAGGAATTACTCCTGGCGGTGCTTGGGGGGCCATATAGGATGCTGGGAATCGAACCCGGGTGGGCTGCGTGCAAGGCAAAGGCACTACCCTCTGTGCTATTGCTCCAGCCCCACTAATTCATGATTTAAACCTAAAATGTCTTAGCAAACTAGGATCAGTGGATACCTCTTAAAATTGATGAAGACCATACATAAAAACTATAGCTACAATAAAATGTTATCAATGTAAATTTCAGAGCTTTCTTTTTTAAGATAAAGAACAAGCAGTGGAGCCCATTGACACCACTTGTATTCAACAAAGTGCTGTAAGTTCTAGCCAGAAAAATAAGGATTGTCAAAAGAAATGAGGTATTCATTTTTATAAAGAATTAAAAAATGTTCTTATGTACAGAAAATGTTATATGCATAGGACCTGTCATAAAAGAACTAATCCCAAGTACTAGAATTAATAAGTAAATTCAGCAAAATCATATACAAGATAAATACACAAATGCCAATTACATTTCTAGATACAAAATTTGAACATATGAAAACCAAAATTTAAGGTACAATACTACTTACAATTGCTCTAGTAAAACATGTAGAAGTTTAAAAAATTACAAATGCTGATAAAAGAAGTCAAAGAATGCCAGAATTGATGAAGGAGCTATTCATATTCATAGATGGGAAGACTCAACATAAAAGAGATAACAGTTTTTTTCAAATTATCCATAAGCTTAGTGGGATGTCTATCAATCTCAACAAGGTTTTTATAGATACAGACAGGTGTATTAAAAAATGTGAAGTCCCAGAAACTAAAATAGTAAAACATTCTTGAAAGTAGTAGGGGGAAAAAAATCTACCTAATATTAAGGCTATTAATGGTTGCAGTAATCAATAGTAAGATATTGATGGAAGAACAGATACGTTTGTGAAATAGAAGACAACAGAAATAGACTTACAGGAAAATTCTGACTATTTTTGACAAAGGTGTAAACAGAGTTCACTAGAGAATTGCCTTTTCAACATAGGGACTGAAAGAACTAAGCATCCAATAACAACCAGACAAATAAGAAGACACTTATCCTTGATCCAAATCTCACAATTTAATTGATATTTAACTAAAATAAATGAGCCAGAAACAAGAAGCACGGCTATGACATGAAAAAAAAATAACAGGAGGAAATCTGCAGAATCATGGACTAGAAGAGTTCATAGGCTTAACACAAAATCACAGTTCATGGCAGAAAAGCTTGATAAAATGAAGTACATGAAAATTGGAAAAAAATATTTTGTTATGTGAAGGACCCACTGAAAGGATTAAAAGTTCTGTGGTTTGCAAATACCTTCACACAGTCTGTAGCTTGGGAGAAGATATTTACAAACCACATATATCATAGAGATTGTGTATATAGGGATTATATAAATAACTCTGAAATTCAACAGAAAAAGCAAACAGTCCATTTAGAAAATGGGCAAAAGATATAAAAAGGCGTTTCCCTCAAGGATATAATGATGGCAAGTAAGTACATGAAAGCACATTAAATGTCATTAGCCACTTGGGAATGCATATTAAAATCCCAGTAAGATATACTATCAGCCTGGCTACAGTGTTTGAAAACTCGAAGGAATAAAAAAACATCAAAAGCTGATGAGGATGTGGAGAAACTGGATCGTTCATATCATGCATTGCTGATGGGAATGTAAAGTGATATCATCTGGAAAACATTTGACAGTTTTAAAATAAAATTTAACTATGCAGTTGAAATTTGATCCAGAATTTGCTCTTGGTCATATTTCTCAGATAAATAAACGCCAGTACTTAGACAAAAACCTTTACACAAATGTTCATAAAACTTTATTTGCAATAGCCCAAAATGGGAGAAATTCAGATATCTTTCAAAAGGTGAATGATTGAATACACTGGGCTACTTCCCTCTCATGGAATTTTTATTAACAGTTAGAAAAGACCTATAGATATGTAAAATAATTGGAATAAATCTGTAAACTACAGGGAAACTATCTTAAATGGACAAAAGTTCAGTTCCCAAATAATGTACGCAGTACATTCATTCATATAACATTTTGAAATGACAAAGTTACAGGAATAAAGAACAGATTGGTTGTTGCTAGAGACAGTAGGGCAGGGAGTGAGGAGAGCACAGTGTTTAATAAGGGCATCATGAGATTCCAGTAGTGAAGGAAATATTTGTACCTGAACGTTTCTTGGTTATGATACTGGACAACAATTTTACAATTTTGAAACATTCCTTGAAAAACACAGTGTAGAGGGCATGTGCTATTTTTCTGTTACTTCTGAGAGCTGCCTAGGGATCTGTATTACAAAATAAAAGTTTATTAGAAATTCATCTTTAGTATATGAGGAAATTGTAAAATGACTTTGTCAAATTAGTGTGAATAGTTGAAAATAGTGTGTTAGCTTGTTTTGGTTACTTAGAAAATCATTAGTTTAGATTTTATTTATTGAATCATTCAATATATGACTTATTTCAATAGAAATAATGTGTAGACACAAAAAGAGGCAGTGACGGGGCTCTATCTCTCCCGCCGCTTGAGTTTGGTAGTCTCACACCACTTCCCCCACCTCAGAGAGGTCTATTGCGATGGGCAGGCGAAGGAAGGAACGGGAGCCAGGCTAGTTGGTCTCAATTGTAGTTTATTCCATCCCCATCTCCATTCTCCTCTGATTCTCCTCCTGCTTCTTCTTCCCCCATACTACCTCATTCTCCCTCTCGCTCTGGATCTGATTCTCGATCTGGAACCCCCCAGCCCACTCTTTGAGTCTAGTTAAATCCCAAAGCATGAGGGGTTTGGGCTTATACATAGGTGTGGTCATAATTCTTTCCCTCAACAGATGCTGCTTATAGGACAGATTCTCATACACAAGATGACCCACCGAAGGGTGGAATCCCATGGGTGTGTTTCTCTTCTCCTTGTCCAACAAACATATAAGCATTCATAATATTAATCATTTTGTATGGACACAGTAAGAGATGCATTAAGCTTACAGAATTGCTCTCCTGGGGTCATCTTGATCTCAGACTACAGTGCTCAGGCCAGATTAGTCTTTCCTACCCCTAGCAGGGTCCTAGTCTTGTCCTTGCTTTTGGATCATGACAGCATTTCATGATTCATGATCAAGCTCTTAACTAATAGTTAAGAATCATGGCGCTTTGGCCTGGCCTATATCGATGCCAGGGTAGCTCACAGCTTACCCTGTGTCCCTTCAGTCCCTCATTGGGACCCTGCTTTTGGGGTTCTAGGAACTAAGGCCAGCTGAGGCTTAAGTCGAGAAAGCAGGTGCCCAGGAATGAATAATATACGAAGCCAATTAAATCCCAAGTTACAAAAGCATAATATTAACTGTCTTCCGTTGTCCATACAAAAAGGACATTGCTTTAAAGTAAACTATTCAAAAGGCATAAAGAGAGGAGAAAGACTATTTCACTCATACATATAAAATCATAGATTTCTGAGGAATCTGACCTTACAAGTTAACAGAGTCTGATTAGGGGGAACAGGTGATAGACTAGTTGGGGAAGAAAGCATGTAGAGGAGTTCACAGATAAACGCAGTGGAACGGAAGTGCCTCAGGAATAATGTGATAAACCTAAGCTTCCTGTGGAAAGGGGAACCGGATATACCAATGTTGTCTTAAAATGTTTAGAGATTATTACCAGATAAACCTAAATTCTTTGTGGCAAAGGAGAAAGGGCAAAACAATGATATCTTACAGAAGTTAATGATGAAAATATGAATATATTTTGTAAAAATGAATACTAATTTATCCAGTTGCCATTTACTAGCTCTCTAGGTGATAGATAATTAAATTTTTTTATTGTTTTGGGCCATGCTCAGTGGTGATCAGGGCTTACACCTGTTTCTCTGCTCAGAGTCACCCTTGGTGGTGCTTAGGGGACCATTGTCAGTGCCAGTTATTGAACTAGGTTGACCATATGCAAGGCACGTGCCTCAACCTCTGTTCAATTTCTGTAGCCCTGATACTCTATGACTTTCAAAGAAAGAAGAGGAACAAAACAAGGATTCCCACTCTCTCCACTTCTGTCCAATATAGTACTGGAAGTACTTGCAATAGCAATTAGACAAGAAAAAGATATTAAGGGCAGTCAGGTAGGAAAGGAAGAAATCAAGCTCTCAATACTCACAGATGATATGATACTATACTTAGAGAACCCTAAAACCTCTACCAAGAAACTCCAAGAAACAATAGACTCATATAGTAAAGTTGCAGGCTATAAAATCAATACCCAAAAATCCATGGCTTTCCTATATGCAAATAATGAGAGAGAAGAAAACAACATGATAAAAGCAATCCCCTTCACAATTGTGCCTCAAAAAATCAAGTACCTCGGAATCAGCTTAACTAAGGAGGTAAAGGACTTGTATAATGAAAACTACAAAACGCTACTTCAGGAAATAAAAGAAGACACTAGGAAATGGAAAGACATCTCCTGCTCATGGATTGGAAGAATTAATATTGTCAAAATGGCAATACTCCCCAAAGCATTGTACAAATTCAATGCGATCCCTATAGGGATACCCTTGACATTCTTAAAAGAAATGGAGCAAGTGCTCCTGAAATTCATATGAAACAATAAGCCCCACGAATAGCTAAAGCAATTCTTGGGGGGGGGGGAAATGGGAGGAATCAACCTCCCCAACTTCCAATTCTACTACAAAGCGGTAGTGATTAAAACAGCATGGTACTGGAACAAAGGCAGAGCTGCAGACCAATGGAACAGGGTTGAATACTCTGACACACACCCCCAAATATACAATCATCTAATCTTTGATAAGGGAGCAAGAAATGTGAAGTGGTGCAAGGAAAACATGTTTAACAAACTGTGCTGGCAAAACTGGACAGTTACATGCAAAAAAATGGGCTTAGACCTCCACCTGTCACCATGTACAAAAGTCAGATCAAAATGGATTAAAGACTTCAACATCAGACCAGAATCCCTAAGGTATATTGAAGACAAGGTCAGCAAAACCCTCTATGACATTGAAGCCAATGGTATCTTCAAAGGTGACACACCAATGGCCAAGCAAGTGAAAACAGAGATAAATAAATGGGACTATCTCAAACTAAGAAGTTTCTGCACCTCAAAAGAAACAGTGACCAAAATACAAAGACAATCTACAGAATGGGAAAGGATATTTACACAGTACCCATCTGATAAACAGTTGATATCAAGGATATACAATGCACTGGTTGAACTCCACAAGAAGAAAACTGCCAACCCAATCAGAAAATGGGGTGATGAAATGAACAGAAACTTTCCCAAACAAGAAATCCGAATGGCTGAGAGGCACATGAGAAAATGTTCAACATTACTAATCATCAGGGAGATGCAGATCAAAACAACAATGAGATATCATCTCACACCACAGAGACTGGCCCACATCCCAAAAAACAAAAGCAACCGCTGTTGGCGTGGATGTGGGGAGGAAGGGACTCTCCTTCACTGCTGGTGGGAATGCCAACTGGTCCAGCCCTTTTGGAAAACAATATGGACAATTCTAAAAAAATTAGAAATTGAGCTTCCATTTGACCCAGCAATACCACTCCTGGGAATATATCCCGGAGAGGCAAAAAGGTATAGTAGAGATGACATCTGCATTTCTATGTTCATTGCAGCACTGTTTACAGTAGCCACAATTTGGAAAAAAACAGAGTGCCCCAAAACAAATGACTGGTTAAAGAAACTCTGGTACATCTACACAATGGAATACTATGTAGCTGTTAGAAAACATGAAGTCATGAAATTTGCATATAAGTGGATCAACATGGAAAGTATCATGCTGAGTGAAATGAGTCAGAAAGAAAGAGATAGACATAGAAAGATAGCACTCATATGTGGAATATAAAGTAGCTGAGAGGTACAAGCTTGCAATGATGCAATTTCTGGCAGATATTTCTTTGGACTTAGTTACTTAAATACTAAAATACAGAAATCCAAAACCGTGCGGCTGCTAGTGCGGCCACTCAACCTCATATCTCTTCATTCTCAGCAATGGAAAACAAATTATCAAATGCTTCCTTTTCAGCAGGTCCGACTTTAGAGGGGAGAAACTCCAAACAATAATAGTGAGTTTTTGTTGAAATATTGAATGTAATCAAAGTAAAGTGAAAGTAAAGTGAAATTTATCAGTTACACAGGCGGGGTGGGGGGCTGGGGAGATGGGGGAGGGGGAGTTATACTGTGATTCTTGGTGGTGGAATATGTGCACTGGTGAAGGGATGGGTGTTCAAGCATTGTATGACTGAGACTTAAACCTGAAAGCTTTGTAACTTTCCACATGGTGATTCAATAAAAGAATAAATTAATTTTAAAAAATGAGAAAATAATTTAAAAAAAGAAGAAGGGATTTAAAGGATTTAACATTTAGGCAATATTCTTGTTTGATAATTATAATCTCTTTCAACTACAATGATGAAATAAGATAACTACAAATTCCTCAAATGACACAATCATGTTGATGCAATGAATATAATATAAATAAATATACAGCATAAATCATACCTAATAAAAGGAAACTATAAATTTTTACTTTATGGA
Source organism: Sorex araneus (assembly GCF_027595985.1). NCBI lineage: Eukaryota > Metazoa > Chordata > Mammalia > Eulipotyphla > Soricidae > Sorex > Sorex araneus. The sequence continues at coordinate 50,431,915 of NC_073305.1, forward strand.
AGATGGTTGTGCCACACTCGGTGGTGCTTGGGGTTTTATCCTGGCTCTCAGGAATCACTCCTGGCAGGGCTCAAGGGACCATATAGGGTACAGGGGGTTGACTTCAGGCTGGTCCTGTGCATGGCCTGTGCCCTATCTACTGGTAATGTCCATCCAGTCCCCAATATGGATTTTTAAAAAATATTTTGTTTCTTTATCCAATTTTTATTGTAGTTTATATAGCATGTTTGCAACAGTTTTAGCATTATGTTTTTGATGGGATAGAACCCAGGTCTACCATATGCAAGGCAATCTCCCTTTATCTGTGTCTCTAGGTCCAGTTTTAAGTGGTGAAAGGTTAGCTTACAGTCCTTTTTATTGGAAGAAAATCTCTGAATTTGGGGGGGTACAGTGCTGCCAGCAGTCAACCTGTACCTGTGGGGTGAGTGCATCAGCAGCCTGATGGGTGCCTTCAGACTTCCAGATACCCCAAAATTTCTGCTGCATCTTTGGCCAGACCCCAACAATTTGGGGCCAAGTTTACCAAGAAATTAAATGGCTAAAAGTTAGGTACCTAGGAGACACACCCACAAACCACCTCTGGCTCAGCTATATAAGCTCATTTATTGGCGCTATTTCAGAGACCCATAAATCTCAAAAGAGTTCAAAAGACAGACACATAAATTAAGTCAGCTTAATCAATGGCTGAATAAATAGCAGTACTCCTACATTATAAAAAAAAGAAAGAAAAGAAAAGAAAATCTCTGAATTCAAGGCCTTTCTTTCTTTCTTTCTTTCTTTCTTTCTTTCTTTCTTTCTTTCTTTCTTTCTTTCTTTCTTTCTTTCTTTCTTTCTTTCTTTCTTTCTTTCTTTCTTTCTCTTTTGGAATTTGAGGGTCATACCTTGCAGTGCTTAGAGGACCATGTAATACTAGGGAACAAAACTGGGCTCCACATGCAAAATTGTGCTTTGCTCTTTGAGCAAACTTTCAGCCTCCTGAATTAGTTTTTTCATTAAAATATTTGGAAATTTTCAAATAAAGATAAACTCAGTTGGACAATTTAAACCAGTTTCTTTGGGGGTTACTCCCAGACAGCAGCACTCCATGATTCCAGAGGTCACTCCTGGTGATGACCAACTGGACCAAATGACTCTGTGCTCAGCTCTGCAATGCAGCTCTGCTTGGATCTAGCAGTGTTGGAGTCAAGCAATGTTGGGGTCCAGCAGTGTTGGGAGCTGTCTTCTCTGGTGGTGCTCAGGGGACAAGCTTTGGACCTTATGCCTGAGCTATCTTCCTGACTATCCTTCTTCCATTTTTATCATTGAATTGATGTTAGGCCATGTATATTTGGGACTCAAGAGTATAAAACACAGTGTACCACATTTATAATAAAACAAAATGGGAATTTATACCTTCTTACTTAACATTCAGAAGTCAACGGAGTCTATGGGTAGGCAAAACTACAGTCACAATTTCTGGTGTGATATCAGGAGTCACCCCTACATCTCATGTCTCTCCTCTGAGTCTTCTGTGAACTCTGATGGTTTCTGCTAGGCCAGGTTCCCTATGGGTTTGTAAGTGCATCCTGCACGGACAGATTAGCCCACTCAACACAGGGTCTCGGTGTCTACAGTTGTAGCTTGGTTTCCCAGGAGGACACTGAGAGATCATCTAGCACCATGACACGGGTACTCAGTAGAAACATGAATGAGTGAGTAAATGAATGATCATCTTTAAGGGGATTCTATTTGAAAAAAAATGCTTTTTAATTTTATTGCAATAGAAAATCAATGAAACACTGAAGACAAAAGCCTGAAAGTCATTCTACTTTAATATAATCAAGACCATCTGACTTAGATTGTGGGTGAAATGATATGATTCCAGGGTAGCCAATCTCCACTGTTCTGTCTGGTTGAGGCCAAATCCCCTGAATGGCATTTGTGATGCTGTTTTTTTTATGTTCTTTGTGAAATGGGACTGAAGGATTATGATCTTCTATATAAAACACTGAAGAGTTGACAGCATCAATATTGATGCTTGCCTACCATCCTGGGAGTTCAAAGACTCTGACTAGAATGTGCCAGAGCCTTTGGGATCTTTCACTCTTCAACTTAAATACCTATGAATATCCTGACAGGTTCTTATGACAGCCGAATAGCTGTGATTCTTCCCAATCTATATCATTTCTTTACGTAGCCCTTTCCTTGGTGACCATTATAATGTCGTTTTCAGTTAATGAAAGGACACAGAGGAACTTCTCAAAGGTGACATCGGGAATTATTAATGTCATGTTATCTTCAGTCCAATGACAGTTGGTTCTGATTTTACATTAAGGTGACTTCTCCAAAATGCAGAACTAGATAACTTTAATTAAAATCACTTCTAATGAAATTCATTAAAAATTTGACAGGAGTGAGAGAGTCTCAGTGAGTCTTTGAAATAGAAGTAGTTAGATGCATAAAATCACGCTGGTCTTGGTCACAGTGCATTATCCTGGTTCACAGAGTTCTGATGATTTTCCTTGAAATAGCCTGTGAAACATCTCTGAACAAGTGATCTTGAGGTTCTATTAAGATTTTGTTTTTATATTTTAAAAATATTGTTTACTGTCTAAAGAGAATTTTGCTCTGCTGTTTTATGTACCAAAGAACTGACTTTTTTCTTTAAGGAAAAAGAAACCATGACAAATTGGGTGAGCCTTGGCTCAAATATAGAATTCAAATGAATAAACTCTCATTCTAATCTACTTCAGACCTTCTGAACCATTCATCAGACCTTAAAATGAACCTTCTGTGGTCCCTCTGGTGGGAGTGGAGCAGGAGGGAGGAAAGAGAGTGATATGTTTTTGCTCTGGTTTTATAATGAAGATGTTCTGAAATCCACTGAATTTCATGGCTCTGTTTAAGATTCATTTATAAATATTTGTTGCAAAATCAACCAGTCTTAGAAACTCATGTAGCTCTCATCTTCCTTGGCAGTTTTAATTTTTTCCCATGTGAACAGGAGATACTGAACATCCACAAATTAACAAAAGGATACACCAGAGCTGCTGAGTTTTTCCTAGTACTGCGTCTTCCAGTCTGAACTCTGATGAAGGAGACAACCCTACATTCTAAACCTTCTCGTGGCTTGATGGGCATTTAATGCCCAGGAACCAGGCATTTGGGTGAAGACATAAGGGCAATAAGACTCATCTAAGGACATTTTCCTTTCACCCCAGAAATGCTATTGACATTCACGCAGATGTCCAAACGTAAACCTAGTAACCATGTTGGGCTCCTCCTCAGTCTCCAAATCTGACTGATTCTTTCCCTTCTATAGACCTAGTGTCTCTTCCTCACTTTTCAAATCTGTCCTCTTCCTTCATCACCATCACCATCATCTCCTGCATTTCTACTGTGAACTCCCTGTAACCCACACACAACTAAGTGTGTCTGTATTGAGTGAGAAGCCTGGCAAAGCACAGAAGTGCTCTGTGCCATGCCTTTTTGCCGAGAGGGACACTCACATATCTAATACGTAAGAGAACTATGTTTCACTCTCAGCAGTGTCCCACATGAAAGGTTGAATTATTAGACCCTTTCTTAGCAAGTGTTCCATGACACGCTGCCTGTTTGTCTGCCTGTATATCTAGTTATGACATTTCCTTCTTCACTGCTCTTTGCCAGCTTTCTCTCTCTCTCCCATTCTCCTTCCCTCTTCCTTTCCAGATCCAGCCATCAAAGTCTCTCTGTTCTTGAAACCTTCACATGCCTTCTTAAAACCAGTCTTCATGTATGAGGCTTCCCCTTTCTGGACATACCACTTCTTTTCTTCTATTCTCCCACAACTCCAGTTAACTCATTTCATCCTGACTTTGGATAAAATAACATTCTCTTTAGAAACCTTTCCCTCAAAGAAGAATGTCTTGTCCCCCACAGTTTCTCCATGAATCCATCTGTTAACCTGATTGCTCTCTGCCCTTTACTCTTTCGGGGTATTATACCCACGTAGTGTTTGAACCACAGGCAGTGTAGAACCACAAAGAAAGGAAGGAGCACACCCAAGTAAGTTGCAATCAGAACTCTCCCATGGTATTCTGTTCTATCTCAAATAAAATCTAACTTCCTTTCCTGTACATGCAAGGTCTTGGGGGGCAGTACTGCTCTGCCTGCTGTCTACATTCTTCCACTCTGTGCACACAGGCCCTCCTGTCAGTTTTTATTTGTTTGTTTATTTTTTATTTAAGTGAAGCCACACCTGGCAGTACATCCAATCCCAGGTTCTGCAAAAGCAAACAAGAAAATGGTCAGAGCTTCACTGTTTCAGGAAAATGCAGCCTGACAGCTTGCTGCTTCTCTTCCATATTACTCGAAGGTTCTCTATCTAGAGCGGAGACCTCAGGTGCAATTCATTAGTATCTGTGCCCTCAAATACAATTATATTGTACATTTAACTAATAACACTGATCATTGTATTAATTAATTACCAGAGCCTACATGTAAATAAAGTCATTATTTATCTATGTGTTTATTTATTTTTGAAGTTGTTCACAATAATTTATTACATTCAATATTCCACCACCAATCCCACCACTATTCTTTCTAATTTACCCACCACCACCCAACCTTGCCTCAAAAGCAGGTCCTAAATAATTGATTTTGTATAGAATTTTTGTATTTACTTTGTATTTATTTTCTTGTTATGAATGATCCAATACAAATAATCCTAAAAGTTTCCTTAGAGGAAAGTATGTGATGATTGTTGTATCTCACCCTGGAGCCACTAAGTCCTAATATAAGACATTACTAACATATTGTTACAGGTTGAGCCTTGTGTGCTAATATATACATATATGTGTATATATTTTTGATTGAGATCGGTTGCCTACTACTTTACACTCCATCGAGTGTGGTGGTGTGGTACCCCTGATACATCAGTGGTATAGAATATGAGATGTTGCTCCAGGAATTTTAAAATTTTAAACAGGGTGATACATCTAGAGTTAAATTTTTAACTGGATGGTATCTTTGGAGTCTAGAGTCATCTCTGCAGCTTATTGCTCTCTTCCAAGATTTATCTGTGAGTCTCTGGATCATGGCCATTAATGAGCTTATATGGCACCAGAGGCAGTTTGTGAGGGCATGATTTCCAGACGCCAGGAAGAACAGGGAGATGGGGTAGGTCTCCCATTTCCAACTCTGTGAGAGCCTGGAGGTTTCAGTCCCAAAATCTGCATACCAGAGTTTTTCAGCAGATTCATTCTTATGGATGAGGCTTGTCCCAAGCCTGTGGAGATTGACCATGAGCATGGTGGCGATCAAGTTCTGGACATTTTAGGCTGCCAGGACTCTGTTTGGGCAGGTGGTGGGATCATCCATCCACCCCCTTTCCCCGGGTGATGAGACAGCCTAGTGGGGTCTGAAGACATCTCTAGTAAAGTTACTATTAATAAGAAAAAAACAAAGCAACATGGCAACCCGATGAAGGGCTTTTACCTGTAGATCACCCAATGATGGAGAAAAGTTGCCTACACACTACCCTCTCATTCCATTATTTCTGAGGTATTAGACCTGCTGATTTTGTCAAACTGGTACAGGAGCTAAGGAATCACTGAAGATCTTAATGTCACACAATTTCACTCTAAGCTTATACCTTAGGCCTGGGTCAGCTTACCAGGCCATTCAAGATTTAATGCCACAATCAATCCATGGGCAGGAATTAAATGCCAGTGTCTGCTTCCATCTCTCCCTCATGCCTACCCTGGTTAGGATGGCACGATTTTCCCACCCAGAGCTCTGGCAGTGTTATCCATTGAGCACAGAACACAAGGATCTCTAGAGTTCATCATCATTTCATACCTGAAATAGTTTCAGATCAGGAGTAGGAGCTGAATGCATTTTCCAGGAAGGGGCTGTTAGTCTGACCCAAATCTTGCCAATGCTGCATCCTCAAATCCTCAGACTAGTGCAGCCTATCAGCTCCCTGGGAAAATAGCACATATGACTAAAAGAGCTGAGAGATAGTGAAAAGAACTTCCTGCAGCCTCCCTCCTGCATGGGCTCTCTGAGTTTCACTCAGGATTCAGGTCCTGTTGCTCCCAACTAGGAGCAAACTCTTCTCCGTTAGACAAGGAGGATATTTTTCTTCACATCCTGCTGCCTCTTTCTTTAGTTAGAAAGGATAATCTTCTACTGATAAAACATAAATAATCTTTCTATAAGTGTAGAAGATTTCCTGGGTGTTCATTGCCAGCTCTAGCTGGGTTTATCTGGATTGACCTCATTTACCAGCTAGGTGGTTCTTCAAGGGGAGCATCTAGCACAAATCAGTGCACTCTAGTTGGAGCTGTTTTCTCATAATCAGTTCTCAGGGGGCCTGGGGTAGCAAAGCTGCATGTCTGACTTTTCTCAAGAATTTGTATTGAGAATTGCATCCTGCCTGGGAGTCAAGATTATGGAGTATGTTTGGAAGCATGAGGGAGCTGCCTCATACTTGAGGGTCCTGCTGTGCGGGTTATTGACTTCCCTTGCTCACCAGCTGCATGAACCTCCCACGCAGTCTCTTTCCGTGGCTGCATTATTCATCCATCCAAATGAGCTGAATGAAAGTCACAGATATGAGAAGATACCGTTCCCTACCTTCAGCAAGAACTGGAGGTTGGGAGCTCCCTCCCACACTTTTGAATGTGGCACTGGATCTGTCTGCTCATAATTTTCTTGACTTCTGACTCATTTCCGTTGATATGCAAATGGTGTCGGTGATACTCAGACCATGAGCCCAAAGTCTTGCCCTTACAATTGTGCTGTCCAGCATAGCCAACCAAGATCATCACTGTCACTGTATCACTGTCATCCCTTTGTTCATCGATTTGCTTGAGCGGGCACCAGTAATGTCTCCATTCGTCCTTGTCCTGTGCTAGTGTAGCCTGATGGTGTACTGGGGGCTCTTTCAGGATCATAGAAATGAGGACCGTTGTTGTTACTGTTTTGGGCATATTGAGTATGCCACAGATAGCTTGTCAGGCTCTGCCATGCGGGTGGGATACTCTTGGTAGCTTGCCAGGCTCTCTGAGAGGGATGGAGGTTTTGGGGGTAGCCTCTAATAAATATATACATAAATAAATAAATAAATAAATAAAAACCCAAGCTTCTTTTTAGTAATGTAGGAGTATTGCTATTTATTTGCTTTTTTTTTATAACAAACTAAGATTATACTTCTTTTTATCACAGATACTTCAGAAGAATGAGATTGCTCCTCTTTTTCTAAAAGTCATTTTATTTGATATTTTCTAAGTAAAGCTTTAATCTTGGTGATTAAATGGTAGATGACCAGATTCAGATACCTGGATCTTAGAAGCCCTTGAAATATGGTTTTCAAATGTATAAATTCCTGGGCCCTCCTCAAAGATAACTGGAGCACAGCCTCTTAACTTGGAGCCCTAGATGGTCATGAACAAATTTTCAGAACTTCTATTGCAGTCGATCTACAATTAGTTTCCACTGTGGTTTACTTCACCTCCAAGTTTTATACTTCATTTACCCTAAAAGAAACTCAATCCTGCTTGAATTTGTTTGAATATAGTTGAATAAGTCTTTGCCTTCTGGTATTACCATGGCAAAGACTAACCTTGGGACCCTACTTAAATGTATAAGCCATCTGGAGGGGGGTGAATATTAAGTATTTTCATGGCTCTGAGTTGTATCCCAAATCTCTTCATTATTTTCTCCTGATGATTGACATCAGCTAACTTGAATTCTTAACACATTAAATTAATGGTTGTGAAGGACTCTGTGAATAGTTCCTAGTGAAGAAAATAAACAAAAGTATTGTAGATTAATTTTAGCATTTCAGGACAGTAGGAAAATACAACAAGTCATTGATGAACATAAGCAGGTAGATTCCAGAGAGTCCACGAGTAGAAAGAGGCCTCTAATATGATGCAAGGTTCTGTCTCTTTGTCTATACAAAGCTGCGACCACCAGCAGCATGAACTGCTTAATTTGAGGACCTAGTGAAGAAGAACAATGTAGGGTCCCTCAGTCGAACATTAAGAACTTCAAGATGGAAACAGGAGAGCATGAACCCAGATTTGGAGCCTATTATGCGCAGTTTCCTCTGGGAGCCAGCTTTGGATTTGTTCTCAAATTATTTCTGATATTAAATCTTTCCTCCTTTCTGCCCATTTTCTACTTTTTCCTACTTATCTCTGTGTCTTTGTAATTGGTCTATGGATAATCAGAGTCTTGAATTAGGGTAGAGTTTGTTGGAGTTAAGTAGACTGAAGTTCAGCATTCCGTCTTTATTTTTTAGGAGATTCATTTCCACATCACCAATGATGATGTGCAGGTTAGTCTTGAGCACTAGAGGAGGTGCTCTTTACTCACTTTACTCACACCCCAGAAAGGGCTTGCATTTGGACCCTTTAGAAAGCCCCAAGCCCCAAAGTCTGGAATTTCAAATTGGACTTGAAGCAGCGCAGTGTCTGCTCTTGTTTAGACATTTCCCTGGTCTGAAGTAGAAGGCTTTGGTGGGTGGTCCCCTTCTGTTCGGTGTCACTATCAACAAATGTGTGGAAAGAAGAAATAACCGGAGATGCGGGCAAGCTTCAATCAGCTCTGCCTTAATTGGCGAGTCGGGTGCCTGTGTAGCACACGCAGAATCAATTAGGAAACAGGCCTGGGAGGCAATGCTGGCCCGGCCACCCCTCCTGGCACGGAGAGTAGAGCTGGGTAGTTCCTACTGAGAGGAAGAAGATCTGCTGGGTCAGAACTAAGTCTCTAGAACTGATCTTTCCCCCACTGGTTCCACTTATATTGTCTCTCCGAGGATTCCGTCTCTCTGCCAGGCTCTTCATGTCCCCTCTCTGCACTGTCTTCCTTTCTTTAAAGGGCCTGGCCTGCTGGATTATCATGTAGGTCTCCTTGCTCTCCACTAAACTTCTCTTGATGGTGCTTCCTTCCTCAGTGACGGTGTCTTGAGAAGCAGGCAGTCTGGTGTAGCTATTCTTCCAAGGTCCCCACTGTGCTGGATCAATCCCCAAGTACGAGTACTCGGTAACATGTGTATCCATCATATGGAACTGGCTGGTATTACTGACAAGTGGGAAGGTAGCTTTGAAGCAAAGATTCCAAGATAGAGAATTCTTCTTTATGTTGTTATCCATGGGATATATTTATCTTGGTGATATCTCTTTCACATGAACAAAAGCCCATTCTTTCGTTGTTACACAAAATGATTAAGACTATGGATAAGCCCAGGAAAGAGAATTGGCCTGTATTCCTATTGTCAAATAAAGTATATTACATTTGTGTTTATCCTGGAAGTTGTCATACCAGATATACATGTTTTTCAAAAAGACAGATGGTAATTTATTTAGTGTCTTTAAAATACACAGTAAGTTGTGATAACTTTTACAAATCCTAAAATATACTTTTACACTATTTTAGATCACTCTATAGCATTCCTTAATTACTTTTTCTTACTCTTGAAAATAGTTCGCTGTTTTGTTTTTGCCTTTCTGTTGTGCCATTATAAACTATTCTGTGATGAATAGTTCTATAAAAATGTTTGAATAGGGGCAGGAGGTAGGGCATTTGCCTTGCATGCAGCAGACCCAGGTTGAATCCCTAGCATCCCATACAGTAATGTATGCAGAGCCAAGGGTAACCTCTGAGTATCACTGTATGTGGCCTAAAAACAAAAAGAAAAATAATAAAACCAAAAATGCTTCAATATTTAAAAATATGCAGTCTCTTAATTTTATGATGCTGGGGAATAGTTCAGTGGAAGAGGATTTTCCTTGCATTTGTCCAGCTCTGGGTTTGATCTAATTGAAATTAAGCAAAATAATATTTTATTTTGCTTACACAGAAATATGAATTGATTCCTGATTCAGCAAATATTTGGGTCTACCTGGATGAGGCATAATGGTTTGGAGGGCACAGTGTGAGCAAAAATGACAAAGTCCCATATTTTAGAGTGATGTTAAATTTGGACAGGAGAAAAGTCACAGTCAAAGCAATGATTTCACCCTACTTGAGAGCCCAGTCATGCCAGTATTTCATCTCCATCTCCATCTACACCGTACTCCTTAGTAATAAGTCAGGGGACTTTGGATGTCAACCAGAAGGTTCAAGTTTCTTGCCTCTAAAGTAGTTCTTTCCTCAATCTTTCTGGATTTAGCAAATGGCAATCCAAAACTTTCAAGTCCAAAGCCTCTAATCCTGGAATCATCCTCTTTTCCTCTTGTCTTACCCTGGAGAGTAAGCATCTAGTCACCAGCAAGTCTTGTCACCCAGAGAACAAGAAAGTGACCACCCTCCTGTCCTCTGCATTCTCACTCTGGAATAAGACCCATCCTGTCACCTGAATGATGAAAATATATTTCCTGACTCTACCCTAATCTACCCTGTTTCTCCAGGCACCCAGTCTGATCTCCACTCAGTGGGTCGGGCAATAATTATCTCTATAAAATGCAGGTCAGATCAAATCCTGTCATTTGGATGGCCTGAAATGGCTCAGGGTTTTAGAATCAAAGTCAATGAGAGCCTGCATCACTGGCCACCCAATCATCTCTCAAACCTCATTCTTCTGTTATCTTCTGTTCATTCAGCTCTGGTCTCACTGGCCTCTGCACTGTTTCTCAATCTTACAGGACAGGCCACCACCCTGGGATTTGGGTATTTGTGTTCCTCATGCTTGGAGGGATCTTCCCCAATAACCTCCTGATTGGCTCTTCGATTGTTTTATTTTTATTTTTATTATTTTTTTTCAGTCACACCTGGTGATGCACAGGGGTTACTCCTGGCTTTTGCACTCAGGAATTACTCCTGGCAGTACTCCAGGGACCATATGGGATGCTGGGATCAAACCTGGGTCAGCTGCGTGCAAGGCAAATGCCCTACCCGCTGTGCTATTGCTCCAGCCCCTCTTTGATTGTTTTAGGTCACTGTTCAAATGCTTACTCATGCGAGCTCTGTTCTCTAGTCTCTGTTTCAAATGGTAACCTCGGGGGCTGGAGAGATAGTATAGCAGGTTGGGTGATTCGCCTTGCACTTGGCCAACCCAACTTCGATCCCTGGCACCACATCTTGTCTCCCTAAACCCACAAGGAGTGATCCCTTAGCACAGAACAAGGAGTAAGCTTATCACTACCAGGTGTGGCCCCCAAAACAAATTAAATAAATAAATAATTAAGAAATAAACTGACCCTAACTGCTTTGTCAGTTTTCCTGAGCACATCTAATTCAAAATATGATAGTGTTTATTTCTTAACTCTGTTCATGACTCTGATATCCATGTGTTTACATGAGTGACAGCTTCTGAAGCAGAAATATATGTTGCGGTGATTGAAATTAAATATGGATATATAAAAGAGATTTACCAAAGCTGTCTGATTAATTTAAATTTCAATTGTATCAACAGAAAGGTAATATCATGGTTTGGATCAGTGCTTTGCATGATGGATTCTTGGGTTTGATTTTTGACACAGCAGTTTTCCAATAAATAGAGCCAAGAATGCCTCCAGCACTGTCAGGTGTAGTCCCCAAACAAAACAACAACAAATGATTAAAGAGAATTTTAATTAAAGTCAGAATAGAACAGACTGGATAATTTAAAAATCAATTGAATACATAATCACAATACTATTAATTAGGATGTTATTCACTTATAGGGAACAAGTAATGACTTTTGATAACCTCCGTAAGGCTTATAGAAAAATCATAGTCTTCTTTCACCCAAAAAAAATTTTTTTGAGAGGACTGTGTGTCCAGGACTTTCAGAAGCCAGAAAAGGAACAAGCTATTGTGGGTATGTCCATTCCAGTAATGGTATCTAATGGCCCCTGGAGCCCTGCACCTTCCCATTGTCTCCAAAAGCATTCTGATGCAGAACTGAGTGAGTTTCTCAAAGAATGCTGTTATGTTTAAGAGTGAATTTGGAGGAAAGTTAGTGTGTGCCAGGATTTCACTTAGAAAGTGTCGATGTCATTTATATAACTTCTCAAAAGATGAGGAATGGGAAGGAATGGGATCTGGCTTGCTGCCTATCAGTCTTATTGTCTACCAAGACTTGTGGTTTTCAAACATTTTTGTGACTTGGGCATCTCATGAGCTAATCTCTGGAAGAAATCTGGCGAAGAATACAGAATCTGACCAGTTGTCACAAGCTGTACAATTCTCAAGATTGCAGAGAGACTCCAGCCAGTAGGTTTGTTGGCAGAGGTCACTGATTTGAATTTCTCTGAAAGTTTGAGTATGGTACAGCTTAAGCCACGCTCCTGAATTAGTTGAGTGGGGCAGCCAAACAAAGTAACATAAACTGAGTGGCTTAAAACAGCAGGAATGTATTGTGTCAAAGTTATGGAAGCTAGAAGTTAGATAATAAAAGTCAGCAGAGCCAGGCACCTCCCAAACTTCTAGGAGAATTCTTCCTGTCTCTTTCTAGCTCAGGTGTTTGTGGACAGTCTTAGACATGGCAGAGCTAATAGCTGCAACCTACAAATGCTGTCTTCACCAGCTGTGTCTGCCTTCATGTGGCTATCTTCTTTTAAGGCTAAGGCGTCTTAGTCTCTTTGGGGTGTTAATACAAAAACATCATTCTTTTTTCTGTCCTCTTCATGCCCTCATCCACTAGAACCTCAGGAATCTTATCTGATTCTTCCAGAACCTACAATTGATGCTGAACAGCTATAAAGTGTGTGCCAGAAATTCAGTGGAACAACTATGAACTCTGATAGAGCCAAGCCAGATAAGTGACTCTGCAGGCAATGCAGATAGGGGCTGTTTGACAGCAGTGAATCACGTGCATACAGCAAGCTACCAGAGACCTTATTTCCTCTGCATTTGTGATATTTTATTTTTGCTCCTTTAGTGACTTTGTCTTCGAGGATGCCTTTAGATTAAGACAAAGGGTCTTTTGCTAGCAGATGAAAGTATACATTCATTCTGAAATGAGCCCGATCAATTTTTCCAATCTAAGTGAAAAACTACTCTTCCCTATCTTGATTTTAAGGCAGGACAGTAGGCAGAGCAAAGGGAAAGTTGTTTATCAACTTGTATAAAGGCAATTGTTATTTTCACTTAACCATGGAATGCAGATTTTCTTTTCATTCCCCCCCATCTCTATTTTCCCATTCACTGGTCACTTAACCGAAGGTATTTCTTCTATCAGTTTCTTGTTCTACACTTTGCAAAGGAGTTCTGCAGTCATTCTCTCTTTCTCTCTTTCTCTCTCTCTCTCTCTCTCTCTCTCTCTCTCTCTCTCTCTCTCTCTCTCTCTCTGTGGTGTGTGTGTGTGTGTGTGTGTGTTTGGGAGCCAACCTGGTAGTGTTCAGGGCTATTCCCAGCCCTGTTCTCTGCTGTTGCCCCCAGCGGGGAACAGAGTCCAAGTCCCGGTGTCAGGGTTTGAACTCAACCTGGCTGTCTGCATGCAAAGCACATGGTGCTCCAGCCTGGTGAGCTTTCAGATCCACAGTAGCATTTCCAAGGCTGAGGAGTTACTCTCGCTTGCAGGAGCTTGGATTTATTGACAAAGCAAGTCTCAAACAGCTCCAATATTCAGGTCTGTGACAGAAGGGAGTCACATTTGCTAAGAAATTTCCTGGTTCTGTTTCAGCCGACATTTGTGCTGTTCCTCTGCATATACCCCCATACCCCAGGAACACAAACAGAAGACATGGCCAGAGTCCTTTTCATCTGTCTTTATAATCTCTTATATCAATTCTAAGTGTACTAGTCTAAAAATGAACACGGCAGTACATGTTCATTTTCTTTAAGCAGCACACACTTGCCTCTTCCATTTCCTCACCTTGGTCATTAGTTTCCTGCTTGCCTGGCATTGCTCCAGCACTATTCCAACCTTCCTCACTCCCTCCAATGAGATTCTGGGGAGAGTATTAATAATTTGCCTTGGAAACGAACTTAAAAATCCTTCACATGTGCTATCTTTAGAAGCAAAGGACAAAAACCCAATTTTAAGCTTTTCACTAAAATAGTATTTTATTATGGTCAATGAGATGGAACAAAATTGGACAAATGCCAGAATAGAATGGTGCAAATGGAGGACACACTTTGTCTAGTCTTGGAAGGTGTGTTCACTTCATTCATCTGTTTGTTCCTGGTTTTTGTTAAGTGTCCCCCCATTCATCATTGTGCATAACAATACTTCTGGGCTTGTAGCATGTCAGAAGTTTTATGTGAAAGGGCTTCAGCAGGAGACTATCTTATTCTAATGCCTGGCACCCCTGAAGTCTCCTCCTATATTGCCCAGCCCCCTTCTGTATCTCCTACATTCCCCAAAGCATAACACCGCGGTATACCTGCCTAAGTGGGCAAACTGAAAAAGTGCTGATAATATCCAGTGCTGCCTAGGACTCTGAGAACTGGGATCTCTCCTTTAGCATCACTGGGAATGTTGAACGGAAAGAACACTCTGAAAAAATTGGCTTGACAATTTATTTACTATTTTACACATATCCATATCCTGTGACATAGCCACCCCACTTCTGAGTCTATACAGAGAAATAGAAGTTTATGGCCATAGAAAAATTTGCAGCTAAGTAGATTTACATAGTTTACATTATAATCACTCAAACCAGGAACAACCCAAATACTCTAGCATGGGTGGATGAATGAACTAAGTGGCACACCCAGACAGAGAATTAGGAAAGAAAGACCTATTGATAATCTTCTTTAATTAGGTGGATATTAAGGCCATGATGTTGGTGGCGGGAAAAAAATCTAAAAAGGTTGCATATATGTGATTCCATTTATGTGACATTCTTAAAAGCAAATCTGATGATAGACACCAGTAGTTGCTAGAAATTAACAGAGAGCTTGGTATAAGAATAGGGAGCCATGTGGTAATTGAACAATTCTGAATACCGAGCATAACATGAGGCCCCCATAGCCATGCCACCAGACTCCACGCCAGGCTTTTCACTCGGGATACCCCAGAGGGGGGCAAGTGAGAGCCCTCCCTGCCCCAAGGGACCCAGCTCTAGCAGCTGAAAACCTCCAGAACTCAACCACCACCGTGCTCAAGGCCGCTCCCCACACGCTCAGGTCGAGCCTCACATATGATTGAACATATTCCTGGATCGAGCAACCACAAAAGCAGACACAGAACACATCATAAGACACTCCATACCCATTCTCCATAATTACCACACCATATTTGATGGGGTTCAGATAGTAGGCAACAAATCATAGAGGAAAAAAATATGCATACATACATATTTTCAGATATATATAACAAAGCTTACATCACCCAACTTTAACAACACACTAGTGATATCCTATGGAATGTCTTAATGGCTCCTGCCAAAATAGAACAATCTTCACACTGTTTCCTATATGAACATTTTTTGTAAGCATGTTCAGCAGTTCTTCATAACAGGTAATACAAAAGATATAATTTCAGTTGTGTTTTGGGACAAGGATTGGGACTTGGGATGGAAACACCCCAAATTTGATGGTGGGAAGGTGTAATGGTGGTGAGATTGGTGTTTGAATATTAACTATAATCAAATATTGTGAACTAACTTATAAAATTTTTAAAAATTTTAAAAATTCTGAATTCTGATAACATGTAGTTTATTCAGATATATTCATATGATAACATCTCATTGAACTATCACTGTATCACTGTATCAATGTCATCCTGTTGTTCATCGATTTACTCGAGCAGGCATCAATAATGTCTCCATTCGTCCTAGCCCTGAGATTTTAGCAGCCTCTCCTTACTCATATTTTCCAACGATTGGAGGCTTCTTTCAATGGACCTGTAATTGTTATGTTTTTGGCATATCAAATACGCCATGGGGAGCTTGTCAGGCTCTGCCGTGTGGGCGGAATACTCTCGGTAACTTGCCGGGCTCTCCGAGAGGCATATATATTTATTTCCCAATATGATGATGTGTTGCACGGCTGTGACATCATTGAACTACATATTCAATAAAATAATATCCATAAACAGTGAAGAAACTAAATAAGATTTATAGCTTTGTTTTCAATATTACTTGTCTCTATTATTCCAGGCCATTTTCTGATTTCCATGTGGTAAATATTTTATTAGTAGAATAAACTGGGTGAAAGTTGGAAACTCCCTGTTAATATTTTTACAATTTCTAAGTGACTTTACAGTTAATATCTTGTACTGCTTGCAGGTCAAATGATAAGGGTGGTCATAGAAACCTAATATCTAGTCATGTTTCTTAGGGCAAGTTTGGACCAGGAGTTCTTTTATAGTGGCCAATTTTGTGTTTCTCCAAGATCTATTTGAGGAAATGGTGTCTCTGAGATAATATGTTAATAGATGTGCTGAACAGGAGTAAGGAGGAGGAAATTTTCTGATCAAATAAGGTTTAGAAATGACAGATTAAGCCAATTTCAATACATATCTTTGCTGCAGGACTGCCTGGAGCCCTTTTAAATGCTCATGTGCATTGTGTCTCTCCAAAGAGTTAGATATAGTTGTTCCTGCTTATCTGTGGTTTGGCTTCATGTGGTTTCAGTTACCCAGGGTCAACCTGGGACCAGAAATATTATATCTAATCAGATATTTTTATATCTGAGAGAGCACATTCACATAACATTCTAGCAGTATATTGTTATAATTGTTCTCTATTAGATATTGCTGTTAATCTCATATTATACCCAATTTATAAATTAACTTTGTCAGATATATGTATGTATAAGGGGGAAAATAGTATGTAGTGTTTGGTTTTACAGTTTCGCACACTCACTGGGGGTCTTGGAACACATCCACCATAAATAATGGAGAGCTACAGTAATTCATTTTGCAGCATTTCCAAACCTTTCTAGTAATATCATTTGGTTAAGTGAGTTTTCTTGAGGAAAACTCCCCAATTGGGAAATGCTGTTGTGTTGGTTCGCTGGGACTAATTTAACGGATTGCTACAAATGATCTCATTCATCTGTGGTGTGTAGAGAAACAAAACAAGATCATAGTACGGAACAATGATAAATCCTTGGCCTTGATTACAAATATTGAGATTTGTGGTATGGGGTAGCAAGAGGGCAGGGGTGTTAGAGGAGAAATAGGTGGGCTTTATGTGCCATAATGACAGTGGTGGAGGTTCTGGGGCACTTTGCTGGTGGTGAAACATATTTACATATAGTAACTTGTATTTTAAAACCATAGCTATTAGCACTATTGTAACCACATTGAGTAAAGTACAATAAAACCCCCAAACAAGACAAAATTTGATGGCCTCACAACAGCAATGCTTCTTCCGCAGTTTAGGAGGCTGGAAATCCAAACTCAAGGTGTCAGCAGGGCTCTATGTTCTCCAAAGTCTGCAGAGATTCCTCCCTTGCCTTTTCAGGCTTCTGATGGCGTTGGGCAGTGCCTGGGATTACTTATTTGCAGTGTCTACCCTCCCTTTTTCCTGCTCCACTGTCCAAGCCATGGGGCAGCATCACTCTTGTGTGTCTGTCTCTTCTAAGGAACCGGCTTTGTACTGGGCTAGGGACACATTCTAATGACATCATCCAAACCAATCACTTATGCAAATTAGATAGTAGTTAATGTTCAAGTGCTGAGGACTTGATGTATCATTAGGGTGTGAGGGGGTTGGACTACAATTTAACCCATAATAGCTTTTAGAGGTAATTAAGAGGATGGGTGGGAGGAATGGATAGAGGGGTCTTTTGCTAAATGGAAGGCACTGGAACTTTGGTGAGTGTAGTGAATTCTCTACATATATGAAGGTATTGAGCTATGCCCCTCAAATTCGATGTTGCAAATGTTGTGAAATCAACATAAAAGACAATACATAAACAAGTACACTTCTAATGATAAGCAACTTTTATAATAAATGTGTTACATTTTACTTTGTTGATTTTTATTTTTCATTATCAGCTACTTATTTTAATTTGACTTTTTCATCTTTCTTTAATTTTATTACTGCAACTTAATTTAGAAAGCTATTCACAGTTGGATTTTAGACATACCATGATCCAACACTGATTCCACCACCGTGTGTTCTTCCCTCCACCAGGTTTCCCTTCTACGAACCACACCCCATCCTCAGCTTGCGATTTTGACAGGCACTTTTTAAAGTTTGTTTGTTGAGCTTTGGAGCTCTTGTTTTCAGTGCTGTTGACTCTGTGATTTGGATATTTAGCCAATCTACTTACACTTACGGCAGAGCCTGGCAAGCTACCCGTGACATGTTTGATATGCCAAAAACAGTAACAACAATGTGCTCTTCATGTTCCTAGAGCAAGCAGATGCCATTGGGCTATACTAGCATGTGACAAGGACAAATGGAGATGTTATTGGTGCCTACTCGAGCAAATTGATAACAACGGGATGAAAGTTGATACACCACCGATGTACTTGAATACATTTGACATCTGCTCCCCACTGCTTCCTGTCTATCTCTTCTTTCTCCCTCCATTTCGTTCCTTCTCTGTCATTCTCCATATACTCCTTATATGCCAAGGATAATATAGGCATCTCACTTTCAAACATTGCACTCAATCTTCCAGTTGTTCTATATACCACATATAAGTGACATTTTTTAAAAATCAGCAACAAATTTTAATCAGAAGTACTATCGTGTACATATAGTGATTCTTTCAAAGCCATTCTCATTCCCTTTTAACCTTTTGATTCTGATCTTGAGAGTCATGAGGTAGTTTACTGCAGATGGATTTGAACATGAATATCAGAAGGACTGGGTGCAACTCCAGCTGGTATCTACAATCCAGTATTTCCTAAGACTCGCATATAAATTTTTTTTTTATTGAATCACCATGAGATACAGCTACAAAGCTTTCATGTTTGAGTTTCAGTTATACAATGATTGAACAGCCATCCTTCCACCAGTGCCCATTTTCCACCACCAGTATCCCCAGTATCCTCCCCTCTTCCTCTCCCTCCCTCTGCCTCTGTGGCAGACAATCTCCCCTGTACTCTCTCTACTTTGGGGCATTGTGGTTTGCAATAGAGATACTGAGAGGCTATCACGTTTGAACCTTTATCTACTTTCAGCACACATCTCCCATCCCAAACAATTCACCCAACCATCATTGACTTAGTGATCCCTTCTTTATCCCATCTGCCTTGTCCTCCAGCTCATAAGGCAGGCTTCCAACCATGGAGCAATATTCCTGGCCCTTGACTCTACTGTCCTTTTTGCTAAGACTCGCATTTTAAAGCTACTTTTCAAACACCTCTGGTTCTTACAGTTTTTCTTCCACTAATAGCCTTAGACTCTTTGTAAATATGATGTTAGGACATATTTTCCAGTATTATTCCAGAAGAGAGACAAACATGTATTTGGTGGTTGTATCTGGAATCTTGAGTGAGTGATTCAGCCATCACTCACTACAGGATTAATTTTTAGGTTTCCTTTCAAAGTCATACTCGGGTTTGGACTGAGTGAACCGAGCTGAGCTGGCTTTGGTCACATGTTAAACCTGTACTTTGTGTTTGTCATTTCACATGTGGGGGTCACATGGAGTTGAGCTGGGGTTTGACATTTCTTATTGCTGACCATTTCCCAGATTGTGTTTATTTGGGGATATTTTTTGAAAGATGTTTGCCCAATAGCTATTTAAGGACTATCTCCTTGCATGCCTCTTAGAGACTCTCATATGGCACACGTATCATTGTATGTCAGTATACCCAGGACAGTGCCAGTGTTCTCTTAACCAAGTGACCTTGTGTCTTTGTCCTCAATATCCTCAGGTGCTATCTAGCTTAGATTCATTTGTTAGAGAAGTCATTTTCTTCTGAAAGCCTGACCAGAAGGGCCATTTTGATAATTTAGTATGCCCACTCTTGTGATCAAATGAGAGGTTTCCATTTCCATTTAGATATCTGGAGCAAAATGGGTATATGAGTCTCCAGTTTCTCCTCTAACTTGTGTGAATGGAGATGGAATATACAAAAGGATCTTTATGAACTTGAGCAAGAATTACCATCTTGGGAAAGGCAGGATTTTATGCATGGTGCTATTCTAAAAATGACATTCGAATTTTGTCAGAGTGGAGAGGGAAAAGAGTGAGGTGAGGGGCAACTGAGGAGGGGGGTTGTTGATTGCAAAATTCAGTATTTGAGACATGTGGCATTTGGAAAATAATAATAAATTCAGCACACGTAATATTAAAGAGATGTTTGAATTTTATCTTTAAAAAAATGTATGCCGGGGCTGGAGCGATAGCACAGAGGGTAGGGCGTTTGCTTTGCACACAGCCGACCCAGGTTCAATTCCCAGCATCCCATGTGGTCCCCTGAGCACCAGCAGGGGTAGTTCCTGAGTGCAGAGCCAGGAGTAACCCCTATGCATTGCCAGGTGTGACCCAAAAAGCAAAAAAAAAAAAAAAAAAAAAAAAAAAACTATGCATCACATTAGCTTCGTCATAGTGCTATATCACTTCATCAGGATCGATTGAAAGGATGAGTGGGCATCTGTGGAATATAGAACAACAGAGTATGAGACTAATACCCAAGAATGGTAGTATATATTACCAGGATGTTGGCTCCATAGCTTGAAAGGTGGCCTCACACGCTGGGGGAAAGTCATCCCAGAAAGAGAAGGAACACCAAGTAATATGACTGGAGATCCTGCACGGGAAGGGAGATGCGTGC
This sequence comes from Sorex araneus, assembly GCF_027595985.1. NCBI lineage: Eukaryota > Metazoa > Chordata > Mammalia > Eulipotyphla > Soricidae > Sorex > Sorex araneus. Next base: position 50,452,502 of record NC_073305.1, read on the forward strand.
TGAAAGTAGACTAGAGACCGAACAGGATGACCACTCAATACCCCTATTTCAGGCCACAACACCCAAAAGGAAAGAGAGATATCAAATTGGAATGCCTTGCCACAGAGGCTGGGTGGGGCGGGAGGATGGGACTGGGGGGTGGGAGGGATACTGGGTTCATTGGTGGTGGAGAATGGACACTGGTGGAGGGATGGGCTCTTAAACATTGCATGAGGGAAAAACAAGAACAAAAATGTGTGAATCTGTAACTGTACCCTCACTGTGACTCACTAATTAAAAAATAAATAAATTAAAAAAAAAAAAGAAAGCGTGAGTGGGGAGAGCACACTGGCACTCTCATTGTCTTGTCGCAAACAACGATGGAGTTTTATCCTGTCTCTGCTCCTTCTCAGCAGTGGGATCTCCAGGCTTGGCCTCTTCCATTTTCCCTGGCTCTTCTCAGAGCCACATAAAGAGTGAAATAGTACTTACAGACTCCCAAGCACTGGGAGCATGAAATGGGTTCCATAAAGCACCGCTTGTGGGAGAACTGTATTTTTTAAATTTTATTTTATTTGTATAAGGTTGTTCACAATAGTTCATTACAGTTAATATTCAAACACCAATCCCACCACCATGCACCTTCCAACCACTGTAAGAGGAAAGTGTGTGAAGATTGCTGCATTTCATCCTGCAGCCATTTAAGCCCTTGTATGAGAGATTTGCATGTTAAACTCAAACAGATGTGTGCTACTTTTGGTACATCAGTGGGCTAGAACATAAGAGGTTGCAAGGCCGCATTCATGGCTGTCCACTCCAGGACATTCTGTGTTGCTCTCCTCTGGGAGCTCTATTTCATAGTCTTAAGATCTTGGCCATTGATGAGATTCTATGGTGCCGAAGCAGGGGGGTAGCAGTTTGTGGGTGTGATTTCCAAGCTATTAGAAAACTAGGGAGCTGGGGGGGGGAGGCCCAGTCCCATTCTGAGAGAGTTTGGAGGTATCAGTCACAGGTCCCACATGCCTGGGTTTTTCTGCAAGTTCCCTCATAGGTGAGGCTCGTCTGAACCTGTGGAGAGTAGCCTTGAGCATGGCTGCACAATTGGGCTCTGGAGATTTTTGGCTGACGGGGTTCTGCTGGGGCGGAGAGGGAAACTCAATCCGCCCCCCTCCAAGTTGCCCCAGTGAAGACAGCCTGGCACGGGGTCAAGATGTTCTATGTGGGAGAACTTTTTTCCCTTTCATGGCCTGCTATTTTCTGGTCAGGTGTCCTTTGACTTAAGAAAGTTGTCTCCTAGACTTCCTCAGAAAACTCTCCGATGGACTCTCCCTGTATTGCGGCCACAGTGTATTTATGATGCATTATTATGGGCCACCTGGAATCAGAAGCAACCCAAGGACTCTGAGCAACAGAAGAAAAGGCCACATGGACTCCATGGACACAAGTCAGGGGTATGCCAGGGAAGGCCTGGACTCCAAATAATTGTCCTATTTTAGCTCCTGCTGTACTAGATTTGTGCAGAGCTTAGCCAGATGTCAGGTGATTAGGATATTTTGCAATTTTTCTCTGCACGATGGAAATAATGATTTTCTTTCAAAAGTCCCCTTAATTTCAATTAGAGGTGAGTAGAGATATGTTAATTAAACTCCTGAAACCTACTGCCTACCAATATGAGAAGCAGATAACCTCAGGGGCATGGGGGAAAGACAGCAGCTGTGGAAGTAGAAAGGGCGGATAATTAGTTTGGGGATTCCTCGTAGCTGAAAATCATGTGAGAGCTTAGTTTTTGAGCTAGATAAAATGATGTTCCCATCCTGGCAGACAGGACTGGGCAGCAATTTCTGCCTTCCTCAGAGCGGTAGTTTGTATCCTGAGGAGAGCTTAGAGGCAGGGGAAATGATCTCAGCCTGCCCCTGTGAACAGAGATATCCTCTGTGTGTAGGCATTATAAAGAAGAGCAAGCACAACTTGCACACAGGTGGATGAAAACAGGAATGGATGAGGACCGTCAAAGTACATGGATCAAAGGAGCAAAACTTAGTACAGGTCATTTTTAGTTGATTTAGGATTTTGAACAATAGTTCCCCAGGATATACATTATATTTATTAATTTGCATTTTACTGTCAGGTAGATTATACAGTCATGAAGAGGTGTCTTTCTTCAGAACCACAGCTTGCATGTTTAAGAGGCATATGTCTTTAATCTTACAGTGACAATAAATTAAAGTATCTAGTTTCCTTATTCACCTCTCAAAAAGTTAGTTGTTAGAGAGGTTTCTTCTGGTGTTTGCTTTGCCAGTGACTAAATCTTAATTTTCTTTGAATAAGAGGACTTACATTTTCCCCTATTTATGTCCTGTGACTGAAAATCCATCTATCCATTTCTGGTGGATTGCTGCTATTTTCTTTTAGAACATGTGAATGGTGCTCAACTTCTGTCATCATGTTGTTTAGTGACATATATATATGTATATATGCACACATATACATATGTGTTTATTGGTTTTGGGGTCACACCTGGCAATGCTCAGGGGATATTCCTGGCTCTGCACTCAGGAATTACTCCTGCTGGTGCTCGGGGAACTCTATGGGATGCCGGAGATTGAATCTGAGTTGGCAGTGTGCAAGGCAAGCACCCACTCGCTGTACTATCCCTCCAGCCTCAGCATCCATATTTCTGTTTACTCTTCCTACTACAGATCTTGAGTCTTTGTTTGAGAAGTTATTCCTGCTGCATTTTATGAATCCGAAAACCTGTCATTCTACTTTAGGTGTGAGTCTTTGGCCTCTGGATCCTTAACCAAACTAACAGGATATTTATCTGTGTGCTTACAGAGTGTGATTTCCACCCCCCACACTCCCACCATCCCCCATTCCCCCTCCCCCCTGAACTGGCAAGCACATGACCTTGTGGGCAAAGACTAGATCTGCTCTTGCTCAACTGGTCAAGTATGTGACATTTGATGGATTCTTCATCTGTATTTGGTGACCCAATGAATGAATGTGAGTTAGCAGTAGGCTAAAGATAGTGGGATGAAATGCACCTGGTGTCACTCACTCAGACTCCACCACAGCAGAATAGACTGAGGGGTGTGCTGAGCCTCCTTCCTATCCTGAGGTGACAGCACTTGAATTCTCATATGCTCTTGGCTAAGGAAAGAGTCTGCCTCTGCAAAGCTCAAAACTCCTGCTTCTTTTATCAGACATCTTCTAATTCCAGTCTTTCTTGACCACATTCTGTTTCCTGTTTTTGATAAAGGCCTCATCTCTCCAATAAGTTCTCTTTCATCTTATTTTCTTGTTACTTTAACCATACTTTATTGGAATACGATCCTGGCCATCATGATCTTCCCGCACTATTATTTTCTTTTTCTGTCCCTTCAATGCAAATTGTTTTGTTCTTTCTCTTGTTTCTGTCTTATCCCATGTGTGTGCTGAAGAGAACAAGCGACTGTAGAATATGGATAGTAAAGAATGGGGCAGGGGAGTCAGGGGGATTCTTGGGATATAGAGTGAACAGATGAGCCTGAAATAGATTGACTCTTTCAGCTGCAGGAAGCTCTCACTGCTGTGAAATGGACTTGGTATAAATCTGAGAGTAGAGATTCTTTCTGGCCAAATGTGTGATAAATTAATGATGCCATTCCTCAAATTTAGTAACATGTTGATTCACATAATATATGTTAGGATCTATGCTGTTACTAAAAAGATAATTTAGAAAGCCTAGAAGTTTATAATGATCCTAAAAAGTAGAGGGAGGAAAACCTTTCCTGGTCACCTTAAGGCCAATTTTTATTTTGAAAACCAGTAAGCAAAGAAAGAACAGCAGTAATTCACCAAATTTTCTCTATAAATGTTTCCTCAGATAATCAAATAGTGCCAGAGGGGAAGTTTTTCTTACTAAACATTTTTATCTAACAGATAAAATGGATAATAAAATTTAAATATTGCATTTAATGAATTAATACACTCAGTAATATACTGAGTAATTGCTTCCAGCCCCACAAGGAAACAAGTAGACATTTATCTGAGTAAAGTAACAACACCAAAATATATACATATGATACACACTATACACATATGTACATGTCAGACCTGAATCTGATCAACCCTCTAAATCTAACCACCAATTTATTAAAATATATAGGCTACTTGCCAAACAGATAGTACAATGGGTAATACACTTGCTTTGCATCGAGCCGATCCATGTTTGATCCTTGACATACCAGGAATAAGCCCTGAGCATAGTTGGTTATGGTTCAAAATATAAGGATCACAAAAACATGTTAAATTACTATTAAGAAATACAGTTAATAAAATTTGGATTCTGGAACACTAGAACTAAAAGAAATGATTCAACAAAATATTGCAAGAAAAAGAATGGAGGAGACATTATAGAATGAGAGACCTTAATCAAAATTTTTAGACTTGAAATGAATCCTAATTCTAACTGTGTGACTATGGTTGACACAATATGAAATATGTGTTCCTTTCTTTTCTTTTGGGGAAGTGACACTACTAGCATTGCTTAGGGATAAATTCTGGCTCTATGTTTAAGAATCTGGTAGGACTCAGGGTTGAGGTGGTGTCAGGGATTATAACATGTTATTACATACAAAGCAAGCACTTTAATCTCTTTACCACTTCTTTGGCGCCTCATATTTTATTATTATTATTTAAATTTTGTATTAAGGCACCATGATTTACAAAGTTATTCAAGGTTGAGTTTTAGGTATACGTCCAACACCAATCCCATCACCAGTGTTAACTTTCTCCCACCAATGTCCCCAGTTTCCCTCCCATCCCACAGCCTGCCTCCTTGACAGGCATATATTTAAGTTTGGTTTCTGTAGCATAGATCTTGTGTTTTTTTGTTTTGTTGGTTCTGTGGTTCAGATATACAGACATGCCACAGCTCCACAAAGCTAATGGGTCTGGGACCCTGCCTCCTGCCCCTATGACCTCCCATCTACACATAGTTTAGGTTACATGCTTACACTGGAGTTAAAGCTTATAGTATTGGTGTAGGAAGTTATCATATTCCACCACCTCCAAATATAAACCACCCTTCACCTTCCTAAGACACCTGTAGTCCCATTATTTTTAAAAGTTTTTCTTTTAGAAACATACCGGCAGTTTTTCAGATTAAATATGGTGTCTGTAAAGTGGCTCATACTAATTTGGTATGTTAAAGGTATATTGGGGGCTGGAGGGATAGCACAGCCGTTGGGCATTCGCCTTTCATGCAGCCGACCCGAGTTCGATTCCTCTGCCCCTCTCAGAGAGCCCGGCAAACTACTGAGAGTATTGAGCCCTTGTGGCAGAGCCTGGCAAGCTACTTGTGCATATTGGATATGCCAAAAACAGTAACAATAAATCTCCCAATGAGAGATGTTACTGGTGCCTGCTCAAGCAAATTGATGAGCAATGGGATGACAGTGATCACAGTGTTCAAAGGTATATTAGTTATCTATTATTGCCAGCTACATTTTGACAAAATTAGACAGCTTAAAACAAAAACCATGTATTATCTCACACAATTTCCAAGGTTCAGAAAACCCGAGAGTGATTTATCCAGATGGTTCTGACTTAGAGTTTCTCGTAAGGTTGCCTTCACTAAGTTAAAAGGTGTCTTGACTGAATGGAAGGTTACTTCTAAACTCTCAATCATATATGGGACAGATGGCAGGAAATCTTAGTGGTTTGGTTGTTGGAAACTAGTTTCTAATCCCGGTCAGTCATGTGCAAGGCAAAAGCCCTCTCCCATGTACTATCACTCTGTTCCCTAAAGCTGCATTTTAAATGATGTTTCCTTTACTGTAATTTTGGTATTGAACTGCTCTCTCATAATGTTGTGGATTACATGGTTATTATTTACCATGTAATAAAATAACTGCTACATGCACCATGCATAGGGGAGGGGGTGCTAGTTAAAAATAAAAGCCCCTGGTGGGGCCAGAGTGATAGCACAGTGGATAGGGCATTTGCCTTGCATGCAGCCAACCTGGGTTTGAGTCACGGCATCCCATGCACTGACAGGAGTAATTTCTGAGTGTAAAGCCAGGAGTAACTCTTGTGCATCACTGGGTGTGACCTAAAAAGAAGAGAAAGAAAGAAAGAAAGAAAGAAAGAAAGAAAGAAAGAAAGAAAGAAAGAAAGAAAGAAAGAAAGAAAGAAAGAAAGAAAGAAAGAAAGAAAGAAAGAAAGAGAGAAAGAAAGAGAGAGGAAGGAAGGAAGAAAGGAAGGAAGGAAGGAAGGAAGGAAGGAAGGAAGGAAGAAAGAAAGAAAGAAAGAAAGAAAGAAAGAAAGAAAGAAAGAAAGAAAGAAAGAAAGAAAGAAAGAAAGAAGGAAAAGAAAGGCCCCTGGTGTGCTGGGTTTGCACGTGAGAACCCCAGGTTTGATTCCTGGTACTACATGGTCCCTGAGCTTGGAGTTGGATATTGGGATATGCCCACCTCCTACCCCCCCAAAGAAAATCCGCTTTAGTGTTGATGAAAGCAGAATCAGCCCAACTATTTAATGTTAATAAGTTGTCTTCTGGACTGGAGCGATAGCACAGCGGTTAGGGCGTTTGCTGACCCAGGTTCAATTTCTCTGTCCCTCTCGGAGAGCCCGGCAAGCTACCACGAGAGAGTATCCCACCTGCATGGCAGAGCCTGGAAAGCTACCTTGGCATATTCAATATGCCAAAAACAGTAACAAGTCTCAAAATGGAAACGTTACTGGTGCCCACTCAAGTAAATCAATGAACAACAGGAAGACAGTGCTACCAGGTGGGTATATTTGGAGGGATTTTCCAACAAAACAATTTACTTTCCATAAAGTGAATTATGTAACAGAGATGAGGTGAGCCTCTTGGTATAAGCCACAGTACCATTTATTGCTGAGTTTAATTCAGTAACTGAATTTCTGATACCCATTATAACTCTTAGGAGGGAAGAATCATTAGCTGCAATCTTAGAGGCTAGCAGAAGTAGATAGTGGTAGGCATTGATTAAAAGATAAGCAAACAGAAAAACAAAATGTCATCTGGATCCCATACTTGAAATAGTCTATAATACAAGGGCTTTGCAGAATTGTATCTTAGAGACAAAGTTCTTAGATTATGTTCCAGCTCTGCCTTGTATTAGTGGTGAGATACTATCAAGAGCCACAAACTTACCTGGCCCTGTTTTTCCTTTATAAAATGATGTTAATGTGAGAACTGACTCTTATGGTGGTGTTGTGAGACTTGAAGGAGATAAATAAATGGGTGTGCATTCAAGATGAGGCCCTTCTGTGGAATAGTCAATAGTAGTTGTCATTTTTTTCAGTCTTGGGCACTCACTCTTTCTGTTGGTTCTTTTTCTATCACTAGGAATCCTTTTCTTTAACTTTTTGAAGATAGGTTGTGATTTTCCCTGAAAAAAAAACACATTTGTTGATTATCTCCTCACTATATAAATTGTTCTTTCTGTATGCTGAAGAGAAAATCAGTTGTGCATGTGTGTGTATGTGTGTGTGTGTGTGTCTGTGTGTGCGCGCGCGCACGCAGTCACTTGTGTGTGCCCTAGTCAGGCCAGCAGGTGGTCTCTGAAAACATATATTAAGCCATTGCAGGGCTATTCCTCTCCCACAGGCTACCAATAAGTTGATGTGCTATAGTTGTTTTCTATTTGTCACCCTCTCTCTCTTCTTCTCTCAATAGAATTCCTCTATTTTACTGAGTTTGTTTAGTGAAGTTGATGTTGTACCATCCCTGTGTTCTTGCTACTACAACCTCAAATTCAGAAACAGACAATGATACAAGCCTGGGCAAGTGGATACTTGGTTGGCTCAAGCCCAGGCAAAGAATCTGAGTTGGGCAAATCAGAGCATTTCTGGAAACTTTTTTTGATATAAATACTGCTGAAATTGGTTGTAAAGTTGTCAGACCTAGCAAACTAATTATCTGTATCATCTTGTAAAACTATCTCATTGAATATTCACAGTAACTCTGTATGGACTAAATGGAAGAAATTACTAATCAGATACCTTCCCTTCTATAAAGTGTCACATTAATGACTGCACAGATGCACTGACAGTATAATGTGTGTACAGAGATGTTTTCCATAGTGCTTTGATGAACAAAAGCAACACACTTAAGTTTTCATCTATAGGAGAATGTTTCAATAAATATTGATGTACCCCACAAGGCATTGTAACACCACATAAGATATTTGTTTATTGACTTGATGAGATTTTAAAATTTAAACATTGAGTTTAATATCTATTTGTTAATATATGTTATTATCCATTTGATAATATATGAAAATTTATAAAAGGTATTATTTTATTTTTAATTTATTATTTTTTGTTTTTGGGTCACACCCGGCATTGCACAGGGATTACTCCTGGCTCACGTACACATGGCGGTGCTCGAGGGACCATGTGGGATGCTGGGACTCGAACCGGGGTTGGCCTCATGCAAAGTAAACGCCCTAACTGCTGTGCTATCACTCCAGTCTCCTAATGGCTTTATTTTAATTGCATGCAAATTTTATAAAACTATTTAAATCTCCAAAATTATCATACAAAAAAGTTATTTTTTCCTAAAATGTTTTAATCGAGCGGCTGGAGCAATAGCACAGCGGGTAGGGTGTTTGCCTTGCATGCTGCCAACCAGGGTTCGATTCCCAGCTTCCCATATGGTCCTCTGAGCACTGCCGGGGTAATTCCTGAGTGCAGAGCCAGGAGTAACCCATGTGCATCGCTGGGTGTGACCCAAAAAGAAAAAAAAAGTTCTAATTGAGTTGTCTCATCCACGAATTATCAAACTGTCCCAGACATGGATGAAGTTCGCCCTCACTGAACAGGCTACCATAGAGAAGGACTGTGCATATCTGTCATCATTCAGGGCGAGATCCCAAAGGTGTGTTCTCTGCACCCCTTTCACTCTGGGTACAAAGCACCACATGCCTGACTGTGAGCAGCTAGTCTGATGCAGATGATACTGCAGCCTTGGAGGTGCTGCATCTGCATTGCATCTTCCTGGATACTGACTATAAACACACATCTTTTTGGAGTCCAGGCTTCCAGGGACCTTGGCATGGTGTTTGGAATTAACCACAAGTGTGACTTCTGTCTGTTCTCACACACTGCAGCTGATGAAAGCATTCTTCCTCCAAGAAGCAATTCTGAGTCAAATCAAGGTTTTCATACAGTTTATAAAGGATGAACTTGGACCTTCAAAAATGTCAGAGATACATGAGGGTGAGCCTGTTTACACACATGCCATCACACTGAGCTGAGATGCAAAGCAGACCCTTCCGGAGGTCGAGTAGCATTTGGACTGTGCTTTCCCCAGTCTTTTTAAGGTTCACAGAGCCTGGCCCATCACACACTGAACTTGAAAGATGAGGTAATAAAGCATGACTGCGAGTCTTTCTACACTGAGTCTTGCTGTGGGCAGTCTTGCTGTGGACAGGGAGTGCCCCTTCCCCTTCAGCTCTTTTCTAGTAGAGAGCGGTCTATTCCAGGCCAATCAGCATCATCTCACAGGGGCTAATTAGTGCTTCTGCCAAATGAAATGAGGTTGCTACTAGTCAGATACCTGCTATGAGATGACATTCACGGCTTACATTCAAGAGATTGATCTTGCCTCTCACTTGGCTCTAGCATCGAACAGCTGCTACCTTCAGACACCTCTATTTGTTAGTGACCATGTTAAGGAGGAATGGGGATTGGGTCAGACAGGGTTCTTTCAATATCTGTATTTCTTCCCACAAATTGCAATTATCTCAGCTAGCCTCTTTAAAGCCAGCTTTCTTGGGGTTTTCCAGTGTCATGTTTTGAGTGCCAGATCAAATGACCATCAAATGTGTTGAAGCCTAAGCTATGAGGTAGCTATGAGGCATGCTTAACATGTGTACATTTCTGTGATATGTTTCTGCTGGACACTATTGTAGAGTCCTGAGGTACATGCCCAACAGTGCTGTGAAACTGAATCAGGGGATTTCTCAAACAAGAGTCTGGGGGAGTCAAATCAGAGTTGGGGCTAAAGGAGAGTGTTTCCTGAAGGAAATATTTCAGGAAAAAGGTTTCATATTTATTTTTATTTTACTTCTAATTTTTTTAAATTTATTTTTATTTTTAAAATTTTTAATTTTATTGAATCACCGTGAGATAGTTACAAACTTTCATGTTTGGGTTACAATCACACAATGCTCATACCCATCCCTCCACCAGTGCACATTTTCCACCATCAATATCCTTGGTATATCCCCCCTTTCCCACCCTCCCCCTGCCTCCATGGCAGACAATATTCCCCATACTCTCTCTCTACTTTTGGGCATTATGGCTTACCACACAGACACTGAGAAGTCATCCTGTTTGGTCCATTATCTACTTTCGGCACACTTCTCCCATCCTGACTGATTTCTCCAGCCATCATTTTCTTAGTGATCCCTTCTCTGTTCCATCTGCCTTCTCTCCTCTGCTCATGAAGCAGTCTTCCAGCTATGGGGCAATCCTCCTGGCCCTTGTATCTACTGTCCTTGGGTGTCAGCCTCATGTGATGTTATTCTATACTCCAGTAATGAGTGCAGTCCTTCTATGTCTGTCCCTCTCTCTGACTCATTTCACTTAGCATGATACTCTTTATGTCTGTCCATTTATTAGCAAATTTCATGACTTCATCTCTCCTAACAGCTGCATAATATTTCATTCTGTAGATGTACCAAAGTTTCTTTAATCAGTCTTCTGTTTTAGGGCACTCGGGTTGTTTCCAGATTTTGGCTATTGTTAACAGTGCTTCAGTGAATCCTCAAAATAAATACAAATGGCCAAAAGGTACATGAAAAAATGCTCCACATCGCTAGTCATCAGGGAGATGCAAATCAAACCAACAATGAGATATCATCTCACACCACAGAGACTGGCACACATTCAAAAGAACAAAAGCAACCAGCACTGGCGTGGATGTGGGGGGAAAAGGGACACTCTTTCACTATTGGTGGGAATGCCGACTGGTCCAGCCTTTCTGGAAACAATATGGACAGTCCTTCAAAAACTAGAAATTGAGCTTACATATGACGAGATACAAAAAAGCACAGTAGAAATGACATATGTACCTATTTATTTCTAAAATATTATTAAAGTCCATGATTTGCAGGAACCTGAGTGATAGTATACAGTGTATAGGGATTTGCCCTACCTGCTGCCACCCCAGGTTTGATTCCTGGCATGGGATATACCTATGATACAAGGGCATCATAGGCAGAAATAAGCCCTGAGTACTTCTGAGTGTGTCCCCCCCCCACAAAACAAAACACAAAAAATAAAAATAAAAATTCCATGATTTAAAAAGTTATTATAGTTGGCTTTTAGGCATACTATGTTCCAGCATCAATCCCACCATCACTTTCTTTTTCCATCCACCAGGGTTCCCTCCCACCCACTGCCCTACTTCCTATCTCCAGCTTTTGACTTTAACAGGCACCTTTGGAAATTTGGTTGTTGAAGTTTGGAGTTCTTGTTTTCAGTGTTGCTAACTCTGTGGCTTGGGTATAAAGTACTATCATCTCTTTATACCACCAATGTACTCACATCCCATTGATCCCTTCTCCCTGTTGCTCCTTCTCTATCAAGAGTTCAGTTCACTGTCACTGTCATTGTCACTGTCATCCCATTGCTCATCGATTTGTTCGAGCAGGCACCAGTAACATCTCTCATTGTGAGACTTATTGTTACTGTTTTTGGCATATCGAATACAGCATGGGTAGCTTGCCAGGATCTGTCGTGTGGGCACAATACTTTTGGTAGCTTGCCGGGCTCTCTGAGAGGGGTGGAGGAATCAAACCAGGGTCGGCTGCATGAAAGGCAAACACCCTACCGCTATGCTATCACTCCAGCCCATCAAGAGTTCATATTTATATGAAATCCTAATGTGGTTTGGTGCTGTGTCAACTGAAGAGACGGGTAGCGACACTCTGTGGGCCTTGACAAATGGGCTTTTACTGCTGCACAGTCTGGTTTGGAGCTCCATTTGGTGATAAGATCTCTGACGACTTCTTTAGAAATCTCAGTGAAGAACTTAACTTCAGAATTAGATGAGCATAATCCTAGGGGCCCTGTTCACCTCCAGAGGCTGACCTCAGTAATGTGACCACATTGCTGTTTCAAGAGAAGGCAAGTGGCACCATGTTTGTTTCTGACAGAGTCAGCATCGGAGAGCCTCTAGACAGTACTAGTACCTTTCACTCCTTAATTTTAGTTTGTTACATGATGGCTACAGTGCAGTGAAGCTAAGTCAAGTACTTTTGCCAGAATTCTGTGCTCCTAGGACATTCTGAATGTCAGCTGTGGGCAAGACATCAAGACATAGATTTACATGCTTTCCATCTCTCTTTTGTTCAGAGGCATGAGCTACTTCCCGTAGACTTCATTCATACATCACAAACTCAACATGATATTATGGACAGTTTCCAGATGATGACAGCAAAGCATTAAGTCAGGCCCTTCTGAACTTGGATCCTGTGCCAGTATGTAGGTCACATGCCTATGAGCCCAGACCTGAATGGGATCTGTGTTTTCCCATGGCTGCCCGCTGTTCCTCAGGTACAATCAGAACTGCAATCCTGGATGTTGGGAAACACTGTGTAACATAGAGGTTCAGATATGGGTCTTGGTCCTTTGAAATACATCCTCATGCCTCTACCATTATGGACAGATATTTCCATATTAAAGTCCTTGTTTGACTGTATATCAAAGAAGTATGAGTTGTGCTTTTCCTTTGGGGTGTCAAGAAGATCAAGAAAGTGAGCTTAGGAAAACCACATAGTACCTGATGTATCACAGCCATTGGGTGAGGGTTTACTGTCACTAGAAGATTCCCAGATTCAGTATCTAAAAACTTCCTTGAAACTAAGGAGCAGCAGTGAGCCTACATGTCATGGGCCAAAATTCACATCTGCTGAGCCCAAGTGACCTTCATACTTGATCACTTTTGACTTCAGCTGTCCACTTTCCCAGTGAATCACCTGCTTTTATTTGGGTGTACTCAAACATTCATGATGATTACATACACAGGGAAAAACTATGACTGTACTTACCCCAGAAAGAGTTATCAATACCGATGCAACAGAATTATAATCGGCTTGAGAGAATGGGTTATTTCAACAGGACCTTAGCTAGCTTGAATATTGTCACTGTTTCTCAGAGATAAGGTGACATGCTGTGCCTGCTGGCGGTGGGCACAAGAAGCTATGATTCTTGTCTTGTCATCTCCCTGGGCATTAAGCTCCACTAATTACTTTGGAAATGAGGCCTTTTCCCGAGGAGCAGCATATGCTGCCTGAGAGCCTGAAGCATAGATAAGAAACCACCTTTTCCTTCTCCATGGAAGTGTAATGATAACATGGAACCGTCTCTGTTTCCATTAAACTGTTGATGGTCGTTTAGGAACATTAAATTAAAAAAAAAAATTTAATTAAAAAAACTTGCCACCTTCTGGTATTCACTTGTGAAGGAGTATCTTCTTTGTTGTTTCTGTTTTTGTTTGGGGTCACACCAGGAGACGCTTAGAATTTATTCCTCACTCTGCATGCAGGTATCACTCCTGGCACACCCAGGCAACTATTTGCAGTGCCGGGGTGGAGTCTGGGCCAGCTACATGCAAGGCAAGCACTATGCCCTCTGTACCATCACTTTGTATCTTCTTGGCTCCAGCAATCCTGACCCTTCTTTACTCTGTTGCACACCCAGGAACATATGTGAGCCTTCATGTCAGTAGAATCATATGTCTCTCTTTCCTCAAACATGACCCTCTTCGGTGGTACAGCTATTTTGCAAGATGTATGGGACAGTACACTTACAAACCAGGAAGGTGGCATAGGAAGTGTTTGAAATAGAGAGTCCTTTTTTTTTTTTTTGGTTTTTGGGTCACACCCGGCGATGCACAGGGGTTACTCCTGGCTCTTCACTCAGGAATTACCCCTGGCGGTGCTCAGGAGACCATATGGGATGCTGGGATTAGAACCCGGGTCGGCCACGTGCAAGGTAAACGCCCTACCCGCTGTGCTATTGCTCCAGCCCCCTGAAATAGAGAGTCTTATAGAATATTTAGGAAGCATTCCATATGTCGTACCTGGGACTGAATCCAGCTCAGAACTAACTTCAAGGTAAGCTCCATACTCATTGGACTATCTCTCTGGCCCCAGAAGTATTTCCTTTAGGGATTATGAAATTGAGTGTCCCCTATATTTCTCTTCATCCCGGTACTTTCAGTTGGCTTAGTTTTGTTCCGATTTCATAGAGGGGACAGCTTATGGCATTAATAAGAAATGAAAGCCTTGGCAAGTGGCAGAGCAGGATCAGAATTCAGCCCCCTATCATGCCTACTATTTTATAGTACAGTCGTTCTCACTGTTCCATCTGTATGCAGGAGCTATGTTCTCCCCATTTCATAGGCAGCAAAATAGAAGCCTGATAGTCACAAAAACAGCATTGGAGCCCCACTGGTACAGTATAGTCAGAGCTGGGGGGAAGTCTCTAGATACAGTTTATTATGTTTTCACCCAAATTCATGGTATCTGTATGCCAACTACCTACATAACATGATTGTAATGTGGTTGAATTAAATATCATAGCTATAGACCCTGTAGAAACTGCAACAGGAATTAGAAAAAGAACAAAAAGCCTGTAGGAGAATCAGCCAGTTATTCTTGTTCTGTTTCAGGTAAAACCTGGAATGCATAAGGTTAGAGTTCATCTTCAACAAAATCACCAATGACTCCATGCCATATGCATTCACTGTCGTGATCATTGAATTCATGAGTACCTTGCTCTCTCTGGAACAGGTACTCAAACCATACCATGTGTAACACAAGCAGTGCAGTAAGGGGGACTGAAAAGAAAAAGAGGCCTGGGAGAGGAGTTGGGGAAGAGCACTATAATGCAGGTAAGGCTTTGGGGAGGTAGAATCTCAGCAGTCAGAGCCATTGAGATGGTTGGGATTCAATAAAATGGCACCAATTCAGCCAAAAGTGGTGAGGAAAAGAAGCAAATGTATCAGCTCATCTTAATAGCGAGCTACCTAAGCTTGAATCTGGAGGCTCAAGTCATGCTGCCATAGTTCTATTTTGTTTGCACCCCATTGTTGGTTCTGTTCTTCTCAGCTATTCTTTTCATTCAGGTCTAGTTACTGAGCAGTGACTTGATGACTGCTGGAACTTCCTTCTTCCTCCCTGAGCTTTCAATAACCCAGTAGAGACAGGTGCAGCCTTCTTTCTCTTCTCCATACTTCAGCTGACATACAGGGATTTGGTCTCGGGATATACCTCACTGTACCCAATGAGATGGAGTTTACAGATTGGACAGGCCTAATTAATGGACCCACCCTTTGATCTGGGAAGGAGGAAAGGTGATATTAATTTTACCCAAACTATGTGAATTAAAGGATGGCGAGAAAGAAAGAAAACCTAGAAGAGATATGGATGCTTGACCAGTAGAAAAATGACTCATATTCCCTGGGTTCAGGCCTGAGAATTTCTAGTAAATGATCACTAGGTCAGTGGGTTGGTGGAAAGAAAAGACTCATCTAGCCCCAAGTCTCCAAGTCACCACTGTTTAATAAGACATTAAAAGATGTTGAGTTCTTCATCTTTATTTTCCAGTACTGTAGTCACTGGCCACATTGAGCTATTGAGAACATAGGCGTGACTGGCATGGTTAAGAAATAATGTTTTAAAATTTAGCTGATTCCAGTAAATTTAATGTTAATTCATGTGATCATGGCAGCCAGAGAGACAGCAACTCTTATGGAGACCACATCATGATTTTCCGGGAAGACAAGACCCAGTTTTGTGTAGGAAGAGACGGGGATGCTGGTTGCATGCAGCCTAGAAGGCTATGTTGATGAAGCTGATTTGGTTCAGGTGATTGAGTATGAGGAAAGAGAGTTTGGACATGAGGGAGGAAAGAGAAAGAACAAAATGAGAGAATCCTTCATCTGTGACACTATTTGGAAACTCTTACCCTGATGAAATATGTTTCCATCTAATATGTGGACCAGATTTGTACCAAGAAGCAACAGAATTGCAACTGACCATGTTATAAAGAAGTAGAAGAGGGCCAGAGTGATAGTATAACAGGTAGGGCATTTGCTTTTACATGCAGCGGATCTGGATTCAATCCCCAGTATCTCATATGGTCCCCTGAGCACCACCAGGAATAACTTCTGAGTACAGAAAAAGGAGTAACCCCATGAGCATTGCAGGGTGTGACCCACTCCCCCAACCCCTGCAAAAATATTAAAAATAAATGTTTAATATGTTAAATTAAAATAAAAGAAGTGGCATAAAATAAAAGAATTTTACAACATGATGTTGCATTTTACTCTGAATGTCCAACAGAAGCACCATTGCTTGAAGGCCTTGTTCTGCAGAGGACATGCAGCTGGCCATAGAATAAAAGGAAACCCAACAGGATTGCTTTGTTATTAAAAACAACAACAACAACAACAACCAGCAACACACTCCGATGTAAACCCTGTGACAGCACAATTAAACATAAATGGGAAATAAATGGGAAAAGGTGAAAAGAAGGAATTTGTCAAGGAAGGCTCTGGCCCCAGCGATGTCAGCCAGATATCTGTGACTCCCAGCTTCTCTGACAGCAGTGAAATGGGCACGTCATCACTCTGTGTGTCCTGCAGAGTGCATGGGACCTTTGAGGGATGATGCTTCTAGAGTCAAAGTCCTCTTAGTGGCTTATTCACCCAAATAAGTCCAGTTTGAATCAGATGAATCTGTTCTGATTCTGGCTCCTAAGATGCACTTACCTGCCTGAATTTTCTTCACCTGGGACATGCCATGCCAACAGTCTGCTGGGTCTTGGGCCTTGTACAGGGAGAGAACCACTGAGTTGATTTCTGGCCATGTGACTGCGAGGGTCATGCATTCCTCTCCCCACTCACTCCAGACAGCTTTCCTTGAAATAACAGGGTAAGGATAAATAATTAATTTATCTAGATGGCAATGAGTCAATTAGAAAATAAGGGCAGAATAGCTGTACTTCTATGGATGTGGGCTTTGGAGCTGTACATTTCCCTCATATTCCCCCATATTCCTGTGTCCCTAGGCATGTGCCTGGACCCACTCTGACCCTTTTGATAGAAAGCAGAAATACAGTGGGGTGGAGGTGGGGGTCCACAGTTACTTTTCTTTCTTTCTATTTAACTCTTCTTCACTTTCCAATACTGGACTTCGTGGAACCAACATAGCCAATCTCAAGTCTATTACTAAGTCTCCTTCCCATTTTGCATGTTTCTTGAAAGGCTCCTGGTTTCTAGTCAGTATCTCCATTGCTATAATTACATTTCTTGTGTGTTGATTAAGTATTTCTCTTCACTCCTTGGAGATGGCTATTGGGCACCTTCTGAGGGTCAGCCATAATGGAAGTAGGAGGCGAAAAGGGCTTTCAGATCTGCATGCCCTGTCATAGGAATGTCAGATCTCATGTGAAAGAATCATATCAGATCCTTGCATGCCTATGATCTCTGTGCATCTGAGCCCAGAGCTGACAGCAAGGAGTCACTGGGAAGCATCTTTAGCCTGACTCAGAGACTGAAGTCTGGAAAGACTTCTGTGATAGGAACAAGGTGAGGACCAAACTGAGTTCCCATAGCTGATGGAAAAGTGCATGGCAGGGGCTCCAGAGAGTGGTTGAGCATGTACCAAAAGCATATGAACATACACAGAGTTCTGAAGGAGAACAAGGGAAGAGAGAGGACAGAGAGTCATGGGATGTGATGAATAAAGGGGAAACCAGGAATTTTAGACTAAGGAAGTTCTGACCAGTGTTGAAATTTTTTTTTTCCTTAAAGATATAGACAAACTTTTAAAACAAAAAAAGGATAGGGAAGGTAAATTTTGCATTGAGAAGTTCTTATGTTTTGAATTTGGAAGGAGGAAAACAAATTGTGACTGCTTGGGTCTGAGGATTATTGATCTGGCCTGAGCCTGAGCCTGTTCACTCAAGGTTGGAGTCTCAGATAACAGAACGGATGCTAATGGATTTTCTGCTTTGTTGTTTCAGCACTTCAGGGAGCATCTGGACAAGCTTTTTGCTCAAGGCATCGGAATGCTGGATATTGCCCTGAATGAGGCCTTCAATATCCTTAGCGACGTAAGCTTCGATTTGCTTTCTCTTTCTCACTTCCAGGAGAACATTGTTGTGTGTTTTGTGTGGTTTTGTTTTGTAGTTGTGTACCAGTAGGACCAGTAGTACCCTTTAGCCCGTCCCTCCCCCTATCCCCCCGCGCCCCCCCGCCCCCCCCCCCCCCCCCCCGCAGCAGACACAAGATGGAAGGAAGAGGTTGGCTACTTGAGTTCTTGGGAAACCAAGACCAGTCTGGGAGGCCAAGCCAAACCCTGCTGGGTGTGGTTGTCGATGTTCAGTTTGGAGACTGGCCCACCACACTCCTTGGCTCAGACCCTCCTTGTCAGACTGTTGGAACTCACCGCCTCAAGCTGTTGCCTTCCCCTGAGGCATGTCAGGTTTTTCATCCAGTACTCCCAGTTCATACCACCCATATCGCTCACTCCCCTCCCTTTTGTGTCCTAATGAAGAAAGGCTTCCCTGTCCTGTGTTTAGAGAGCTGTCTTCCTCCACCTTTTCTCTCTCCCAGACCTTTAAAGAGGTGCCATTTGCAGCAAGTGTATTCAAGTCTCCCAAGGAACAGTGCAGGAAAGGAAATTGTTCCTCCTGGTATTCTACACTTTATTTATAGAAAACAATGCAAGCTACAAAGCAAAGAAGCCCCTTTTCAAATAGCCCTAGTTCCCATCCTGTTATAGATGTTGGGGAATCCTGAGCAGCTGATGCCCACCCCTTGAATCCAATTGTGTTTCTAGACATCATATTCAGCTGGCAGCTTTTGTACTCTTGATAGTTTGAAGGGAGCTAGCAGGAAAAATAATGACTATCTTTATTAATGCCAGTCTGTAGGTTTATTTATGCAGCCATTCTCTGTCTTATATGTTTTTAACCTCAGTCACTCAAAATATAATGGTAAAGAGTATAGGAAAAAGGTTGAGCTTTATTCGATCAAGGGAAAAAGCAGCAAACAGTCTCCTAGAAGTGCAATACAGCCTTCTTCCTGTTTTTGTAACTAATGTTGGATGGAAATGCAAGCCCTCTCATTACATTTTGTCTGTTGCTGCTTTTGTTTATAATTATAGTGGGAATGAGCTGTGCTAGAGACCCCGTGGCCTGTGAAAGCTAAGGTATTGGCTATATTGCCTTTTCCAGAAGCAGCTCATCAGCTTCACATCTATCTGGGGAGAGACAGAGGTAGTCTCCTATGGAGAAGGAAGCAAGGTTATTCCAGGGTGGGAAAGAGTTTTGGCAGACCGGGAAGTGCTGCTTTATGCAGTGAGGTCAGGGACGAGCTCTCTGATTTGATAGTGTTGGGGTAGAGATCTGAAGAAATGAGGGAGCTACTATGTAGATAGCTTAAGGAAGAAGCCATCTTCAGGCAAATGTAGAAGCCCCAAGGCAGATGTCTGGCACATTTGTAATATAGCCAGGGGATCAGATAAGGTGTAGCAAGAGGAAAGTAGAGAAGAGAAAGAGAAGAAAGAGAAAGGATGTGAGATCATGAGGATATTAGGAGTTTGTGCTAGGGCAATTATGTCTGTATTAACTCACAGGAGACCTCTGTATTGTAGTTTTTGTGAGATGGAAAATTATGATAGTGTCTAAGCAGAATAAAATGACCCAAGTGGGTTTTGACACAATTTTGTATTTACTGTGTGGAAAAACAGCAATGATCAAGATGTCAAGAAGGGAAAAAATGGAACATGGTCTAGGTATTCCAAGTGCAATGGGCATTTAGTTCAGGGTAAGGGTTGCACAGATGATGAAGAGCTGAGAAAGCAAACAGGAAATGAAACAACTCAAGAGATTGATGCCAATAGCAGGCAGGACCTCTCAAGAGCAAGCTGTCCTACAGGAATGAGGAGTGCCCTCAGCGCCTCCCCTATGAGAAAAAAACACATGGAGGGGACTATTTTTCAGGAAAAACTGGGAGCAGGAGGGAAGGTCTGTCCTGTAGAAGCCAACATCATGATGGGGCTGGCGTGATAGTACAGCGGGTAGGGCATTTTCCTTGCACACAGCCAACCTAGGTTCGATCCCCAGCATACCATATGGTCCCCAAAGCACCGCCAGGAGTAATTTGTGAGTGCAGAGCCAGGACGAACCCCTGAGCCCTGAGCATTGTTGAGTGTGACCCAAAATGAAAAAAAAAAAGAAGCCCACATCATGAATGGCAACCATTGCCATGGGAAGTCCAAACCCCAAAACAGAGGAGAAGTGGGGGATGGCTTAGAAATACTTAGTTTTGCCCCTCACACCTCCCACTATAATCATTTGAGTGGAGTTTGTCTGAATGAGTAGAGAGCTTGGGAACTGTGATCTACTGGGAACAAAAAACAGGCAGTGGGGGCATAGGGGGATGAAGTATGGAGGAGGCAGTCCAGGGCAGGAAGCTGAGGCCAGAAAAGAGCTGAGAGAAACCGGTAGAGGCTTTGTTAGGGGCGGCAGATCTCTGCCCGGGGGAGGCTCGGAGAGACAAAAGAACAAAACCAAGACAACTCTTTCTGCAAATGCATGGGGTTTATTTAAGCCAATATAGCTATATTGGGACCTTCAATTGTGCCTCAATAGCGTGGCATAACTGAAGGCCCGACCTCCAAAAAGCAGGCTGTATTTATACCCTTTTGGGGGAGAAATGAAAATCTCACATATCAAAGGGAATCACATAGGTCACTTAATTTGCATATCTAAACATTTGTTGACAAATGAAAATCTCACATATCAAAGGGAATCACATCTATATATCAAAGGGGATCACACATATTGGGGGAAAATTACATGTATTGAATCAAAGGAGAATCATACATATCAAAGAAAATCACAGGTATTGGATCAATAGGAAAACTATAGGAAACCATAGGAAAACCATACAAAAGGGAAAACCACACCTATTTCACTTAATATGCTAATTTCAACATTTGTTGACCATTCTGAGCAAATGTTTGTTTACAGTTCCTCAGGGCAGTTTGTTGGCCCATTTGGTGACAGAGTCCTGCCCAGGGGTAGGTCCTGAAGACATCTTTCAAAGCAGTCAAGTAGTTACAAAGGGCAACTTCAGCGGTTAACCCTTAACCTGCCCTTCAGTTCTTGACTCTTAACTTGCCCTCCTCTTCAATCCCCACTTCTCCTTGTGAATATCTCTAATCTTAGAGATTGTGAAGGGGGTGTCTCCCGTTGTCTGGACATGCCACTAGTAGTCTCTTGTTGTCTGGACATGCCACTAGTCGATGTCATTCTGGTTCCAAGAGGGGAGGCAGCTTTTTGATTCCATCCTCCTTCAAAGCAGTTGGTGTGTTCAGGATCACAGACCTCTCCAATGGGGTTCTCTGGTGGCAGTTTTTATCACCTGATTGAAACCAGATGTCTCAATGCATACGGATGAGGAGTTCACTCTGGCAGTGTACTCCCAGCCCCCATGGAGCTTGGCCTTGATACCTGTAAAGACTAGTAATAACTGGAAAAGAGAGAGAGATCATATTCTGGCCTACACTTCCCTTTTCAAGGCTAAGTTGGAACAGTGGCAGTTGACCTCCCCCCCCAATTTTTTTTTTTTTTTAAAAGAGAACAGAGTTCCTCCATTAATGGGGTTCACACTCACAACAGGGCAGTTGGGATTTTCAAGGCCGTAGGGGCTTCCTTAATCTAGCTACCTACTTTATATTCCCCTAGAGATTCCACCACCTTTAATCCTTAAAGGGAAAGTGGTCGAAGTTCCGTCTTCTGGAGCTGCTTCATGCTGAAGAGGGGCGCTGGCCCTGCCTGCACAAGGGGTGAAATCTCATGCTACCTTAATTTAGTGGGCCCCAGGCAATGAATTTGTTGGGTTCCTCAAGTTATCTGAAAGAAAAGATCAGATCAATTAGA
The DNA here is from genome assembly GCF_027595985.1 of Sorex araneus. Taxonomy (NCBI): domain Eukaryota; kingdom Metazoa; phylum Chordata; class Mammalia; order Eulipotyphla; family Soricidae; genus Sorex; species Sorex araneus. Next base: position 50,474,462 of record NC_073305.1, read on the forward strand.
CTGAGGGATGGCATTTAGACCCTGGAGATGTGGAAGGTCCTTTTCTGACATAGTAACAACAATATAGTTTGCTATCTTAGAAAACATAAGAGTTAAAGCAACAGAAACCAAAGCAACATAATGCCATACCCATTTCTATCATAAAAGCAATGGAAAGGAATAACTGCTTTACCCATGGTTGATAGAAAATGACTTATGTTCAGATTTTTCTAGTAACATAGAAGCACCAAGCTACTTCTCAGATAGGAAAAGCTATCCATTCACTGAAACTATCAGTTGGAGCCAGTAGATACCTTGAATATAAGTGTTTGATCATTTGCATGTCAAGCTGCCAATCCTCTCCTTGATAAGTTCCTTGAAGTTACAAGTGTTAGGAAAGGAGGCCCACTGTAAGAAATCACGCAACCCGGAGATTCTTCTTGCAGTGATTTATTCAGAGACCTTCTCTGGAAAGAGGACCGAGGGACGAATAAGAAAACCATACCTAGCTAGGCAGCTTCCCTCCTTATCTACCCCTCGCTGCCTGCTTACGCCCAAGTGTCTGCAGCTAGTTACAGCTCATAGCGTGACAAGACATCCTGATTCCTTATCAGGTGTTATCTACGAAGCACGGTGTAATTAACAAGAAACAGGTGTCCACGAAGCATGGTCCCATGGCCCGTGGCGGCTCTCCACAGCCCACGATTCATTAATGAAACAGAAAGCACAGTTCTGAGTTCCTTTCCATGAAAGATGGCTTTCACTAGTGTTGGAAGCTTAGTGTAACCCTTTATCTATCAATTTCCTTTTGAAAACATTGTTCCAATGCCTATTGTCCCTCTTTTGCAGAGTATTTTAGATGAGTATTCTCTGGATGGGGTATTAATCCCATGATGGAACGAGAATTAAGAGCTGTTAAAATTCTAGTTCTCTCCAAATGACTGTGTTCATAGAACTAAGAGTGAATACTTAGATGTCCACTCTTGGCACTGTAGCCAATTGACAGGTTGGGGGGAAAGTAATTAATTCTGCACTTTGAGCTGAGGTTCCCCCACTAAAGCTCTGGCTTCCAATACCCTGGTCAGACTAGTGACAGCATCTTCAACATTGAGTCTCACAGACTAGACTGCTTACTTTACAGTCAGCAAAACATATTGTACCTGAATTACTCAAAAGGGATACCTTATAGATCAAGATTAGAATACATTTACTAGATCACTCTATAGAATTTGAATCTAATTCTTTAAAAAGCAAGTTACAGAAACATGGTTTTCTCTTCACCTTCATTTTAAAATTTGCCTGACGGCTTAACAAATCTGACTTGTTCTTTTGCATAAACACAGCAAGATTGGAGAACTCTCCATTTGGGGTACCCCATTATTTACTGAGAAGTCCTGGGGGTTGGCTAAAGACAGGAGGCATACCAATAACGGCATTAATCTTATGTAGCACGTCAGAGTTACCCAGGCCTGGCCATAAATGTCCCACGATGAACTGGATGGCTTCAGGTCTTCAGGTTGAACTGGAGGTGACCTTGAGCCTCATTTGCCATAGAGGCATCCTGGCAGAAAGGAGTCCCTCCCCTCCCTTCTTCAGGGCTGGGAGAGATCCTAGTTTCCAGGGTTTTTCTTGATGCTGAGAGTAGGCCGGGCCATGTCAGTCACATAGATTTCCGGATTCCTCATTCTCCATAGCAGTGATGATTTCCATTCTTTCCTTGAGCCGGCCTGCCTCTTGGGTCTCCCTGAGGTTTGTAGGGTACTTGAAACAGTACCTGTTAAATACATGCTCCTGTCATTTAGACCAATCCCTTGCTGTTTCCCTGGAAGAGGGTTTTGGGGTCCCATAACTGATTTTCCTGTCTGCATGAGGGGTGGACCCTATTACAGAGAGGAAAGACTTTTATCTGGATTTATGCAAACCAACACAGTGCCATGAAACATCAAAAACATACTGAAGGTACAAAAGAAGAGAAAAGCAAACGTTTTACTTTACTCACAGTGAGATGCAACACACCCATTTGTTGTGGGTCCTAGTCAAAGGAGCTAAAATCTGTAGAGGAAAAGTGTACAATTTAACATCGTATTTAACCCATTCAATTCTATGTTGAGAACCTTGACTTCCCATTAATAAAAGCACTGTACTGGGAGTACTAGAACAATTCCGCATGAGATTTAAAGAGTTTCTTAAAACAGTGATCAATTTCTTTCCTTCAAACACAACTTCAAACCTTCTACACATTCCTCTATATTCATTCTGTCCTGTAACTTTCCTTCAACTCATTTCAAAATCAACTTCACTTTAACAGGATTCCTTGCCTTTTTTCAACTGATGATATCTGCATCCATTATCTTTCTGACTTAAGACATACATCTATATTGCTTATAGTCATCCCATAAGTTTAAACTTTTATTTTACTGAACTTAGTACAACATAATCTCCCAATTTAGACAATAGTTACCAATCATTTCATTTAACATGACAAAACTACTCTGCAGTACCATTTCAAAAGCATTAGGTTAATTCTATAGGTATTCATTTTACTGAACTTAGTACAACCTAATCTCCCAAATTTGGACACTAGTTACCAATGTCATTTAACATGACAAAATTACTTGCAGTGCTATTTCAAAAGCATTAGGTCAATTCTATAGATATTCAAAAAAAAAACTTTAAAGATGCTCACACCTAAAGTTCTTAAAACATATTCATTGGGCAAAGGTTCAGTTCACATTAGAAATTAACCAGGAGACATCCTAGAATTCTGATTTCTAGGAAAACACAAATATAAAGATTAAAACACTCATAGATTACCATAAAACATTAAGGATCTCACACTTGCATACAAAGTTCTCTAGGTTCAGGATAAGGTTGGTACCGTAAAACCCAGACTAAGTCCTCAGGCCAATTCGGCCTGTCCTTTCTTCCTCAGATTTCCTTGTGACTTCCAGCTGAGATCTGTTTGAGGTGGTTTGGGGTCTTTATCAGGAAAATGAAGTTTACTCCAGATGAAGCCAAGCCATAGCAGGACCCAGAGTACATTAGTAGGTGTTATCTGTTAAAATATAAGCATAGACTTTTCCTCCTACAAGGGGTTTCACACTATTTTTGTGTGTTTGTCAGATTTTAATGCAAATATAAGAATCAATTGTTTTCCCAGACTCTTTCTCATTCACAAAGTTGCAAGAACCAGATACCTGGAAGAGTTAAGAAACCCAATTAGCAAGTCTTATTTGCTGGGCAAACCTGTAATTAGAATTCATTGTTGAGGGAGGGTCTGCATATCCAGTCTGACTGAGGCAGAGCCTGCTGAGCTGGAAAAGCAGGGGGATGGGTAGACCCAGGGAAAATCTTAAAAAAAAAATCTCTCAAACTGACATCTAAGATTAACCCTTCATTACCCTGAGCTAAGTAGCTTTAAAAAGTTTTGTTACCGAAATCTCAGAGATCTAATAAAACACAGGTACGATAAGTTTTTCAACCAATATTGCAACTCTAGAAAATAATATTTTAAACCGAAGCATTACTCTTTGAGCCTGTTTTCATATATCAGTTATTTCAACTCACAAGATTCTCTAGGTCAAATAATTCTAATCCAGTGCAGATACAAATATACATTGGTATTCTAGCATAAGACCTCTGGACCATCAATTTTTGTGAAACACAGTAAAACCTTCTTTGACTTAAGTTCAATAGTTCTCGTACCTTAGTTAGTTCAAATCATGAGCTTTCTAACTTTAAACAAGTCCACCATACAGACATGCTTTCAAATACAGAGAGAGAGCCTCCACCCCCCCTTTTTTTTTTAAACCAACCTTTGATATTAGCACAGAAAAACACTCAGACCATCAATGTTTATAGAAACATAAGAAAACTTTGTCTATTTTGGTGGTTTCTATACCTCTGTTGCTTTAAAAACAGCTAAATTCCTCATTAAAATTAGCTGAGGCTTGTAAGATAAAGCCTTGCATCCTCTGAATTGTTATTTCACTTTAGTTTTAGGCTAGTTTTAGGAGCTACTTCCTCAGTTCTTCCTAGATAGTACAGACTACGAATTTCAGAAGAGTTACAACTGTTAATAAACATTAATGTTCTTCCAATAAGAAATCTAGATTGAGAATTTCAATCCCTTCGTGGTTACCACATTCTGATTAGAAATCTTTGTTCAAACCTGATCTAACAAGTTCCAAAGATACCTAAATCTTTTAAATTGCTGGACTACATATCACTCTGACTTCCTTGATTTTGTTTGCTCAGTTCTAAGAATTAATGACTTCAAACTAGCTCTAACACTCGAGTGTTCCACAGACAGACAGACAGACAGACAGACAGTCAGACAATGAACTGACTAAAAAACACCACTACACGTGCACACATTTGCAGTTGATCGATCGATCTGACCCTTCAAAAACGGCAGGGAGAAAAACTGATAGACAGAGAAAGGAAAGAGCAGTCCCCAGGGCAAATTGAGCCCTGTCGGCCGATTGGGAACATTGCTCCCCGTTTCTCTGTCTGATCAGCCAGTTTCCTGCTTGTTAAAAACGGGTCAAGAAAGCGCTTTTGATGATATACAATGGCAAAACAACAAATTATGACAAAGTTGCTGAAACCTGAGGTTGTCAGATGTTACCCTTTTAAGGTCAAGACTACTTCTGAGGCAGAGAGCTAGTCTCTTCTTATCAACCATAGGGATAGACTGCCTTCTTTTATAGGGAGAGAGAGATGAGCCCTAGCCCGAACCTCAGACCAATGTGCTAGGGTTAGGGACAGGGGAGTTGATGTGTTTTGTCCCATCTCGACTTACAGGAAGATTCCTGCGATCAAGCCTAAAACAAAACAGTACGCAAGCGCTTATCCCTTAGGGGACTTCAGAAGGAGAGAGAAACAGATGGTGCAGAGGCAGAGAAAGGGGAGTTTTAGCTGAGAATATAGAGGTTGCCGGAAGCTTGTGGAGCGGTCAATCTCAGAATTGAGATAGAAGCAAGAAGCAGGTATGGGAGTCAATATGCCAGAGGGGGTAAGAAAGGTTTAAATGACTCCTTTCACCTGCAAAATAAGGGGGAGGTGAAAAGATCCCTCAGGGGGACAGTTAACCTTAAAGGAAGGCCATTCAGCAGAACAAAGAGTTAACTATGAGAGAGAGAGAGAGATTCTGGCCATTGAGCAGACTTCAGACCAGTGAGAGAGAGAGTCAGAGACAGCCGGGTGGAGGTGGACTGTCCCATCCTCAGGAGATCTCTGTGGAGAAGGAGTCCGAAGGTGATAGAACAAACCCAAATGCCAGAAGGAGGGACAAATAGTAAAGCGGCCGATGTTCAGATTTAAAGCGGCCGATGTCCTGGGATAGACCAGACGTAGATCCTCTGGACCTACCAGATGGAGGCAAGCCAGGCGTCCCTGGGTCTCCCTTTATCATCCTGGGGCGTCCCCCAGGGCTGTAGCTAATGTCAACCGGACACGTCTGTCAGACACAAAGCTACTTCAGATCCCAGGACCGGTATACCACAGATACACAGATACAGAATAATTGTGCACATAAAGTCGGTACCGAAAAAATTGGCGCCAGTACTTACCCCAAAGAGAAGCTCGGGACTGTCCGGCGTCCCTCAGGCAGAGTCAGATCTCGGTGGAACCTCCAAATGTTAGGGGCGGCAGATCTCTGCCCGGGGGAGGCTCGGAGAGACAAAAGAACAAAACCAAGACAACTCTTTCTGCAAATGCATGGGGTTTATTTAAGCCAATATAGCTATATTGGGACCTTCAATTGTGCCTCAATAGCGTGGCATAACTGAAGGCCCGACCTCCAAAAAGCAGGCTGTATTTATACCCTTTTGGGGGAGAAATGAAAATCTCACATATCAAAGGGAATCACATAGGTCACTTAATTTGCATATCTAAACATTTGTTGACAAATGAAAATCTCACATATCAAAGGGAATCACATCTATATATCAAAGGGGATCACACATATTGGGGGAAAATTACATGTATTGAATCAAAGGAGAATCATACATATCAAAGAAAATCACAGGTATTGGATCAATAGGAAAACTATAGGAAACCATAGGAAAACCATACAAAAGGGAAAACCACACCTATTTCACTTAATATGCTAATTTCAACATTTGTTGACCATTCTGAGCAAATGTTTGTTTACAGTTCCTCAGGGCAGTTTGTTGGCCCATTTGGTGACAGAGTCCTGCCCAGGGGTAGGTCCTGAAGACATCTTTCAAAGCAGTCAAGTAGTTACAAAGGGCAACTTCAGCGGTTAACCCTTAACCTGCCCTTCAGTTCTTGACTCTTAACTTGCCCTCCTCTTCAGCTTGAGGGGACACTGGCACTGGGTGTCAGGCATAGCTGTTGTCAGTCTGCAGGTGAGCAATAGAGGCTCGGGCAGGTAAGCAGCGTTCATGAAGCATGGCCCAAGTTGGACATGCTCCTGAGTTATGTCTCACTCTGACTCTCTACTCCTTTTTTTTTTTTTTTACTACTCTTCTACACTAGCCTTTTAGGCTTCAAGTTTAGGTTCCGCCACTCTTCATTCTAATCTCTCTGGGCATTCCAAAGCCCCTTTGAATCTCAGTCTGAACCAGTGCCTTGACAGCAAAGAAAAGAAGAGCCAGAAGGGAAGGTGTCAGTAAACTGGAAGCCCTCCCCTCTTATGAATCTAAGGGGCTGTTGAATACTGACCCTTGGCATTTATGTAAGACTCAGTGTTACAGACAGACATTCCTATTAACAGCCTAAGAAAGACTCAGAAGGAAATAGCCACAGGTAAAGGGCCAGAAAGCCCCTTTTTAGTCTAATGTGGCATCTGGACTGCCACCTTCTTAGTAGTGATGTCGGTGGGCCCCACGGGTGACTTACGTGGAGTGGGGAAGAGAAAGACGGTCACTTTCTCTCCAGTCGCCTCTACCACCCGGGACCCAGAGTTACTGGGTTCTTGTCTTGCTCGCGGAAAAGAATTTCAGGAGTAGACAAGCAGTGAAGTAAATAGATTTTATTTAGAGGTTTCTGAGGGAAGGAAGAAGGGATAAGTGGGAGAGAGAAAAGTGAAAATAACGCGCTCAAGAGAGAACTCGGGCTTCTCCAAGGGTGGAGGAAGCCCCTACACATAACCGAGCTTTACACACAAAAGTATGAAAGCATGAAAGTACACATCTCAAGAGGGGAGATGCGGGCGACACATGTGCTCAGCCTTGTGGGCACAGGCAGCACATGGGCTCAGGTAGCATATGCGAGCACTTCCTTTGTTCAAGGTGTCTTTTGTCAACCTGCCCCCAAGTGGGGCTTCTTTCCAGGTAAAAGTTCGTTGCTAAGGTTACAAGGGAGGTTGGGAGTGGTGATGGCCTTCTTTGGGAAACCTCCTGGTTAGGGGTCCATTATCCTCAGGGTCTGCTGATGGTTTCCTCCAGGTCTTTTGTTTTCTTGAATCTGCAAGTCTTAAGAGTCTCCTTCCCAGAAACTCTGTTAAATCTCAATTTTCATTGCCAAGGGCCTTTCCCTATCTACCTGCCTACATCAGTAGGAAGTGCCAAGCTCCCCCATTTCTCAGCAGGCCCTTACTAAATGCTACACTGGAGAGACTAGTCCCAATTTTGCTCTTCAAAAACAAGCTGGATCCTTGAGTTTACTGCAATGAACTTCCACTTTCCCTCCAGGTCAGGTGGTTGTGAAGACAGGGAGGTGTGGTTCCATGCACAGCCTCTGAAGTCCTGTAAACTGGGCTGAGAAGCTGGAACCATCTAGGCTGCTACTCTGCCTCAGTTTTCTTTCCCTTGTCTTTCAAATGACTATAGGAGCAGACTCAGCACTGGCCTCAAAATCTCAAGAACGGGGAAGTGAGGGTGCGGTGCAGGAAGGCAAAGGGACTGAAGTAATGATGGAGGTATCTTGAAACACTGGAGGAGGGGTTGGCAAAGTCACTCTGCAATTATAAAATTACTTCAATTCTTTAGTACCTCGCTTTAAAACAAAGAAAAGATTCTAGAGTGACAATAAAACATGAAACAGCAGTGGGTTCCTATGCACCTGTGCGCCTGCCCTGGTAGTTTCTTTCATAAGGTGCTGGGAATTCTACATAACTGAGTTAAAGTGACAGGTTTGCTTTTAGCCTGCTTGACTAGGTAGGTACCCCTGTGTGACCAGGTAGACTGGCTGCCTATGGTCTCTAGAATCAATTCTCACCATATATATTTTTTGTTCGTCCAACTTTCCCAAGTCTCCTGGAATATCTGCTTCCTCCATCCTCCTCTTCAGTTTCTTGCCCTGATACCTTTTCTCACCTGATCCTTTTCCCTTACCCACTGTGCTCTTAGTCACATACCCATTCTTCCCACTGTATGCTGGGGTGCAGTGTTCTCCTTTCACAGACTTACAAGCACATGGGTACAGTAAAGACCTTAACAAGTTCTGCAGTAAACAGTCCTTTGAAAGTGTGGCCATGTCAATCCAAATTTATTAATCCAGAAACTCTTTTTTTTTAATTTCATTTTATTTTATAAAGTTATTCACAGTAATTTATTGCATTCAGTATTTCAACACCAATTCCATGACTGTTACACCTTCCTATCACCATTTCAAATTTTCCCACACCACCCAAGCTTGCCCCCCAAACAAGCCCTAAATAATTGATTTCATATTGAATATTTGAATTTATTTTGTATTTATTTGCTTGTTATGAATAATTCACTACAAATGATCCCAAAAGTTTCCTTATAGTGTAAAAATTGTTGTATCTCACCCTGAAGCCATTAAGTCCTTGTATAAGAGAATACTAACATATTGTTACCAAGGTTGAGCCTTGTGTGCTAGTATATATATATATATATACATATATATATATATTGATATAGATTGGTTGCCTTCTACTTTACACCCTATCCTATGTGGTGTGCTACTCCTGGTATATCAGTGGTGTAGATATGAGATGTTGCTCCAGGAATTCTAAAATTTTAAGTTGGATGATACAGCTAGACTAAGTTTTTAACTGGATGGTGACTTTGGGGTCCAGAGGCATCTCTGCAGATTGTTGCTCTCTTCCAAGATTTATTTGTGAGTCTCTGGATAATGGCCATTAATAAGGCAGATCATGGGCATGACTGCCAAGCTCCAGGAAGTACAGGGAGATGGAGAGCGGTCACCCATTCCTGACTCTGTAAGAACCTAGACATTTCATTCACAAAACCTGCATACCTGAGTTTTTCATCAGATTCATTTTCATGGATGAGGCATGTCCCGAGATGTGGAGATCTGCTGTTAGCATGGTGGAGATTAGGTTCTGGGGGTTTTAGGTTGTCAGGGCTCTGTCTGGGCACACACACCCACTCTAAGGTGCCCCAGATATGACTTAGCCTGGCTCAGGGAACAGCCAGGAATTCTTTATAGTGTATCAGAAACTCAGGGTTAGAACCTTGTAGTAATTATGGTTTATCAAATTGACTGCAGGCATAATAAGTTGTATATTCAAGAGAGTATACTTACAACCCCAACACCTCTAGGACCCAGAGAAATCACCACTTCATGTTGGGTATTTTACCTTGAATCTGGTGAGAGGTATTTTTCAGCTAGGGAAACCTTCTTACACACCTACCTGTTCTGCATTGTCCTGTAAAACTCCTATGAGGTCTGGCCAATCAGAAACCCCAATGTACTGAATATGAATAAGGAAAGAGGAAAAAAGAATAGGAACAAAAAAAAAGTTACAACTCTTCCTGCTTGAGATTGATTGACAGTTGGCACCAAATTCTTTTGAGTGCATATTTCTCCCACAGAAATATTTCATTCGTTCTTTTGCCATTGGGCTCTTAAATAGCGCAACACTTTGAAAAAAACAGAGATGGTTAATCTCCCATGAAAATGAAGCTTGAGCTATTTTCCACTTCATCAATATGACCTTTAAGTGATATAATTCTCTTCCTGTACATTATGCCTGCCTTTGCAAGCTAATGTGCAATAAAGAGCTGTTTCTCAAACACATAAACATCCTCTTTCCTCTCTCTCTTATACATACACACTCACGTACAGAATTTAATTGAAATCTTGATTGTGGCTGGAGTTATAATGGTTCAGAGGTTACTATAGCTAAATGGAGTTAATTCTGTTTTGCAATTACCTGCATTTCAGTTTCAGTATTTGTGCAGATGACTTAAAGGCTTGCAGTTGTTGTACAAATGCCTTTGAAAGAAGCATTCAAGTAAACTTCTAAGACCCTTTTAGCTATTGATCTCTGCTGTATTCATTAGATTCTGTAAGAACACAGAGCCAGTTTGCTACAGTAGTTAGCATCTACCTTGTCATGTGACAACTGCAATTATCTTTTTTGGCGATGAATACGATCTTTGCAGTGATTACCTTTTAAAAATTTTTCTTAGCCAATTAAATAAAATTCGGTGACATTTCAAAGACTGTTAATCACAACCAAATGCTCTAAATGTCAGGATGCATTGAAATTTTCACTGCTAACTGATGAATCACTGAGCTAATTGTAGTTCATCATCAGCCTCTTGTCATTGTTATTATTATGGAAAACACTTTCATCACTCTCGCTATTCAAAAAAAAAGTTCTCGACAAATATGAAGAGAAATGATATTACTCATCAAAGCATTTGAATTTAATTGCATTCTTTAAAATTCTCCAACTGCAGATTGCTGCAGAGAATACCAGGGTTCCACGGTGGGACAGGGGTTGTAATGTTTTTAAATAAATAGCTCCAGGCACCTCTTGCTTCTAGTCTGCTTTTCTAGTCTATGGCCATTTTCATTTCTCTCCCTTTCACCTGGGAGAGTTTTTTCAAAATGTTTCCAAATGAGTTGCATTAACAAGAGCCCTATGGTGTCCTGATTTTCTTCCTTTCTGCAACCTCTGCAATCTGAAGAGTTGATCACCAGATCACTGATATTCAGTGGTCTCCTGCTGTCTTTATTCAATTAAGTGAATGCTGTGTTGGATACAGATTCCTCAAACCTCTCCAGACAGCCTGTTTTGAAAGACCAGGAACAAGGCAATTTTCTGCTATTGAAGTAAAGAACTGTGATGATAGAATCTTTGCAGCATCTAGAGTTGAAAGGACAAAGAATATTTATTGAGATGATGCTATCTGTCTGAAGATATTTTACAGGATATCTGAAGATATCTGAAGAAGAAGAAGAGAATTCGTTAGAGTTAGATAAGAATCCCAATATTATAGGTTTAGGATTGATGGACCCAAAAGGGGGAAGAATTTGAGATCAGGGTTCAGTCTTAGGTTATGACAATTCTCTTTGATTTTTTGTTGTTGTTGTTGTTGTTAAAGAGGTGATGGATCTTTCTGGAAGGTCCTGAAAAAGTAGTAAGATTATTTGTCATTAAAATAGTATTTCAAGCACCGTGAAATACTGTTATTGGTAAGATTTCATGCGTACATTGTTTCAAAACCACACCCTCCATCAGACTGTCTGCCTCCTTCTTCTGTTATTATTATTTGTTTAGTCACTGTTCTTTTTTTTAAAAAAAAAATTAAATTTTATTGAATCACCATGAGATAGTAACAAGCTTTCATGTTTGAGTTACAATATCACAATGACCAAACACCCATCCCTCCACCAGTGCACATTCTCCACCACCAGTATCCTGGGTATACCCCCCCTTTCCCACCCTCCCCCTGCCTCTAAGGCAGACAATATTCCCCATACTCTTTCTCTACTTTTGGGCATTATAGCTTGTAACACAGGCACTGAGAGATCATCATGTTTGGTCCATTATCTACTTTCGGCATGCATCTCCCATCTCAACTGGTTCCTCAAGCCATCATTTTCTTAGTGGTCTCTTCTCTATTCCATCTGCCTTCTCCCCTCTGCTCATGAAGCAGTCTTCCAGCTATGGGGCAATCCCCCTGGCCCTTGTATCTACTGTCCTTGGTTCTCAGCCTCATGTGATGCTACCCTACACTCCACAAATGAGTGCAGTCCCTCTATGTCTCCCTCTCTTTCTGACTCATTTCACTTAGCATGATACGCTCCATGTTTATCCATTTATAAGCAAATTTCATGACTTCATCTCTCCTAACAGCTGCATAGTATTCCACTGTGTAGATGTACCAAAGTTTCTTTAACCAGTCATCTGTTTTAGGGCACTCGGGTTGTTTCCATATTTTGGCTATTGTGAACAGTGCTGCAATGAACATATAGGTACAGATGTCATTTCTACTGTGATCTTTTGCATCCTCGGGATATATTCCCAAAAGTGGTATTTCGGGGTCATATGGAAGCTCAATTTCTAGTTTTTGAAGAACTGTCCATATTGTTTTCCAGAAAGGCTGGACCAGTCGGCATTCCCACCAACAGTGAAGGAGCATCCCTTTTCCCCCACATCCACGCCAGCACTGGTTGCTTTTATTCTTTTGAATGTGTGCCAGTCTCTGTGGTGTGAGATGATATCTCATTGTTGTTTTGATTTGCAAGTCCCTGATATCTAGCGATGTGGAGCATTTTTTCATGTGCCTTTTGGCTATTTGTATTTCTTTTTTGAGGAAACTTCTGTTCATTTCTTCTCCCCATTTTTTGATGGGGTTGGAGGTTTTTTTCATTCTACAAGTATCTTGTATATCCTGGATATTAATCCCTTATCAGATGGGTATTGGGTAAATATTCTTTCCCTTTTGAAGTGCAGAAGCTTCTTAGTCTGATGTAGTCCCATTTGTTTATGTTTGCTTCCACTTGCATGGTCAGTGCTGTTTTGTCTTTAAAGATGCTTTTAGCTTCAATGTCTTGGAGAATTCTGCCTACATTTTCTTCTATGAACTTTATAGATTAATGTCTGATATTGAGGTCTTTAATCCACTTTGATCTGACTTTTGTGCCTGGCATTAGACAGAGGTCAGAGTTCATTATTTTTTTTTTTGCAGGTAGCTATCCAGTTTTCCCAGCACCACTTGCTGAAGAGGCTTTGCTTGTTCCACTTTGCATTTCTTGCTCCTTTTTCAAAGATTAAGTGGCCATATATTTGAGGGTCTGTGACAGGATATTCAACTCTGTTCCATTGGTCTGCAGGGCTGTTTTTATCCCTATACCAATGGCAATACTGCCCAAAGCACTATACAAATTTAATGCAGTCCCTATCAGGATACCCATGACATTTTTCAAAGAAATAGACAAAACACTCCTGAAATTTATATGGAACAATAAACCCCCACGAATAGCTAAAGCAATCCTTGGGAAAAAGAAGATGGGTGGCATCACCTTCCCCAACTTCAAACTCTGCTACAAAGTAGTCACTGTTCTTTACAACTTTGCGGTATTGCCAACTTTACAGGGTTTGGGGCATACCTAGTAGCATTTGGCAATCCAAATAGCATTCACCCTGCCATTGTGTCCTTTTCCCTTCACAATTGTCCCTGGATCTTCCCCCAGTCCCCACCTCTGATCCCCAAGTTTCACACAATGCTGAGTTCCATCCACAGCCCAGTTCTTAGGGTCTGTTGCTTTTTGACATTTGTTATTCCCATACTATGTTTCTTTATATCTCACATATGAGAGAGATCATTCTGTTTCTGTTTCTCTTCTTCTGGCTGACTTAGCTGGCATGAGTCCCTCCAGTTTCATCCATGTAGCAGCAAATTGCATGATTTTGTCTTTCTCACAGCCAAGTAGTATTCCTTTCTATATAGAGAACTGTAGTTTGTTTAGTCATCTGTTCTTGGATACTTGTATTGTTTCCAAAATGGGTGATTGAGAATAGTGCTGCTCTCTTTACAATAGCCAGAATCTGGAAAAAACCTGAGTGCCCGAGAACAGACGACTGGTTAAAGAAACTTTGGTACATCTATACAATGGAATACTATGCAGCTGTTAGAAAGGATGAAGTCATGAACTTTGCATATAAGTGGATCAACATGGAAAGTATCATGCTAAGTGAAATAAGCCAGAAAGAGAGGGACAGACATAGAAAGATTGCACTCATCTGTGGAATATAGAACAACAGAGTACGAGGCTAATACCTAAGGATGGTAGTATATAATACCAGGAGATTGGCTCCATAGCTTGGAAGCTGGCTTCACACGCTGGGGGAAAGTCATCCCAGATAGAGAGGGGAACACCAAGTGATATGTGATTGGAGATCCTGCGCGGGAAGGGAGATGCATGCTGAAAGTAGACTAGAGACTGAACAGGATGTCCACTCAATACCCCTATTTCAAACCACAACACCCAAAAGGAAAGAGAGCTATCAAATTGGAATGCCCTACCACAAAGGCGGGGTGGGGTGGGGGGATGGGACTGGGGGAGTGGGAGGGATACTGGGTTCATTGGTGGTGGAGAATGGACACTGGTGGAGGGATGGGCTCTTAAACATTGCATGAGGGAAAAACAAGAACAAAAATGTGTGAATCTGTAACTGTACCCTCACTGTGACTCACTAATTAAAAAATAAATTTAAAAAAATAGTGCTGCTATGAACATCGGAGTGCAACTGTCTTTTTTGAATAGAGTTTTTGGGTCTTTGGGATAGATACCCAAAAGTAACATAGCTGGGTCATAGGAAAACTCAATTCTCAAAGAAAACACTGATTTTTGAGATGTGTCCAGATTATTCTCCAAAGAAGTTGAACCAGTAAATCTTCCTACCAGCAGTTAATTTTCCCCCATCCACACCATGCTGGTTGTTTTCATTCTGTTGAAGTGCAGCGGACTCACTGTGAGGTGATATCTCATTATTGCTTCGACTTGCCTTTCCCTGATGAACTGTGTCGCAGAGCAATTTTTTCACATACTTAATGGCAATTTTTGTCTTCTTTAAGGAAGTTTCTGTTCATCTCACTTTTTGATGTGGTTGATTTTTATTGTTAACTTTCAGCAATGCCTTATATATCTTGGCTATTAATCCTTTTCTTGGATAAATGGTGGGAAAATATTTTCTCTCAGTCTGTGAGTTGTTTTTTATTCTGGACATTGTAAAAAAATTACAAAGATGCGCATTTGAAGGAGGGGGAGGTGAGATGTGTGTTGTTGTTGTGTTGTTCGAGGGCTCCTCCTTGCGCTCTGCTTCTGTGTGTGCCGCTGTGCTCTCTTTTGTCTCTCTATCTGTCTCTGTAGTCTCTCCTCTGGTCTCTTCCGACCTCCCTCTGACTCTGCTTCTGTGTCTTCTCTCTCTCCTGCTGCCTCTTCTGTCTCTGCTGTCTCCTCTCTTCTGTGTCTTCTCCTACAGTCTTAGTTTATATAGTAATCACATAGGGTGGTAACATAAAGTGGGTTGAACATTAACAAATCAACAAAGAGGGGTAGGACCATTTCTCCAGGAGATTAACAAAATCTCATCTAAGGAGATTACTCCAGAGATATTCTCAAGGGTCGGGTCCAAACAAGAGTGTGTCAGGGTGTGTCCCTTTCTTCCTTCCTCAGCTAGTAATCCACTTAAATAGTTGTAGTAAATCTACTTCAAATATTTCTAGCAATGTCATTCTGTATGAACACAGTAAGAGATGTATCAAACTTAAAGTTTGGTTCTTTCTGTGGACATCTCACTATATTTTCTAGACCACAGTCCTCAGGTCAGGTTAGTCTTCCTAACCCCATCAGGGTCCTAGTCTCATAGTTACTTTTGGATCATGACAGCATTTGTCTATGACCATGTTCTCAAGTTATAGTTGAATATTGTGGCTCTTTGGCCTGGCCCATTTCTATGCCAGGGTAGCTCACAGCTTGCCGTGGGAGTCCATTCCATCCCTCGTCGGGACCCTGCTTTTGGGGTGCTAGGAACTAAGGGCAACTGAGTCAGAGAAAGCAGATGCCAGGAGTAAATATTGTTGGAGTCAATCAGCTCCTAAATTACAAAGCATAAAATTAACTATCTTCCTTCCATACAGAAAGTCCATTGCTCTAAGGTAAACTAAGTTCCTGTGGCAAGGCTGAATGGACAAACCCCATGTTATCCTACCGGACATATTTGTCATCTTATCTTCCTTGACTCAGGTTTTTGGACCATATGTTGTGTCAGTAAAAACAGTAGAAACAGTAAAACAACCATATGTTGTGTCAGTAAAAACAGTTTTGTAGCATAGTTGTGTAGTTGTGTAGCATATGTTGTGTCAGTAAAAACAGTTTTGTAGCATAGTGGCATTAGTTCTAGGTCTTTCTACTTTGTGATATTGTCTCGTGTGTCTTATTTGCTCTTTAACTCAAGGATAGTTGTCCTTGAGTTGTACAGTGTCTCACTGCACGAGACCAGTGAGACAGGAGCCTTGAACATGGAGTTGAAGGGGAAACCTCTTCCTTAGGCGGTGTCCATGTGACCCTGGAATCCTGGAAATTACAGAGCGGGGGAGAATAAGTGGGTGGAAATGAACATCTGTGGTGCTTACCATATATCTTGAGCTTAATATTTGCTTAAGAACCATAATATCATTTTTGAGAGTCTGTTGAGTGTGTAAAGTAGATGGTAGATTCTAGACATTGATTATCTGGATTCTAATCTTAGACAGAATAGGTATATGTTTTACCTTACGTAGTCAGGTAATCTCCCTCGTGTTATTTTCCCC
The DNA here is from genome assembly GCF_027595985.1 of Sorex araneus. Taxonomy (NCBI): domain Eukaryota; kingdom Metazoa; phylum Chordata; class Mammalia; order Eulipotyphla; family Soricidae; genus Sorex; species Sorex araneus. The sequence goes on from NC_073305.1 coordinate 50,490,952, forward strand.
AACTGTAAAATGGCCAGAATGATAGCACCTGCTTCAGTGCTTAGAAAAGATTATTTAGCTTCATAGTCCAGCATGCAATATACAATTAGTTTGCTTGGTAAAAGTAATGAAAGAATGTTATTCCCATCTTTTAAATGATAAAATGGACATGCAAAATGAACTTAGCTCAGGTACACAGCTTGTGATGCTGGGATAAGCGCAGGTACTCACCAGTATCTTATGGTAGTCTCAGACATAAGAAGCTTTTCTCTATCCCAGTATGATTCAAGGCAGTTTATTCCATTGATTTGCCCTCAATCTGTCCATCTGCCCATCCATCTATCCATGTACACATCCATCCATCACTGTAAGAACTCCTCCTGCAGGACACACTTTTAAATCTCTCCATTTCCCTACAGTTGCTACCTTCTCAGTTCCTCTCTCTCATCTCCACTTTCTTCTCTCTCTTTACATCATCATTATCAAATATGCAACATATTTACTTTGTTTTTAATATGTCAGCCCAAATAGAATATAAATGTTGTGAGGGAAAGGAGTCTTACATGTTCCAGTGTTATGTGAGGATTTAGCAAATAATTCTGAAACACATGAACATACTTGGTAGATTATAATGGTAGGAATTTTTCCTACTGAAGGCTGAAGATGTTTCGTGTTGTCTTGGCATCATCATGTAATTGTAAGGCTCTTAAAAGACACACTGTTGCTTTATATTGTAGCATTCATAGCACTCTGTACGGAAGTCTTTTGTTTTGTTTCCTTTTGTGTTTGCTTTTTGGGTCACACCTGGCAATGCACAGGGATTACTCCTGGCTCATGCACTCAGGAATTACTCCTGGCCATGCTTGGTGGACCATATGGGATGCTGGGAATTGAACTCAGGTAGGCCACGTGCAAGGCAAATGCCCTACCCACTGTGCTATTGCTCCAGCCCCATCTGTAGGGAATTCTTGATCCAGCATCCAAGGGATGGACAAGGAGCTCTGGAAATCCATCTGGGAACACTAGCTCACATTTATTAACAAAGGCCAGGAAATTTTAAAGTGCCACATAAAACCCAAAGTGGAAGAAAATTCTGGTTTCACACACAATGAGCTACAGTCTTAGAATGTCAGCAGGTTATGTATACTAACATCTATGAATTACTACATAATGTTACAGGGGGTAATATTTGTTTAAAACAGAACCTTAAAAATGGTGCTTAGGCTTTTAGCCTGAATTGACATAATCCTTACTTTATTCTCTATGTGGCCAAAACCTTGATTTTTTTTCTTTTTATTTTTGGGAGCGGAGGGTCACACCCAGCAATGCACAGGGGTTAGTCCTGGCTCTGCACTCAGGAATCACTCCTGGAGGTGCTCAGGGGACTATATGGGACGCTGAGAATCGAACCATTCGATTCGGGTCGGCCGCGTGCAAGGCAAATGCCCTACCCTCTGTGCTATCGCTCCAGCCCCTGATTTTTTTTATATATAGTAAGCCTGTATCCATCAGATCCATGCAAACCAGACTCATTTAGATTTTTTAAGACATGTTGCCTCTCATCAATTCTGCTGCCCATGAAAAGTGTTCAAGTTGTTGTCACTCATTGCTTTGGACTTGTAATCTGAGGGATTGCCCAAACTTGAATGATTTTTGTCCTAGAACTTTAAATTCCCCTGTATTCTTCTTTTTCTGGAGATCCTATTTACTTCCTATTTAGATCCTGTTCTGGAGAACTTATTCTGAGTTCCTATTTAGTCCCAGTTTGTCAGAGTACATGTGGTGTAAGAAAGCCTTTGTGTGTATATTCTGAATTAGTGGTAGAGATGGAACTCTTCTTCCCAGAGCTGAAACCCCATGCCTCTGACATCTCACGATATACATGCCTCTTAGATGTGCTTTTTATTTTGAATTCATCTCTTTCCACAGTTTAACCACACAGGACAAGGAAGTATCTGCAGCCAGGCCATCATGCTCATCACTGATGGGGCTGTGGACACCTATGACACCATCTTTGCAAAGTACAATTGGCCAGATCGAAAGGTAAGTTCATACTGATGCTTGTTATACTATACAGCCTTTGTTATAACATCTTGTACTGTATTCTCCAAACTATCCTCAGATCAGTACCCATGGAGACAGAACCTCATAACGGCCTATGGTTTCTCTGCCTGTGTATTTTTTATTGATCCAAATGAAATATTGTGGCTTTTCTTATTTAATAAGGAAACTTTTCTGTTCTTTTCTTTTTCTTTCTTTATTTCTTTTTTAATTTTTTTTTTAATTTTTGGGTCACCCACCCAGAGATGCTCAGGAGTTACTCCTGTCTCTGCACTCTGCATTTATTCCTGATAGTGTTATGGGGACCCAGGGAAATGCTGAGGATTGAATCCAGACCAGCCATACGCAGGGTAAGTGCCCTAACTCCTGCACTGTCGCTCCTGCCCCAAAGAAACTTCTGAAGATGGAAAGAAACCCATAACCTATGTTCAACATAATCAGGAAATAGATTCATTGCTAAGCATGCCTATTCTATTTTTATGCTTTTGTTCCTTCTTCTTGGGCTCTCATTACTACCCATAACCTCTCTGTATCCCTCAGTTATGTTCTTGTCAAATTATATTCTCTATCTTAATTATTTCTTTGCTTTCCAGGTTGATATTTATTTACACGATGCACCCATGTGTGGTGGTGTTATTGGCAGATATTACTATTTTTGGTAACTTTTGAGGTTCTAGCCCAGATACTCTTTTAGTTACTACCCAGTTTGAAATCCCAAGGGAGCTTTGAAATTATGGATACCTAGAACCTGCTTCATATACCACCAAAATCAAAATCACTAAGTACGTGATCCAACCATCGAAATTCTAAATTGTTGAGTGGATTTATCACCAATCAGCAAATTGGAAGTTGATGATCTGTATCACCTCAATGTTATAATTTTAACTGTGGAGAAAAAGGTTATTTAGAGGAAGTAGTGTCATGATGGATTAAGAAAAGAACTTTCTTTTCCCCAGGTGTCAATGACACAATTTCTGTAGGTACAAGATACTGTCTAGCTAAGTCCATTCTTATCTTTCTGCTTTATACATTTGATTTATGGGAACCAAACAAACTGTGCTTAGCAAAAGAAAATAGAAGACAGTGACAACTGTACCTGGAATTGTACCCAGAGAGCATATCCTCTGCTAGGAGCGTGAGGTGCTGTTTTATATTCTCTTATTCTTTGACCCCTTGTATTATATATATGTTAAATTCTATTATCATGGAGTATGAGTCTGAAGCTCAGAGATACATACATTTTATACAATTAGTTTCCAGATAGGAGCCAAATCTGTCCTCTGGTGTACAGCCTTAGATTTGTTATTACCTTTGAAGATAAAGGTCACTGCCATTGTCACTGTCGTCCCATTGCTCATCGATTTGCTTGAGCGGGCACCAGTAACATCTTCATTGTGAGATTTGTTGTTACTGTTTTTGGCATATTGAATACGCCACGGGTACCTTGCCAGGCTCTGCAGTGCGGGTGAGATACTCCTGGTAGTTTGCTGGGCTCTCCGAGAGGGGTGCAAGGCAAACACTCTACCTGCTGTGCTAATATGGTATTCAGACATGGCTTTCGGCTAAGGAACATTCAGGAAGAAATTTCACAGCATGCAACTCCCATAAAAACAATGCAACTCTCTTTAGCACTGACTAAAGTATTGACCCCTTTGAATAAGATGAGGTTTACTGTTGGACAAAATATTTCTGGATGCAGGTGGCGTTTTGAGTAATGACTTACTACGTAGAGTCTAGTATTTGTCTTACTAGGTAGAGTCTAGTACTTGTCTTCTAACAGTGGGTGAGGTGAAGGTAGGAGAATTGTAGATACACTCTCACTTCCACAACACAGCACAGTTCAGGGCTTATGGTTGGTATGCATGCATATATGACCCAAAGTTGTCTGCTGAGGGGACTGGGAAAGAGGCCATAGAACTAAAGAACATGAGTAGGGACATGAATATTTTGTGGTTAAGTAGAATATTCATAAATCCCATAGGACCTAAGAGCTTGTGGAATAAGAATCTCAAATAAAATAAGTAAAGCTGCTCCATTAGCACCACATATGCTATTGTGCGAGTCATACATGTTACAGAAAATGAATCCATTTAGCGTAGTAGGCATAAAGGACTTGAATCTTGGTGGAATCTACTACCCAATGGCTAAAAGGTACCCAGGAAAACTAGTATTGAAATATATTACCCTTGTTGACAGGGAGAGGCATTGAATGGGCACAGCAAAGGCATTATTCTGCAGACAAAACACGATTTCAGCACGTCTTTCTGAAGAAACAGTATTGACTTAAGACCAGATGCTTTCCTGAATTAGTTAGATAATGGAAATTTCAGTGTAATATAAAGTGTTTTCATCTACTTATAAAAAGTATTTTTAATAAAGAGCCAATTTTCTTTCTAGATTAAAAATGGGCCTTTTTCTATGAACAAAGATTGATAGCAGATTCCCTTCCTTCCCACCCCATATCATTCAATTCAATTTTATGACATCCATCTACACATACATAAACATTCAGCTTATTAACTTTTCTGGGAAGAAGTAGGTAAAACATTTACCTGAGACTCCAATTTGATTTACCATTGTGTCAACATGAAATGATATAATATGTATAAGCAGACCAAACTTTGCTCATAACTACATTGTTTTGAACCATATATATTACAAGACAGTTGTTGCTCTAGTTGGCTACCCATCACTCCCTCCCTCCCTCCCTCCCACCCTCCCTCCTTTCCTTCCTTCCTTCCTTCCTTCCTTCCTTCCTTCCTTCCTTCCTTCCTTCCTTCCTTCCTTCCTTCCTTCCTTCCTTCCTTCCTTCCTTCCTTCCTTCCTTCCTTCCTTCCTTCCTTCCTTTATTTTTCGATCAAATGTAGAGGTTCTCAGGGTTTACTCATGCATCTGCGTTCAGGTATTACTCCTGGAAGCTATTGGCGTGTGGTGCAAAGGATCAAATCCAGATCCTATATAGTACATAGGATCAAGCCTGGGTCAGCCGCAATGCAAGTATCCTTCCGGCTGCACCATCTTGATTCCAGATATCTGTTTCTAAGCTTATAATTTGTTTACAAGTTCATTGGCTACTGACTCTCATTAAAAAATCTAGAGACCATATAAATAAAATTTTTGAGTTTTGGTTTCTCTCATAAAAGGGAACTCTTTGGAGTCCTCATTCCCATTTGACCGAACTGGAAATAAACAACTACATGAGGTAACTTCGATGGCAAATGCATGCTCCTAACCCTAACTACTCTTATTCCTCTCAGCTCACCTCACTCATGTGCTTTTCATACTTATGTGTATGAACTTCAGAACACAGCTCAGATGAACTGAACTTACTGTATTATCCAGCCTCTGTGCGTCTGCTTTTTTTCTTTGGGGTCTGCTTAAGTTTTTCTTCTTTTCTCCCAGCGAGGCCTAAACTTCAAACTCCTTCACAATTGTCAGATGAATAATATAACTTCCATGTCTAGACTGTCATTACTTATGAGTCTGTCCTTCCTCTTCATGGGTTTAGTGAGTCCATGAGAGCACGTGTTCCCTTCTAAACTAGATTGTAAGGCTGGGGTGGTCTGAGGTCTGTGGCTGTTCGGAAACAACTGTGGGACATGAAATTGAGGACCTGAGGTGTGCCTCCAGAAACATCCAGAAAAACTACTAGACCTCAGTTTTACTGTCTCAAAGGGATGATTCTGCAACAATCAGAATAAGCTTGGAATTAGGCCTTTCCCAGTCAGGCCTTCAGATGAAAGCATATCCCCGTGAGCACTTTGATTACAGCCTTGTGAGGCTGCCAAGACAAGATCTGGTCAGCTGTGCAGGTTCCTGGACACTCGGATGTAATAGATGGGTGCTGATTTACGACAATACCCATGTGGGAACTTGTTCTGTGGTGAAGAATGTAGCACTATCATATCATTGCTCTTTGATTTGCTCAAGCGTGCACCAGTAATGTCTTGTTGTTAATGTTTTTGGCATAACTAATATGCTCCAGGTAGCTTGCCATGATCTGCCATGTGGGCGGGATACTCACAGTAACCTGCTGGGCTCTCCAAGTCGAAGGGAGGAATCAAAACCAGGTCAGCCGCATGCAAGGTAAATGCCCTACCTGCTGTGCTATCGCTCCAGTCCTGTGGCAAAGAATCACTGTCACTGTCACTGTCATCCTGTTGTTCATCGATTTGCTCGAGCGGACACCAGTAACTTCTCCATTCGTCCCAGCCCTGAGATTTTAACAGCCTCTCCTTACTTGTCTTTCCCAATGATTGGAGGCTTCTTTCAGGTCAACGGAATGAGACCTGTTATTGTTACTATATTCGGCATATCAAATACTAATAGAAAATAAGAGGAGAAAGGAAATAAAATTATTTCCATAGAAAAGTGATAAAATATCCCCAAACCTACTGACCTAAAATAATAATGAATTGGATCTGGAGCAATAGTATAGTGTAAAGGGCACTAATCTTGCACTCAGATGACCTGGATTTGATCCCCAGTACCCTAGGTGATCCCCTAGGCACTTCCAAGAGTGATCCCTGAGTGCAGAGCCAGGAGTAAGGCCAGAGCACTGCCAGATGTGGCCCCAAACCATAATAATAATAATAATAATAATAATGATAATAATGAATTATTTCCTAAAATTGGTTAACTGTTGAGGTGTTGGGGGATCAGTGATGAGGCTACATGCATTGAGGGGACTGGCTGCCTCATTCTCTCCAGGGTTTTTCTTCTCATGCTTTCTAACCTTTTAGGAATCATTGGTGGGTTCTTTCTTCCTAGTCTACCAATCTGGACTTTCCCCATTGTAACAACTGGGTTCCAAGAAAGGGAAAGCTGGAGAAAGTAGGGGAGAGGCCAGGGAAGCTCTTGTGGGTATCATTTTTTAAAGCTACCTACTCAAAGCAACTGCTTAATAAACCATTTTAGGATGAATGGGCAAAAGGAATGCATTATTGGTGATTTAACTATGAGTCTATGAAGGCGGCATCATGATTGCGTATACAATGTGTCCCTTGCCAGCTTTTTATTTCTTAGAGTAGAAATGAGGAGCTATTTATTCATTTATTGAATGCCATTTACTTTTGCATAATATTCACTGGTTAGTGGCTTAATGGCAGCTCTTCCACACTTAAAATAAAATATGAACTCCTCGAACATGAAAGGGACTCAGCCCAGAAATAAAACTGCCTACCTCTTAAATAAGAAAAATGGTCATATCTGCTATCTGTGCCTTCACTCTTCCAAGAGAACTAAAACAAAATTCATGAATGTACTGATCATTACCTTTTCTGATACACAAGGCAGAGAGGACCGAGCTGGATGGGTAAGAAAATGTTGCTGGAGTGATTTAATGAAAGGCTGGCAAACTATGGCCCGGGAGTAGTTGTCAACTTTGTGTGACCTTTGGGTTGTAAATGATTTTATTTTTAAGTGGCAAGGGAAAAAAAGGTGTTTTCTATTTTATTAAACCCAAGGAGAAGATATGCTATGGTACTTGGAAATTTCATGCAATTCAGATATCTTTGTAGATAAATAAAGCATTGTAACATAGCCATACCCAATTGTTTACATGTTGTCAGTGGCCAATGGCAAATTGAATTGTTGTGACAGATGCCATCTGGCCCACAAAGTCTGAAATATTTACTATTTAGCTCTGAAATAATAGGTTTGCCAAGTCCTGATCAAAAGGAGATTTGGAAGAAATTTAACATCAATCCATATATTGCTAAAAGTCCAAGATGCCTTTAGAATTTTATGAATGAGTTGAATTTAACATGAGTTGGTAGGGACAATTTGTCCCTTTCTTTCTATTGCTTTATTGCTACTTGATTAAATAGAACAGCCACACTAGTCAAAGGTGGAGAGTATAGGAGTGGGGGTGGAAATATTTCTCTTGATGCTATACCTGTCTATACTCCTTCATCAGGAAGTGATTCTTTCTCTTTTTCTGCCCTAAGAATTTATTTATTTATTTATTTGGCTTTTGGGTCACACCTGGCAGTGCTCAGGGTTTACTCCTGGCTCTGCATTCAGGAATAACTCCTGGTAGTATTGAAGATCATATGGAATATCAGGGATCAAACTCGAGTAGGCTGCATGCAAGGCAAGCACCTTACCATCTATACTATTACTCCGACCCCTGCCCTGAGAATTTTCTCTTTTCCTTTCTACTTCATCACTGCTTCTCTTGGGTAGGCCACAGAATGTGGGGACATGGTTGTTCAGAGATAGAGTATGCTGCAGTAATGTCTGTGGATTTACCTCAAGATCATATGTAACTGTCTCTTGATCTACTTTCATGGCTGTGACAAGAGCATGTGTCAGAGAGTCACCACTTTAGGATACTGGAATAGCAGAGGGAAAATTCTGGAGTTAGATCCCAGAAAGCCGGAGATTCCAAAGTTTTTATTTCTGTTAAAGGAATTGCTGTACTCCCCATCATTGAGTTCGGATCAACCCACCTGTGGGTGATTACTTTTACTCTGCCTTGCTGTCTACTTTTGGGTGGGTAGTAGAGGTACATGACAACTGGCAGTGCTCCGGGATTACCTCTGACTCTGTGTTCAGTGATCACTCCTAATAGTACTCAGGGAAGCATTTCAGTGCCAGAGTTCAAACCAGGGTTGGCTGCATGCAAGGCGAAAGCATTAACTCCTGTACTATCTCTCTGGCCCTCACTTTCTGCTTTAGAGAATGAGATTTGCTGGTTACAATCCTAGCAGAGTTTGCATCTTAAATTGTTTCTGTTGTCTAGGTGTAGAGTGTGGGCAAGGATCCTCTGCGCCTGCCTGATGTCATGGCACAGTGTGTCCTTGGTTGTCTGTGGAGAGCTGACCAGCAGCACTATAATGCTCATCTTATTGTCCTTCACTGAGTCTCCCACAATAATGGGGTTTTCCGTACCTACATCTATAAAATACAACTAACAAGAAGTAGTTCTTCATGAATTCGAGATGTCAAGTGCTATAGTAATTGTTTGTGTGTATATAATTTGCACAGAAACTCCACAGCAGGTCTCTATTGTTTTCTGTCCCTCCCAAATGAGAAAGCTGAGGCAGTAAGCACTACCTGACTAGTTCAGTTCTTGTAGCTATCAGGAAACGTAGATGACCACCCTGGAGGTGGAATTTGGAGACCATGCCTTGGAGAGATAGCATGGCAGGTAGGGTGTTTGCCTTGCATGTGGCCGACCTAAGTTCAATTCCTCCATCCCTCTCAGAGAGCCCAGCAAGCTACCGAGAGTATCTGGCCTGCATGGCAGAGCATTGCAAGCTGCACATGGAGTACTTGATATGCAAAAAATATTAACAAGTCTCACAATGGAGACATGACTGGTGCCCGCTCAAGCAAATTGATGACAACGGGAGGACAGTGCTACAGTGCTACAGTGCTACAGTGCCCTGAACTGGGAGGCAACACTTGGAAAGAATCAATGGCCCGAGAGCAGAGAGAGCAATGTCTCTGAGACAGGGCCTGGGAGCAGGAGTGAAGCGTTTTCTTGGAAAGAAAACAAAAGAACAACAGAATGTCAGAGGCTTGAGGATCTCAGGACCCTTTGAGGCTGCAGACAAAGAGCATCGGGGGCAAATGTGGTCCCAGGACGAGGTTGCCTCGGTATTATTAGCTGAAGGACTGGGGTCCTCAAAGGTGAATGAACTACTTCCATTACTGGCACGCTGTGTGCTTCATTGTCAGTTACCTTCCCAGCCAAGGAAGGGCCTGAGAAAGACACTCAGGACTCAGGGGCCTGAGGAGGGAGCAGTGCAAGGAGAGGTGGAACAGAGGCAGCTCCGGGTTTGGGGAAAGGAGAGTGGTTTGGGACACTGTTGGAGATAGCTGTCTTGTGAGCTGGGCCCTCTGGATCTCCAAACGAAGCCACTAAAGAACTCTCTTAGGGTTTTATTTAGGATGGTGAGAGTTTTAGATCTACCTGAGGGGCCTGGGTGCTAGTGGAAGGCTCAGGAAAACTCTCCGTTCTTCTCTCTCCCCCAGGTGTATGCCACTTTGGAGTGCAGAGTTTTTCTTTGTCATTAATATGGTGGAGCTGTCATGACTATAATAGTGTTAACATTTATGTTCTTTGTACCAAGTTACTGCACCTCCATACTACCAAACTGCCACGACACTCCACCACTGTCCTTTAGTCACTCCCAGTCCACCCACCTTTCCCTGCAGTCCCCCCAACTGAAACAGAGATTTCAAGCAGAATTGGGATTTATCCTTTTAAGAACCCAACCTTACATAATCTTAAGCAATTTGGAAGGAATTTTGCTTCCTCCGTCTCTCCACCCCCACCCCCTACATCCCCTTCCCTCCAAATACTTTGTTCCCTTGTCAGACTTTTAAATGGTTTTACAAAGCATTTCTTCAGCTTCCTTTTTGAGCCGGTTGAGAGGAACCAAGATTTATTGAAGAGGAAACAACTGGGAAGGAATTAAGGTCATGCTCTGAAAGAAAGTCCTCAAAGCACACCTTTCTCCACCAGGTCACCCCCATCCTGGCTCAGAGTGTTCCTCATTGCAGAGAACCAGATTAGAGCAGGGTATTGAGAGTTATGGGGGTTGTCAGCAGTCAGGGGAAGTAGAGGAATAGGGGTAACCATTTAGAAGGGGTGGTCATTCATTCCTCCAACAGATACTTCTTAAAAGCCCACTCTGTCTCAGACCGCTGCGTGAGAACCTAGGAGTAGAAGGTTGAAAAGTACATTCCAGGGAGAGATCCCTGAAAGCATATTGCAGACAAGTGAAAAAAAAGGCAAACAACTGGGTAAGTCTCCTGACTGAAAGGAGGGGCTGAGACAGGGAGTGGGGAAAGCCTCTCTGAGGAAAACCTGTGTGACTGGCATAGCTGGGCAGGGAAGGAGGGGAGGGATATGTTAAAAGGCCCTAAGGAGGTGAAGTTGGGTGGAAGGTGGCTGTAGTTGGTAGGACTGTCATGACCTGTGGGAGACCGGTAGGACATCAGGGGCCAGCTCCTCTGTTTTTTATTGGCAGAGAGGGAGCTTGGATTGTAATTTCAAGGTAGTGAGGAGCTTTGTGAGGCTCCTGTACAGAGGAGACAGGAACTGTTGCTTTCCAGAAGTCCTCTCTCACTTCCTCCAAGTATGGGGAGGTTCTGGGGGAATCGATGTCAGAGGTGTAAGGCCTGGTCTGTGGGCAGTTCTGGTGTTGATTCTCCTCATAACTGATAATAAAACCAGGGGCCTAAATATTAGACTTCTGTTTATTTCCTCTGACTGTTTCAAGAGACCCCTCTTTCTTACTACTCTTTTATTTCACTGTTCACTTGGTGGTCTCATTTCTCTGCTCTCTCCTTCTCTCCTTCCCTGACTGAAGTCACATGTTGGCCGGAAAGTTTTGGGTGAGTTTGTGTCGTGCTGTGTTCTTTAAAGGGAGATAAATCCTGAAGCTGTCTGAGGAAACTAGTAGGAAGGAACATTCATTTCTCCTGGTCAGTCAACGGTATGACAGGAAAAGACATTTCCAGTCACCGTGGTGAGCGCTAATGCAGCCTCTCCTCGCTGCTGAAGGGAGAGTTGAAACGGTTCGCTGTTTCATGGTTTATTTTTAATTACTTCTGCTGATATTAGACATTTTGTGAGTGTGACAAAGAGAACACTATGAGACAAGTTAGGAACAAGGTTCACTGAGGTGTGACTGCCTGCCACTGAAAAATCATGTCAGGGTTTAAGACCCTGCCCAGCCCTCCCTGTTCTGCCTCTATAAGTGCTTCTTTTTCTGGCCTCCATGTTGGGGGGCCTTTGGCCACCACCCAGGCACTACAATTTTCAGAAAGCAGTGAGAAGGAGAGTGCACCGTGCCTAGTGAACCCCACTGCCCTCCACAATTGGCTATCTAGGAGTCACTCATTAGTTCTTGGGCTTTCCCTATTATCATATTTCTCTGCATAATTGTTGCAGAGCTTTATTTGTTTGCTTGTTTGGAGGCATCTCCTGATGGTGCTTGGGGAAAATCAAACCCTGGCCTCCTACATGAGCTCCAGTATAGTGGACTGAAGACTGAAGATTTCAGCCTCTAACTACAGATTTTATGTCCAGATATTTGTGTGTGTGTTTGTGTGTGTGTGCGTGTGTGTGTGTGTGTGTGTGTGTGTGTGTGTGTGAGAGAGAGAGAGAGAGAGAGAGAGAGAGAGAGAAAATGGGGTGGCATCATTTATATGAAGTTTTACAAAGACAAACATGCCACTATCACTTAAAAACAGGTCACAGTGGTTATGTGATGGTGATGATTACTCAGTCAAATATGGTGCTTGCTTCAGTTCATTGAGTTCTTAGGTCTTCATAGGTAAACACTTCTATGGCCATTCTCTTAACACGCAAGGAACTCAAGCTCTTGGTCATCGTCACTGGACACAGAGCCCCTAACCATGAAGCATGGCCCAGGGGTGGGAGGGGAAAGGGGGGCGGGATGTTGTCTCTGATCTTAAGCCACATCCCCAAGCCACCACATCCTGGGGCACTGGGCTTTGGAGGACTTAGTAAAAATGGTTCCTGGGTTTCATTCCCTGCAGGCTCCGCCTTGAGACTGGTGTTGAGACCACTCAGAGAGCATACTCTGCGTCTCAGTGTTCTGAGGTTTTTGTATGTGCGTTCCCAGGCTTATTTACACTGGAGTGAGTTGAGAAATGCCACTCAGCACAGTTATAGCCTGGACATCAGGCAATGACCAGTTAAAGGCAAAACCTTATAGTTATTGTAACAGAGACAGTTAAAAATGATGGAACCAGGAATGAGTGACCTCTGCCCACATCCTCCCATGTTTCCAGCATCTCAGCAGTCACACTCACAAGCTATCTCAGTCTGGTGCCAGATAATCTCATCAAGGGCCATAGTCCAGAGACTCATTGTCCTTCTCTCTCAGGAGAGAGCGTAAAACTACACTGACTACACTGCCATAGCCATGCCTCCAGACCTCAAGTCAGGCTGTTTCATTTGGGGTGCCCCAGAGAGGGGGGCAGGTGAGGCCCTTTCCCACCCCAAGGGACCCAGTCCCGGCCTCTGAAAACCTTCAAAGCTCATAGAACTCAACCTCCACCAGGCTCACAGCAGCTCTCTACAGACTCAAGTCGAGCCTCACCCACAAGTTAACCTATTCCTGGACATCTCATATCTCACGCCACTCATACTCCAAAAGCAGTGCTCCACATTTGATGGGGTTTAAAGTAGAAGACAATCAACCTTAGAGGGAAATATATTTTTACAGATATATATATATATGCATATATATGTAAGCACACAAGGCTCAATCGTTAACAACATATTAGTAATCTCTTATAGAGGGCTTAATGGTCCTTGGGTGAAATGAAACAATCCTCACACACTCTTCTCTATGAAAAGCTTTCGGAGCATTTTCAGTGGTTTATTCATAACAAACAGTACAAAATAAATTATTTCGGTTCGGGGCCGGAGCGATAGCACAGCGGGTAGGGCGTTTGCCTTGCACGCGGCCGACCCGGGTTCGATCCTCGGCATCCCATATGGTCCCCCAAGCACCGCCAGGAGTAATTCCTGAGTGCAAAGCCAGGAGTAACCCCTGAGCATCGCTGGGTGTGACCCAAAAAGCAAAAAAAAATAATAATAAAAAAAAAATAAATTATTTCGGTTCTGCTTTGGGGCAGGGGTTGGGCTTTGGGATGGAAACATCCAAATATGATGGTGGGAAGGTGTAATGGTGGTAGGATTGGTGTTCAAATATTAAATGTAATCAAATATTGTGGACAATTGTATAAAATTATAATAAAATTTTTTAAAAAAGAAAACATAGTTACTAAGGGAAAGGGGGATGGAAAGAAAGGGTAGAGGGTGATCGGCTCAGAGAATCCTATGCTTGTATATAGATAATGGAGCTACAACCTGAAATTCTAGTTTTGAAAATAAATAATAAATCAAAATTTTAAAAAAAGAATAATTATGAGGAATCTTGGAACTGGGATGGCTCACGACCCAAGTTGTTGAGGAGTTGGTGATAATAGAGGGCATATATACTTCCTTGTTCTTCATTTTTTGAAACTTTACAATGGTTTTACAGTAAGCACATGGAGGGTTTGTGGTGAAGTTTCTGTATATCACCCACAATGATCATGAACTGGCTTATGAAGATGGAAGTGCTATTCCAAGCACCTTGTGACATGCAGATTTACTTTGGTATGGAGCTGAAGGACCAGGACCACTGAGTCTTAAGGTTGGTTTTTCCCCTGGGACAATGCCCAGCCCTTACACAGTCAAGTCTTTTCCTCCTTTGAAGGATGGCTGCTACCTCTCCACTTTCCCCCACCACCAAACCTCAGCAATTTATCCCCCATGTTTCAGTGTTTACAGGATTTGATGTGATCTCCTAACTAGATTGACTATCCTACCCTTTCACATCATCCCTGTGCAGGCACAGAACATTTCTGTGTTGGAGGAGATCTACCTTCAGATCCTTGTCCTTATTTTAGAGGTCAAGGGAGCTTAGCTTAGAGAAGCAAATAGCTGTGATGGCCTAGATACAGAAACCATGTCTCATCTATTGGCTTCAATATGGTATGATTGTCTTGTTTGTGGTTTTTTGGGGATTGTTTGTTTGGTTTTTGTTTTTTTAAGGGGGGTGATTTTTATTTTACTTAAATGACATAAAGAGTGATCTGAAAATTTTGGGAGGTGGCCTGAGGGTTTGAGCCATACCCAGTGTTATTCAGGGACTAGTCCTGACTATGTCTAGAGGTCACTTATGGCATTGGTGTGGGGGCCATCCATCCATGGAGCCAAGGATTAAATCAGAGCCAGCCACAGGTGGGGAAAGTACCTTAACTCTTGTACTGTTTATTTGGCCTCATGATCTCCCATGGATCCCCCTTGAGAGTTCCATCTTGTCAAAAGCATATTGGAAATAAAAATAAATCTTGGTACAGAAACACACGAGGAACAACAACAACAAAACAATCCATCAAATAATTGTTAATGCTAGATGAAGAAAAGAGAAGACCTGGGATTCTTGGAGGTGGAAACTGCAGGAAGGTGTTACTGTTTTTGCAGTTGATGGAGCAGATGGGAGACAGGAGATGAGAAGGGAAGAAGAGATTATGGAGACTTGGAAGCTGGCAGTCTAAATCTCTGGAAGTGAACTGGATGTGAGAGGATGCACTGCCCGCAGGTGCTGGGTCTCTGAGCTCCTCTCGCAGGTGAAGGGTCCTGGGAGCCAGAGCTTGGACTTTGGAAGAGTAGAAGGATATGATGGCATCAAGTCCATGAGTCTTAGGGACACCGCAAGTAAGATTCATTCCTGGCTGCAGGGATAAGTGGTCATATCAGGGGGGGAAACCTTGCTAGAATCATGGCAATTAGGCACCAACAGGAGGCAGACAAAAGGGTACAAGTCCCCTCTCTTCCTTCATCCTTACAGCCTCACTAGAAACGGCTGGCAGAGCAAAGGTGTGGTGTGGAGAGCCCAGCCCCATCCCACCAAGCCTCGGGACTTTGGGGCTCAGGCACATTGCGTTATTATCAGGCACACTCAGGAATAACTGGAAGCTAGCTGAATAAGTTTGACATTATTTGAAGGCTAATGACATGCCAACTTCCTGATTCCTGGATTTTAATTTTTCATGGACAATTGAGTGGGGCTCTTGGGGAGGTAAGGCTTTTTGATGGAGAGAAAGGCTGGGCCCTGGATGCTGACAAATCCATGTTGCCCGCTGGTGAATTGGGACTCACTCTACACCCCATGCCCTGTGATTTGGAATTGGCAACAATGTCTTGCTGCCAAACTCTGCTCTGGGCCCAGAGTGGGAAAAGTACAAGGTGCTGCATCATCATCATCACCATGGCTGCCAGCCATGGAAATTGTTAAGGTCCCTCAGACACAGTTAAAATGTAGTCGTGCTGGATGAATTCAAGATGGTGTAACAATATTTTTTTCAGATGTGGAAAATAGAAAGTGCTCTTTCCCCCTTGAATATGGATTAATCTTATGTGATGTCTTGGTTGACTTATAAGAAGATTAAAGTATTGCACTGCATTTAAAAACATCCCAGGCCTTTCCTTTCACCTGTTCCGTGAATAAATACATCGGCAGTACCCTTTTTAACTTACATTTCTCGCACCAATCAAAACATACTGAGTTGTGATTCATTTAAAAAAGTTTTAAAATAAATAAATAAATAAATAAAATTTTTAAATTTTTAAAAAAGAAGATAAAAAACAAATAAAAACAGACTGAGATGTATTTTACTATTACATATCATTAATTAAGAATACATACTAGCTAATGTTCTTCAATATATACGTGCAGTCTGTATATCACTGTGAAAGGCAAACAGGAGATTTTGAGAATCCCTTTGCTTTTCTGTTTGTTAGACCTGTTCTAGAGTGCCAGTCAAGGCTGACTTCATGGTGGGTGTTCAAGACTCTTTTTGAACTGGATGGCCCTGGCAAGTGTTTGGATTTCCATGTGCTATAGTTTCATTATCCAGGAAATAGGGGAGGGGGCAAGGACCATGCCCCGTGAACAAGGTTTTTGTGGGTAGCAGAAGAGTAGAAGTCAGAGTCGAATAGTCAGTGGCAGAGAGAAAGTGGTAGGATGTTAATAATGGAAAGGAGATTTTGGTATGTAAGAGTCTAGGTTAGGCAGAGATGTCTTCAGGCAGCCTCTGTTCTGGGAATTCAAAACAGGATCTGGACTTGTAACTGGCTTGGGGTTGCATGTTAATACCTGAGAGGAGTTGGAAGTGCTGAATTCTTCAATGCAGAAGTCTTGTATTATATTCTGACTTCCTGTGCTCCCTTCCTGGCACTGCTTTCTCTTCCTCTGTGGCTTGCGTTTCCTATTTATGAGAGACAGTGATTGTGAACAGGTAGGTTCCAGGTGTCCCCAAACTGAAAAGTGCTTCTAGGGAGATCCAGGTGAAAACAGGCTGAGTGCATGGTGTATGTGTATTATCACATCAGGGCACCTCTAGGCCCTTTCATTTGGGAGCAGCACCGAGCGGCCTGGAGAAAGGGGTAGAGCACACTGGAAAGGTGTCTGCTGTGATGGGTGTTAGGGGCCTGGAGAAGAAGAGAAATTGGCTTTGAGAAATCAGCTCTGCTCTTCTGTCCTTGGTCACTTTCAAACTTCACATGCATTTTAATTGAATCATGTTTCTTTCTCATTCTCAGATTTGTTTCATCAAAAACATTGCCTATTCTCCACACAGCACCCACAGACACAGGAAACTGGATAGAGATGAGCTGACTGAATCCCCAAATTCTACTGGTTTCCTGCTCTGTACCAGAGTCAGGTGAACCCCAGAGAGAGGTCCCAAGACACAGCCTCCTCTCCTCCTCACAACCCAAGGCTCTCAGGCATGTGGAGCACACAGCCATCTGAGAGTATGGAATTGCCAGTCCCATCCCCTCTATCTCAGATATGTTGCTTCCACATGTCCACCTTTCACTCTCACTTCCTTCTGATCGTTACCCAATGTCTTTTCAATGAGATCTTCACTGATAACCTAATGTCAAGTTTCCCCCTGGTTCTAGCTCCAGCCAACTTAGCGACTGCTTTCCTGCTTTCCCATCTTAGAACTCGTTAGATCTACTTGGCAAGAAAGTCAGCTGTGTCTTGTATCCCATGTATTAGATCCTGGATACTATGAGACAAGTCACCACATCTCCCTTTTCCATGGAATTGTCCCAAGGAAATAGCCAGTTCCCAATGTACAGGCCTGCCAAAGAGACTTTCAGAAGGAAGGAACCATGCTAGCCTAGCACTTGCCTGAACATTTTGTGAGAATCATCTTATTTGATCCTCTCAGTACCTTTAGGTGTAGTTATGTATATTCTATTCCTTTCATCAGCAAAGAAGCTGTCTTAGAAGCAGATTAAATTACATTGCTAAACAGTTGTCCCTTTAACCTCCTCCTGTACCCATCCTGGTTATAACCCTGGAAGACACAGCCTTACGCTTCCATACTGAGCTTATCTGGGGAGGTAGAGCTGCAATGTAGTTTGGGGTCATAGTAAAGTTTTCCAGGTGATGGAAATTTCCAGAATCTTGAATATCTTGGCAACTCCTTATACAGTGTTTTTGATGGATGATGGGTAATTTTATCTTGGCAACATTCATTTTCTCTAGTAGACATTATCAGTACGGTAGAATTTGAACAAAGTCATATGCAGAGTAATTGCTCAAGAAGCATTTGTAGAAGAAAAGAAAGAACAGATAGGTTTAGGTCACAGCAATGTTTCTGTATTATGCCACCTTTGTAAAGTCTCTGCTTCCTAGTGTTTTAATGTCACCTACAAAGAGAAACAGCTTTCCCTTTTAACTTCATCCCCTTAGCTCAATAGGAAGAATCCCAACCCAAACCTGACATTTTTTAAAATCTCCTGACATCTTTTGTTTCACTTTTACCATTTTCCATCACCTTCATCATAAGAGGTGTTTTTGTTAAAATGAACTTTATTGATAGATAAGTACCATTATGCCTCACAAATGAAGTTTTTTTCCAGCAATCTTTGAGAAACCCAATCTTCTCACTGATCTGATCCTTGTAGATTATCTTCTTCAAATATCATGTGACACTCCAGTGCCACATGATTTTGACTATTGATGTTATCTGCCTGACTGCCCTCACTTTAATCATACTTGCGGGAAGGGAGACAGTTTATAGTGACTGTGTGCTGTTACTGCAGCCCAGGCTGTTAGGCCCTTCACACAGCTCCGAGCCTCCCACAAGAGTTCGCTCCTTCCCAAGATCTACACATTAAAGTTGACTTTGGTTCACTGCTTGCTGCTCTATAATGTAATAAAGATTTTTGTCCTAGCCTCTTCACTCCTCAGGGATTCCTATCTAGGAAGTAAAGCAGCTGATGGTGGTGACTAATGGGGCCTCTTTGGGGAAGACTTGTATAAGCTGCATGTTAACTGTCCAGCAGGAAGCCTGCTGCCTGAGAGGCCTTAATAAAAAAGCAAAGAGGCCCATGTGGAAATCTGCTGCTGGAATGCAAACAGAAAGGGAGATGTGCAGGGTAGTTTAGCTAAATGGCCTCAGAGCCTCTTGGGCCCACATAGGGATGTATTTCCAAGGTTCCCTGTGATTTGGTGAAGGGTAATCTAGCTGGTGTGATAGCACAGCAGGTAGAGCATTTGCCTTGCACGCGACCTACACGGGTTCGATTCCTCCATCCTTCTCAGAGAACCCAGCAAGCTACTGAAAGTATTCTGCCCGCACAGCAGAGCCTGGCAAGCTACCCATGGTGTATTAAGTATGCCCAAAACAGTAAAAACAAGTCTCACAATGGAAGACGTTACTGGTGCCCACTCGAGCAAATCAATCAGCAATGGGGTGACAGTGATACAGTGATACAGTGAATCTGGCTGGAACCTGAATCTGGTGCCTTTTTGAATCAGAGGCTTGAATTGTTGAATTGTATAGAACTACTCCTTGCTTTTATAATTCTGACCCTCTAAAACCTCAGAACCCATGAAAAGTTTTAAAGCTTTTAAGATTTAGATCATGTTAATTTTGTTTCCACATGATTTTTTTTTTTTTGGTGCCTCAACAGGAAAGAGACAAGCAGTGATGATTTAAGCATTTCAGACCATTTAAAGTTCAAAGTTGGTCTGTCTTCCAAAGGAAAGATATCTGTAGGAATCAAGAGATTGTAGCAAGTATTTCTCACACCCCCCCACCCCCACAGGATAGTCATATTGACCCTCCTAAAAATAGTGGTTCATTCCCTTCCTCTGGATTTGGAAAATGGCTGACCATGAACTCTTTATATTGAAAAAGAAATATGCCAGCCTGGGGTTGATTCCGGCACCACCTATAGTTTTGCAAGCCCTACCAGGAGTGATCCCTGAGCACAGATTCAAAGAATATGTCCTGAGCAGTAAGTGTGGCAATCTAAGTCCCTTTTCCAAAAACAACTTCTCTTTAGAGTCACCCTTAACTAGGAATGACAACTGGACCTCTGGTTTTAAGAGAAAGTGATGGACTGTGGCTTCCAGAGCCCTGATCTCTTTCTATTCCTCTCTTTTCTAGGCTTAAGAATTAAAACTTAAGAATTTCCTTCTTGCTGCTGTAAGTTCAATAGACCTGTTAAAAATCTTATATAGGAGACTCTTTTGGCCTTTAAGAAATTCCTAGAGAATTAGGCCTATGGCTTGTACAAACGTATTACACGTTCTGATGTGAGCTGTGGTCGAAAAATATATATAAATATTAAAAAATATTAAAAATTTACATCTTTAATGATACTTCCTCTATCTACTTATCTCTTACATTAAAATTTCAGAGTACCTTTTATTTTCCTTATTGACACATACAATTAGATGTTTACTGGGAGGGTTACTTGATTAATATCTTTTTTTCACAGTACAACTTCCATGAGGGCCATATATTGGTCAGTAGTTGCTTATCTATGAGCTTTAGGAAGCTAAGCCTGTTGATCAAAACAAAGACCAAGCTCAAGTGAGTTTTTAAGTCTTGACATTATCCAGCAGGTAGTAGGAAAAAAGGGCATGGCTGTGAGAGAATCGAAGGGTCTAGGAGATCTTTTTTGACATGAACAGTGAAAAGTTCCCATCGGGTACAAATGGTGGCTTCCTCTGCACCTCCTTTAGCAATAGGCCACACACCTTGTCCATATCTGGATCCCGTCCTTGTTGCACCAAACTCCAGAGAGCATAACCATGTGCTGTGCTGGTCTTGCCTCATGGCACAAATCAGTGTTTGTGTTTGGCTCTTCACCTGAACATCAGTGCTGTTCTGGTCCACATGGCAGGTGTGTTTGGTGGATATTGTAAGTGTACTTAGGAGATACATGGAAAGTAAATATTTTCTCATTGTTGAGTAAGGAGTTCTAGTGGGATTAACCTAGAGTTAGAAAGTTTTTTATTTGGGTGTTCAACTTGGTCTTGAGCTATTGCAAACAAGGCACTCATTCTCTCTGAACTTCTAATTTGTAAATAGGGCAGTAACAGACCACCAGTAGCTTCTCTTTAGTTTCCATACAAGAACCATGAGAAGGGGCCCTTTGTGGTACATGGAGCCAGTGAGGAAAATGAAACTAAACTTTTGAGGAAGAATAACTGAATGAGGCAGGATCCCTGAAAAAACCTAGATGGAACTTTTGATCTGTAACTATAAAAACATTTGAGAGGAGTCCTGGAGGCCTTCCTGGGTCGCTCCCTCTTTGCTTGAACTGTAGCCAGTGATTTTTATCAATGTACTCTTACATTTGTGCTTATGACTGATCACTCATTTCCCTTTGCCTTCATGACCTGCTCACAGTGGGAAGCTCATGGCCTCAGAGTCTGTGAGCCAAGAGAGTAGTGGCTTGTTTCTAAAGAAAACGCAGCAGTCCTGTGGCCCTCAGCCTCATCTGGACTTGGAAGTGTGACGTATGTGTCCATCCCTCACATCACCGCTGTGTCTCTGTAGCACTGTAGCATTGTCATCCCATTGTTCATCAATTTGCTCGAGCGGGCACCAGTAACATCTCCATTGTGAGACTTGTTTTTACTGTTTTTGGCATATCAAATACACCACGGGTAGCTTGCCAGGCTCTGCTGTGTGGGTGGGTTACTCTTGGTTGCTTGCCGGGCTCTCTAAGAGGGATGGAGAATCGAACCCGGGTTGGCAACGTGCAAGGCAAACACCCTACCTGCTGTGGCTATTGCTCCAACCCTCTGTGTCTCTAGGCCTCTAGAATTTATCTTGGCAGTGACTTGACCTTCAAGGCACCTAGACTTTGATCAACCTGTGACAGGAGGTTTGTGCAAAAAAACCTTCCCTGGTTTTCTTTCTTCCCTTCTTTCTTTTTAAAACATAAATGGATTCTGGAATTGATCCCAGATAATACATCTGCCTCTTAATTTCACTTCAGAGGGGCAGGATGACAAGAAAGGCGATGAAGACAACTAAATGCATTTATGATTTATGCCCCCTGTGATAAATCAATGGATGATTTCTCCCCAAAATGTGGTCACTGCCTGGTTAACTCATACCAGCTGAGACATCTGTGAGATACATCATCAGGGAGGCTGAGTTCCCTTCTTGCCATGTGTACACCAGGCCTTGAACCCAGCACCCCAAGGATTGGGATTTGAACCTGGGAGAATTTGGGAAGATGACTATCTCACTGCGCCCTGTGTTTCTCAAGTCTGTGTTTCCTTCCTCATGGCTCGATGGTGCTGTTGTGTTCAGCCTGTCCTTGGTTCATCTCCAGCATTCCTTTCTGTGCTGGCCTTCATGTGTGGTGAGTTAGATTTTTCCACTCCCTAAAGGTGATTTGATCAGGCTAGTTCTCACCAGAGTCCCTCAAAGCAAGTGCAGAAAGTGGAAAATCACATTAACTCTTTCATTAACTCCAGCTGTCTGAGCTGAATCCGAGATGGCAAAGAGGTTTTGTTTCAAGTGCCAGTTCCAAGCCTTTGGAGGTGGCTCTCTGGAGTGCTAACTTGGGAAGGAATGAAGGGCCCATCTGTCTGGAAAAGGGACCAGGCTCTGACCAGGGACCAATATCTGTTCAAGCAGGCTAGGGTGGTCTAGGCAACATGTTTGCCACCCCTCTGCTCTGTGGGACCGTAATTCCTAAAAGCCCAGCCTTGCCTTTCTGAACTTGGATAGCCGTACCTATATATTCCAAAAGAGTCTGTCATTAGACATTTTTGAAAATTCATTAAACTGTGTTTTGGTTTTTTGGCAATCACATAGCAGCTAGAAGGCTTTCCACCCCATCATTTTTTTTAAAGCATCATCTGAAGCTAATTTATCCAAAACCGAATTGTGGTGGGGGTGGGGGTACGAGTCACATTCATTTTATAAGTTACCTGCACACGAAGCTGCCTAGTTCTGCCTCTCATTTCCCTCCTGTTGAAATATCCCTTTGTTCCTTCATCTTTGCTTTTCTGTACACACAACGTTGAAAAATTCTCAGGAATGAGGTTTAAAGGGTCAGGCAAGCTGATTTTTTCCACCTTCACTTTGTTTTTAAAGGAAAAAGTACCAAAGCTGTTTCCTGGGTCCAGGCAGGGTGATGAGAGCTAAGATACATGGGAAAAGGCAAAGCAGGAGGGTGCAGATTGGCGTGTTCTTTTATAGAGTAGAATGCTGGAATTCCTCGTCAGGGAAAGCTCAGCCAAGAGGGAGGGCTGGAGACAGTTGTTGGCTGTGGGCTGAGATATCTGAGGTTTCAACTAAACTGGAGCTGTGACCAGATTTTCCCCATTCCACAAAGACAGTGTAGGTGAAGGAGAGAGCTAGCCTGCTCGGAAATGTTGTTCACATGACATCTCTGCTGATACTCACGTACCATTGTCCCCACCAGACATAATATTCCTGCAGCTGTGTTTCTGTAGGACAAAGGAGACATCTAATAATATATCGGGCTGATCTTAGCTGCCTTTTATCCAGCAAGGCCACAAGAGAGAAATATATGCTCTACCTTTATGTCACCCAGTTGTCCTAATCAGTAGCCACTGCTGTGAAAATGACTTGTCTTGTTTGGTTTCTTTCTGTCAGGAAGCCATAAATTCAAAAGGAGCGCTGTAGATTCTGCTTAATGCCAATGTGAAATCTTCACACATTTTTGTTGGATATTACATATTTAGTTGACTTCTCAAAGGAGTTCTAATTATGCCTATTAAATAAGCTGGAGATAATGAAATGCATTCATCTCTCTGGCAGTCCGTCTGTCGCTTCGTACTGAGCTCCAAGTCCATCCTCTGGGGTTTGCCTTCTAGCTCACTGAACAAAGCTTTATTTACTGTCACAGATCTTGGAAACGAATTACAAAGTTGTTCTATGATGCCCTTTTTAATTCCCTCTTAGGGAAGCTGTTTTCCTTAGCTCCATATACTATGGAAATGGCCATGTATGAAGGAGCTATGCTCATTCCATAAGATAAAGATTCCCCCTAAAAATGCATTGCTACTCATAATACCACAAGCTAACAAACAAAGGAAGAGAATCATGAAAAGGTCAAAAGGGTTGAGTTCCTTTACACTACAATTCATTATCCCCATCATTAAGTACTTAGCAATAGAACTGGAGAGAAGAGTTGCCAAGAGTACCTGGATGTTGAAGCAGGTATGTCTTAGGAAAAAATGGATAAAAACTGAACCAGGAAAAGATAGAGATAGAAAAAAACTAACCCAGAAAAAATAAAAAACAACAACCTGCATTTAGGTATGTTATTCTTTTTATATTTGTTTGGCAAAGAAAATGATGAGATGCTGAAAGTAGATAATGGACCAAACATGATGACCTCTCAGTGTCTGTGTTTCAAGCCGTAATGCCCAAAAGTAGAGAGAGATTATGGGGAATATTGTCTGCCATGGAGGCAGGGGGAGGGTAGGAAAGGGGGGGTATACCCGGGATATCGGTGATGGGGAATGTGCACTGGTGGAGGGATGGGCGTTTGATCATTGTGAGATTGTAACCCAAACATGAAGGCTTTTATCTCACGGTAATTCACTAAAATAAAAAAAAATTAAAAATTAAAAAAAAGATGATGAGAAAAAGGAAACTTTTTTCTAAAAATTTATTTGTTAAAAAGAAAGTCAGGATTCTTTTTAATGCTCTATAGACAGATTCTCAATAAAGAACTTTAAAGACACACTGAAGTTTATAGGGGGAAATTTGACTTAAAGGATATTAGAAGAAATGTGTCTATAAGAAATCAGGTAAAATGTATTAGATATTTTAATAGCATTGGAGTCTGCACAAGGCTGTTTTCACTCGGGGCTCCCCAGAGGGGGCGTGTGAGAACCCTCCCTGACCTAAGGGACCCAGCCCCATCAACCAACCTCCACTACCCAACTGCTGCCTTGCTCCAGGCCACTTTCTGGACACATTATAAGACACTTCCTACCCATTTTCCATAATTACCACACCATATTTGATGGAGTTCAGACAGTAGGCAACAAATCATAGAGTAATATATACACATATGCATATATATATACATATATATATATATATATATATATATATATATACACACACACCTCTTGGAAAGCCTGGCATGCTACCGAGAGTATCCTGTCTGCATAGGCAGAGCCTGGCAAGCTATCTGTGGCGTATTCAATATGCCAAAAATAGTAACAATAGGTCTCACTACCCTGACCCTGAAAGAGTCTCCAATTGTTGGGAAAGACGAGTAAGGAGAGGCTGCTAAAATCTCAGGGCTGGGAGGAATACAGATGTTACTGGTGCCCTCTCGAGTAAATCAACGTGCAATGGGATGACAGTGATACAGTGATTGATAACTAAGCAAAATTAGAGCAAAGCTCTGACTAAACTTGCCCCCCAGCCCCCAAAGTAGCTCGTTCCTTATCACATTAGTCAAGGGAATTGAGTCCAAGAAGATCATTTGGAGTGACCTTTATGGAGTATTTCAGCCTCAGTTTTTGCTTTTGATAATAAAGATGACTTTATAAAGAATAGATCTATCTAACCCGATTGCTCACATAGCCACAGAGAAAATGCAGGAATGCCCGCTGATTTTTCTCCTCCAGTTAAGTAAAATCAAGAATCTCCTCAGCTATGGGCACCAAACCCAGTTCTGCTGTTGCTGTGAAATCAGTCTCCTTCCGAACTGCATATAGAATGTAAGGCCTGCAATGATGTAAAACCATGTCTTTCTGTGTCAAAAGATAAATCTTGTTTTTATGACATGTGATGCAGGGTCTCTTGGATACCACCTGGCATTATGAGGGCAACCTGGCCTTACATTATCAACAGCACAGTTGGAAATACTTTGTGCCATCAAACACCTTCCATCTGGTCCAACAGCTGGGATGCAGAATCCTTACAAGAACATGTCCATGTAGTTGGTGGCTGAATTCCAGTGGGATATCTGTGGTTATTTCTATGGCTCTAGGTTAAATTTTCCTACAATCAAAAGAGCCATTTATGAATTCTGTTGGCCAAAGTTTAGTTTGTTCATGTTTTCAGCAGAAGCAACTCATTGTGGTTTAAATTCCCAAAGATAAGGTCCCCTTATGTGAGACACTTATCTCCATTCTGGCTGGCATAACAACACAATGGCTGCATTGACATTATTCCTACCACCTCCCAATCCCCCAGCTCCAGCCCCTGAATCGGATACTTCATTAATAAGATACTTGAAAAGGGCTCTACCTTGAAATATTTTTTTTCCAAACATAGTTTTGGAATCCTAGAACCAAAAGATTGGTCACTGTCATCCCGTTGCTCATCGATTTGTTCGAGCGGGCACCAGTAATGTCTCTCATTGTGAGACTTGTTGTTACTGTGTTTGGTATATCCAATACATCACGGGTAGCTTGCCAAGCTCTGCCGTGCGGGCGCTATACTCTCAGTAGCTTGCCGGGCTCTCTGAGAGGGGTGGAGGAATCGAACATGGGTTGGCCGAGTGAAAGGCAAACGCCCTACCGCTGTGCTATCGCTCAGGGAAAGATGTGGCTTGCTTTTTGAGAGAAAATTGTGACATCTGCAGGTAGCACTGCACTGTAGCATGGTCCTCCCATTGTTCATTGATTTGCTCCAGCGGGCACCAGTAACATCTCCATTGTGAGACTTGTTTTTGGCATATCGAATATGGGTAGCTTGCCAGGCTCTGTCCTGCAGGCGGGAACCCCTCGGTATCTTGTCAGGCTCTCCGAGAGGGATGAAGGAATCGAACCCTGGTCAGCCTCATGCAAGACAAACTCGGACAAACGCGCTACCTGCTGTGCTATCCCTCCAGACAGCTGCAGGTAAATTTTGTTTTGTTTTATGCTAATTGGATCCACAGTGTGATGTAAGGACAGGGCTGGGAGGAAGAAGCAGCAGAACAGTTAGATGCTGTCTATCGTGTATACATCTGCAAGTGCTCTGGTTAAATGAACATATTTTCATTTTATGTCTTTTTCTTCAGAGACAACATCCTTACTGGACTTTTGAATCCTGAAAAATGTTACGTTATCAAGGACTGCTTTCTACTAAGTTACAAGGAGAGGCACAGTCTAGCTTGTTGAAAAATTGTAATAAATATTTGCACTGTGCATTTAAAGTGTAAAATTTGGCATTTTGGAAGATTGTGTCTTATATATCAACTTGAGATTTGAAAAAACAGATTTACACAAAGAATCTTCTTGTTCAAAATTGCAATTTACTATGTAATTTTAACTAATTGTTATGTGATATTTAATACAAATCTGCATTTTAATAACAAATATCATCCTTAGACCTCAGGATCCAAGGTTACAAAAGTAAGTCCTTGGAGTGTGGAAGAGAATGCATTAAATATTATTAAAAGAGGTCTAATAATAAAAAGTGGGTCAATCACACATCCAGTGCCTTGAATTCCTATCTTTTTCCATGCTGCATCATTAGCATGTGTCTAAGAGACAAAAGTCCTTAGCCTTCATTCTCCGTTTGCACAATAATATTTAATCAAGTGTGAACAGCTTGGCTGTGTCTAAGCGGCCAGGATCTGCCCGCAGGAATGCTTCTAGGATGACTGGTTCTTACACAGGGACTAGAATGAGGAAGTTGACTATGGATAAGGAAGCATCCCCAACCTTTTGCTGTGCCTAATTATCATGACAAAAGCTCCATCACTGTTTATGCAGTCTTATCCTTAGGTGTAGAAATGCAGCCCAAGCTCACTATTTGCATTTGCTTTATGTCACAGGAGTGCATTGTCTTTCAAATTAAAAACAAAATCACTCTGTTCTTTCTGGTGTTACAAAAGTAAGCTTGTCACTGAACCTGCACAGATATTTCTGGTTGGCCATTTAGGTGACCACTTAAGCCACTGGACACCAGCAGCAAGGACAGTGGAAGAGAACACATCCAACTGATAAGAAGCTATCCAAGTGTGTGCTTGCAGGTGAGGTTCCTGTAAGACTGCAGTCTTCCTCCTCCCTGTAGGCCTCCTGAGGTCTGGCAATTAGCTTCTGAGATCTGGCTTTACTGCAAATGTGGGCCTGTTCTGCTCCAGGGAGCACCCTCATCTCCACAGAGGTCATTTGCAATGACCTCCCCACCATTGGTTTGTCCTTTCTCCCTTGCCACACACACACACACACACACACACACACACACACACACACACACACACACACGGAAGAAAGAGCGAGAGAACAGGCTCGAGTGGTAGAGTACATGCCTAACATGTGCAAAGCCCTGAGTATGATCCCCAGAACCACATGCACACCTGAGCAGAGGCTCCAACCACTGCTGGAGATAGCCCCTATAAAACACACACACATACACCACACACATTTAAGTCAGGCATTCCTTGACTGTGTCCTGTGCTCCAGGTCTCCTGTATTCTTCTCTCAGACCTTCCACATGGGAGGGAAGTTTTTTTATTTCCATCTTGTTATAGTATAGATAGCACATTGATAGTTTTAATATGCATAATTTTGGTATACACAATAATCACACTTCAACACTGCCCAAATGTCTAAGACCTCCACCAATGAATATTCTGATATCATTTCTTGTTTAGCTTATCTTTCTCTCATCTCTCCCTTCACTATTTTATAAGCTTCACAATTTTATCCTTCACTTATCCTTAGGTGTAGAAATGAATCCCAAGCTCACTATTTGCATTCGCTTTACATCACAGGAGTCTATTGTCTTTCAAATTAAAAACAAAATCATTCTGTTCTTTCTGGTGTTACAAAAGTAAGCTTTCATTGAACCTGCACAGAGAATTAGTCTCATTCTGACTAATTTTGCTTAACACTAGACACCCACCACCACCATCACCACCATTTCCACTTAAGTGAAATAAACTGCAAGATTTTATCTTTTGTCTATTTGTTTTGGACCACACCAGGCAACACTCAAGGGTTACTCCTGGTTATGTACTCAGGAATTACTCCTGGTGGTGCTGGGGTGGGGGTGGGGGCAAATAGGATGCCAGGGATCAAACCTCAGTTGGTCAAACAAGGCAAATGTCCTACCCACTGTATTATCTCTCCAACCCCAGATTTTATCATTTTTTATAACCACATACTATTCCATTAGGTATATGTATGTCACAACTTCTTTATTCATTCACCTAACGCTGGACATTTGGGTTGTGTCCATATCCTGGTTATCATACTAACTACTTCTATGAATGTAGATGTGCATTTTTTTCTCTTAATGGTTTTGTGTTTTTGGAGGTAGATGCCAAGAAGTAGACTCACTGTGTCACATAGAAAGCTCTATTCTTAACTCTTATTTTTTTGAGGTCTCCATACTGTTTTTCCCATAGAGGCTAAAACAGGTTACATTATAACCAACAGTGAATGAGGGTTTCTTTTTTTGCCATTACCCTTTCATCACTGATTTGTTTCCAGTCCTTTTGATGATGCTAGTCTTACTAGCATGATGTTTTGATAGCAGGTTTCTTTTCGTGAACAATAGGCCTGGTTCTCACATTCTCATAAGTGTCATTTACTTGTTGCTTGATTTTGTCCTTAGACTGTTTGCCCCCAAATGGTAGATTTAGGGCCACTATCATATGAATGGTTTCAGCAGTTCCTCAGGGCTCCAGTTCGGTAAGGTACTAGCTATACTTACTTTCATGTCGTGCTATTGCCGTCTTGAAATCCTCAGTGTTTTTTGAACATCCCTTCGTACTCCCTTCCCCCACACACCAGTTTCATTTTGCATTAACTATACCCCATAAATCAGACTTTGAGACCTGGGTTAGTGTGATGTTCACTTTCACCCTCTCTCACCCTCTCACCCTCAGGATATGTTCAATACAAAAGAAATATTTTTGTCAGTAAATGTTGTGGTGACAAAATATTATCTCTTTTTATTAATGCATGAAATATAAAATACCTAACACCTAATATCAAGTCAGAATGTTTTATGTTTTCCTGGCAGCTCCCTACTCAATCTTATTCTTTTTCTCGTTTGGCAAATACAACCAAAATTGAATTAAAAAGACATGCATATTATGATCTAAGAGGGAAAAATGGTTGTATAAAAGGAAGTATAAAAATGGGCTGGTCTGTTATTAATTTTTTGTTCTATATTTGGAACTGAAAGGATGATGTTTAGAGAACAAAAAATGCTAATTGTCTTGCAGAGTGTTTTGAAATGCTGGGGCCAGCTCTGCAATGCAGAAAAATCCTACAAATGATAAAGGAGGTTGGAACGGGAACTGAAATGCCTCTGAAGTAAACATCAAGGCTTTCCCCTTATCCATTCAGAGCCAAGGGAACTCTGAAAATGTCCAGTTGGTCTTCCCCACACAGATTTGGAAAAGTCTCACTTCCCCCTTTGCCCCCCCCCCACCGCGCCCGCCCCCCACCACACACACACACACACACACACACACACTCAGCCAAGGAGTGCATGGTAGATATGCCAGGCTTGGCCATTTGCTCCAACACACCCATTGCTTCTCTGTTCCTTGTCGGAGTTGCACACATTTTCCCATTCTCCCTTTCCCAATCCAGAGGTGACTGCCGCAGATTGTGGAGTTGGCAGAATTTTCCAGGCTGTGCGGCACAAGCTGTTAATAAATTAGGTGCACAGAAGTGTGATGGCAAGGCGTTTCCTCCTGAAGTTCATAGGCCTTCCAGAACATTTATGTCTCATTACAGCTCGAACAGCAGTTTATGCCCTAATAAATCAGAGAAGCTTTGCAGAGATGGGACGGACCATAATGAATCTTTCTGCTGGCATTTTCCCTTTACAGGCACAAATAATGGAGCAAAACCGCCCCATCTGGCCACTCTGTAAGAGGGAGCTCACAGTGGGAGCTGTTTCCTCAAGCATGCAAAAGGTCATTGCAGGTAGCCAGTGGGGGGGAGGGGGTGTACAGAGGGGTAGCAGCTAGGACTGTGAGTGACAAGGTGGAATGAAGCCATTTACAAGCCTTTATCACTGTGATTATAAGCATTAGTGGATCTTCAATCCCTGGCTTTCTTCTGGGGATGGGTCTTGGGTCCTGACTGATGTTTCATGTTTAATTTGCAGACCTGGTTTCTCTCTTGCAGACAATGCATGTGTGCACACAGCCCCTCAGGAGGGTGTTTCCATTCGGCTGCCTTCATCAGGTACTCTCTGAGAATAGAGGCCCATCAAAGTATGGGATTCCCTGTGCTCACTGACATAAAGTAATGTGCAATGGCACAAAGTTATTATGGAAATGATAATTAATTCTGGATGATGGACAGGCACACATTATTTTGGCTAAGAAATCAACTTGTCTCTAATGGAAATTTACTAGATGTGAGAAAGGGGGCTGGGTGTGGATTCATTACAAACAGAACCTGTAACTTAGAAAGGGATTTGGCCTTGATGTTTACGCATTTCCACAAGGGGAAAGTTTTGCATGTAAGCAAATACTGTTTTCCCTGTACCTAGTAACTGAGGTCTTATGGGTGAATGAGCATAGTTAAGTCAAAGATGTTCTCTTTGCATTACCTCCATTCCCCACTTGTCTATTCTTTTGCTGTTTTGCAAGGCCCTGGAGGAGCCTTGGGGGGTTTCTGGACCCTTGCTTGTGTTTATGGAGCAGCTTCCAGGAGAGTGGGTATATCCAATCTTACATATTTCTATTCCAAAAGGGCTTGGCTGATGCCTCTTCAATAATCACTTTGCTGCTTGGAAGGCTGAGGAGCTGCAAGTGAGAGAATGCACAATTTATCAAAAGTGACAAGGAGAACAGAGCTCCTCCATCAGCCTCAGCGACCCTCCTATTTACATAACGCCTTCCTTCCAGTGTTTTCCCCAGCAGATGGCCAGGTGAGGTTCATGGACTCTGCGTGGAAATGCAGCTGCTTCAGGATAGGCATGGGCATATTTTGGACTGTCTCCCAGCAGAATTATACAATAGTCCACGAAGGCAGAAAGGAGGCAAAGTCAGTAACTAGCTTCAGAAGGCCTGGAAATTTAGACTCAAAGACTAGTGCTGTTTCTGAATCTGGATGTTGCCAAAGTCCAGTAATCTAAGACTTAGGGTAATAGCTGAATTCTGGAAAAGTTGCAATGGGTGTGCTCCTGTCTGTCCTGTTGTAATGGGACAGTTAGCAAGACCTGGTGATGTTTGTGGGATGACTCACAAAAGAACATTTTTCGATTAACTGATAATGATTATGCAATGCTTCCATAATCAGAATTCAGAAAATTTTGAAAACTTCCTCATCATCCTGCTTTATTAAGATCCTTCCCCAAATGATGCACCTATTTTGCCCAACAGTTCTCTCTGGGGATAGGCATGTATGTGTGGGGGGAGGCTGTGCTGTATTCAGTAAATGTTGAATGCATACAGCTAGCTGCTCTTTTAAATTGTCCCCATTGGAAACTGGTGAAGTCAGAACAGGTAATTGGTAACTTTGCTGTTAGAGCAAGAGGTGAAGAAATTACTTGATTTCTTAATCAACCTGACTACTTTATAGTATTCGGGGGAGAGGAGGGCTTGTTTGTTTGGCCCCCAGATAAAACAAAAGCAAAACAAAACAAAGATGTTTTTCTTCCTCTGAGATCCTGGAAAGACCCTAGAATTTGTTCGTACACTACAGTTCTCTTCTTTGAAAATCACTGATGGAGAGACTTTCGCCTCATCTTAGAGAGTCATTTCCAAAATAAAAACTAAAGATTAAAGGATTTGGGGGAATAGTGTTTGTTCTTCCAGTCCTGAGTACACTGTTACTTTAAATCAACCTCACAATATGGCTTGGTCAGGCTCAGCCACCTGCAAACTGGATGACCTTGTACCAGATGCAGAAGGCATTTGATGTGCTTGTTCTTCTATGTGTGGATAGGGATAGTCATGACAAAGGTTTAAACAGGGGGATTAAAGTAGGTGATGCATGTACAGTGGTGGCACAAATACCAAATAGATGACAGCTGCTATGTCAGCCATGATGATGATGGTGATGACATTGTTACTTTGGAAAACTAGAGTCCAAAGACATGAAACTTAATTTACAGATGAAAAATAGATTTAACCTGGCATGCCTTTTGATGGGGTGACTGTGTTAAGCTAAATTCTGAGACTACATATGAACTCAGTAAAAGAATACTGAAGTCATTTAGGCATAACTGCCTTTGGAGATTGGGTCCAGGGTAATGATACGTACCAGAAATTTGCTATTTTTAAATGTTTCACTGCTGTCCCCGAAGTTATGTAATGTAGCTGGAGAGATAGTACAGCAGGAAAGGCGCTTGTCCTGCATGCAGCTGATCTGGTTTCAATCTCTGGCACTATGCACAGTGCCCCAGATCCTGCCAGGAGTGATCCTGAGCACAGAGCCAGCAATATGTGCTGAGCACTGCTGGGTGTGGCCCCAAAAACAACAACAAAAAATGATATAATCTGGGGTAAATTTATGCTTTATAATCAGTTATTTAAACTCATAAATTGGGGAGATTGAACCAAATTAGTTTTATTGGAAATGTTTATCTGCGATAATAGATGTGGCAAAAGAAATGTTCTCTGAAAGGCTTTGGTGATGCTGTATATGACTTACAAGTTGAGGTAGTTTTTCTAAAATTTATTATAATACCATGACTTACCAAGTTCATAAGACAGTTGTTTGAGGCATTAAATATTACAACACCAATCCCACCACCAGTGTGACCTTCCCTTTACCAAGGTCCCCCGTTTCCTACTCATTACCCCATCCTGCCCCCTTGCAGGCACGGATAAATTTACTGCACATTGTCTGCTACAACACGAAGGGAAACGGAGTTATCAGAATTTAGATCACTAAGAGCCGATTTATGTTTTTTGGAATGCACCCGGAGGTGTTCAGTGCTTGCTCCTGGCTCTGTGCTCAGGATTCACTCCTGGAAGTACTTGGAGGCCTGCTTTAGATGCCATGGTTAGAAGCTGGGTTGGCCATGTGCAAGGCAAATGTCCTACTGGTTGTTCTATCTCTTAGGCTGCAATTTGTGATGATTGTTAAATCTCACAATAGTGGTACTAAAGTCATTATTGAAGATATACTTTCTGGTTAGTGCTAGCAGAACCTTCTTTGCTATTAGTTAGGTTCATTAAACAGGGTGGTCTTCTATGCAATTTTCCCATCAGATTTGCTGTGATCCTATTAGGCTGACAGTACTGTGAAATTTGGAGGTGTCCAGGAGCTATAGATCTGTAACAGTTTGGTGGATTGGCAGTTTGGTGGATTGGCAGGTTCAGTTGTGAAGCTGAGCCATTTCTGTGTTGGAGAATTTTGTGTGTGGCTACGGGCTGCTGTACCTTCAGGCCAAATAGGGAATCTGCCTGCCCCCATTTCTACAAGGCCCCAAAGTTCTCAGCCTGGACCAGTCTCCCTGGCAGCATCATGTTCTTCTTCTTTTTTTTTTTTCAAGACAGGTTTCTTTATTGTGTGATCTCTCAGAACCTCTAAGTGCTCAAATATTCCAAGAGGTGACATCCTTCCCTAGTGTACTGGTTTCACAACAGTAGCAAAAACTTGTGAGACTAGTACTGCATTGTTATATTGTAATTTATAAGAGATGATAATTTGGTCCTCACCTATGATTTTTAGCTTGTAGGATCCTTGGAATTTGCTAGGTGTCTAGATAAATAAAAAGCTTTTATGTTGATGAGGTGGCATTTGGGAAAGAACCTGAGAGAACCAACCGAATGATTAGACAATTTTAGCCCTACCCCCTTGACCTCCAGGCATGAGAGAAGGACTGAAGGATATGGTCAGCTGTCCATGGTGGGTGAGTGAATCAATCATGCCTTTGTAATGAGCCACCATAAAAACCCGAAAGAAGAGGCCATTGGAGAACTTTCAGCTTTTTAAATATATGATATATTATTTCTTTTTGGGTCACACCCAGCAATGCTCAGGGGTTACTCCTGGTTCATGCACTCAGGAATTGCTCCTGGTGGTGCTCAGGGGACCATATGGGATGTTGGGAATAGAACCCAGATCGGCTGCGTACAAGGCAAATGCCCTACCCGCTGTACTATCACTCCAACCCCAAATATGTGATGTTTCTGGAAGAATCTAATATATATAGAGGTCAAAATCTCCACACATTTCCCCTTACCTCATCACTTAACATCTCTTCCATATCTTTTATAATAAATCAGTGACCTAGTGAATAAATGGTGCTATCCTATGACTTCTGTGTGCTAGTACAGCAAATAATCTAATCCAAAGAGCACATCCAGAGAACTTTTGATTTATAGCCATTTGATCAGAAGATTAGATAATAATCTGGACCTGCGGTGAGCACGAGAAGTATGAGGAGGAAATCATGGAAACCTCCATAGAACAATCAATTGGTTAGAAGACCTGGTAGCAGCTTGGGTTTGTGGGTTGTGTTTAATGTGGAAGGTGATCTTGGGAGACTTAGTCTGTAGAATATAATGCTGTCTCTGGGTAAATAGTGTCAGAATTGAATTGAATTTTGGATGTCATAGAATTGTTTGTTGTTTGCATATCCACACATACAACACCCATTGAAATTGGTCTTAGGATACAAACAAAATGTGTGTAAAGTGGACTTTGAGAAACTAGATAATCATCAAGTTCCAGTTTTTCTCTCCAGAGTCTTGAAACCTCAGGTAGTGATCTTCCTCTCTCACTATGAACTTTTCACATTTACCAAATGCAGCTCTCTTAAAAGGCACATTGAATTGGTGATTCTTTATTGCTTGGAATGGCTATTAAAAAAAACCCAAAACTCCAAAGGTAATGTTTGGTAAAACGCTGATCCTAAATATATATAAACCCTTCATTCCAGACTCAGCTTTAGTTGTGAATTATTCTAACAGGTTTCACTTGCTCTTTAGCTAAAATGCTTCTTCTCAGTATTTCACCTTCTCTGCAAAGATCTATCTGGAGGACCCATGGGGTTAGAGACATTGTCCCTGTATATGCTGGCCTGGGCTTTAGTTGTCCATCAGTTTGTTTAAGCAATTTGCAAGTCAAAAGAGCACAGTCTGTTTTTACACTTTCCAGGCCCAAGCAGCATCTGTGTTCTCTATGTCATGGGAGATGTAGCAAGGGAAACATCCAAGCGAGCCTGGAAATCTAAGTGTTTTTATTGACTTCTCATGGGCCATTAAGAAATAATTTTCACTTTGCTGCTCTTCCTAGAGGTTGTTGAAGCATTTTTTTTCTTCTGGCAATAATACTTTAAAGCAACTATGTTGGTAAAATTTAATTTTTTAGCAAGAAAATGTTTATAATACTTTCAGAACATAGAGATGGTCCCCAGTATTCTTTTCTTCTGTGGAAATACAGAGTCATATTCACCAAAGGTCCTTTCATCAATCAATGAATAAGCAATCAATGAATAAGCAAGGGGAATTGGAGTGTTGGATATTAAGAGTGAGAAGGGGAAGAAGGATTGAGAAGAGAAATGGGTCTAATTATTGTCTCAGAAACGTTAGGCAAAGAATTAACGGGGGGAAAGTAAAAGGATGCCCAACAAGGAGAAAACCCTCTTGAAAATTTTAATTACAATTTTTTTTGGTCTGCTAGTCAGCACCAGTATGCATTTTTCTTCATTTGTATTTAATTCTGTGGGCATGAACATAGAAGAGGTAGAAATGTGCATTTAATTGAGTGAAAGTTCTTTTAATGGAATTGAAAGAAGATTAAAAGTGTTAGAATATTATGTGGGTGAGTAAGGAAGTGAGGATAAGAGATAGATGAGGGGCCTGGGGAGAGAGTACAGCTGGTAGGTTGCTTGCCTTGCTTGCAATCAACGTGAGTTTGATCCCAGGCACCCCATGTAGTCTTTTGAGCCCTGCCAGTTCTGATCCCTGAACTCAGAGGTAGAAATAAGGCCTGAGAACAACTGAGCATGGTCCCCATATTTAAAAATAGAAAATAAATGAAGAGACATGATAAACTATGGGAAATCAACCATCCCCAGGTTCAGATGAAGGGAAGTAAGCTGGTGGTTGAGTAATTGTGTGCAGAAAATTGATA
Organism: Sorex araneus; assembly: GCF_027595985.1. NCBI lineage: Eukaryota > Metazoa > Chordata > Mammalia > Eulipotyphla > Soricidae > Sorex > Sorex araneus. The sequence continues at coordinate 50,527,860 of NC_073305.1, forward strand.
TTTTGGAGTAACTGGTAATGATCAAGCATAGTAAGTTATGTACAATGACAAAGACTTTCTGTGATACTAGACCATCCAAGTAGACTTTCATTGCTGCTATATTGACCTCTGGATCTCTCTTACTGCTCTTCTTTCCACAAGCTTCCTGTCATCATTCTTCATGACCTTAACTTCCACACAAATGGGTCATCTGACACCCTAGCTGCTGAATTCTGACTGCCATCTCTCCAAAGGCAGTCAAGTACTCACTTCAGTTCCCATGTTTGTGGCTTAGACTTTGGGTCATTTTAAAGTTTTCCCACAGACTACCTATTTTAATTTGTATTCCATAGACTCCCCAATTTTAATCCCTATATTTCCATAGACTCCCTATAGATGCTTTGGAAGTGCTGAACTTGTATCCCTGTCTTTCCATCACTTCTCAGGGTTCTTGCTCCTCACCTACAGTAACATGGGTCTTGCAGGGTGGTTGTGGGAATTATGTGTTTACATGTAAAAGACCTAAAGACTTTACTCCATCCATGCTTTCCTTCTAATGGCTCCTAATTAAATGTAATCCACTTTATCACTGCTCATGAGCTTCTGCGATATCTTGGCTTTGGAACTTACATTGCAAAATTCACCTTTTAAAGTAATGTGCTTAACACATAATGGAGCTGACTTGAGGGAAGGTAAATGCGCTTTTGGGATGGATGCATTGGTTGCATTGCCAGCTTGTTTCTGAATCTTGGTGGGATCACAATACATGCTGATTCCACTGAACACAGGTGAGTCCTTCAGTTCCTCCTGCAGCAACAGGTATATTGTGGAGTCATGAAAACGGTGTGCATTGGGCCTTATATGCTGGGCTGTGTTTGCAGTACAAGGGGATCAGATACATGAGACAACAGAATGGAACCTAGATAAATGATCTTCTGCTGTCTCTTGATAGCTTCCTCTCCAGGAATTACCCTCCTATGAACTGACAGGAATTCCAATAAACAGATCTAGCCCACTTTCCTCAAAAAGTACTCTTGGCTCTATTTACTTTAAAAGGTTAGAGGGTGTTGTTGGCTGCCTGCCAGAGGGAAGAGTGGATGAGCTAAAATTAAAAAGAAATCTCAATTGGAATTTCTGTTTGATTGTTCTTTGAGCCATATCTAGCAGTGCTCAGGGGTTACTCATGATTCTTAGCTCAAGATCACTCCTGGCAAGTCTCAAGAGACCTTATGGGGAATTGGGAATTGAATATGGGTCAGACTCATGCAAGGCGTGTGCCCCACCTGATATACTATCTCTCCAACACCTGAAGTATTTTCAGTGTAGGGAAGATAGATGGTTCAAGAATTTTGAAGCCATATCTTCATTTCACTTGGCCCTTAATGTCAAGGCAATGTGTTTGTAGCAGGTAGGTTGTCCAGCATCTGTCATACTGCATTGTTCTAGTTAGACCTAGTTTTGGTCATTTCTTTCTTCTTTTTTCCCCTCTTTTAAAGTAATTGTTCTTAATTTTGACTACACATTACAATATTGAGGGGGATGTTTTTCAGGTGGGTGGGAGAGGGAGGGCTCACCTGACTTCTCAGGAACCATATATATGGTGCCAGAGATAGAATTGGGTTGAGCCACATGCAAAACAAATGCCTTAGCCCCTTGACTATCTTTCCAGCTCTGTTTTCCCTCTTCTTAAACTCAAATCATGTTTAATATTTGAGTGTCAGAAATGAGTTCATTGTATATGCCCTCAAGCACAGTCTCCTTTAAAATAAATTGATGTCCCAGGAACAAAACTGGCTTTCTTAAGAAGCATGTGGCTTATTTTTTGTGTCCCTAAATATATAACTTTACACACTAAGCTTAAAAACGCTGTTGATAGATGTTTTTTAATAAAAAATACTAATAGTGCTTCCTTGTATAAGCTGACATATACAAGGAAAGTTAATTTTCTTAATTCTGTAGGAGGAAGAAAAAAGAAAAAGAAAAACTTTCCACATGGTGATTTAATAAAAATTAAAAAAAAAAAAAAAAAAAAAAAAAAGAAAAAGAAAAGACACACCTGACTATATATGATACCTTACAAATGTTCTTATTCACAGTCAAGAACTATAAATGATGAGATTAATTTCACATTGGAAATAAGAAGAAAAACTAACTCACAATCAGAGTTTATACATGGTAATCTTCAATGAAAAGAATTGGCCTATATTTCAAGACAAATAGATTTAAATTCTCTTTAAATAAGCATAGAGATTTAACATACCTCCAAAAGCAATGCATTAATTGTGGATTGTATATAATGACTAGATGAAAATTCAGTGAGTGGTTTGAAACAATTCAAGTAATGCTATTTGGAGAATTAATCTTTTGTAATTAAAGTACTTTATGTTTCTTCTCTGCCCCAGGAATATGCTATAAATCACACTTTATTATTATGAATAGAACATCTTTTGGTTATGGATCACACCCTGGGCACTGCTGGGTATGGCCCCCAAATGCAAATAAATAAAATATAAAATATAAACAATGATGTGTCTTTCTAGCTCCTGAGAATTGAACATAGGGACATTGATGGAGGTTATTGAGATTTGGTTGAGGTTTGGTAACTGTACTCCAACGCCGTAAACATTAACACTATTTTATTGTTGTTATTATTTTTTTAAATTAAATTAATTTTTTATTGAATCACCATGAGATACACAGTTACAAAGCTGTTCATGGCCTTTCACAAGTGTACATTTCCCACCACCAACACCAATGTCCCCAGTTTCCCTCCTGCCACTCCACCCCCTGCCTGTCTCTATGGCAGGCACTTTTCTTTTTTTTCTTCTCCCTCTCTCTCTTTCTCGCTCTCTCTCTCTGTCTCTCTCTCTGTCTCTCTGTGTCTCTGTCTCTCTCTGTGTGTCTCTCTGTGTGTCTCTCTCCTTTAGGAGTTTGCAATACAGAAACTGAGAGGTTATCATGTTTCTTCCTTTACCTATTTTTCAGCACACAGTTCTCAGCCATAGTGATCATTTCCACTATCTTTGTCATAGGGCCCCTTCTTTATCCCACCTGCCTTCTTCCCCAGCACTCGGGACAGTGTTCCAATCATCGAACAATCCTCCTGGCCATTGTTTCTACTGTCCAGCCCTCCATGACACTGAAGCTAAAGGTATCTTCAAGGATTAACACTATTTCTAACATGTTACCTTAACTTCAACAACAATAAAATAATACAAAAATTGCAATGGCAGCCTGGGAATATTGGTGGAGGGAAGTTGACACTAATGCTGGCATTGGTGGTGGAACATTGTATGTCTAAGTCTCAACTATAAATAACTTTGTAAATCATAGTGCTTTGGTAATTTTTTAATTGTAGTGATAGCTCCAATAAGGGACTGTGTAGGGATACCCCCAAAATGTGGTTCTTAAGCATATATATTCAAAATTCAGAAATAATTTTTTCTTGGGGCTGGAGCAATAGCACAGTGGGTAGGGCATTTGCTTTGCATGCAGCTGACCCGGGTTTGATTCCCAGCATCCTATATGGTCCCCCCGAGCACTGCTAGTAGTAGTTCCTGAGTGCAAAGCCAGGAGTAACTCCTGTGCGTCACCAGGTGCAAAATAAAATAAAATAAAATAAAAAGATATGTTTTTCTGAATAGGTAGGGGCACAGGTAGTGATTAAAGACCTTTTCACTTGGCTATTCAGGAACAAAAAGAGTATAGCATGTGAAGAAGGAAATTCAAGAAATCGGTCATGCTCTACAGATAATGATCTCAGATTCTGCAGAGAACGAAACCTCTGCTTCTCTGGCACCCCTGAGATTCTTTTTCATAGCACTCCAAGCTAGGTTGAATACTGAAGAACAGGGATTTTGGGTTCCTTTGATTCTTGTGGGTATGGGCTGGAGTGATAGCACATAGCAGGTAGGGCATTTGCCTTGCACGCAGCTGAGCTGGGTTCAATTTCTCTGTCCCTCTCAGAGAGCCCTGCAAGCTACTGAGAGTATCCCGCCTGCACGGCAGAGACTGGCAAGCTACCCGTTACGTACTCGATATGCCAAAAACAGTAACAAGTCTCACAATGGAGACGTTAGTGGTGCCCACTCAAGCAAATTGATGAGCAACTGGACAACAGTGCTACAGTGCATAACAGTTGGAAAATAATTAGACTTGCAAAGTTGACAATACCAGTCTTCTCCCAGCATATGCCCAGTGTAATTATCTTTAAAGAGAGACTGCTGTCTTCCCAAAGCATACATTTTTGTCTCCTGCCTAAGAAAAATGCCACAGGGGGGAAAGTTAAGAGAATATGACATCTGAAGACTCTCAAGGCAGAGACTGTCACTGTCACTGTCATCCTGTTGCTCATCAATTTGCTCAAGCAAATGTAAACCAGTAACATATCCATTGTCAGACTTGTTTGTTACTGTTTTTGGCATGTTGAATACGCCATCACAGGTAACTTGCCAGGCTCTGCCGGGCGGGCAAGATACTCCTGGGTGGCTCTCCAAGAGTGGCGGAGGACTCGAACCCAGATTGGCCAACTGTGAGGCGAAAGCCCTACCACTGTGCTATGGCTCCAGTCCAAGGCAGAAACTGGTAACTCCAAATCCCTATATGCATCAATCATTGAGAGAACTGAAAGTGTAAGTCATTCTCAATATGGTGGAGCCTTGTGTTTTCACCAAGTGTGACTTATTCTGACTCTTTGCTCAATGCCATCTCAACCCCCTTCATCCCCCCCCTCCCTGAGTGGACTGTAACTCCATATCTCTCTGCTCCTCACCCTTCAAGATCTCTCTTAAAAATATCCTTGTTACTGGCATTTTTTAACTTAAGAAAAGTATTCAGGGGTCCATTCTCACTGCTTCTTGAAAATGTGCTTTGTGTGGCTTCAAAAGGGAAACAGAGACCAGATGATCCCTGGAAAGTAAAGTGGATTCAAAAGAAAAATCATTTCTTATTTTTAAATAAAATGACAAATATGGATACTTGTATAATGGATAAAAATCACCTTTTGGCAGTTGCCAAATTTGCAAATCAGTTCAACCTGAAATTTTAAAAATGCAGCATTACTTCTGGTATTATGTATCTGATCCTGTCCCAATGTGATAAACCCAAGTAAAACCTTTGTTACTATTAATTTTAGTTATAGAATATGTACTTTATGAACACTGCTAATAATAGAAGTAAATTTCTTAATTCTTCACAAGGAATACTAGATAATATCTTCCTGATAATCCCTCATGTAGGGGATTGGGTTGAGCATGATTGGGTGAAACTGGAATTATAAAATAGCTCCCAAATTAATTTAGGGACTGAAAATTGTTTAGTAGGAAAAACTATTCAACTGTGTTCCAGGATGTAATGTGTAGATACTTTCAAGGATAAGCCTTCACATAATTGTCCAGAGGAGAAGCTGACAATCTTTCCCAACTTAACAAAGTTTCCTTCTTGTTTTAAGGTTTTGTTCTATTGGCTACACATATGTTTTTAATTTTTTCGGGTGTGTTTATATGTTTGCAAGTTTCTGAGTCTCTGCTGATGAATGGAGTTTTTATTGAATTTACATGTAGCTTTCAGATAGTAAAAATGTGCTTAAGCTTCTTCAACTTTCTTTCTACTCCCAGTCTGGGTTTTGTCTGAGGAGAGTTTTTCTGTTGTCTTAGTACTCAAGTTTTCCTCATCTGTATCTTGGTGTGCAACTATATATATAAAATATGCAAAAAAAAGGGTTATAACATTTGTGAATTTAGTATCAGCACTGCAAGGTACTGACTTCACCATTGATGGCTGCCCCCTTGGAAAGAATTCTATATGCTGTGTCTCACAGAAAAAAAAAAATGTTTGCTTTTACATTGCAGTCAAGACTTTGAAGGCTTGGGAGGGAGAGGGTATTAAATGGGATTACAGTCTGCAAGGAGTTGTGGTAAAAACATCCTTCCCTGTGTGTGTATCGGGCTGTACTCTGTGTGTACAAGCACTGTGCTGCCCACAAGGGACATGACTAATCACCCAGAGAAGTTGTTGATGGTGGCACATAGAATGAGGTCTCCACTGTCAAGAGAGATAGCATATGTCTTGTTTATTTGATTTTTATCATAGACTGCTTTTTTTGCTCCAAACCTTACTGCTCTATGAAAAGATTGTTGAACATTTCCCTTTCTCTGGAGGATGAGAGGAAAACACAAATGAAATCCATGGCTTCTTTTGGTCAGGTCTCTTGCATCTTCCTCACTCTGTCAGTATTACTCATACAGATAGAAAATATTAACTGGGGCAAAGTGATGCTTTGTAAAAGAAGGAAGGTTGGAAGAAAGTGAATTCATATTAAATGTCTATTTACTTTGGGTGTTGTTGTTGTTGTTGTTTTGGTTTTGGTTTTTGGACAAAACCCAGCAGTTTTCAGGACTTACTCATAGATCTGAGCTCAGGGATCACTCCTGGTAATGCTCAGGGGGCCATATGTGGTACTGAGGATTGAACCTGGGTGGGCTATGTACAAGGCAAGTGCCCTTCCTGCTGTATTATCTGTCTGGTCCCTTTGCTCCAGGGTTTTCATTTCTCAGCAACTAAGGTTCAGAATAACTAAGTGACTTTCCCATGCTTATGAAGCAGAACTCATAGATGGAGAGTTGAGATTTGAATCTGTGTTGGTTTTCAAGGTAACAAATCGTTGTGTTTCTGCAGCAGCGTGCTGCCTTCTTCTGTGTTTCACATATACAAAACCAACAATGCAAACACTCACATTCACACCACAGGAATCTATTAGTATAATGCCAACAAAGAAAACTACTATAATATAAAAATGAGAAGAAAAACAAGAAGTACAGTGTAAGGACTAAACTTTCATTCTTTGTTCTCTGATATTAGAAAATTGGGAAGAACATCTATAAGGAATGAAATTAATGAATTGTAAATTCAAAATGGGAATTCTGTTAATGTTCTCAGAAGGGCCTTTAAGCCTTTAAGCATTTTCCAAAGCCATGCCTTCAAACCTGAAAATGTAGATGTAATCTTCCTTTCTCAAGCTTATCAGTGGTTATTCCAAAGCGGCTGACTTGGGGATGAGCCGGAGGTAACTGTCTGTGCTGTGAACTGCTTGGGGAGACCAAGTCGAGAGTAAATAAATTCTTCCCGCCTATGACCTTATTCTGTCTTCTGTACAGCTGGGTGACATCTTTGGAACTGAGCTATTAATTTTAGCTTCAGTTGATTAAATTTTATGACAAAGCAGTGCGGTGAAAAGATTAAAAGCTAAAATTGAGTCCTACTTATCTTATAAAGGCAACTAGATAAAAAAATGCTTGTAAACAAACCTGTCTCTAACAAACAAACCTGAATACAGATGGTATTCTCTTTAATTGTATTCCCTCCAAAAAATTTTCCCTGACAGGAATAGGAAGGGAAGAAAAAGAACTAATGGCTCATTTCTGAAATGGAACACAGCATCAGATTTCTCCTAGATTTCATAGACGCCACCCACCTTTTCCAGTCTAAAGTTGCTGGGAAATAACATGAAAGGTGTCAGCACCCAGCTGCTGAGCCCTTTGTTCCCTTGGGGATGGGCTCTTGAAGCTGACTAGCTTCTCTGTGTAAAACAGGATGCTGTTTCCTGAAATTTAAACCCAAGCAGACCACCAAGCCTTTCCAGTTGAATGTTGAAGACAGTGAAGCAGGTCTCCAAGTGTGGACTCCAAGTTTAGTGAGCAGCATTCATATCCAGGCCTTTGTCTCTGCATTCCTCAGATGATTCCCAAGCTTCTCTTTGAATCTATTCCATTACTCATTTGAAATCACTGTCACTGTCATCGATTTGTTTGAGCTGGCACCAGTAACGTCTCTCATTGTGAGACTTATTTGTTACTGTTTTTGGCATATCCAATAAGTCACGGGTAGCTTGCCAGGCTCTGCCGTGTGGGTGCAATACTCTAGGTAGCTTGCTGGGCTCTCCGAGAAGGGAGGAGGAAGCGAACACCCTACCGCTGTGCTATCGCTCCAGCCCACTCATTTGAAATAACTAATGTTAATCTCAAAACTGACAAGGATTAAAATAATATTGTATAACCCACCTGCCCATCCACACCCCTCAGCCTTATCTGGGACATGAAAATTCATTCCTTACTGTTTGCTGCCATTCTTTTTCTTCTCTCAACTTTATGACTGCCACAAGCATGAACATTTATGGATTTCCCAGGCTGTTGTAATAAAGCACAACAAATTGGTGGCCCAAGACAACAGAAACTTGTTAATTTACAGAGAAGAATGAAATGAAGGCATTGCTCTGCAGGACTGTGCTCTGCTGAAGGCACTAAGGAAGATTGTGTCTCATGCCTCTCCTCGTTTCTGATGCTTACTAACAATCCAAGGTGTTTTTTGACATGTGGCAGCAACATTCTGATCTCTACCTCTGTTTCTCCATGACCAACTTTCCTTGATTTGTCTGTGCTCACATTTCCCTCTTATGGGAAGATCAGTGATTGGGTTAGGGGCCACCTTTATCCAATCTTTACTTAAATAACTCTACAAAGATCTTTTTTTTCTAGCCAATGCTACAATTATAGGTACCAGAGATGGGACTTCAACATACCTTTTTTGGAATACAGAATTCAACGCACAACAAATACCATCTTTATTTTAGTCCTGAAGCAGTATTTACTTCATCCCGGACAAAGCATGTTGTAAAGTCACCTGCTTTGCCAGCTTCCATCCTCTTAGTCAGTGAATGAACTTTTTCTGGCAGTGCTAACATTTGCTTAGTGATTATTCTGTAGGAATTGTTCAGTCTTGTTTTCCCTTGATGGATATTGTGGTTTGCGTAGATATTGCAGTATCTGATAAAATGGCAGGAGATACTCTTACCTTCCTCATTTCCTGGGAGACTCAGGAGACAATATACAAAATTGAAAACCGTTATTAAATGTTTGTCATGTTAAAAAAAATTCTCTGTGCTGAGAAACTCTCAGCTGATCACAGGAACAGTGAGAGCTTCCCAGTGGGTCCTGACTGATAAGAATGCGCATTGGCTGGATGATATAAATCCCAACTGTTAAGAAGAGGGTCTGCAAAGCTGCCTCATCCTTCAACCCCTTCTGTTTGCTTGATACATGCATCTCACCCACTCAGGGTACAGGAATCTGCAGAGACATCTGTTTACCTTCAAATTCTGCAAGACTAGAAAGCTCTGACTAATTAAATGTCACCTTGTGATCTGTCAACTTTGGTGTGTACATTTTGGCAGCTAGGCCAAATGTGGGAAATGACAGTGTTCCAGAGAACACAAAGGCCTGCATGCAGACTGTGTCTCAGAAGACAGATAGGCAGCTTAAAAGACAGAGGGATGGATTCATGAGGCCAAGGGGTATTCACCAGGCCAAGCCCTGGCTCTGGTATGAGAAAGAATAAAAACAACCAATCAAAGAAATAAACACCTTGCTCAGAGTGAATGAGTCAGGGGCTCTCAGTATTTTTCAGCAAGGCACAAGAGAGCAAATGTTTTAGGCATTACAGGCCATATCAGTCTCTGTCTCAGCTACTCGGTTTTACTATTATAGCACAAAAGCAGTCATAGCCAATATATTAACAAATGAGGGCAGGGCATTGGGGGGTCTGAGAGATAGTACAGGGGTTAAGGCACTTGCCTTGCAAATGGCCTTCCCAGGTTTGATCTCCTGTTTGACACTCTGAGTACTTCCAGAATGATCCCTGAGCACAGATCCAGCGGTAGCTCATCACCAAGACTAGCCCCCAAACTCTAAAAACAAAGCAGATCAGATTTACTTCGCATGCCTTAATTTACTTTCCCCTGAAATGAATCGATCTAATTCTTCTGTTTTACAATAGCTATTTTATACAATTCCTCCCTCATTGCGAAGCAATTTTCTTTCTTTTCCTATGAGTGCTATAATGCAATGAATAAGAAACCATAGAAAAAGAATTCCTGGGTTCAAATCCTATTGTTGCTGTTGAATTGCTATTTTTTAAATTTTATTGCTATTATTTATTAACTTCTATTTTCTTCTCTTCGAAAATAACACATGTAGAGTGTGCCTAGTATGGTGGCTTATCTGGAGTACTTACCTGGTGATTGGTGTTTGGCAGTACTACAGGCAATGGCAGACAGACTCCTGCATAGAATCCACCACAGGATGTGTAGCTTTGCTTTTCTTGCCTTTTTTCTTTGAGGGAGGCGGTTTCTGTTTGTTTGTGTGTTATTTTCAGTTGCTATCACCTGATCTCTTTCTCTTCCTCATCAGGTGAGGATCATCATATTCCCTTTCGTATTCTCACGCTACGATTACTAACCTCTGTACATGGATCTTGTAGACCATGGGCTGTTAGAGGCAAGGTGGGCCTCATGTTTATTTATTCCTCTATCATCTGCTCCAAGTAATAAATCCTTGTTGAATTACCTGGCTATTACACAATGTGTTTAGTGCAACATTTTAATTGTCCTGTTTCTCCTAGTGGGACTAACAATTAAAATTTAAAAAATAGATCTTTTAAGTCCAGAATTTGATAAAACATAATTGAAACCATACCTGGCCTGTTTTCTGTTTTAATGAAGTTTTATTGGAACACAGCCTTGCTGAGTCACTTACACATTTTCTGTGCTATCTCTTTTTAAAATTTCTTTGAAATATCAGTAATTCTCTGGTTTTACTTATGTCTCTTTGCTAAGGGATAAGTCCTGGCAGGGCTCATGGGACCATCTGTGGTGCTGGGGATGGAACCGGAGTCAGCAACATGCAAAGCAAACATAGGTCTACTTTCTTACTAAGCATCTGAGTTGAGTAGATGGGAGAGGGACTATATGGTCCACAAAGCCTAAATGTATTTACACATTTACTAAGCACAGGGTGACTTTTCATTATAACCCTAATATTTATCATTAAACTGTTAGAAGTTCAGACCTAATATTTATGAATGTAAACACACAGGTATAAAGTTGTCTACTTTTCCTCAAGATTTGTGGTCAAATGTGAACATAATATTTAGAATGAATCTACAAATAATAGGGAATAGAAGAAAGTTTTCATTTCTGGATTTAAGTTTAAATGTCTTCCCAGTTTGCATTGTATTGGGTTTCACACATGCTAATAGTTAAACTTATTTCATGGTTGTAGTTCCCAAACCATAGTGTGGTAGCAAAATTACAGGGGATCTATAGTCCATTTTCAATCTTCAAGGGAAGTATAGTGATGCCCCCCACACTTTGGCATTGCACGATTGCCTCAGTTCAGGGGGTAATGCTAAGCCCATCTCTTTATGAAGATAGTGTTTTGTTTCCATTTCTATGATTTAAGAAGGAAGTACTTTGTGAAAATGAAGGTTGAATAGGCAGTGAAATTAGCATTCAAATATACCTTGAAACTTGTGCCTGGTGCATCAGGTGTAAATATAGTTTTGGAGAATGATTTATAGCTGGAAGACAGCTCAGCTGACTGGAGCACATGTTTATATGCAGAGCCCCAGGTTCGCTATTTCACACGGTATGGTTGCCCAACACTGCCAGGAGCGACAAGCTGGGAGAAGTTCCTGGGCACCACTGGCTTCCCCCCACCAAAACCCAAAAGAATGATTTCAAATATTGTTTTGCAATTGAATAAGGTCATAAGAGCTTGAATCAATAAGAACATTAGCTATCCCTTTTGGGAGATGCTTGGGTATCTGTAAATGAGAAAAGCTCTGTAGTTTCTGATCTAAAGTCTTTCTTTTTTTTTTAAGTTAGGTTTTATTTTAGGAGACTCTCCCAAAGAGTGCCCCCTCTGCTATATGCAGCACAGCTGTATGACAGGCCTAATAGTTCAGTGCTCATTCCCTGTGATGTCTTGTTGTTTGGGCTCGGTTGGGCTGGGGGCTACTGGGCAGTGCTCAGAGGCCACTTGGGCTACACCCAGCAGTGCTGTGATGTGCTTCAGCGCTCTGAGGTGTCTTTGTGGCCCTAAAATCTTTGAGATACATGTCTGCATGCTAAGAAGAACTCAATGAACAGGCACACCGCAGAGATATAGGTTTAGTTTTAGATTGCCTTTGTCAAATATTGTAATAAAACAAGTTACAAGTGTTCTTCTTTATTTCCTAATGTGTAGCTAAGTTATATTTACATTCTATGAGAGTCTATTGTGAAAAATAGCATGTGACTCAAATATCAATATACATACCTTAATTTAAAATGTTTGTTTAAAAACTCTGATGCTCTTCTAGCTGTCAGAAGGTCATAATTTTTGATGGGAATGGATCCTGTAAAAACCCAGTATTGTAAAAAGTACAAAAAAGGCAAAGCACAATAAAATTACATATGCTGTATCAGATATTTAAATGGGATATTTAATCAGATATTTAAATTTGCTTTTTCTGGGAAACATCCTAAGCATTCTAAAGGAAATAAAAATTCTGGTGGGTATAATGGAAAACCAGATATTGAGGACCTTCAAACTAGCTAGTCAATAGATCCAAAAGTTTTTTGGAATAGACTATTTGAACCAAAAGGAATGGCCCAGTTGATCTCTTTTCCTCCTAGAGATACTTGTTTACTTGGTTTCTAGGATGCTTGGGTCACTTGGTTTTCCTCCTCTAGCTCATTTGTCTTTCTCAGTCTCCGTTTTTGTCTCTGCCATTTGTCTGGCTAGTAATCTCATCCAGACTCATTTTTCTTCAATTCCATCAGCAGTGTTGTCAACACCCAAATGTTAATGTCCAAAGCTCTCTCCTGAAGCCCAGATCTGCACATTCTACTTCAGCCCACTTGGATGCCCATTGCTCATCTCAGCTGTCTTGTGTTAGAAGCTCAGCCTCCCTCGAAACCACCCTGCTCTCCTCTCCACCACATCTATTGTTTGAGGCTCATGTTTGTTCATTTAGATGCGCAGACTAGAAACGTGGAATCATTATGAAGCTTTTCTTTTCCCCACACCCTTCATCAAGTCCATCAGCAAATCTTGTCCAGCTATAAACAGACGGACACAAGCACCCTGACTCCCCAGCTTCCGTGGTCCAGTCACATATGATGCTACATAGTCAGCCAACACTGCCTTCTGGATACTTCTGTGGTCTGTCCTCAACACAGCTACCAGAGTGAGACTTGGAAATGTGCACTCATCCCTGCTGCTTCTCAGCAGACAACACTCTGGTGTCTTCCTTTTCTCAGAGGAGAAGCCAGTTCCTGATAATGGCACCCACTCCACCTTCTTCAGTTGCCTTCCTCCACCGCCCACCTGGTATTTCTCTCCCTTTCCTACCCTCTCACTTTCTCTTCCCGCCCCCCTTTTTATTTTTGTGCTCTACCCAGTCTACACAGTGGTGAATCCAAGGGTTCACTCTTGGCTCTGTTCTCAGGGTCACTCCTGGCAGGCCTGGGAGACCATATGAGGTGCCAGGGATAAATCCCAGGTCTACCATATGCATGGCAAGCACCCTACCTATTGTATTATTACTTAGGCTCTCACCTGATGTCTCTTCTTTTTAAAATTTAAGAAATTTATATCTAACTTCTTTTCCCATTTCCTTTTCATTTCTGTGTCCTCAACTGTCCTCAAGTTCTCCTCAGCACTTGGAGATAAGCCAGATACTCTCCTGCTTCAGGACCTTGGCTGTTCTCTCTGCTCGGGATTCCTTTCCTTCACAGATTTGCAGGACCAACTTTCTCATCTCCTTTTCATCCTTGCCCAGAGTTTACTTTCTCCTTAAGATCTGCCCAGACCACTGCTTTAAGTTGCATTTTCCTGCTGACTGGAGTTTGCAAACTACCACTGTCTCTTAACTTGCTCCTATATTATTCTTGCTATCACCTTTTCACAAACTGTATAATTTATTTACTTGTTTAATTTTTCTTTTTTTGCTTTTTGGGTCACACGCGGCGATGCACAGGGATTACTCCTGGCTGTGCACTCAGGAACCACCCCTAGCGGTGCTCAGGGGACCATATGGGATTCTGGGATTCGAACCCAGGTCAGCCTCCTGCAAGGCAAATGCCCTACCCACTGTGCTATCACTCCAACCCCTACTTGTTTAATTTTTTAAAAAAATTTTAATTTTTAATCAAGTCACCAGTGATTCAATATACTTACTTTTAGGAAAACATTGTTTTTATGTTACTCTATGTATTTAAGCTAACCAAAGTCCAAATAAGTAGTAAATATTTGATACAGACATCCACGGTTCATTTTGGCCATCCGTTCCATTGAATGAATTTTTATTAGAGGTATTTCTTTGAGGTAGTCACTGTTTTGCCTTGTGGATGTTAAATTAGACCAAGTGTTATTTTGATTTTTAGCAGACTGTGATTCAAAAGTAGACTCCTATCTGAATAGAAATCAATTAAAATTAGATTAAAAATTAGGAAACTATCATTTAATGATATGCCATGGATGAGGACATGATGAATAGATTTTACATCATTGGCTGTAGGATAACATGGGATTTGTCCTTTTAGCCTTGCCGTAGGGAACTTAGTTTACCTTAGAGCAATGGTCTTTCTGTATGGACACAGGAAGACGGTTAATAATATGCTTTGTTACTTGGGAGCTGATTGACTCCAATAATATTTACTCCCGGGCATCAGCTTTCTCAACTCAGTTGCCCTTAGTTCCTAACACTCCAAAAGCAGGGTCCCGACGAGGAGAGATGGAATGAACCCAGGGCAAGCTGTGAGCTACCCGGGCATCGAAATGGGCCAGGCCAAAGCGCCACAATACTCAACTATAAATTGAGAGCATGGTCATAGACAAATGCTGTCATGATCCAAAAGTAACGATGAGACTAGGACCCTGCTGGGGTTAGGATGACTAATCTGGCCTGAGGACTGTGGTCTGGAATATATAGTGAATATCCTCAGGAAGAACCAAACGTTAAGTTTATATCTCTTACTGTGCTCATACAGAGTGACATTGCTAGAAATATTAGAAGAAAATTTACTGCAGCTATTTAAGCAGATTACTAGCTGGGGAAGGAAGAAAGAGATACACACTGACACACCCTTGTTTGGACCCCACCCTTGAGCAGATCTCCTGGTAATCTCATCAAAATCCTTAGATGAGATTTTGTTAATCTCCTCGGGGAAATGGTTTTACCCTTCTTTGTTGATTTGTTAACGTTAAACCCACCTTTGTGTCACCACCCTATGTAATTTGCTATATAAACTAAGACTGGGGGCCACTGGGGGAGACAGAAGAAGAAGACAGAAGGGGACACAGAAGAAGAAGACAGAAGGGGACACAGAAGAAGAAGACAGAAGAGACAGAGAAGGAGACACACGAGAGGACACGGGAGAAGAACAGAGAAGAGGTCGGAAGAGACCAGAGGAGAGACTACAGAGGCAGAGACAGAGAGAACGACGGAAGAGAGCACAGCGGCACACACAGAAGCAGAGCACAAGGAGGAGCCGTCCCGATCTGGTCCACACACAGCAGCTGGGGAACGCTGGACGTGAGCGGTGTGTGCGAGAGAGAGCTTCCCTGAGTGCCCTCGGACAACAGAATGACAGGACACAACATCTCGTCTCCCCCTCCCGCGCGCACCGCCCTTGTGATTTTTTACAATTGGCTTTTGTGTTTTATTTTGCTTTTTCATTTTCACTCTGTCTAGAAAAGAGGAAAGAAAATACCCCCTTAAGTAGCCCTGGAAAGGTTTACCTTGGTTTTCAAGAGAAAGGTCCCCAGGAAGGGTAATCAGTAGCTCCTCTCAGGTGAGAAGAGGCCCTTTCTTTTCCTTTTGTGATTTCTCTGTTTTATGGTATTGTGTGATTTACAAATGAGAAGAGACTCTAAAGTTGGCCAGTTACATTTCCAGTTACACTTTTCCCTAATATATCCAAAGAGGACTTTATAAACTTTGTCTCCTTCTCTCCTAGTGGATTGGCTCTGTCATTCCCGGAAAGAAGGGCTGGGCTCTCCCCATCCAACGCTTTCTACCACTTGTCAAGGTTGACCCCTCAAAACTGCCTCACAGGCAGGTTGTCCAAGCCTTTATAAATGCTCATGAACAAATTTCAGAATGAAGTCCTCCCCTGCCTCCCTCCATCTCGGCTCAATTGTCCTCCCACCCCAGGCTGCCTCCCCTCCCCTGCCTGCTGGCTGCAGAAATCCCGGTCTGATTCCAGCAGCTGCTGGTGCATGACTTCCCCCCAGCTCTGCGATGCCATACAAATTGTGTGATGTGTATAATCAGCAGAGGAACATATTGCGGAGGTCCACCTGATCAGCTTGCAGTCCCACCTGTGGTGAGGCTGGTTCAGTAAGGAGGTGGACAGAGCTGGGGTATGGAGAAAGCTGCCTGTTAGAAGGCTTTGCCAGAAGAGGTTATCAGCATGCGGCAGAAAGATGCCCAAAGCATCTTTCCAGCAGACAGCTTAAAAAGAAAAGTAATTATGCTAATCTCTAGCTTAAAGTCCTTGGTTTATTAACATAAAAATGGCTAAACATTGAATTCCCTCAAACCCCAGTGGCTTGGAGAGGCCTCAAGACCTTTAGCTAGAGAGTGGCAGCCTTGACCTGTTTACCGTGTGCTTAGTAAGATGTTCACATGAGCAGGTGAGTTTAGAAAAAAAATATTAAGCATCAGGAACAGATTCTTGGGTGAGGTCTCTGTCAATCTTTTCTATAATTTTGATTTTGTAACTAGGTCACAAGTGTCCTAATGCCACCCCTAATGAACAGGTGACTATTTGCATTAGTCATCTGAATTTCCATTGACCCCATAGTCATATTTCCCCCTTATTCACTCTACAAATTTCTCTCAGGCAGAGCCTGTCCAGGGAAGATGCAGTCCTGGAGAACATACCTTGGAACAAGCCCCGGCTTGGTCCTGTGCAGGGAAATTCCTTGGTAACCAGGCTAATAGGATACCAGTCTGGAGCTGAGTTTCACAGGCTCCTTGTTCCTCCCTGGTCAGTCACATCACTACCAGAAAGTACTTAGAATTGATCTGAGAGGGGAAAAAAAAGAATTGATCTGAGAGGGTCAGGGAGGGGACTTAAGAAGCACTGGGGCCACATAAGCATGGCTGGGCCTGAGTATCCCTGTATCTTACACCCAAACATTGAGCTACCCAGTCTGGTTGATCAAGTATTTCTAGGAGTGGCCCCAGGCTCCCTGTGCACTGCTTAGGAGATTCCCTGCCTCAAAAATAGAAAAGTGAAACAACTGATCTATACAACTAAGCTTCCATTTCAGCCCTGTGTCCTACCAAAATGTTCTAGAAACTTCTAAGTCCCAGCTCTCTTGAGCATCAGGCACCAGCAACCCAGATGATGTCCCCCAGTACTTGTTTCAATTTCTCTAACAGGCAGTGTGGGCTGACTCTGCTACACTTTCATTCTGGAGACATCTGCATACCTCTAGCAGCCTATTTGGAAAGTGTTCCTTCCTCTCAGCCTCTAGATGTCTCTGCGTGCCAAGGCTGGGCCACTCTAAGGGAGTACTCTTATTACCCTCTGAGATCCTTTGCTGAGATTTCACCTAGCAGTCCCAATCTCAGATAAAAAAGATTATTTAGGTTTTGCTCTCACAGATGGAAGTGACAACTTTCCTAATAGGGACTTAGGATGGGAGAGTTGTCCGCTAGAGATATGGATTTCATGAGCAGTAAAAAAGGTTCATGAAAGAAGGTGGTGCATGTTAACAGGGCTAGCAGCCAGATTTAATTGACTTGGTCAGGATGTAAAGGGAAAGGAAGTAGCACAACCTGCTACCTATCATCTCCTAGAAGAATGGACATTTTGAAATATTTTAGTACAAGATAAAGGTAGATATAGATATGAAATATGTGTCAGGTATTATCTTAGAATAAGGAGGGTCTTCTGAATGAGTCATTTAAATTTATGAAGAATTCACTACACTGTTTCTTCCCAGTTTTCCTGGCTCTTGTTGATACAAGAGTGGCTTCCCTGGTTAATGGCCTTGGGAAGCCAGAGCCAGTTAGCCAAAGGATTACGTTGGCCCAGCACTCAGTTCCCAAGACAAAAAAGTGGACTTTTGATAAACATACTAAAAATGCCAAATATGCAAACTCAATGAGATATGTTGAGAAAGAACTTAGGATTCTGTTTACTGTGTTGAGAACTTTTGCTTTTGAGAGGAATAATTCTGTCCACCCCTTTCTCTATCTAGCCCCATATTGATTATACTCCCTTTTAATTCCTGGTATATCCGTATATCTTATTTTCTAAGAAAAATGGAATAAGAAGAAAGAGTATTTCCTTTCTACCTCTTACAAAGAACACCTAATTAAAATTTGGATCTAATTTTCCTTCCTTTATTATTACTTTTCACAAAATGTGGATCACACTTAAAGTTCTGCATTCCTATCACTCTTTCCTTTGTATTGCATCATTCTAACTCTGCTCTATCATAAAATAGTTCATAAAAATAAAATGGTAAGCCAATATTATTCAAATTTAGGTTTCTCCTTTTTACTCATTGGTTTTAAAGAAAGTATATATATTCCACAAATTGTTTCAAGGGTACATTAGAAGTGCTATGGCAAATCCAAAAAAGAGTTTTTGGCAGGGATTGAATGCAGAGGTCCTCCATATGCAAAGCAAGTGCTTGACCACAAAGTCACATCCCCAGCTCATTACCATCGTTTTTATTTTATTTGGGGGGGGCATACCTGGCAGTGCTCAGGGCTTACCCTGGCTCTGTGCTCAGGAATCATTCCTGTTGGTGCTTAGGGGACCATATGGAGTGCCAGGGATTGAACCAGGGTTGGCAAGTCAGGCACTGTAGGTGCTATGCTATCTCTCCAACCCCATAATTAAGAACATTTTGTAACTTATATATTCCTGTTTCCTCTCGGTCTTCTAGAAGAGCCCTTTCAATGCTTATCTCCACTTACTCTCTGCCTAGCAATCTGCTTCCCACTTACCACCTGCTATTGCTGGAAATGAACTTTCAACAAACTTCAGCCAGTGGATTGGTCTATTTACTTGATTATGGTGATGAAATGTGTTTGCATATTTCCACATCTTTCAGTTTGTACACATTATGTATGTGAATGCCAATTATACATTTAAAAATGTTAGAAAATGGGGCTGGAGTGATAGCACAGCGGGTAGGGCGTTTGCCTTGCACGCGACCGACCCGAACGCGACCGACCCGGGTTCGAATCCCAGCATCCCATATGGTCCCCTGAGCACCGCCAGGAGTGATTCCTGAGTGCAGAGCCAGGAGTAACCCCTGTGCATTGCCAGGTATGACCCAAAAAGCAAAAAAAAAAAAAAAAAAAAAAATGTTAGAAAATAAATTACCTTAGCAAATCTGATTGCAAAGAAGATTCTCCTCTTGTAATTCTTTTTCTAATGATAAAATTTGATAGGGGTTCTTTGTTTTTCATTCTCTTAAGACCGTTAAACCCTGGGGCTGGAGCAATAGCACAGCAGGTAGGGTGTTTGCCTTGCATGCGGCCAACCCAGGTTCGATTCCCAGCATCCGATATGTTCCCCTGAGCACCACCAGGAGTAATTCCTGAGTGTATGAGCCAGGAGTAACTCCTGTGCATTGCCAGGTATCACCTAAAAAAAAAAAAAAAGAAAATGTTAAGCCCTTTACTTCCCCTCCCTCCCTTTCTCCCTTTCTCCCTCCCTCCCTCCCTCCCTCCCTCCCTCCCTCCCTCCTTCCCTCCCCCTTCCTTCCTTCCTTCCTTCTTTCCTTCCTTCCTTTTTCCTTCCTTCCTTCCTTCCTTCCTTCCTTCCTTCCTTCCTTCCTTCCTTCCTTCCTTCCTTCCTTCCTTCCTTCCTTCCTTCCTTCCTATTGTTGGGCCACACCAGGCAGTGCTCAGGTCTTACTCTGGGATCACTCCTGGTGAATTCAGAAGACCATATGAAGGTATTGGTGATATGAACCAGGTTGACTAAATTTAAGACAAGTGCCCTACCTACCAGATGGATTATTGCTCCAGCCCCACTTCCTTTTGTTTTCAGTTGAGGAACTCATATTTTTTATGTAATAATATTTACTGTCATTTACAAAAACATACTTCTCACTTTCTTATAGTTGCCTTCTGATTTTTAGGGTGGTTTTGGCCATGTCAAAGTTTTAAAATTAGGTGAAGTCAGGTGATTATTTTCTTGATGACTTCTGCTTTGGTTAGTGTTTCTAGAGATGAAAGGACTTTTTTTTCTTACTTCATTTTTTATTCATCTCTTCCTCTTTTCTCTCTTTACTTCTTTCCTTGCTGTGGTCCCAGGGGCTGGGGAAAGAAAAGAATGACCAGGTCAAGATCTGTGTGGATTTCTGTTCTTATTTTCCTCTTTGCTTTGTATCCTCTACTTGTTTCCAATTTCTTCTTCTCAAAGCTTTGTGCTTTACTGGCTTCTGGTAACTCCATCTTTATAGTCAGGTACAAATCCTCTTTATAGCTGCAGACAATTGTAACCTATCAGTAATTACTGTCGTTATCTGTGCTTTGGAGTCTTACTCCCTCCAGTCAGCAAATTGGGGTATATCACTGAAACCTCCCCATTTCATCTCAAATGGTTGGAGAGAAGGTCCCTCTTAGTGGCAGAGGCATTCTGCTTGCCAAGGGGGGGGTCTACTTCTTTACTTACACTGACATTAAGAAACTGTTTTCAAATGCCTATGAGGCCCTGATGCTATCTGCTAAGCATAGAAATGCATTTGCCTTCCTTCTTCAGCTGATTCTGTAATTCACATTGTTTACTTTTCCTTGTCATAGGATGTTTCCTTCTGTGAGGATTTTGTTTCTCTGGTAGAATTAGTCCAGCCTGTGGCTGGACATGCACCTACCATCACCACATCACTTGGCAAACTCCCTCTTCTTGTGGTTCCACTTCATGAAAGCCCAGATTTTCTGCCCCAGCTCTAAACTCTCTGATGACATTTTAAAGAATGTGAAAATGGGTTCAGGTTCTTACATGAGCTAGCAATGGGATCTTAGAAATTGTCCTTTATTACCTACGTGTTTTTCCCTCTTAATCTCTTTCTTACACATGTCTATAAAATCTTATGGCTTGGGGATTCCACTGCGAGGAGCTGTGTTTGTGGCCCTAGTTTTGGAATGTCCTGGAGTTTGATTCCCAGAAGTCAGACTCCCATTTTTAAAGTTTCTTAACTGAATCAGGCTGGTGCCAGGAGCCTGTACGTTAGCCGTACCTGTATAAAGTTCAAGGCATGCTATGTTAAGCATAGCAACCCTTCACTGGGATATCATTTGCCTCTCCCAAGCCATGCTTTCTCTAGGCAACCCTGTGCCTTTAGGTCAGCCAAGCAATGTCGGTGTGTGTGTGTGTGTGTTTCCACCTTTTGTCCTTCCTCCATGAGGTATATGTGGGTAGGAACAGGATCACAGCCCCATCCTGGGTCACTTGGCCATGCCTCAGACTCAGTTCTGTCTTTTCGAAAGCTGGTGTGTCAGGTTACTGTGTCCACTAAATAGAAACCTCTTGGGAAGAGGACTGAGTCTAAGGATTAAGGATATGAGGGCACATTTAGGTTGTTGAGTAGCATGGAGCCTGGGGGTTACATCATTCTCTCATACTTCTTGTCAGCATTCATAAGAACGAGGAACAATGTCAAGGGAACATTCTGAAGTGCTGTGACTCAGTGGTTTATCCATCTCTATAGGTCCGCACAGTCTCTCCCTGGAGTAGGATGAAGCCAGTGGACTTGAGAGGAGGCAGTATCATGGGAGAATGAGCTCTGGTTTTAGTGTGTGATGGAAGTGCATCCTCAGAAAGCCAAATCCCCACTCAAAGAAAACCAAGTTTGTGATGCCAGGGACTCTTCATGTCTCTGCTGAATTTCCTCACAGCGTGACTGAGAACAGTCTTCTGCTACTAGGTCTCTTCTTTAGCTCTTTATAATTTCACCAGCTTCCAGGAACCAGTGAGGAGTCTGAGTCTGTGGAGAAAAGTCCCTCCCCTGTGGTGTTTCTGGAAACTTTACCCACAGTCATACATGTTCCTTACCAGGGAAGGGGCCTCCTCTCCTCTTTCCTGTTCCTTCCCTCCTGCTAGCTGCAAGGTGCCCCACACCCCTATGGCCTGGAAGGGTCTGGAGCTGTGTGCACACTTAACTTATTTTTCATGCATTCCAGAGAGAGGGAGTCAGAGTAAGAGTGCTGTAGGCAAGATACTTCTAGTCTTTTCCTAACTACCTTCCATGAATTCAAATCACCCATTTTAATGGATGCCAAAAGCCCTGCTGCAAAGGGAGTGGGGGCAGGAAGAAGGAAGGACATTTGCTAAATACCTTTAAGATGGAGCAGTTAATTCATTTTCCTTTCGCCAGACTTCTTTATTTTCATCCAGAAACTCATTTTGCCAGTGGGCATGGTGATCTTCATTGTTGGCCTGTCATTCATTCTTATTTTTCAAATTATGCACAATATATCTTAGCAACACTTTTCACAAACAGAAAATAATATTTACTGCTCCTCTTTGAGCATTCTGCTGTCATTATGGCTGTTCTGTCCATACCTTCCTTGAAAATAATCAGCTGCAAACAATCCAAATAACAATATTTCCAAGCTATTGTCAGATCACAGGGACAATTGATTGCTCATGGTGGTTCCCAGGAAACTGCCTGTGGATGTATGATTAACTAGCAACAATAGCAGATTTGTTACTAAGGAGCCTTCTCAGGAATGTGAATAGCAAATTGGGGGGAATAGGTTTGGACATCAGAAGCTGGGGGGAAGGTTAACTTATTGACACACAAGGATGGTACTGTTTGTTTAGAAGATGAGTCACAATTTTGTTTTCCTTTGAACTCTTTCAAAAGAACTGGCTTCCAGACAAAGGGAAATAGAATACAGCTAGAGTTGTCTGTTTTCATAAACTTTCAACTTGCTTTTTGTTGCTGGTCTTGTTTTTAAAAGTTGCCTTAGAAAAACATAAGACATGTTTAATATTCTGCTCTGAACGATCTGATATTCATTTTGATATGTTTTTGGTCCCTATTGATTTTGAAAATGCTGAACACAAATACTTGACATTCGGGAGGGCAAGCAAAGGATTAAAACAGAATCTCTGCCTCCTGCTTGCAATCGTCTTTGAAGAGATGAAAACGTTCAAGTAAGCAGAATTCTTACAGTCAGAATAAAACATGATGAGAATTTGGGGGGAAGGAGATGCAAAGTGACTGGGAAAAATGTTAACAGCATAGATAGTAATAAATACAGTTTGCTTAACACTTTTCATCTCTTATGATGCAGTTTATAAGTTGATACATGGACAATGGCCTGCATGTATTTCTCTCATGCTGTGTGTCACCTGCCCTCCCCCTTTCCCCCAGTAGAACCACTTATATGAATTTGAGGATGTATGAGAGAGAGCAAAGGCTTATACAAATCACAAGCAACTGCGTAAATGTGGGCAGATCAGCAAGGCTTTTAGACTGGAGTTGAAGATTATTGAAACCATAGGAGGCATTTAGGTAAGCAGGGTGTAATTACTATTATTTAACGAATACTGAATGCTGACAGTGAACTTCATTAGACACCGAGAAGAAGATACTGAATTTGCACGAAAGATTTAAGAGACTTAAGGTATGCCTTTGGATATAAAATGGAACTCAAACAAATAAGTCAGAGGTATCTGGCTGCATCTAGTACTCAATTTCAAAAATTGAGTTCCTTCCTTTAATAGAACCTCCATGTCCTTCTCTCTCTTTCTCTCTCTCTCTCTCTCTCTCTCTCACACACACACACACACACACACACACATATACACACGCACACACAGCAGCCAGTTTCTGACAGGCAGTGATAAGACTGGGAAAAGCAGAAGCAGGAGAGGACCAGAGGAGGGAGGATTACGATGCTGGAGGAGTAAGGAAGATGGGACCGAGATAGGAAGGTAGATAGGTTCTGCCTTTAATGGTCAGAGGGTTCCACTCTGTCTTTATGAACCAAGTCTTGTTCTCCTTTCAAAACCACCCTGCTTGTTTCCTTAGCGACCTCTTTTGTATGCCAGGTGCTCCGAAAGCAGCATATCTTCATGGGCTCTTTTCTACCTTGTGACAGTGTATGATTGGTCAAGGTTAACCTTGTCTTCTTTTCCCTTAGACTAGCACTAGGTGATGGGCATACTTCATTTTTGATCAAACTCAGAAAAGATTCTTTTGAATTGAGATGCTATGAGACCGGAATGAGATTCTTTCTCACCTGTGTGCCTTTGGGTTGGTTGTTTAGCCAACTTGGGCCTCACTTTGTAGTCGATAAAATGAGTGTTAGCATCCTGACAACATCCTGGGGTGTTTCAAGAGGGCTGTAAAGAAAGTACCTAGTCTTTCATAGGTAATGTTACTTCGGCTTTTCCCCTGTCCACACCACCAAGGTTATTTTAGACAATATAGACCTTTGTTGAATGAGTGTCCAAAAATTCCCTAGATCTCATAACATAATGTTAAATTATGTGTTTATAGCTTGTAGGTGACCAAGCCCAGCTGAAGTTGCCACTTATGGGTTTCCTAAGGTAACAGAACTGAAAACAGATTCCTAGTCTTTGTCATCTGTATGCACCACCTAATCATAGCCAATTCACCCAAGGTCATAAAGCTTGTAAGAAGAGGCATCATTGTTAATACTTTGATGCCTAATCCATCTTGATGATGTCTGATGAATCAGCATCAGAGTAAAACTGTTGCATAATTCATCCTCATCTACAGAATCCCATGTTACCTTAAATATTTGCTAGGTGAATATTAAATCATTATTTTCATTCACATGTGTCTTTTTGAGTTGTTGTTTGTCTATAGGTGGAGCCATAGCACAGCAGGTAGGGCCTTTGCCCGGGTTCGAATCTTCCATCACTCTTGGAGAGCCTGGCAAGCTACCGAGAGTATGAGAGTATTCCGCCTGCATGACAGAGCCTGGCAAACTACCCGTGGCGTATTCGATATGCAAAAACAGTAACAACAAGTCTCACAATGGAGACGTTACTGGTGCCCACTTGAGCAAATCGATGGATAACTGGAATGACAGCGCTACAGTGATACAGTTTGTCTATAGATACGTGTCAGCTTATTTTCTCTTGCTCCATGACTGATTGTACAGTCCTATAGTGTGACCACAAGTCGCACAGGACAACTTAAGTTCACATTTAATTAAATTGAGTGAACTACAAATGTAGTTCCTCAGTTGCACTGGCTGCATTTCAAGTGCCCAGTGGTTCCTATTAGCTCATACTTACCATATTTCCACAATTATGCCCTACTTTGATCATTGAAGAAGTTTTATTAAACAATGGTACCTAATAGAATGCTTCAGACAAATAATTTTAGGCAGCCTTCCAAGTGGTGCCCAGAAGGCCTGGGGGACCTTGCAGTGATTCTCAGATACTCAGGGAACTATGCGGTTCCATTGATCAAATGGGGTCATCCACATGCAAGGCACATGCTTTAACCTGTGTACTGCCTCTCTGGCCCCAGGAATAAGTAATTGTTTTGATGCTGAGTTATATAATTTTCCTACTATCATAGTTATGCCCTTAATGTTTTATTATTAATAAGATATTGGATGAACTATATTTATACTATTTTTAAAAATGTAATAGATTTTATAGTATGTAGTTGGACTATTGGCAGAATGATTTCTATGCATCCCCATTTATCTTTTGTAGTAGCCCATTGAAGTCAACACTGGAGCATTCCTTGTTGCAGTGTTGGAAATTCATTTGCCCTAGGACTCAAACTATTCACTGGAGGGATGTGGACCTAATGCCAATCCCTAAGCTTGGATTGCACTGCTTCCCCAAAGTCACAGCAAGGTCTCATAAAGTATGAGCTATCCATAATTACTCTGAATATGTACAGGCAAACGACTGTCTGTTTTGAGTTTAAAAGGAACTGGAGCATTGTGGATGAAAGAAGTCAGGTTCTTTTCATAGTGCTCAAGTGCTTCTGATTCCTGAAAGAAAGCAATTTGGCAACTGAACTGAAATTTTCTTTTTCTAGACTTAACAATCATCTCTAGTCCTATAAATAGTATTATTCTCAACCAACAATAATGTCTACGCCCTTCCCCACCCCCCACTACTCGCCCATCATCTGGTGTTTAAAAGTGGGTCAGAAACTAATTATATGAGAAACTGGTTGTGTAATCAAGGGTTTGAAAGTTAATGATTTTCATTAAAGGAAAATGGACCCTACTAAGTGTATGAAGGCTGACTGCTGTTTGCAAGAAACTTCAGAAATTCTGCTCTTTGCCTCTTTGTTCTTGCCGTCCCTCCTCCTAGCTCCTGCTCACAGGAGGTGCCTAGAAGAAATGTGAAGACACACTGTAAATGTTTATTGTGCTTGTTTTGTCAGTTGTGGGCACCATTCCTGGCAGTGCTTGGGGACCAGGACCAAAGGTGTTTGGAGGCCATATGGTGCCAGAGATCAACCTAGGGCCTCACACGTGCAAAGCATGTACTCCACCACTCGAGCCACATCCCCGGTTCTGTAAACATTCAATCTTTGTAAAGGTCATTTAAAAGTTTTAGGTTGTATGGGGTGCCATGAAGTTTGCCTTATCCAAAAGACCCTCCACAAGATGCATACTGGCTGTTTGGAGCTAGAATTTACCGCTAAGAATTTTATGGCACCAACAAACTAAATGTAGAAATAGTTTCCAGATTCTTGGATTGTATTAAATTCTCTTAGAAATAACAAGGGTTCCCACAGTTGGAATGGTGTCTTGTTAATTCAGATGTTCTGTTTTGGGCAAAACTATTCCTAAAGGCAGATAACTGAGTGCTATTATATAGCACGTTTTAAACAACATTTGTCATCCTCCTACCAGGTTTGAGTTGGAATTACCTTGAATCTCTGCACAATATCCTACATATGCAAGAGCCTGTTTTTCTTGTCAGTGTTTGGGAGAAGATGCCACATAAAAAACTCTCAAGTTTTTACACCGTTCCCATTTATACTGAAGTTTTCTCATGGGTGTCTCTAGATTGGAAAATGTTCAAGGCTGAGAACACACAATTGCCCAGAGGAAAGTGGTGGTTAAATCATGAAACCTGGGCTCTGGCAGGTAGACAGAGATATTAGGAGAGAGCCACAGTTGTTTGCAGCGCTTTTACCTACTCCAGGAATCTTGAAGTGACTTAACTTATAGTTCAAACCCCTACCTCAATCCCCAGGTAATCACAAGAGTGATGAAAAATATGACATGCTCTCTTTCTTTTCCTAAGCTTACTTTAATCTTGATCTTTGAGAAGCAAGTGATTTTCTTGTGCAAACAGCTTCATAGAAATGTCAAATCGGGCACCCCCAGTCTGTGCTGAAGGGGGCAGGCCTGGTACAAAAGGCTCAGTGCTCAGGGCCCAGGCTTTGAAATGACTCCAGCTGTATTGCCAATGCAAATGCAGGAGGGGAAAAAATTACTGGAACAAATTGAAAGGTTATTCAGCCTGGAATTTAGAATCTCAATAAAAAAGGCCTTTATAAGCCAAAGCCCTTGGAGTAACCGGATCATTTAAAAATACATCTTTTCTGCATTAAATGTAGTGTGACAGCCGCATTAGAAATGCTACAGTCCAAGTATGCTCCTTAAACATTTTTAACTGACTTGTAAGGACAGCTAAAATCTTCTATTGGGGGGGATGTTATATCCACAATCCATACTTTCTTTCTTTTTTATCCAAGTTTGTGATAACCTGGCAAAAGAGTTTTACCTTTTCCTCCTAACTTTTGCTACAGCCTCAGGGGACTCCCTCAGCTGTGTGCCTTGATAAGAAACAAAACAAAACCGTTGAGCAATTTTTCTTTTTTGACTTGGGAGAGAATAGGTTTTCCAGTTACTCAGAAGTTGGTGATCAGAAAAAAATCACCAAATTGTGCTGGTAGAATCCCTTTCACAAGAAGTATTTTAAGCCAAGAGACACAATCATAACTCAAGAAATATAGTCAGTGGCCCAAAGGTATGCTTACTTGATGCCTTTTTGAAATCTCGTTTCATTACCTTTCAGAATTATCCAAGTCCAGTTTTGGGTTTTTTTTTTCTTTTTGGGTTACACCCAGCGATGCACAGGGGTTATTCCTGGCTCTGCACTCAGGAATTACTCCTGGCAGTGCTCAGGGGACCATATGGGATGCTGGGAATCGAACTCAGGCCAGCTGCATGCAAGGCAAACGCCTTACCCGCTGTGCTATTGCTCCAGCCCCGAGTCCAATGGTTTTTGATGTAGACAGCAATGCCCTCCAAGCTGAACCCTGGGAACTTGGTCCCTTGAATCAAGTGGAATGAGTTTTTTCTACTCTAAAGAAAGTGAACTGAAATCAAAGCAATACTTTCTGTGTTCTCCATGTCCTGCTGCGCACAGGGGTACGGCTCTGTACCCCAGGAGCATATCTGGCATAGGATTTGCACTGTTGCCCACACAACCTTCTACCCGTTTCTTTTCTGAAACTGGCTCAGTCTCCAAAGTATTGAGACCATTGCTTGTGCTTCTGAAATAGTTCAAATATACTGGATACCTCACTAGAATTAGTGAGAAGTCATATTTTGCCAGATTTCTTTTAAGTCTTTGGCCTTATTTTAAGCCTTCACTTCCTCTCTCTTTCTCCAGGGGTCAAGATAGTTTCCTTTTCAAGCAGAGTTAGCATTCTGTTGCTGCCAAATTTGAGTGTTTGGATCACTGTATCGGGAATTGTATTATTGAACGAGAGATGGACTATAACTTCTCTGTACCCTCTATGATTCTACATTACTTGAGATTAGAAAAAAAATTGGCTTTTTTCAGGTTGTTGTCCCTCAGCCCTTGGTGACACTGCTAGGGAAGCAGTTGGCTCTTACAAGTTTAGTAGTTTTTTTTTTTTTATCATTTATTTGTTTGGAGGGAGTAGACAAAAATCAATGAACTCAAGGGTTTTAGGGTACACATCAATAGTGCCTCTTCTCACTGATGGCCAGTGTTTTTAATGAGTGTTTTTAAGCACAGGATTGTGGAGTTATTTAATTCAATAGTCTGAGCCGCCTAAATAATGTTTCATTTTTTTTTAAAGCTAAAACCTTTAAATCAACCCTGTTTGGGGTTTCCCATATAATTATAAAAACAATAGGGCATCTTCCAGATTAGAAGAATGTAAATTACTTCGTGTACTGATCCTAACTTGATGAGTTTGCAGTTTGTATGAAGATTTGTGTCTTAAGACACAGTTTTCGTCTTGCTCAAACCTGAAAATGTGCATATCCCTGAACAAGCACTTCAGTTCATCTTTAAGAAAGTGGTGATGGAGATGATGACCATGGCCTCTTTTTTTCATCATGTAGTTCTCATAAAATAATAGATTGATCTGTTCTGGTTCCTCTGCCTCCTTTGAAATAGTGCCCCTGATTTACTCGTATGTTTTAAGCACCACCCTACTCACACACTAGGAAGCCAAATCAATTAGAGCCTCATTGCTTCATTTAAATTCAGCTCTTCCATGGATCCAGTGTTTTTTCTTTTTTTTTTTCACTTTTAGCCTTCCCAAGAAAACCTAGAAGTGCATGATTTCATTCAACTCAAGTAAAGCTGTCTTTTAACACAAGCTGATGGTTCCTTCCATTTCTTCAGATCAAATGGAACTTAAGTAAAGCTGTGCACTAGTCCTATTTTTTGAACTGATATACATTTTTAATTTTATTGAATCACTGTGAGATGGTTACAAACTTTCATGTTTGGGTTACAATCTCACAATGATCAAATACCCATCCCTCCACCAGTACACATTCCCCACCACCAGTATCCCGGGTATACCCCCCCCCCTTTCCTACCCTCCCTTTGCCTCCATGGCAGACAATATTCCCCATACTCTCTCTCTACTTTTGGGCATTATGGCTTGCAACACAGACACTGAGAGGTTGAACTGATATATTGTTTTGAACTGATATTTTGACAGAAGACTAGCATAGGGTGCTTCACCCTTGAGAAGGAATTTTCTCATTCAACTAGTGGCAGTTCTTTTTTTAATTTTTTTTTATTAGTGAATCACCATGAGTTACAGTTACAAACTTACGAACTTTCATGTTTGCATTTTGTTTATATCCCTCCACCAGTACCCAGTCCCCTCCACCAATGTTCCCAGTATCCCTCCCATCCTCCCACCCCATCCCCCCACCCCACCCCACTTCTGTGGCAGGGTGTTCCCTTTTGTTCTCTCTCTCTCCTTTTGGGTGTTGTGGTTTGCAACAGAGGCACTACGTTGCCATCTTGTTTGGTCTATATTCTATTTTCAGAGTGCGACTCCCATCCCGTGCGGGTCCTCAAACCACACTTTACCTGGTGTTCCCTTCTCTATGCGAACTAGTGGCAGTTCTTGAAGATCGTGTTGGCATTAATAAGTGGTGCATGAACTTCCCATCTAGGACACATCAAGTCTTTTATTCTCTTCCACTCAGGAATAACCAGAATGTAGGTTATTCATTAGTATGATTAAAATTGGTCTGTGTTTATTAAAAGCTATATCAATCCTCAGACGTTGGTGCTCAGAATTCAGTTAGTTCTAAATTGCCCATGCCCCATTGCGTGTGGTCATTGAGATGAGCTGCCCTTAGGCGGCAGTTCCTTTAGAAATGACATCTTTTCCAGAAGTGTGTTATGGGTTTGATTTTCCTTACAGATGATTGTGTGACTGATTATCAGGGGTACTGTGGGAGTTGGTACTCTCCAGCTTCAGGCGCTCACTCGCAGGGTGAGGAGCAGTGGGAGGCTTTGATAACTTGTAAAGCTCACAGAGGGAAGCATTTTTTGCTCTGGCTGTGCCAGAATCCCATGCTCTGTGGGCAACATAATGGATTTCATTCAGAGCCCTGCACAGGCCAACTGTCATGATATGGTTGGGAAGCTTTCCATCAGCTACTGTGAGCTCCATCACTCTGTTCCCTACCTCCGTTTTTGGCTTCTCCATTCTTGGTCACATTTTACGAAGCAGCCAACCATCCAGATTGGGATTTCATGCTCTGCTGCACTGTTGCCCAAGTTATTTCTTTTACAAAGGCCTCCTTTACAAAATCCTTAATCTAAGTAATGCATAGAAGGTGTATTAAGGGGTAACAAGTGAAAGAAGGCAAGAACAAGCAACTTCCTGAAAATTGTTGTCGTTAAAGCATTTCCATGAAGGCCCAAAGTCCCATCCCCCAGTACATATGTGATGAATTCAGACCTAATTGGCCATGTTCCAGTCCAGTTTTAAGTGGGGCATTCTTGGCAATTTGAAGGTCAGAGGAGAGATTTGATTCAAAGTTTGTCATGTGTTTCCTGCATGTTGTGTATAAGTTCATTGATTACATTCTTCGGGTATCCCGTTTTCATTTAATATCTGGGAGCAGTCAGCGAAATTGATTAATCCTGGCTTCAACAATCAGTGCAATGCCTTGGCACAGAAAATATCTATACCTCGATCTCAATATACAAGATATCCACAAAGCAACCTAGAATTTGAATGGAAAAGAGAATCTAGGTAGTGGTTTTATATTGACATTGCTTTTCTTGACCAGAAAAGAACATTGACTCTGTTTGCCATCTGTGTAATTTCCTTTGCCTTCCTACTCCCAGGGTATAGCTAATATCTCTAGAGCTTACCTAAAAGATACATTAAGAAGAAGCCTTTGAGTAACAGTGCCTCTGTAGTATGCTTGCTGACTGTTGAATTTCCATGGCTTATACATTTTAGAATGTGGGAAAGCAGAAGTGAGGGGTATATTATATGGCACATTGCAGCCGAAATTTTTGTCTGACATTAGTAAAGGATTGAGAACAGCGAGTAGCATGTTGGATATATTTTTTTCCTATCAGAAAAATCATTCACCATACGTGAAGGCTCTTCTAAATCCTGTTTTCATTTCATTTTTCCTTTTGGAGTCAGATCCCACCTGTAGCAAACCAGGCATGAATGTGTGACTTTAGTCCACCTATGTTAAAAGAGAGGCAGAGAGGCTCTCAATATGAATTGTTTAGAGCTTTGAAATATTGTCTATGTAAAACAATGGGTAAGAGTTATATCCTGACAGCTCAGATAGAGAAGGGGCCACCAAGTGAAGGGTGCTAGGAAGGCTGGTTAAGTATGGGAGATGTGGGCTGAAAGTAGACTATAGATGGAACATGATGGCCACTTAATACCTGTACTCAAACCTCAAGCCAAAAGGAGAGAGAGAGAAAAAGGGAATGCCCTGCCATGGAGGCGGGGTGGGATGGGGGGAGGAATGCTGGGACCATTGGTGGTGGAAAATGGGCACTGGTGGAGGGATGGGTACTCGACCATTGTATGACTGAAACACAAGCACAAAAGTTTCTAAGTCTTTAACTGTACCTCACGGTGATTCATTAATAAAAAATTTTTTAAATGAAAAAAAATTAAAAAAAGAGTTATGTCCTGAAAAGGTAAGGTAATTGTTTATTTTCTGAAAAGATAATTGTTTATTTGAACCCAAAAGTCAGAGATGTGGGACACGTAATTAGGAGCCCAGATATCGAATATTTCTTGCCTTGATTTAGTTTAAAAAACATGTAAAACATGTAGAATCATCAAAAGAAAGTTTCATGAATTTCACAACTGAATTCATTGATCTATAGTATCTAAAAATTAGAAGAAACTGAAGTATGTCACCCTAAAGAAACTGAATTATATGACAAGGTATTATCTAATTTTGCCGAAGACCACCATTGTCTTACGTGCTTTACTTGAGATGGAAATTTCAGTGATGTGAGATGGTTTAAGAGTTTATAATTCTGACTCACTCTTCAGTGCTACCAGTGACAAAGTGACAGAAAACAAACCAAATAAACACTTCTTCAAAAGAATGGAATTAAATAAGATCCTTTTGATTGGAGGCCTTGGGACTACTGCCAAAATGGACTTTAGGTTGTTTATAATAGTTATGTGTTGATTGAACAGAGACACATGAAATCCAGGACCTTAGCATATTGAATATTCCCAGTATCAGCCCAAGTGTGTGTGAGGTAAAGGGTTGGGGTTATTTGGAAAAGAGTCAGACAACCAAATCATTTAGAAAATAAAGCTTTTCATGCATATCTGTAAATTAAGCCACAACAATGCACACATTCAAGAATAACCTAGAATCTCTTGCAACATCTGATATTATTAAGTAGTAAAATCCTAACTCATTACATAGGTGTTAACTATGCATTTATTTTCCCATTGTATTTTTAAACTAAATATTGAATTCTAAATTTTGTTTTATTTATTGTTATTTTATCTGTTGAAAAGACATGGTTTTCTTTGCATTTTTTATTAATTTGATATGATGAAATGAAATAGATTGTAATAAAATATATCACTATATACTGTCATCTCGTTGTTCATCGATTTACTCGAGCTAGCACCAGTAATGTCTCCATTTGTCCCAGCTCTGAGAGTTTAGCAGCCTCTCCTTACTCGTTTTCCCCCAACGATTGGAGGCTCTTTTCTGGGTCAGGGGAATGAGACCTGTTATTGTTATTGTATTTGGCATATCGAATATGCCACGAGGAGCTTGTCAGTCTCTTCTGTGTGGGTGGGATACTCTCAGTAGCTTGCCAGGCTCTCTGAGAAGTACACACACACACACACACACACACACACACACACACACACACACACACACACACACACACACACATATATATCTCATGGTGATTGTCACTGTCACTGTCACCATCATCCCATTGCTCATCATCCTGCCGACTACGAACATGTTACTACCCATGGTGTATTCTATATGCCAAAAACAGTAACAAGTCTCACAATTGAGACGTTACTGGTGCCTGCTTGAGCAAAACGATGGTAATAAAATATAATATACTTATGTTTACAAACCCTAAAGTTTGATGTTACATTCATTTTCATTTTAGTTGCAGATTGCTTACAAGTCCTACCTTTAAAGAAAAAGTTCATTCCATAACACCTAGTAGAGATACTAAATTTCAAAGTGTTTTTAGTTTCTCTCTCTCTCTCTCTCTTTCTCACACACACATACATATACACATACACGCACAACACACATGGCAAATAGACACAAAAACCATAGTTGGTTAATTCATTTGCTTACCCTCTATTCATGAAGTGAACAAGTGCTTGTGGTAACATTATTATGTGTCTGGCACCAAAATATTGTTCAGCTAGTGAGTAAATGAATAGTGGTTATTTATCACTGTCACTGTCATCCCGTTGCTCATCAATTTGTTCGAGCCGGCACCAGTAACGTCTCTCATTTAAAGACTTATTGTTACTGTTTTTGGCATATCCAATACGCACGGGTAGCTTGCCAGGCTCTGCCGCGCAGGCTGGATACTCTCAGTAGCTTGCCGGGCTCTCCGAGAGGGGCAGAGGAATCGAACTCCGGTCGGCCGCATGAAAGGTGAACGCCCAAAAAGCAGTGCTATGAGGAAAGTTTATAAAGAAAAATAATTATGTTTTAAAATAAAAATTATGGCAAAAAACCTATTTTTTACATGCTAACAATATAGAAAAAATAAGTCTACAGGGCTACAGAGATAGTAACAGCAGTTAAGGTGCTTGCCTTGCATATAGCCAACTCTGGTTCAATTTCCAGAAGCAAATATGAAACAGAGCACCTCTAGGAGTGATCCCTGAGTACAGAGCCAGAGGTAAGCCCTGTACAGCACTGATTGTGGCACAAACCCTGCCCACCACCCAAAAATTGAAGTCCAAAGTTAACATAAGGAATAAAAAAATTAATTTTGAGCAGAAATTTTAAAAAATAACAGTAAATTCAAATTGAAAATAGTTTTGAAAACTATAAATAACACTAACTTCAGTGGATTAAAAAAGAAAAATGACTTCAATATTATCAGAAATGAAAGAGGGTGCATTACTACTATACTAAAGAAATAACAGGATAGTAAGGGATAACTGTGAACAATATACCATCAAACTATATTATACAGATAAGTGAATACATTTGTAGAAACAAATTATGAAGATTAAATCATGAGTAAAGCATGTGTTCATATCTATAAAGAGTAAGGAGAATGAATCAGTAATCAAAAATCTTCACCACCACCACTAAAAGATTAGGACTAGTTGGCATTGCTAGTTATTTCTACAAAATATTTAAAGAGTTAAAATTCTTAGAAATTTCAAAAAATTGAAAATAAAGGTATACTTCCAAATTCATTTTATAAGATCAGTATTACCCAGAGATTAAAGTCACATGTACCTAAAAAGAAGAAGATTAAGGGCTAATGTCCCTGTAAGTACAGATGGGAAAACCTCAGCAAAAATATTGTCAAACTGAATTCAATAATACTTTAAACCATTCAATCATGTATCATAGTCAAGTGCAACTTATTCCTGGGATATAAGAATGGATCAGCCACATTAATAGAATAAAGGATAAAAATCATCACATTAATAGAATAAAGGATAAAAATCATCTGATCCTTTCAAAAGACCTAGGCAAGGCATATTGCAAAAATTCAACATCCTTTCATGTAAAAACTATCAACAAGTAGAGAAAGAATATAGTTCAGAATAATAAAGGTCTTATGAAAAACCCTAACAAACATCAAATAAAGTGGAGAAAATTTGAAAATTTCCTCTAAGGCAAGGAGCAAGTCAAGTATGTGTCCTCACCATTTCTATAGACTGTGGTACTAGAAGTGCCAGCTAGAGTAATTAGGCATGAAAATGAAAAGAAAAATAATACAAATTGGAAAGAAAGATATCAATTATCTTAGGAGAAGATGTGATTTTTTGTATGTAGTAAAACTCAAAATCCCGCACAAAACTATTAGAAGTAGGGGCTGGAGCAATAGCACAGCGGGTAGGGCATTTGCCTTGCACGCGGCCGACCCGAGTTCGATTCCCAGCATCCCATATGGTTCCCTGAGCACTGCCAGGAGTAATTCCTGAGTGCATGAGCCAGGAGTAACCCCTGTGCAACGCCGGGTGTGACCCAAAGAGCAAAAAAAAAAAAAAACTATTAGAAGAAATAAACTATAAAAAGTTCAATATAAAATATATAAATATATGTTTAAAAATTAGAATACAGACACATCTTGAAAATACTGCAGGTTCTGCCACAAGTCATCTTCAGTAAATTTTCTTATTGAATATAAAATTTATGCTCATATGAGACTATGGTCTAGTCATTTAAAGTAGAATATTTTTAAGTACCTTAATTTAATATGACACAGAGACATAAAGTGTGAAAATGCTACTTTAAACATATTGATGACCAACTTACTTGAATGCTGGTTTGCCCAAACCTTCAATTTATATTAAAAAGAATCAAGCAACCAAAATAAACAGTATCTGAAAAGTACAATAAAATGAGATTTACCTATACTAATAATAAAAATAATAATAAAAGGGAATTAAGAGAAAAAATACAAAAAATTACAAAAGTAACAAAAGTTACACATATTATAGCATAAAAAAGAATAAAATTAGGGGACAGAGAGATAGCACAGTGGGTAAGACTCTTGTCTTGCCTGCAGCTGGCCTAGGTTCGATTTCTGAAACCCCATATGGTGTACCATCAGGAGTAATCCCTGAGCACAGAGCCAGGAGTAAACCCTAGGCACTGCTGGGTGTGACAAAAACCACCAAAACAAACAAAAAAGAACAAAACCCAAAGTTAGGAGACAAGATATTTGCATGAAATAAATATAACTAAATATAAATGTTTCCCCCCCTCCATTTTCTTTTGTTTCTACAGAGTGACTATTCAAAGCCACTGTTTTACTGGAAGATATAGTAGGGTGAATTTTGCTAGTAGAAGGATTGCCATGGAGCACGAGGGTGGGGAGAAGAGGTACAGTATAATAATATCAGGTCCTATGGACAGCATGGTTCAGATTCTGAGTATTATTAATTCTGACTGTAATTACTTACACCGGAAACCTTCTAGAACTAGGTATTTGTTTCTTCGTTATGAAACATCCAGGTCATTTCTATTTTTGTTGTATCACACTACCACAGAGTTAGTAGGTAAGACCAATTTTGATATATTATCTCACACTTGTGTAGGTCATGGATCTGATGTAGGTCTCCTTGTGCTCAATTCAAAGGGGTCAGCCGTATTGTATTCTTTCCTGGACTCCCTGAGTTTCCTTGCCCTTACCAGCTTCTGAAGGTTCCTCCTGGATCTTGGCTCTTGTGGAGGTTCCTCCTGGATCTTGTCTCTTGGCCCTCTTTCAGCCTTGAGTCCCACCTCACAGCACTCTGACTCTGACCCCATTTTCTTTAAAACACCCTTAAGATAGAATTGTCCCAGCAGGATAATTCAGGCTAATCTTTTTTAAGGTCAGAAGATTAGCAACCTTAATTCCATGGGGAACTTTAATTCTTCTTTGTCATGCAACATAGTCACAAATTCTAGGGATTAGAGTGTAGACGTCCTGTGGGGGTGGATGGGGAGGGCAGCGTTATTCTGCCAACCACACTAACCCATAGGAATGTGGTGATGATTAAATGAGATGACTCCTTTGACTGGCTTAGGACTGTGCCAACCACATAAGCAAATGCACAGTAAATGTCAGCTAGGTCCCCATGCTGCTGTACCATTTCATGAATTTGTTTCACAGAGGAGCAGTCTGTTGGCAGGCCTGGGAGAGAGAATCTGATGCTACCGAGCCTTCTGCTTACAGTGATCATAAAAGGATATAGATAAGAGTGACAGCCAGTTCCTCCCAGGGTCCTGCACTTTGCTTTCCAAAGCTGAAGTTCCAAGTCTGAAATCCCTTTAGAATTATGTGATTCTCCATAGAAAATATGTGGTTTTTGTGAAAAACCAAATTTATGAATAAGAAGAGTAAAATCAACTAGGCAAGATCCAAGCAGATAACATCATCACAGAAGAGTAGCCCATAGAAAGAGCTACCCTGCCCCAAATGATTGTTTATTAGCTGGTATCGGATATGGAGCCCTGAGAACAGTTTTTAAAAAACTAACTCTGAAATTACAGTATCTCTTTTTCTCTACTCATTTGTTGGGTGAACTTTAAGCTTCTGTTTCCCCATTTATTAGACATAAATAAAAATAGCCCCTACCTTAACATGAGACGAGTCCTAGATGAACTTATACAGTGCCTGGCACCACAGAATTGTGCAGTGTTGGGAAATAGTTTTCCCCCAATGTGCCTGCATACGTTGTGCACCAATCTGGGCAGATGTGGTATGAAGGATGACGGGCACGTGGAGAAACACCTTCGGGAGCAGCAGATGGCTGTTCACCTTTTTGCCAAATATGCACATATTTCACAGAGGGTCTCAGCTTATAAGAAAGTCCACTCACATGAAGTTTAGCATTATTGACCTATCACCTCTCCAACTCTGCTTTGCCCCGGTTCAATCCCAATCGAGGCCAGATGCTGCAGTTAGGATGACTTGCTAAGAATACATGACAGTTTTTGTGTCTAGGGCTCATGTGACTAGGAGGTCGAGCGAGACTCAAGGCCAAACACCTGATGGTGGCTGACACCCTGTTCTTGCCAACTTTGCCGGGATACTCCCTCTTGTGAGGCTACACTTTTGGATGCTTTGCAAGGTTGGGTCTTATCTGCTCCAGTGTCTGTCACCATACTCGACAGTGCAGTATTGATCAGAGAGCTCTAGGATGTTTGGTATGTCCTAAGGGCCTCACTGAAAATTATTGGAGTTGAAAGAACTGTTTTTTTTTTTTAATTTAATCTAGGTGAAAATCAGTAGGATTCTGAGTGTTTGGTTCAGAAATCCTCCTCTCATATAGTTAAGTCTTGGAATGAATGTTTATTCCATTAAACCTCTTCTCCACCCCCTCCAGATTGCATCATATGTAATTACACGATAGAAATGATGTCTGGAAATGAGCACAATCATTGTTCAAGTTTTACATATGTGTTCATCGTTCTTTTGTTTTGCTTTGTTTTTCCCCATCTTCCTTGTGGACTGGAGACTTGATTTGTTGGTTGAGGTGGATTAGGATATATGGGCCGGGCCAAGGAATAGATAGAAGAAAGCCATGATTTCTTGGATGTTAGAAAAAAAAAAAATGTTGGAAGGAATGGTCTCTGCAGGAGTAATATCTTGTCTTGGGCTGTTTTAATCCAGCAGAAGGAATTGCTGAAGACAAAGATAAAAGTGATGGAAGACAAGATGATATTTTATTATCACTGGGCCTAGAAACAAAACTAATATTGTTTGCAGACATCCTTTGTTCATCCATGAAGCTTAGCAATGGCACTAATTTATTTAAGGTTACGTTTGAGAAGGAAAATATCAAAGCTGCCATTCTTTTATTTACAGGGCCTGTTATGCCCATTCTGGGATACCAGGGAGTGGTGCTTTGCTCTGTGACTAAGCCATCCTTCCCAGCAATTTGCATTAACAGGATGGTTTAACCCAGAGGACAATGCTTAGAATCCATTTTTTTTTCTTGTCTCAGCCATTCTCAGGATTCTTTCATAGGTTAATGTCCCTCCAAGGCACATTAGATTTGTAATAGTGAGAGCAATAACTGCTTGCAAAGTGGAAATTAATAAGGTCAATTGATCTGACATAGAACGACGACAATGATTCAGTTCCACTCTTCCAGCTACTCTGATATGTTCATGCTTTTCAACATAGTTTCTTTCATCACTAGAACACTTCCTTTGCTTCAGATTACTTCTACTTATCATCAGGAGGATGGTGGTAGCAATGTGTTATCATAAAGCTAAAACAATTTTCAAATAACTTTGAATTCAAAAGATTTTTCTTTCTAATTTGTGTACAGTTTTGTCTTGTTCTGCTTTGAGACCACACTCAGGCTTACTACTGGCTCTGTACTCTGTGCTCAGAGTCTTTTTCCTGGTTCTGCATTCAGGAATCATTCCTGGTGGTTTGGGGGGACCATATGGGGTGACAGCGTTTGTCCCTGGATTGGCCACATGTAAGACAAGCGCCCTACCCACTGAACTATTGCCCCAGCCCCATAGTCTTCATTTTAAATAAGTCATACAATGCAGGCTCCAAAACTGCAAGTGATGATGTACAGAAAAATATAAATAGGTGACAATGAACTTTTGCCAAATGACCCATTCCCATGTAAATCCCAGAGACATCAATGAAGTATCTGCCAGCACCATCAGTACCTCCCTTGTCATGACCCTTTCCAGGCATTTGTCTCCTAAATATCATTACTTTTCTATTGCCACAGATTAGTTTTACCTATTACTGAACTTTATGTAAATGGAACCATATGGCATGTACTCCTCTGTGTTTGGCTTTTTCGGCTCAATATTACGTTTGTGAAATTCATCCAGCTATTGTTTGTGCCTGGTTGTTGTGTTGTATCCTGCTAAGGCTATATTGTCATTTATTTATCTCTTTTATTATAGACACAGATTATTTCCAGTTTCGGCTATTTCCAATTTTTGTGCTATAAATATTATTCCACATGTCTAATATTGCACACTTAATGTGTGCATTTCTGCTGGGGATATACTCAGGGGTAGAATTGCTGCCTGAAAAGATATGCATATGTTAAACATTAGTAGATGCTGCTAAGTAGTTTTCAAAGGTGACTACAACAATGGGAGTTCTAGTTCCTCTTTGCCAACATTTGATATCATCAGTATTTTTTATTTTTGTAATTTTGGTGCATGTGTATATTTTACAAGTATCATTTTAATTTGCATTTTGTGATGGCTAATACTGACCCACTTTTTATACGATTATTGGCTGGTTGGACATCCTCTTATGTGAGGTGTCTAAATGTTTTTGCCAATGAACATTTTACTTATCTGGTTTTTTAAATTGATTTATAATAATTGTTTTAAAATATATTGTAGATCCTAGACATTTGTTTGACATATACTAAAGCTATTTTTTCTCACTCTATAGCTTCTTTTATCTCTTATAATGCAAGATTTTATAAATAAAAGTTTTAACCTCAATAAAGTTTAATGTATCAGTCTTTTTCTTTATGTATAGTACTTTCGTTGTATACTTTAAGACTTATTTCCCTGCACCAAGAATGAATGGCATTCTTCATTCATCTACAGAAGATTTATTATTAATATTCATTATTAAACTTTATTATTTCCCCATGAGTTAGCTGATAGATCATATTTATGCAAGGAATCACCCTTTTACTCATTGCATTTTATTTGCTTTTTTTAAATTTATTTTTTTCCAGATGTTCTGATTTTATGCTATTGTTCTATTAATCTGTCAAGTTCTCCTCTTAAACTTATTATTGATATCTAGTACTTTATAATTTTGTTAGATTTTAAATGGTAATTTTCCATAATGTTCTAACATTATTTAAGTTCTCAAATTCTCTCCCTCCCTCCTTCCATCCATCTCATTCATCTCTCTCTCTCTCTCTTTCTCTCTCTCTCTCTCTCTCTCTCTCTCTCTCTCTCTTTCTCTCCCTCTTTCTGGTTATTTGCATTTCTGTACAAATTTTAGAGTCAACATTTTGGTTTCTTCCATATAACCTACTGAAAGTTTTATTGGAATTGAGATTCATAAAAAGTAAATGCAGGAAAATTGACACATTATTACAATATTGAAAATTCTAATCTGTGAGCAGAGTCTTTCCTTCTGCCTACTTGTTTCTGCAATATCTTATGGTTTTTCAGATGTTTACACATCTTTTCAAAAAATATTATCAATATTTAGGTTCTAGTACAATTATAAATGGTGCAGCTTTGATTATTTAGGAAACACAATAAAATTTTAATATTTATATTTAGTGTGCTCACAAAATATATTTTACTGTCTATAATTATTAATTATCAAATACACCTTTTGATTTTCTGTGTAAATAGTAATTTTTTATGTTTGATTAAAGTAGTTATATTTCATTTTTTTTCCTGTCTGTATACCTTTTCTTTTCTTTTTACCTTTCATTTTCTTTGTTAGCTAGCTAGGACCACTAGCACACTGTTACAAGATTAGAGACTAATAGACATCTTATGCTAAGGTGTGTTCTGAGGGGCACATTATATTTACCATTAAGCATTATGATGATTTTGTCTATGTAAGTTTTCTCTTAAAGATTGTTTGGTTGTTCCTAGCTTTGTGAGAATTTAAGTGGGTGTTGAATTGAATGCTTCTTCTTAAAAATGAGATTATCATTAGATTTTTCTTGATTTTTAAAATCATGTTGTTTGGTTTTCAAATGTTAAATGGACATTGCTTTTGTGGCATGAAGCTAGTGTTGTTGAATAGATTAAAATTTTACCTTCCCCCTGAATTTAATTTGCTTTGATTTAAAGTTATTTCATCAATTGTCAAC
This sequence comes from Sorex araneus, assembly GCF_027595985.1. Taxonomy (NCBI): domain Eukaryota; kingdom Metazoa; phylum Chordata; class Mammalia; order Eulipotyphla; family Soricidae; genus Sorex; species Sorex araneus. Next base: position 50,569,982 of record NC_073305.1, read on the forward strand.
AAAGATAATGACCTGAAACTTTTTTTTGCAAAGTCTCTTTTGGGTTTTGATTAGAGTATGCTGATCTCAAATTGAATTGGCAATGTATAAGTTTTGCCTACTCTCTGCAAATACTTGTATAAAAGTGTTATTTCTTCATAATTATATGGAAAAATCCAATGTTGAGGTCATAGAGACGTTTCCTTGATAGATAGTACTATTTTAGAGTTTTGTTTTTTTTAAATCAGTTTCAGTATGAGTTGTGCTTTTCAGGGAATGTGTTTATTTTTCTCAAATTTGCATATTGGCCCACAGACAGATGTTTATGAAATCCCTTCATTTTATTTTTACTGCCCCAAAAGATCTCCAGGAGACCGTAGATGTGGTTCAGATGGGAGAGCCCAAGCCCTGAATGTTTTGAGCTCTGAGTTCCAACCGTGGCACTGCATGACTCTCTGAATACCACCTGTGTAGCCTGGAGTGGCCCCAATTTCCCAGCACCACCAAGTGCAGCCACAACAATCAAAAATCAAAACAGACTTATAAGACTTTATCACTTTTACTCTTGACATAACTTATTTGTACTCATTCTTCCTCCTTGTTTTTTAAAAATATATTTTATTGTTATTGCATGTTTTCAATACGCACTGTACATCTGGTTTTGTCGCTGTGCAGGTTTTCCCTAACCTTTATTTCCTTGCCTCAAATTTGTTTATTAAATTATATTTTTATATGCTTCAAATTTTAGGTCATTGATTTTCTATCTGTCCTTTATCTTGTGTGCATATAAAGCTATCAGTTTCCTTCTTGTTGTTTTACTGCATCCTACATGATTAGGTATATTATTATTGTCCTTAAATTATGCCATTTTATAATTTTCACTCTAATGTATTCTTTGCTCCACAAGTTATTTAAGAAGTTTGGTTTCCAAATTTTCTTTTAATATTTTATTAATTTAAGCTTTTTAACTACAGCTTGTCCTATTATAGAAAACTGTGCTAAACTCTCTTGCTACAATGTTTTATTTCTGTGCTTCTGTCTTTAGTGGCAGGGTAATGAATGTAGGGCTTTCTCTGTACAATTCTCTTCACTCTATGACCTGGGACCTTCAATTTGTCTCAGTTGTTCTCTAAGTAGTTGTTTATTTGTACTTTTCCCCAGTCTTAGTAAACTTCTTGGTATTTTTTTCATCCAGCAGTATCTAGACTATGATAGAAAGAAGTAGAATTTCTCCAGTTAAATCTTGTTATTTATGCAAATTGTTTAATTTAGAATGATGGTCTTGACATATAGTTTTTGTTTGATTGTGTAGGTAGTTATGGGCATCCAGTATGTTAATGAAATGCTTAACAAAGAAATGCTATCCCACTTTCTTTTAGGTCTTAAACAATAGAAGCATTGCCTTTAACTCATTCTTTCCAGCATGTTTAATTTTGTGAATGGTGATTTTTAAAGGTACTCTGTGCTTTGAACAATGTGTGTACTTACACTGTAGTTTTTCAGTAACCAAAATTGTATAAACAACCAAAATATTGATCAACAGAAGGATGGATTGAGACACTTTGGTATATATACACAATGGATCACAACTTGGTAATAATAAATAAAATCTTGCCGCTTGCCAGAACATGGATGGAATGTGAAGATAATATGCTAAGTATAGCAGATGGAGAAAACAAAAATTAGTGTTCATAATGGCTTCCTTTTTATCTATGTGGAGACACTTTAGACAGGCTTAAAAAAAGCCAGAGTTTTCACTTGAAAAAATATATACTCCATTGTATAGATTCATCAAAAACCTGCATTTTCCATACTTCCATGTTCAATATTACTCTTCTAGGTGTTGAGATAGTAGTCACAAGACACAAAAAAGCCTTGGGGAACTCACATTTTCTGTGGAATCTATATTCAAAGCACCAAAACCATGCACAGAAGACATGTCTGTAAAACACTGAGTTACATTAGACTCTATGGACAACTTCTGGGCCTTATTTCTGTTTCCTGTGGTCACTGATTCTATTTTCACAGAGTTAGCTAGAGCCTGTAGAGTGAAAAAATAGCTAATAGAAATGGTCATTTGAAATTTTTTTTTGTCTCCTCTAGGGACTATATCAGATTGAAACAATATTTAACTTACCACAGTGAGTCTGACTCTTGGCTATGTATTGTCACACTTTTCAACAAGCAATGCTGCTTTACTAAAGCAAAATTAACTTAAATTCCCTTGAAACACATCTTTTGGTTTGACTTTCTAAATTGAAACTGTCAAGAGATCAAGCAACAGTGTGATTATATCAAAAGATAGGGATCTATGCTTTTAAAGACTGTCAGCTCATTTGATCTAGCATCAAAAATAGGTTGGCAATTATCCTAAAAGGGGCATCATGACTATAAATAAATAAATAAATAAATAAATAAATAAATAAATAATCCAGAGGAATCTAGATTGGTCAATGATTGCATGTACATCTTTCCTACAATTTTATGTTGTTCATATTTAGACATATTCCACCCTACATGTGCCTATTTTTCTCATTCCTAGACAAAAGTTTCTCTTAAATAATCAGATACAATATATTTAAAATACAGTATATTTTCACACAGTGTCAAATTCCTTCTGAAATAGACTCAGCACCTTTTTATATTCATTAAGACACACTCTTCATGTTATCAGCATGAATAATTGACTCCTGAATTTCTCTTATTTAACTGGCTTGCCTTATGCCATTTATCAGAGTAGATTCTTTTGTGTTTTGTTTTTGAGCTAGATCCAGCATTTTTCAGACTTTAGTCTTGGCTCTGTGCTCAGGGGTCATTTCTAGGAGTGCTTGGAAGGCTAGATGTGGTGCTGGGGACCGAACCCTGAGTCATGCACATGCAAGACAAACACCTTACCCACTGGTACTATCTCTCCTGTCCCAAAGCTTCTTTTAATTTTTTGAAAAACATTTTTTTAACTGACTGATGTTTTCTGATTTACAAGATTATTAATGATGGTTTCCCATTCACATTATTCGAACACCAAAATTCATCATCAGTGTACCTACCTCCTTTCCAGAACTACTTTTTAAAGATTCTTTATAATATCAACGTTGTTAAGACATATTTTGGGGTTAATACTTCAGATGTCAAAAGCATGCCCTTTTAGGTTATGATAATTTTTTTTCTGTTCTTTAAGTTTGCATAATATGTGTTGATTTTAGATTTAATCTGAAATATACCTAGGGTTTGTATAAACCCTATATTTAATCTGAAATATACCTAGGGTTTGTATTCTTTGGGGACTATTCTTTAAGCCCCCAAAGAATAAAAAATGTTGCTATGAAAGTGACAGTGAAGGGTTGGGGAGAATACTATCTTTTTAGGCTATTGCAGCTTCCATCCCTGAGAAATAACCTACAAGCCCATATGGTCAAATTCTGGGGTTTCGGTAGAATTTCAGGTTCTCTGTGAGGTAAAATGTCTCTTAAGTCCTCCTATTCTAAAAGACGCTGGACTTTCCAAAGGCAATTTATGCCATCTGTGAAGAGATCCAGGTATTTAGGCAAATACTTTAGCACAAGCAAAGGTGTATATGCATGAGAATAACATGGATAAAAGCATCACTGTGGAACTGTCAATGACTTTGTATTGTTTTCTTCAGTGTGAAAGCCTTTTCCTCACTCACCCCCTTTTTTCAGTAATATTTCCCTCTTATCTGCATTTATGTTTATGCATATTTAGTCATCCTCAGGGTTTCTGTACTGTTGTTCATATGTTCTCATTCTGTTCTGATCTTAAATTTTCATTTGTAACCATTTTTTTCTCTCACAGAGAGAGGAAGTATTCTGTTTAGGCTATGTGTTTAAGGGTGAAAAGTGTTTACAGAATATTCATCTGTTTCCCCTGAGCATGATCTATTTGATGACATCACTCTATAATTTTACGTGTTTTGGATAATGCAAAGTACACAGGGCCAAAATGTTTATGATGGCAAGCAGAACACATTTTTGTAATTAGTTAAAGAACCTAGTCTATAACCTGTGATTTTTTTTTAAAAAATCCACTTACAAGTCCAATAAAGGCTGAATTAGAGGGATGTCCTGTTGCTTGAATGCTTGTATCAACTGAAATGTGGATCTGTCTTTGAACTCTTGGTTAAGAATTTTTATGTATGAAACCAGAGAGATAGTACAGAATTAAGGCACTTGCCTTCCATGTTGCTGACCTGTGTTCAATCCCCAGCACTTGTATGTGCATCTCTGAGCACCACCTAGCGTGATCCCTGAGCATAAAGGGATAAGTCTTGAGCATCACTGGGTGTGACCCAAAAATAATAGCAACAATAACAATGTGGAATTGATCATTGATAATATTTATGAGCAGGAAATTTCTGAGCCATATAAATAAAAGCATTCAATACCTAGAAATTTCATGGAGTAATGGAAAGTCCTGTTAAGTTCACATTAATCAGAATTGAAGGAGTAAATATATACTTGGTCTTGTTCTCTCTGTGGATCCTTCTGTGCTTTACTGTCTCATGTTATCTCAGTCTACCTATCTGAGTTAATTATTTAGAGGTCTTTACACGAAATATCAACAAATGACTGAACATTTCTATCTGAGACGCTTTTATCTGTTACCCTTTAAGTCATCCTTTCTAGCCTTCCGTATTTGGATTATCTGCATTTTATTAGACTTTCTAAAAAATCAGTCAGAACGCAAATGAGAAAAATTATGTTGAAGAGTAATGAAATGTCAAAACGTAACTAATCTCAGGTCTAAATTTAATATGAATGAAAACATTGGCTTTCATTATGATTGGCTCGTATAAAACATGTGTCAGAGTAGAGTTCACTTAGAACTTTCGAAAATGGGAGGTTGCTGGGTCACCCCTACTGGCTTGCCTCTCCTAAGGTGTAGCTAGAACTATATTTTGTGGCAGGAATGGGAAGGGGGCAGTGATTTGGTAAAAAAAATTGTTTTTCTGCTTCATGATGTGGAAAACTTGGAACTTAAGGGCCCTGAATTAACAAAAGGGTTAACCCAAGTGTTGAACACTGTTTAGCTGTCTTGGGACATTTGTTCTGTGTTCATGGACTTAGTAATTTTAATGTAAATAGGCACCCCGGCAGCTGTGTCCCCTTAAGCATGTTTTATTTAGCAGCTGAGTTATCCACGTCACTTGGCAACCATAGATTTTCAATTTTTCCTTGTGCCAAGAGGGCAGCTGGAATAATTTGAGAACTCATTAATTTGGGAGAAATATGAGCTGGATAAGGCAGACAGCATAAGTCTTCTGTATGGTGTTGTACCAGGATAAGCAGATCAGAGGAGAAGCAATTTGCCCTATCCCAGAGGAACCCTAGGATTTTAATAAGCTGGTTATGAAAATTCTATTTCTTTGCAATTTGAAGCATCTAATTAGAGCCTGTAATTTCTCTCCTATAACGAGAGTGGATGAAGGTTAACGTTAGGCCTCCCGGGCCCTTTCACATTCATTTACAGAGAGAAATCAGGTAACAGTTGTAGCTAATTAGAACAGGGTATTAAATATTTAGTCCATCTTGATTTAACTTGGAGAACACATGCATGTTTTTGGGGTATGAAAAATGATAAGAAGAAGTCAAATTTAATTTTTAATCAAAGATAAACTTAAAGGCAAGATAATAATTTTAGCATCGATTATCCTAACCTGATAGCCAGGGCAGCAATTGCCTCTAGTGTCTGAACTGTCAAGATAAAGGAAGATGATGTTGATTTAATTCCATCAGTGAACACATTTCCCGAGTTCAAACAGCTGCGGTTTATGCAATCTGCATCTAGGACAAAGAACACGATGATTTTTACCATAGCCATAATATTAAAAGAAAAACACATCTTTTGGAAGTTTTATGTATTTTTAGTTGAGATGATAAGAGAGTATTGGGGCAGGGGGGTGGCATATCCTAAGGAGATATATAATTCATTGGTCTTTATTTTCAGATGACTATAAGTTTAGCAAAGCTACTCTTTAAATGGCTTTCTTCCTGCAAGAGAAAAAGATACACTGGGTAGTAGGATCAGCCACAGATGAGACCTGAAGTCCTATGTGCTGAGGAAACAGCGTCATTCTTCTCTTGCCATTAGTCAACCCAAATTATCTTCCTCAAGTGAAATTCAGTGCGGTCAGGATGCACATATCAGAAATAAATCCCCCAGAATCAACACCATGACTGATCTTCCCTTGGAACAGTGAAACATCTTCCAAGGGAAATAGCTCCCATGAAAGCTCCCAGGACTTGTCAGAAGCAGGCTTTCAGTATGGCAGAATATTAGGAAAGGGTAAAGATGTGGGAGAAAAGATGAAAAGTCTAATATGAAATAGAATGATTTCAAAGGGGGACATTAAGGCATGTATCCCTCTAACTTTTCCAGAGAAGTGATTTGTCTTGGCCCATGAAACTCCATTACTCCTCCATGGTTTCATTTGGGAAATGCTTAAAGCATCTTTACACTTCCACAAAAAATAAATGGCAACTCCCAAAGACCATCTTACTTTGCTACATTGGCTTCCAGTTGCCAGTTATTACAAAATGGTTTGTGACGGCAATAATCCTTCGAAAATCTCCTGTTATCAGGGATAATAGCTGGTTGTCAGAGCATTAACCACCCTCGACTTCACTTTGGGCTATTACCTAACAAAAGAATGAACTGGTGGTGAGTCTGCCAGGTGTATTAAATTATATCTTGCGTTATAGAAGTTCAGGGATGGGGATTAACATCCAGAAAAGACTATCAGCGATTGCCAAATTCATTATCTGCTGAGGCAAGAGGCTGGCCTCGGGCCTAAGGATGCAAGGCTCAAGTTGTAACTATTAAGTCACTACCTTCCATTTTTCTCTGACCTAGCATGGAGACAAATAGGTAGAACACTGGTGTTTCTTCCCTGCTCATTCTGCTCCAGAGAAAAATCAGCGCACGCTGCACTAATCATAGTCTGCTGAAAAGCTTCACTGACAACGGATTCTTCTATTTCCAACTTCTTAACAAATCTACCTCTTGGACAGTCTTCTTTAGCTATATGATTTGGTGCCTCTCACTCAAAGGAATAGTTCACTGACTTAGAATGCATGCTTTGCAAATGTATGATCACAAGTTAAATCATACCAGCTACCACCTAGTACCACTGCATGTATTAAGTATAATCCTGGCAGAAGAGCGATTTGAACCTGACAGCTTTGCTGTCTGCTTTCCCTAGCACTGCAAGCTATTTCTGTTTGCACTGTAGCCAGATTTGTGTGCACTACAGAGAGATGCAATTCCTAGTGAGCACCATAGCCAGGAAGGGCAACCCCTGGAAAGCATGTATATGAGCACCGAAGCACTCCCTGGCAAACACTACAACCTGTGTGCCTCAGTTAGAGAGTGCAATCCAACCACATGTACATGCAAACATCACAACTAAAGGAGTGCAAACCTCAGTGAGCACCCTTTCTAGCATGTAAGTACTGTGAGCTAACGTGTAACACCAGACAATAAAAACATGTTAAATGTTCAATGTATAAAACTTGAGAAAAACAGCTAACAATGAGTAATAATTATTACCTATTATCTGGCCACCAGAAATATAACAGCTATGACAATATATACATTTTGCATATGCTTTTTCATGAATGTATATCTCTTTTAGTTGTTTAATTGTTAAAAACATAGGCTTCCTCAGTGGTTCTGTGTGAGAGCAAGGGGCTCCATTCAACCTGGAGATTCAGACTTCATAATTCAGTTTTGGGGTATGGAAAGGCAGTGTTTCTTGGGCCTCATGGTGGGGGTTGAGGGCAATAATCCCAATAGACCATACTCAGAAGTGTTTGGGGACCATGCAGCAGCAGGAATCAAGGCCTCATGCATACAAGGTGTGTACTCCATCACTTAAGTTATCTCAAGTATTGGAAACAACATTGTCTAGTGATCTTTTCAAATTAGTAAGCAATGGAATTCACCATAGTTTTTGTAATACCTTCATGAAAGTCCATGAAATAAATGGACTAGCTAGAATCCTCTCTGTTAGTGCATATAGGTTTAGTTGAAATTTTCTCTAATATGAACAGTGTTCAACATACATCATTTAATTCTTCATTTCATTTTATGATAGATTTTTGAATTAATTTATTAGATTTAAAAATATCCCTATTACATGCATTTTGAATATTTGAATGGTGTAACCAAGTTAATCTCAGAAAGTTTTTGCTATTTTCTATTACAACATATAGAGAGGCCATTTCCCAGTTTTCTTGTCATCATTGACAAGTCATTTTCAATGTGACAACAAAAATTCTGCAAGATCTTATTTTAGTTTGACTTGTATGTGTGTGTATACTTAAAAGTGTAAACAGTTTGCTTGGTTTTGTATTATTAGAATTTCTTCTATTTAACAAATTCTTGCTACTGAGTCATTCTGTCTTAGTGTTGAAATTTAAAAAATGGAACTTAAAGAAACACAAGCTTTGAAAGAGTGAAATAGTTGTCAATTGCCATGTGAGTTAGGGCAGGTTTGTATTTTTTCTAGACTTCATTGAAATTCTACCATGACCAGCACTTAGCGTTCTTTGTTCTTAAATAAAGAACAAAGACTTAGGTTCTTAGACTCTTATAAGCCTTTTGCTGTTTGTGCTCATTCTTCTCTTCGTTTCTTCACATGTTTTTATCCATATAGCATAATGGGTGAGTCTGCTTGGTCTGTGGCCATACCTTTCCATTGTCTGTAAAAATAATCATATTAATTTAGTTATCTGGTAAATATTTCAGGGAGACTGATAGAAGTTTTATGCTGCATTAAGAGTATGAACAAAACCAATTTTACTTCTTCACCATGATCTTGCATGTGTATGTGTTTGTGTGTCTAGGGAACAATATAGCAAAGTGACACAAAAATAGAACAACTATAAATTACACAAGTTTTATGTAGAAACCAGTAGAGGGTGTAACAAAGCACAAAAGGAAGATATTTTAGATTGTACCATGGAAGACCTAAATGATGAGAAGTAACCATACTAAACTCTTTCAGTGCAGAGAAGGGTGTGTGCAAAGAACTTCAGCTGTAATAAGAATCGGAAAAACAGCAGCCTAGAGTAAAGTGATGTGAACTGCATAACGGTGTGGAAGTGGCAGCATGAGGTTGAATTTCAGAACAGAGAAGAGGCTAAGCATAGGTGTGTGTGTGTGTGTGTCTGTGTCTCTATGTGTGTGTGTGTGTGTGTGTGTGTGTGTGTGTGTGTGTGTGTGTTGTTTGTGTGTTGGCAAGGGGCTGGGACAGGGGATGATGTGTGTTTCTTGTCCTAAGTTGAAAGAAAGATGTCTGTAGAATTTTGAACAAAGAGGCAACTCTCAGAGTCCTATTGTAAAAGTCATCCTCTGAGATGAGTGAGTAGCAATAGAAGAGCTTAGATAAGAAGTCTAACTTGTTGTCCAAGTGAGAGGTGTTGGTGACTTGAACTAGGTTTTTGGCAGAGTACGTGGAAATCATAAAAAATGCATTCTGGAAGAAACTTCTACATAACTTATTTATTTCCCTATTCCATGCACAAATTAAGGTCACCTTTGATACTGGCTGTCATTGGAAATTTTCCAGGACTCTTGAAAGGGTAAGTTCAGACAGAGGTAGTCTCAGTCCTTAAAAATCCTTTGCATTCTCAAGTCCTGAAACTTCCCCCTCCAAGGAAGGCCCAAATCTTCCAGAAATTAGTGCTAAGTTAGGCAATTGTAGAATTCCCCATTGCCATCATAGACATCAGCTTTGACTGGTCTTGGAATTCTCAACTGAGAGAAATGTATTTTGAAAAAGCCGTTTTAATTCTGTCACATAGTTTTTATTTTTCTATCCCTTGATCTGCATGGAAAATTCTAAATCCGGGGGAGGGGAGTGTGGGGAGGAACAGAATATGAATAAAATGAAGAAGGCTGTAGCAAAGAATTTACTTCTTATTGTATGTAAGAGGGGGAAAACAATAAAATTAGAAAGTACAATATTTCTTAAAAACAACAATAAACCCAAGTGAGTAAGGTAGTAAAATTAATTCTAGCTCTCATACTGCCAATTTAATTTTACTTTGTGTTTCCATTTTAGTTAAAATATACTGCTCTTATTGGCTCAAATTTCACTGATTTGTCTACATTTTCCAGGAATATTACTTTTCATGCTCCCTGCGCATTTCATGTTATGTTTTCTTTTAGTTTTTTTATGTATTTTATCCCAATGAATAAACAGTTTTTTTAAAATAGGGGCAGGTTTTTTTTTTTATTCATTATCTCAGCTTCCCTAGACTTTGTCACACTGTCTTGCTCGCTGACTTATATGCATCACCCTACTTATCTTTAAAGTGTTTCCTCTTACATGTAAATATTGATAGAAGAAAATATAATAGAGAGTCTATAAGGAAGAAAGTAATTGTACAGGGATAAAGGGGGTCATTTTTGCCTCAAATATTCCCTTTATCAGAGTATAAGGCAGAAGGATATGAGGGCTGAATAATGAACAAAACTCACTATCCTTTCATGGTAAAAGCTCTGAACAAATTTGGAATAAAATGAACATATTTTATAATAAAGAGACATAATCTCAAGACCATTTATGATAAATCCACAGTGAATGTCATGTTCACTGTCACTGTCACTGTCATCCTGTTGCTCATTGATTTACTCGAGCAGGCACCAAATAACGTCTCCATTTTGAGACTTGTTGTTACTGTTTTTGGCATATCCAATACGCCTGCGGGTAGCTTGCCATGCTCTGCCATGCGGGCGAGATACTCTCGGTAGCTTGCTGGGCTCTCTGAGAGGGGCAGATTACTCTCTGAGAGTAATCGAACCTGGGTCAGCCATGTGCTAGGCAAATACCTTACCGCTGTGCTATTGCTCCAGCCAGAATGCCATATTCAATAATAGAAAAAACTTAAATATTTTCCATGAATTTAATAAATAGGGTAAGAGTGTTCAAGCAAAACAAGTACTTTCTTATTTCAAACTACTCTACAAAGTTAGGATAATTAAACAGTGTGGCATAGGCATAAAAACAGAAATAAATATAGAATAAAGAATCAAAAATGAAAGACTAAATTTAAATTGTATGAGTATATAGTCAACAAATATTTGACAAGGAGCCCAAGAGTACTCCAAGAGAAAAAGAATCTTTTCAATAAGTGGAATTTGAAAGGCTGGAAATCCTCACTCAAAAGAATGAAATTTGACCCCTATCTTATACCTCTCATCAAAATTAACTGAAAATAAATAAGACTTAAACTTTTAGAATTGGAAGATTAGTGTAAGAGTGTAGAGTTCTGCAAGAAAAGAACATTCTGTAGAGCTCTAAACAGACCTCTTAAGCACAGAGAGAAACTAGCCTGTGTCCCAAGTGTATTGTAGGTCACAAACTCTATCTGAGTATGAGAATGAAAAATTGAGAAGGATCTTCAACTACAAGTTCCTATTTATAGGGTCCTCCTCAATGGTGTTTGTGGGCAGTTGCAGTTTGTGGGCATTTATGGCAGTGCAGACTCAAGCTAGCACAGCATTGCTTGGTACCACCAGAACCACCTTGATGGTGATAGGAAGTCATGGGGGTCACCAGAGCCATCCTGGCAGTGCTTAGGGCACCAGGGCTATACCTGGTATTTTGGGGAGACTATTTATTAATAGGGATTGGTCAGACTTTTGAAACTGTCCCATGCTAGGTCCCCCCACCTTTGAGCCATATCCTGGCATCCCACCAATAACTTTTAAAATGTCATAAAAAATAAATAATAGAGAAGTAGACTCTTTTTCTTTCTAGATTCTTGTTATTTCTGCTTTTTTAAATGTCTTTACTACTATTTGCCTTCTTTATCCTATAATCTCTATTTCTAAAACATCCCAATGGCAGAGGCCATATAGATTTTTGCTCCCTATTGTGTTTTCAACATTGATTAAGGTACTTAACATCTACCTTCTTCAAACTCAGTAATAGAAGTGTAGGTAGAGGGTGGGTGGATGAGAAAACAGAAACCGGAAAAAGTTACCCAAAATATCTCAGCAGGAAACAACAAAGAACACCTTAAGCAGAGTGTAGGTATAGAACCAAATCCACCCCATTTCCTCATCTCTGCTGGAGGTGCAGCCCAGGTAAGTCGGGGAGCTGGGAGACTCTGTATGATTAGAACCAAATAGTTGCTGAAGCTAAACCATTAGCCTTACTGATTAAAGATAAGTGAAATTTCACCTGTGCTTCCTCAAATTGACTAAAGCCCTCCTCCACCCCCCACCCCACCTCTCTCTCCATTGTTGCTAAAATAGTAGCTCCCTACAATAGGGAGTTGTCTTGAGTGAGGCTTTGTTCCTAAAGTGGAGTTCCACATCTAGGAATATGGGACCCCTGGACAGGGCACAGCTTAGTGCACAGATAATGGGAATGGATCTATTGCAAACCCCACTGGCAATTTGGATGCAGAAATCCCCCTGCCCCACCCCCACCCAGCCGCCGGAACCTTCTGTCTGCCTATTGGAGAATCACTGGTAAAATGGAATAAATGCTGTCCTCAGCAATTGCTTTCCACTTATCTGACAAGTCCTTGACTTTTCTTGCTGACATTAAGTCCCAGAAGGTAGGTGAGGTGACAACGGAAATGGCTCTTTTGGAATAATTCTTAGTGACATGGAAGAATGGTTGGGAAAATAGAAGTGACAAGAACCCTGGGAGACAGCCACAGTGCTATCTTAGGATTCACAGCAGCTGTTGGCTTCAATGAGCTTGAGACATTTGGGGGCAGAATTCCAGACTCCTAAGACCTGCCGCTATGCTGATTGCCCTGCAGAAAATGGAGGGATGGGCTTTATTCAGATTGCCTGCTGGGTCTCCCTGTGGGGCTCGAGCCAAAAATCCCACAAAAAGCATCACAAGGGATGCATATGTGCCCAAGGTCAAGTGGGACTTGGCCTGTAATTAGATGAGAGTGCTCCATATTTTACCAGCTAGGAGGGAGGCACAGAGATAAAGTAGAGAATGGAGGGAAGGGGAAGAAAAAAAGGAGTTCTTCACTAAATCAGGGCTTCTTAAACTTTGCTAAGAGGGGCCAGAGCAATAGTGCAGCAGGTAAAGTGTTAGCCTTGCAGGTGCCCAACCCTAGTTTGATCCTTGGCATCCCATATGATCCCTCTGCGCACTACTAGAAGTGATTCCTGAGTGCAGAGCCAGGAGCAACCCTTGAGCATTGCCAGGTATGACTCAAAAAGTAAAATAAAAACAACCAAAACAATTTTTGCTAAGAATTGCAACATGGGTAAGTGCTTCTAGACATACCTTAGATTCATGAAGCAGTTGAATTTGAATTTATTTTTGGTTCTTAGACTCTTATAAGCCTTTTGCTGTTGCCACATTTTCATAATTACCATATTTAGGTACACAACCCCATATGAGACTGACTCATAGTAATAGCTGACTGACTCTGGCCAGAGAGATAGTACAGAAGTGAAGGTGCTTTATCTATATGCTGCCTATCTGGAATCAATCCCTGGTACTACAAATTGGTACTCCAAGCCAAGCCTGGAACAATCGGTTTCCAAGCACAAAGCTGGGAATTAGTCCTTAGTACCATTGGGCATGACCCAAAAACAAAACAAATATTTTTTAAAAAAGGAAGCTAGACTCTCTAAAGCAGTGTTTCTCAACCTCTTTCTGACTGTGTCTCTCTTTCAACTTTGTTTTTTCTTTTCTGTGGTCCCACTATCCTATCAGTAGTCTACCTTCATCTCATGTCATAGCCCCCCATTTATGTAATGTTCACATTCACCTGACCTATCCTTGTAATATCCAGGGGCTCCCAGGGAGCCATCTGTCACCAGGCTGAGAAATGGTGCTCTAAACTGCAGAGCAAGAAGCTATAACAGGTCTTGGAGTTTCACGTTTTAGATCTTTCCCCATTTCATTTCTTTCATTAGGATCAGGTAAGGAGTATCTAGTTGAAGCCTCCTTTCAGAAAGTTCACCCACCCCACACATCCCTTTGCAGCAGCAAACCGTTCTGCCTTTACTGAAATGTACTGTGTTTAACCAGCTCTGGCATGTGCATGCTATTAGGTGAATCGTAGTGTAGTACCTTTCACGGAAAGAAACTGAGACTCAGAAAGATCAAATGCCTCATCCAAGACCTTCAGCTTCGAGGAACACCCAAATTGAAAACAAGGTGTGCCCAGTTTCCAATCCTGCTCATATTCTCTGAGGTTTTCACCCAGTCATCTGTTTTCCAGGATGATGCCATCTGTCCACACTGGCACCATATGGGTGAAAGGAGAGGCTTTAGACATCTCATCACTGATTTAAGATGCAGTATTTTTCTTACTCAGTAATCCTCAAAGCTGGTGAAATGTAATTATTGGAAATATAATTGATTCCAATATTTGCATGGCTTCCATCAGAAATCCTGGGGTGGAACCTAGAAAGAAACATGAAAGTGACCTGGAAGAGGCCTCAAATAAGACCTCCAGTTTCTGGTCCCTGAGGCAAATAAGATATAGAAACACAGATCAGAGCATTTAAATTTATATAATGGAGGTTCTTAACCTGAGTTTTGGAGGAGAAGCCTCAGATTCATGAATCTTTCTTTGGGTTGGGCGATCTCCTAAGTGTTGTTCAAGGGGTCTAGAGGTCACATCAGTGATTCCTGGCTAACCTGGGTAGTGATTCAGTGGAAGGGCTGGAGAATGCAGTGCCATTCAGGATCTGCAGTGCAAAGGATTACTCCACTGACCCAGGCATTACAGGAGGCCTCAAGGGCTTTACCCAGTGATGCTCAGGGCATCATTAATCTTATAAAAATTGTGAATGTAGTGTCCTGGATAGTTCTTTATAGGGACAAGGTTCATAGCCCCTGTTTTAGTCTCAGTTGCTCATATGACTTTCAGGAGGATAATAGAAGCTGTCATTACATCTTACAGCTCCAGTGTTAACTCTGATTGCAGTAGGGATTGCTAATCCCACTATTCTTTGTAATAACAAATATCAGTGATGGATCATCAACTCCCCACCCAGGAAAAATCCTCTCCTTAGCCCATGACAGCAAATTCCCCCTTCAACCAAATCTCTGAACAGGTTGATGAAATATGGGGTGAAGATGGGGGTGTGCATTTTTGGATCAAATATTTGGCTTTCCTCACCTCATCATATTTATTTTTATGGCAGAAAGTTTTCTGAAATACAAATAATTTATCAAATTATATCCATTCATCCTTATTTCATTTAATATTGGTCCCAGTGAGGTTGAGTAGATTGCTCACATGGTGTATAGGAGAGTACAGCTTTCCTATTTATACTGAGGGCTGGAGCAATAACACAGCGGGTAGGGCGTTTGCCTTGCATGCAGCTGACCTGGGTTCGATTCCTTGTCCCTCTTGGAGACCCAACAAGCTACTGAGAGTATCCTGCCCGCACAGAAGAGCCTGGTAAGCTACCCGTGGCATATTTGATATGCCATAAACAGTAACAATAAGTCCCACAATGTAGACGTTACTGGTGCCCGCTTGAGGAAACCGATGAACAACAGGACAACAGTGCTACAGTGCTACAGCTCATAGGGTTTAACCCACTTGTTCATAATCACCAAGTGTGGAGTTGTATCCACTGGGAAGCCAGGGCTTCTGGTTCTGCACTGTCTTTAGGGTACTTGAAATTTGTTTTAATCAGATACAGTTATAGAACACAGGCATGAAAATGACTTTCAAGGAAAGAAAATGTCTATTTTGCTCCAGTGCCTTAGAAACAAGATAACACCATTCAGGGTCATATAGAGAAGTATCTAAACAAGATTAGTTAGCAGAGAGAAGGGACCTAGTGGGATGAGCCTTTATTATGGATTCCAAGGGAAGAAAGTGGCAGAACAGAGTAAGCTGGTTTGAGATTGAGTAATTTCATTGGGTTGGGAATGTAGGGAGCTGTCCCTAGTTGTCTCGTATCAAATCCTGTAGTGATTATGGTGAGTGGGTAGTAGCCCAGAATGTAAGCACAGAATGTAAGGGAGTTGTTGGGAACTTGGGCTCTGGTTTGCTAGGTTTATATTTCAGAAGTCCACTTGCAGGTACACAGTTTGATATTTACAAAAGAATCTAAACCTGGGAGGGCTAATACTCGCCAGGCCAGCAAGGTCATCAAAGACATCAAATAACATAAAAGTATACAAAATAAAAAGACATTGTTGATAGACTGACTGCCCCAAATGATGTTGTTGAAGCAGGAAAGTCTAAAAAATTGAATCCTTTAGTTTTGAAGGCATTTGTAGCTTAACTTCTTAACTGCTTAGAGTGAAGTGATATGTGATGTTCTCTGCTACACTTAATTAATATAGGGCACAGTCTCAAGTGACCCACAGAGACCTGTCTCCTTCATCTTAACAGTACTCATGACCACAACACTAGACTTCCATCCTCCTGACCAGAGATTGCAGAAAATTGTTTTCTTTTTCTGAATTGGGATGTTTTCAGTGTCACACTTGAGCTATCACTCTGCTTAAGAGGACGGAGATTATACCAACTCTTAGAGCATCCCCCAAGTGACAGTCCATTTTTCATAATGATCTATAGTATTCGTTTGCTAAGATAGTATTACTTTTGTAATTTAATTCAATTTACTCCATTTTTCTGGTGCTTAGAGCAGTGTTACTGTATTCAATGTTCCCATCCTTCTGGATAAGGATGTTTCTTCTTTTATTATGACCCTGATGACTTCTAGATTAAAGCAGCTCGCTCAATATAAATGCTTTTACTAGTATTAACTATTCCCAAATCCACCTCTACTCTTGTGGGATTTTTATAACAGCACATATTGTCCATGTTTTTTGTGAATACACAAGTTCAAATGATCATCTTTTGCTTAGAGATTAAAGATTTTATCCAAAGTCTGTTTATAGAAATGAACTAATAATAACCATAAAAGTGTATGTTTAATATTTCTTGCAAAACTACAGATTAAGAAGATATTATGTAAGAAATTGATTAATACTTAAAGGTACCAAGGACTTCTTTTGAAAGCTGAAATTGTGCATTATTTTTGAGCAAATATGAACACATTTTTCTTTAAAAATCATTGAGTTAGACAGTTAGCCTAAAAGGACCTGGGCATATAATCTCATCAATGGCCATAATTAAAAATGCAATTAATCTCTCAGAAGAGAGCACAGAGTGATATGCCATAGCCATGCCTCCAGACCCTGCACCAGGCTGTTTCATTCAGGGCAACCCAGAAAGAAGACATTGAGGCCCCTCCCTACCCCAAAGGAGCCAGCGCAGCAACAGAAAACCTCCAGAATTCAACTGCTGCCATGCTCACAGCCTCTCTCCACATGCTCAGGTCAAGCCTCACCTATGAGTAGACCTACTCCCTCCTGGACATCTCATACTTTATACCACTAATGTTCTAAGAGTAGAGCACCACATTTGGTGGGATTTAAGGCAACCAATCTTAGGGGGAAATATATTTTCACAGATATATCACTTGTATCACTTGTCATCCTGTTGTTCATCGATTTGCTTGAGCAGGTGCCAGTAACATCTCCATTCGACCTGTTGCATGCTAGTGTACTCCAATGGCGTCTGCTCACTCCACGCACACAAAGAGCATCAAACCGTTCATTAAGAGTCTTGATGAAAAAGTCTGACCATCTTGTAGGTGGGCGGCCAGGCGTTCTTTTGACGTCCTGTGGAGTCCAGTTGGTAACAGCTCTAGTCCAGCAGTCCTCTCCAAATCACATTACATGTCCGGTCCATCTGATTTTTGACTATTTGGCAAATAAGACAGCATCCCTGATCCTAGAGATCATCGATGCAAGTCGGAACTCCGGATTCCTTCTCTCACTTGAGTGAAATGTGATACTCCAAGCATAGGTCTTTTGATTCCTCTTTGGGAGACCTGAATAGCGTTCTCATCCTGTTTGCGTAGGGCCCAGGTCTCTGAGGCGTATGTCAGTGCAGGAAGAACGGTGGAGTTGAAAGGATGTGCCTGGAGCTGGAGGTTCTTCATCCTCTTAACAACTTCTTCGCTGCTCTCTTCCTTCTGCACAGTTCTGGCGCCAAGTCATTAGTCATGTTGAGTTCTCGACACAGATACACATAACTGCTGCATTCAGAGATGTTCGTTCCATTGAGAGCAAATGGAACATCAAGAACTAGTTTGTTTCTCATGAACATTGTCTTTGTGAGATATATACACTTTGGAGGATCATTTTTAGTGGACTGTTCATAACAAATGATGCAAAATAACTTATTTTGGTTCTGCTTTGGGGACAGGGTTGGGGTTCGGGATGGAAACATCTGAAATATGGTGGTAGGAAGGTGTAATGGTGGTGGGATTGGTGTTCGAGTATTAAATGTAATCAAATATTGTGAACTAATTTATAAAAATAAAATAAAACTTAAAAAAGACAAAAAGGATCTGGGCAAGTGAAAAGACATGAAGGTGAATTCACATGATTACTTTCAGAGGTTTGTACAATTAATAAAACTTAGTACTACATGCCTGAGAGATAGTACAATGGGTAAAGCACTTGCCTTACACATAACTGACCCGGGTTTGATCACCAAGCACCACCATAAGTGATTCTTGAGCATAGAGCTAGGAGTGGGCTCTAAGCACTGCGGATGTGGCCCCAAACCCCAAAACAGAAAATAAAATTAAAACTTAGAATCTATAATTTTGTGCACCCACAAATACAAGAAAATTAAGTTTTAGAAAATTTAATTTATATCTATAATTCATATAAGATGAATGATCTTTGAGATTTGAGTACTGGATTTACAGTTAAATACTTTTTAAAAATAAAATACTGACTTTTTTGTAAAGGTAATGATTATGTATTGGGAGTTTCCTAAGCATCCTGTCCCAGGTCTTTCTGTTACATATGGAAACCAAAGTGGGATAAATAAGGAGCAACTATTTGAGTCCTCTCCTCTCCCAGGCCCCCCAAAGTACAGACATGGAGACAAATTTTCCATTTCTTGGAGGAAGAAAGTGCAGTTGACTGATACTTTTTGCCAAATCTGACAAGCTTCTAATGCTCCTATCTTGTTGGATTGACACACACCTCTTGAAAAGTGCCATCCTGATCCAATTCCTTTAGTTTTACACAATTTTTCGAAAATATTTAAAGCTACCTGAAATTTCATTTCAATCCTTAGCAATCTATAAAACCACCTTTACTGGAACCGGGCCCAGTTATTCTTGATACCCAGCCCCGCATGTTTTTTGCTCATACCTCATTTTCTAGGTGGAATTTTTCCTCACGTACTGGCCTTAGAGGACATGTATCAGGCCATGGTGCTAGTGATTTTGATTCTTCTGGCTTCATTAATATCTTTGTTTCAACCTCCTCTCCTAATACTATGATTCTCAAATGTGTTTTCACAAAGTAACCTTAAAGGGAAAAGTAAAAGTTGATTTATGTCTCAAAAAGTACTGATTTGGGGGCTGGAGCAATAGCACAGTGGGTAGGGCATTTGCCTTGCACACGGCTGACCCAGGTTTGATTCCCAGCATCCCATATGGTCCCCTGAGCACCACCAGGAGTAATTCCTGAGTGCAGAGCCAGGAGTAACCCCTGTGCGTCACCGGGTGTGACCCAAAAAGCAAAAAAAAAAAAAAAAGTACTGATTTGATTATTTTGGGATGGAACTTGTGAATTTTGGATTGTAAGATAATCATGGGGAAATAGA
Source organism: Sorex araneus (assembly GCF_027595985.1). Taxonomy (NCBI): domain Eukaryota; kingdom Metazoa; phylum Chordata; class Mammalia; order Eulipotyphla; family Soricidae; genus Sorex; species Sorex araneus. Next base: position 50,589,643 of record NC_073305.1, read on the forward strand.
ATATACAGCCAGAATAGGTATGCTGTAAACAATTTGTTCTCCACACTCAAGAGAGAGTGAACCTTTTATAAAACTGTATATTAGATTATGTAGGTTTCTCCTTTGTTTCTCCTATTGCTCCTTTTCATGCTGCAGAGGAAGCCCATACTTTGACAGGAACACACAGACCCACCGGTCGGGTCTTGACATTTGATTTCTGTTCAATTTCACCTCATAAAACCTCCCTTTGTAGGACTGAAAAGATAGTACAGTGGGTAAGGCACTTGTCTTTCCAACTTGGGCTTGTTCCCAAGCACTGGCAGGCGTGATCCCTGAACCAGTGATCCAGGAGTAAGCCCTGAGTACCACTGGGTGTGGCCCCCAAACAAAACAAAAACAATAAAAAAAAATCTCTCCTAGCTGACTCACTCTAGTACATATGCCCTCCGACTTCTTCAGTATTCCCTCTAGCTTCCCTCAAGGACTTGGTACTTCTCCATTTACCTAGAGTTTCCTTCTCCAATAAACATTTCTCTTGCCCACATGATTTCCTATGCCTCTTTTTATTTTTCCAGAATCTTGCTCGAACATCACTCTACCAAAAGAGATCATAACTTTCTCCCTTTCTAAAGTATTATTCCCATCATTCTCTTCTGTTTTTCTCTGCTTTGGTTTCCTAATCCCATCAATCTCACAAATAAATAACTATATATTTGCATTTACCGTATTTGGCATATCGAATACACCACGGGGAGCTTGCCAGGCTCTTCCATGCAGGTGGGATACTCTTGGTAGCTTGTCAGGCTCTCCCAGAGGCACATATATATATATGTATATATGTATATGTGTGTATGTCCTACCCATTTTCCATCATTATCGCACCATATTTGATTGGCTTCAAATATCATGTGAACCATCAGAACACCTATAATGGCGATTGGAAGCCACTCCAAAAGCCTCCATCCCTCTTGGAGAGCCCAGCAAGCTACCCAGAGTATCCCGCCTGCACAGCAGAGCCTGGCAAGCTACCCGTGGTGTAAAATCAGTAACAACAATGAGCCTCGTTCACCTGACCCTGGAAGAGCCCTGAATATGGCAGTGTTAAAAAGGATGAAAAGGAGAGGCTGATAAAATCTCAGGGCTGAACTAGACTGCCAAAATGAAGAAGGACTAAAATGACTGTTTGCACTTTTAATGCATATACGCTGGCATTGGAAGCATCCATTGAGGACCTGATGGTGCAAGTGTGGAAGATCAAGTACAACATTATTGGATTGATCAAGACGAGAAGGCATTAAACACGTCACGCTGTTTTCGAGACTGGAGAAGAACTGTTCCTTAGAACATGCGACAGTAGAGGTATCAGTGGTGTCGGTGGTGTTGGTGTCCTTGTCAACATGAACTTACCCATGAGCATTGATTCATTCAAACACCTAACAACCCGAATCGAATGCTTACGTTTGAACAGATGTGGCTCACTACCAGTTTCTATCTTTGTCATCTATGCACCAACATCCAGCTACAACAAAGAAGAAATTGAGTTCTACACGGAGCTGGAGAAGTACTTAAAAGACCACACCTTCTACAAGATCACTGTCGGTGATTTTAATGCCAAGATAAGATCTAGAAGGTCACCCGAAGAACTCCACATTGGGACCCACGGCCTAGAATGGAACGAACAGGGTGAGAGACTGTCTGAATTCATCATGTTGACCAAGAACGTCCATGGTAACTCACAGTTCCAGAAGGTCAAATCTAAACCCTGGACATGGGAGTCTCCCGGTGGACAGTTCCACAATGAAATTGACCACATCATATTCAATCAAAGGTTTTTCCTGATGTCACTGTTGTTCCAAAATTCCAAACAGGATCAGACCACCTTCTTCTTCATTCAAAATTCTACTTCACGGAGTGGGAAGAAAGGGCTGCAAAGTTTAAGAAGAGAACTCCCAGAGCCACCACCAACTGGGAGCTCTTTGGCACTACTGCAGCAATATGGGAAGATGCCATTGTTTGCAAAATCGACGAGGAATACGATCGACTGGGTCAGCACCTCTATGATTGTGCGAGGAATGCAGAGAGAGAGAGAAAGTCACAAAATGTCACTTGTCTTCAGAAACTCTCAAGCTCATTCGCCAACGTGGTCTGGCGCAAGCCTCAGGCAATCATGAACTAATGTCCGAGCTCACAAAGCTGTGCAGAGAAGTGATAGAGGAAGACCTCAAAGAGAGAAAAGCAGCAGTGTTGGCTGATGTGGCAGAAGCCGGGAAAAGTACTTGCAACACTTGCCATTTCTTTCTAACTATAAGACCAAGATGACTGCCCTCTGACATCCTGATGGATCTATCACATCTTCCAGAAGGGCAATGGAAAAGGTTATCCATGACTTCTACTTGGATCTCTTTAATAGCCACGTCCACCTGCCTACATACCAAATTCCACAGGATAGATATGTCATTTCCACTGTTCTCCCTTCTGAAATCTGACACACCATTTCATGGGTAAAGACATATACAGCATCCAGTCCAGACAAGTTCAGACCCAAACACCTGAAGAATCTGCCACCTGTACTCGTCAATAGACTGGCTCGGCTCTTCACATGCTACCTGTCTGAATGCAAGGTTCCATCCCAATGGAAAATCAGCAGGACCATCCTGTTGTACAAGAAGGGAGATATCCACAATATCGGCAACTATGGCCCTATCTGCCTGTTGTTCATCATCAACAAGTTATTCACTCGAGTCATCCTGAATAGGATTTGCAGAACACTAGACGAAGGACAACCATGCGAGTAAGTTGGGTTCCAAAAAAGGATTCAGTACGATCGACCATATTCACACAGTGACCAAGCTCATTGAGGTTTCGTGAGAGTTCAAGATGCTGCTCTGTCTAACATTCATTGATTTAAAAAAGGGCCTTCTATTCTGTTGAGACTGAAGCAGTCATCGAAGCCTTAGCCAAACAGGGTGTTCAAACTCAATACATCAGGATCTTCCATGAGCTGTATTATGGATTCACCACCAGGATCTCACCATTCAACAAAGAAGTGATCACCAACATAAAAAGAGGGATTAAGCAGGGCGGCACCATTTCACTGAAACTCTTCAGTGCCATCCTCGAGAACATCATGTGGTGACTGGAATGGGAAGGAATGGGAGTGAAGATAGATGGTCAGCAACTACACCATCTCTGCTTTACTGATGACATTGTTCTCATAACACCAAATATCAGCCAAGCAGCATGAATGCTGGCCGACTTTGACCGTGAGTGTGGAAAGGTTGGACTGCAGCTGAACCTCACGAAGACAACGTTCATGACAAATGGACTAGTTCTTGATGTTCCATTTGCCCTCAATGAAATGAACATCTCTGAATGCTGCAGTAATGTGTACCTAGGTTGAGAACTCAACATGACAAATGACCTGGCACCTGAGCTGCACAGGAGGAAGAGAGCGGCATGGAACGCTTTCAAGAGCGTTGAAGAAGTGGTTAAGTGGATGAAGAACCTCCGGCTCCAGGCATATCTTTTCGACTCCTCTGTTCTTCCTGCACTAACATATGCCTCAGAGACCTGGGCCCTATGAAAACAGGATAAGAACGCCGCCATTCAGGTATCCCAAAGAGGAATTGAAAGAGCTATGCTTAGAGTATCACATTTCACTCAAGTGAGAGAAGGAATTTGGAGTTCTGACCTCCATCGACAATCAAGAATCAGGGATGCTATCTCGTTGGCCAAGGCATCAAAAATCAGATGGGTTGGACACATAATGTGATTTAGAGATGACCGCTGGACTAGAGCTGTTGCCAGCTGGATTCCATGGGACGTCAAAAGACTGCATGGCCGCCCACCTATGAAATGGTCAGACTTCTTTGTCGAAACCCTGAACAAACAGTTTGAGGGTCTTCGTGTTCTTGGAGTGAGCAGATGCCACTGGGCTACAGTAGCATATGACAGGGACAAATGGAGACGTTACTAACTCCCACTTGAGCAAATCGAAGATCAAAGGAATGACAAGTAATACAAGTGATGTGTGTATATATATAAATGTATATATAAAAATGTGTATATATATATATATATACACACACATTTTTTCTCATTCCCTTAACCCTGAAAAGAGCCTCCAATCGTTGGGAAAAATGAGTAAGGAGAGGCTGCTAAATCTCAGGGCTGGGATGAATGGAAATGTTACTGGCACCTGCTCGAGTAAATCAATGAACAATGGGATGACAGTGATACAGTGATGCAGTGATATTTGTATTTTCCCCTCAATTTTTATATTAAGAAAATGTAAGTTCCCTGAAGACAGTGTTTTTGTTTATTTTTATTAGTCCGTAAAACCTAAATATAAAGAATAATCAATGAGACATAGTAGATACTGAGAGGTTTTTTTTTTTTATGACAGATGAATAATGATGAGGTCCCATTCATCACTGAAGGAAAAACATATGGATGTCAACGGCCAATATTTTGATTCTGGCTGCCTCTCTTCTCCCCCTGTTTTAATGACTTAGATGGAAGAGACAGTGATCGGTTGTCAAACCCAAACTACCTGTGTTCACTGAGGTGGAGAGGAACGATGCCCCTCTACATCTCTGTGGCAGTTGCACTAGATGAGTAAGAAACTAAATAAGCAAGAAGCATGTTTTTTTTAGGGGAAAACCGGATTGAGTGTTTTGTTTGTTCCATTTGGGAAATTTTATACTAAGTAGATTAAATTAAGTGACTTTGAACTTTGAAATGTCCACATCCTAACATTTTATTAAGCTTAATTGGATTTGTAGAACATTTAAAGACCATCCAAACTTAAATGGGAGATCAAAATGAAGTAATAGACGGAGACAGACATTTTTCCCCCTGTGATTGCACTGAGTTAATGAATGTGGTGCCTTTGTGCCTGTGGGTGATGAGCACGCCTGGCTTTTGGAGAGTTTTGGTGGGTCTTGACAGCTGCATCCTCTGAACTGTAGTCTGTTCCTTACCACCATCCTCTGCACTAGGCATGTGGCACTTGTGATCACTGCAATCTGCCTTTGCATTGTAACCTCCAAAAGTAGAGTGGTTCACAGAGATATGTGGAAGTTGTTTGGTGGGATGTCTCAGAAAGAAATCTCCAACTCCTAGAACTAAAAATTACAGTTTATTTTGGAAGGAAAAGTAAAAATTCTTGGAAATAAATATTATATAATCCATTACTGATGAAAATGAGGGACAATTCATCTATTTTATTTAGGAAGGCTTTGCACTCAATTAATTAAACATGGACTATGTAGCCAACTCTGAAAGATGCTGGACAAAGATTTAATTTCCACATACCATCTCTTCTTGTGGTTGATTTTTCAAAACTACATTGGTGCCTCTGTGCAGAAGGAAAGGATCAGTGTCTTTATTTTTCTTTTTGTTTATACTAATCTTTAATTGCTAAGTGATACTCGCTTATTTGGTAAAACATTTGAATGATATAGACATTTATGAAATGATAATTTCTAAATATTATAAAAATATTTATAATATACACCTTGACAGAGCCTGGCAAGCTACCCGTGGCGTATTGGATATGCGAAAAAAAGTAACAACAAGTCTCACAAATGGAGACGTTTGTGAGAGCAAATCAATGAGCAATGTGATGACAGTGACAGTGACAGTGACACAATACCTACATAAGCTCAAACTTGCTTTATTTTTTTTGATGGCCAATTTTTAATGTATGTCTGGCTATCTGAATACATAAATTCGTGGCTTTTTAATATACATTAATACAGGATGTTTTTGGTTTGCTTTCCAAGCCCTTGTTCTCCACGAACTTGAATCTTGCTTGTTTGTCTTTAAATATCTTTGCTTAATTATTTCCACTCTGGAGAAACCTGTGTTCTTTCTCAGATATGCCCTTCTCTTTTTCTCTCCCTTCACATCTTTCTAAAAAAGTTTCAATAAAAACTTTTTTGCTTCACATAAGATACACAATTTTTTTTTCAATCAGTTAGCTATCAAGAGATACTTGGGATTTATAATTCACCGTTACAAATAATGAAGGTTATATATTGTATTTTATCATTTTTGTGTGCTTGTGAAAATGTCTAAAATTGGATGACAAGCATAAAAGAAAACATATATTCTATAATTCTTCATACTCCTACCACTTCCTATTGTGCTTGTTACCAGTTTGGTCCCCATAGTCATTTTATTTTACTTGTTATGTTTTTATTTATCCTTGCTGTAAAGTGCATTTCAGAGATAGAATTATTGGGTCTGAAAAAATTTACAATATAAATATAAAATGCCATGAATATTGTTAAATTGCTCTTTAAAAGTGAGTTATTTTGGAGTAGAAGCCTTTTCCTTTGGTTGCCAGTGGAAATTCTTTATTGTGACAAATCCAGGGTATGGACCCAGTATCATTTATTTGTGTTTATTTTATAGGCAAATAGGCAACAAGTCATTTCCATGTTTTTATTACTCAAATAAGGAGGCCTATACAATTGGGAGCCAAGGACTGGACATTAGTTAAAATGCTAAATGAGTCTGCAATAAAATACAATACAAACAAACAATACAATTATAATGCCTGTAAATCCCTCCTCACCTACCTAACCCAAGGGAGGGTGCTGCCAATAGAACACAGTGGTAGTAGGAATATGAGCAGCAATGATGGTGCAGGAAGTCAAGATGCTGATTTTCATTATGGTGGTTATTGTTAGCACAATTATTCTTGAGCAATCATGTCTGTTCTGAAAGTTGGCTCAATCATACTGGTTTTCCAAATGGCTTGCCATCTTTTAAAATCTGGAATGAAAAAACTTTGCCAATGGTACGCAGCCTTGTTCTGAGGTTTTAATTATGTCTCTGAGACGTAATGTATTTTATCTTAAACATTTTTAGACACCAACGAAGGTCTGACATACACAGGTACCTTTACCAAAAACAAAACTAGTTGAGCACTCTATGTTTGGTCTTTTCCTATTTGCCTACAAAGACTCATAGCTCTAATTCTTAAATCATCTCTTATGCTTTCTGTTTGGTTAAGAGCCAGTAAGGGGGCTAGATTTTATTAGAATAGTGTTTCCCCTTTAAGAGGCTTAAATGTGAAATTAAAGGCAAAGATTTATGAAAGCAACAACAACAAAAGCATAAATCGGGTTTTGAGAGTGGATTCCTCCCTGATTCCTATGGGTGTTAGCTCTGGACCTCGGAATTGGTTGGAATTTCCTGATATGACAGAACCACTTTCTTTAGGAGAAGGAGAGAAGCCCCCGTGTTATCCTCCCCATGGTCTTGTTAAAACCATAAGCCAAAAAAAAAAAAAAGAAAGAAAGAAACAACTTTACTGGGCCTTAGCTTCTCCTTAAATCAGATATCTTCAGCTAAATGACAACATTACCCAGACAGGAAAAGTGGAAAGGGCAGCAATAGTTTAGGCATATGAAAATGAATCTTCCCTCTTTCCTCTACCCAAAGAGAAGGCAGAGTCTTGCTATTAAAATAAACACAAACACACACAGACAGAGACAGAGAGAGAGAGAGAGAGAGAGAGAGAGAGAGAGAGAGAGAGAGAGAGAGAAGAGAGAAAGAGAACTTTTTCCCTCTCTTCCTCCTTGTGTTATTCCTTTGGGAAAGTGTGGAATGAACCAGGACAGGAAACGGAGGCATCATCTTTTTTATATTCTTCTGCCCCTGACAGGAGCTGTGATGGATGAAGAAGTTGCTTACCAACACAAAAGAGGGTAGATGGAAGGCTACTGGTGATAAATATTTAAACATAGCCTTAATTTGGAGATAAATTACTACTAAAAGTGAATCTTCAAATTATGATTCCAAGATAAGAGTATTATCAAAAGTAAATCTGCATTTAAAAGAACAGTTCTGAGAATTCATATATTTTCATTCATTTCTTTATTGTAGAACACAGCTAAAGAGACCATCCCTCCCTTCTCCTCTTTTTGTAATGGAAATTAGAAAGGTATCCCCACACACAGCAGATAAGAGTAATTGTAATAAAATCTTAAGAAGCAGTGGAATTTCTGCCCTGTTCTAAATGAGCTGAGGGACATCAGCTAGTAAAGCCTTTCATACCACAGGGTGTGCATGATTCTACACAAGTACCATGTATGCACTGGACTCAGTTTCAAAGAGGTGGTTGAAGAACTACCCTTGGTCTGTCTGCAGAATTTTGTGTAAGACCATGTTGTGTTCACTCTCCTACCATCTTAAGTTAGAAGAGATTTTTAATCCGGTTAACTACTGTTCTTTCTTCCACCTAATTCTAAAGTACTACTTTATGAGGTGTGTTGTACTTCATTTCAAAGAATTCTGATCTCATAAGAGAGAACAGAGTAAGAAATAGGAAATGAGAAGGCCCAAGTTTTAAATGTGTCGTCTGTTCCTTGGGAGCTAAACGCTTAGGAATACCAGAGAGAGTCCCCATGGGTCTCCTGGCTCCAGGCTGTGCCTCTCATCCCAGTTAATTACCTTCTAAAATTATGCCAGACACCACATATGGCAGGAGAGTGTCTGCAGCCTGTCCTCACCATTATGGGGGAAGGGAGAACGACAAGTGTCTTTGGTGGCCTTTTTATTCTCAAGAAAACCATATAATGCATTTTCTGTGTGAATGAGTAAAATGGCTATGGGTTTGGTCCAGACCCGGATGCTTCTTGTCCATATGTGTGAAGCAAACCTGGTCCCTGATGCCGCTTGTCTCCTATTTCATGTTATTCCCTTCTGTGGGACTTGCACACCGAAAAACAACCATCACCAGTGCCATATGGTTTAAAAGATCAAAGGCCCTAGTTTTGAATATATTTCTAGCTGAATGTACTTCAAATGTCTTAAATATGTTCCTACAGATGGGAAGCATGGAGCATTAAAGAGGTAAACCACATGTGTGTGAGCCATGCATGTGGTCTGTGCAACACGGTGAAAAGGGAATCCTGTTGACCTTTGTGTTCTCTCACTCAGGTTCGCATCTTCACATACCTCATTGGACGCGAGGCTGCTTTTGCAGACAATCTCAAGTGGATGGCTTGTGCCAACAAAGGTAGGTCTCCCAATCTTCAACCTGCCATGGCTTCCATCCCTGAATAATTTCCTCTAGGATACACAGAAGTCTGGAGAGCCATGATAAAGTGAAAAGTTCTAAGAGATGGATGTGAATGCTAAGATAAGGATTCTCAATGATTATTGAGAGGCTTATTAGGTCATCCCAAAATAGGTCTGTTCAACATTAAGATCACAATCAAGTAGGCTGGTTGAGCACTTCCATTCAGTTGTTTAGAAGCTGAGTCATCTTAGAATAATTTCTCTGCCAGAGCCATTGACTGCAGAGATCATTTCTGGAGTGTAGTGTTTAAGTGTGGTAGTATCCAATTCTATTTTCCTACCAACTCCAGTTGAAATAGTCATAAGTGGAGTGACCTACATCATCTTGTGTCCCTGCATGACCCACATAAAGGAGATGGCTCTTTGCTCATTCTGCCCCTGATCAATCTTTGCTAGTATATTGTATGCATGATAACAACACCTTTCAGATTAATCCATAGAGGTTTCCAGTTTGATATTCTCTCATAGCATAATTTACCTACATAGTCTGTTTTGTTTTTTGTTTTGGGGTCTATACTTGGCAGTGCACAGCACTTACTCCTAGCTTTGAGCTCAAGGATCACTCCTGCAGGCCTTGGAGGACCATATTGGGTGCCAAAGATCAAACCCAGGTTGGCTGCATGCAAGGCAAATGCCATACCTTCTGTACTAACACTACAGCTCCCAGTTAATTGTCTTTAACCTATAGCAATATTCTAACATTCAAAATGGGGATGCTAATAATCTTTCTTTGATTCATATTAAAAATAAGGATTTATTAAATATCTATTAAGTGATGATCTAATTCAGTGAGGAGGCATAAGCCTTTCCAATAATGCCAAGGATTGTTGGTTTCTCTATGACCACAGATTGATTGATGATTCTATGTTGCATGTCACAATACTATGAGGAAAAACCTGGTTGGGGGGAAAAGACCTCTCCTCCCACCCCTGGTCTATGATGGACTTCATTCCGTGCTGTACACTACAAGAAGGCAAAGCATTGGACAAAAATGGTGGAGTATTGATTCCTCAAGTTCAAATCCAGTTTCAACCATTTACCAAGCCATATATGAAAATTACTAATCCTGTCTTCTCAGAGTATGTCACCACGGAGCTGTGTTAGTGATGGCACATGCTTCGTACAGATGTTGTGAGCATGAAATTTTGCCAGGCAAATAAACCTTGTAGACAAGTGCCCCACACATCAACACCACATTTTATTTTCTGGTGTATTGATCTGTGGGACATCTACATTCTCTTTGGGGTTACACACAACCCATAGAGCAATCTGACTCAGATTTCCTCTTTAACATTACAGTTAGAAAAAGAATTGTCTAGGGATACTAAACTATGTCCTATTGTGCAGTTGATTGTTCTTGATGGATTCGAATTAAATAGCTCTATATTGTCTTCTAAACTGTCCTTTACAAAGCTTCCATGTTTGTTAATGGAGAGAGAAGGACTCATTGCGAAGTTTACAGGTCTCAGTTCCAGTTTGGGTGACTTAATGATAGTTATTTTAGTTGCAAGCCACTAGAGTTGTTCCCTGAAATTAAAAAGAGGAGTGTTTAGTTTGGAAGAACAGTGACTCAGAAACCCAAAATAGGAAGGAAACTTTTGTCCTCTTCAGAACAGGGAGTGGTGTTTCCTTTTCCGTTTCCTATTTCTCACGGATCTGCTCCCTGAGAGGGAGACCTTCTTTATCTTAGTAGGTGCACAGCCACAGATGACTGACTTCTCCATGCTTCCCTCACCTACCTGCCCACATAGTCACATATTAGGGGCAAGGCTGGATATTAGAAAAGAAAATGATCAGCAACTCTAGATTCTGATTTCAAGTATCCCTTCTTCACATACCTCCAACAACACAAAAAATGATTGAGTCATTTTTTGGGATTTTTGAGGATCCTCCTCTGCTAAATCTTGCCGGGCACTGGGTGGATCTCTGCATTGTGGGTGCAAAGAATAGGTGCACAGGCAGGCAAAGAGGCTTCTGCCATCTTTTCCTTTGCTGAGCACATTTCTGACCTCCTGCGTCCTTTTGGAACCCTCTTCTAAGCAAGTCTCAGTTTCCTCATCTATATAATGGAGTACTGTATAGAAGGCCTGTGCCCTTTCCTTGAAGCTATAAAACAGTATCTAATAATTTCATCCATTGTCTGGCTCACTCAATAAAAGATATCAGCAACTGACAACAATACTCTTGGTTTCATTTTAGGGACAAACATAGGAAGAGCACAGATAAGAGGAATAGAAGCTTGGCAGACCCCGCTTTCTCTGAGGAAGGAGACCATTCTTGAGCAGGGTTGTGCAACTTTGTTGACATTTGAAAACTCTGAGTGAGCTCCACTTTCCCTATTTTTCCCCCTTTATTCTGTGGTCTTTGAAAGAAAAAAGATTCTTTCTTTTTTTTTTTTGATTTTTATAAATGTTGCTGTGATCCCTGCCACATCAGATTGCAGCTCTTCCCCTCAGCAAGTCTGCATTTAGTCATGGGTTATTGTTTTTACCACTGTCTGTGTCCAGCTGATGAAAATTACTCAAATTGAAGTCTTGTCTGAATCAACTAATATTACACCATAATTTAGTTTTACTCATTGTTTATAAGAATCTTTGAAGCATCTTTTTGAAGACCGTTTCCTCAGCTCAGAGTATTTCTGGGCCTGGCTATTGGACAGAGCCCTTCAGATTTAAGTTCTTAGTACAGCAGCATGGAAAATCCAAGGGGTAATAGTAGCTGTTCAGCTGGCCCTGTCCTTGGAATAGTTGGTGATTCAATTTCTCTTCCTGTCCAAACCTTGTCTTTCTTCGCCAGACCCTGAGTCTCATACAGTTTTTACCTTCCTCATTCTGCTTCTCTCCGGAAGGGCCGTAGGAATGAACTGCCATTGTTTGCCCTTCTTCAGAGTAACTGTTCCCATCCAAATGTTAGGTTCCAGTCATCAGAGCCCATGTAAACACTGGCTTCACGTTGCATCAGTTGTGGAGTTTTAGACCACGGAACATCGGTGAGCAAGCATTCTCTTCTGCTCATTAATTAAATCATTGTTTACAGTCTCAGATTGTTACAGAATGGAGGCGGCATATCATTTTTCATCTCAAGTGACATGAAATCCATAGGGAGCTTTCTTACATATTTTCACCCTGACTCAGCCACGTTCTTCAGTGAAATGAAGCATTAGCATTTGGGGACCAGATTAGACCTAGGGGAAACCCAGGGGACCCTAAAGAATAGCCTGTTGATTGACTGACCAAGAGGGCCCCTGGGGAGTAGTCTGATATTTCAGGACTCGAATGTAATCCCTGGACCATAGTGAAGGCCTAATGTGGGTACAGAACCCTTGTTTGTCAGTCTAATAGCCATGGAGACATTTGTCAGTCAGTGAATTTCAGAATCTGTCCTCGGGAAATGGCTATCTGGGGACATTTACACCCCTTGCCTGAGTTCTCTGCCTCCTCTAATCTACGAACAAAATCCAAAAAGGCCTGGATATCATTGGTTTGTTTCATTTTATGCACAGCTAGTTCCTATCTTGAGGGAGCTGGCCCTAATGAGGCAAAGCAGCAAACCATTTTAAATACATTAAAATAATCGTTGCCACTGTAGAATGGCTGTGGAATTTAAAGCCCTGTGTTCACACTATTGGATAAACAAGGGAACTGGGAAAATTAAAAAGAGGCACTGACTAGACCAGAGATTCTGAAAAGCTATGATGGCCTTCTCTAACGTTCAATGTGCCAAGATTTTAAATAAGCTTTGCCTGATTCTCCTTCAAAAATCATGGTGAATGGAGTGTTTTCCAGCTGTGCAAATAAAGGGGGCCTCTGTGTTTGGGTTCTTAACCAATCAGTCATCGTTAGGTAGAATGGAAATGCCACATGACTTTCTTGGTTGTCTGCTCAGCATGTCCATTTCTGATGGGTTAATGGTCATTCTCTCATGATTGAAAAAGAATGGGCGCCAGAACCCTCCTTGGAAGTACACACCCACAATTTCTTCACTAAAATATTCTTCACATCATTATTCTATCCCAATTTCAATATTTTCTAACAGAAAGATGCAAACTTATGAGGTCAGGAGGTTTAAAGATGAGGGAAGAGGAATGGAGCAACTGAAACACAATGATAAATAACTTTGTAACTGTGCATCTTATGGTGACTTAATAAACAAATAAATAAAACATTTCTGTGTTTTAGTATAGGTGTGAGAAGGCAATAATGGTGATTATTCAGACATCTTTGTGTCATTTTTGAAATATCCTTGATCAATGGTTCCTTAATCTCCCTTTCTCACAATCCCTGGTAATACTATTCTACTCTGTTTCTCTGTTTAGTGTTTTAATTATTGGTATCTAAGGGAGATATTTGTTCTCTGACATCTCACCTAGCCTAATAGTCTCAAGATCCAGCCATGTTGTTGCAAATGACAGAAGTAATTTCTTTCTTTCTTTCTTTCTTTCTTTCTTTCTTTCTTTCTTTCTTTCTTTCTTTCTTTCTTTCTTTCTTTCTTTCTTTCTTTCTTTCTTTCTTTCTTTCTTTCTTTCTTTCTTTCTTTCTCTCTCTCTCTCTCTCTCTCTTTCTTTCTTTCTTTCTTTATTTCTTTCTTTCTTTCTTTCTCTCTTTCTCCCTTCCTTCCTTCCCTCCTTCCTTCCTTCCTTCCCTCCCTCTTTCCTTCCTTCCTTCTTTCCTTCCTTCCTTCCTTCCTTCCTTCCTTCCTTCCTTCCTTCCTTCCTTCCTTCCTTCCTTCCTTCCTTCCTTCCTTCCTTCCTTCCTTCCTTCCTTCCTTGTATTGAATCACTGTGAGACACACAGTTACAATGCTGTTGAGGATTTGTTTTCATACTATGTTCAAACACCCATTCCTTCACTAGTGTACATTTCCTACCACCAATGTCCCACTTTTTCCTACTGATACCCCCCAAGTCTGTCTCTTTGACAGGCACTTTCCTTCTCTCTCTCTCTCTTTCTCTCTCTTTCTCCCTCTCTCTCACACACACTTTCTTTCCCCCCTCTCTTTTTCTCTCCTTTTGGGCATTATGGTTTTCAATACAGATGCTAAGGGTTATCATGTTAATTCCAGCACACAATTCTTATCCAGAGTGATCATTTCCAACTATTTTTGTCATAGTGGTCCCTTCTTTATCTCAGCTGCCTTTTCCTCAAGCACTTGAAGCCGGCTCCCAACTGTGGACCAATCCTCCTGGCCCTTGTTTCTATTGTCCCCAGGTAACAGTACCATATTGTGGTTTATTTTTTTTTTTACATTCCACAAATGAGTGCAGTCATTCTATGTCTGTACAAATCTTTCTCGGGACTAAATGATATTCCTCTCTGCATTTTTATATATACTTATATTTATACACTTGTCACTACTAGACACTTAGGTTGTGTCTTTTTTTGTGTTCATTCCACAGAAGATGAGAACTTGAGTGGAAAGGGTACAGTGGATGAAGATGCAATTGGTGAACTAATTGTTAATAGATACTAAGATGACAAATGACACAGTGCAGGGAACTTCAATGCAGTAGATATTTTTGACTCTCATGAAAACTCTGTGAGGTGCATGAGAAGGAAATTGAATAGAAGGAACAGCACTGTATCCCTGGTTACCAGAGGGCAGGGGCAGGCCCAGCTGCTCCAAAGCCTGTACCTAATTCTTCACCTGAGTGTGAGATTACCTGTTTTAAGGGAAAATAAACTCATGTTTAATAGAGCACCCCTGTGTATTTTTCATAATCTGAGAGATGTAGGAAAAGTAATCTCAGGGCTAGGGAAAAAATTTAATGTGACCCAGCTAGTTAAACCAGGAGCTAAACTGGAACCCAGTCTGTAAGTTCCAGTTTCTGTCATCATGGAGTCTAGTTCCTCACATTTTAAGACTGGGACAACATGATTCTGATGTGAGTTGAGGAATGTAGGTGGGACACACTTACAGGATTGTAGACAAGCCAGCATTCTTAACTCCACAGTGTTATTATTTACATTATTTACTTTTTCATAAAATTTGAAGTTGTTTTTTAAAAAAAAATCACAGTACTGATAATTAGAGAAAAAGGTTGTCCTAAATTCAAGGTCAGGGTGGTTCAAGTTTTGTGACTAGAGATAGAAAGATACCTGGTGGACACAAGGTATCTGTCATGGCCATCTGCCTGTGGTTAGTTTTTTCTAATTCATTTCTTACTCAAGGTAACCTTCAGCTCTCAGGCCCAGCAGACCTTTTTTATTTTTTTGTGAAGATACAGATGTGAAGGTTGAAAATGTTGAGAAACCGTATATTTTTCTACAGACAAAAAGTGCTCTTACAATAGTGTATGGTGTAGAAGAGGAGGATGAAGATGCCACTGAATATTACCAATGTCTTCCAAAACACTGGAAAGAAAATTAAGACACACCAATGACTGCATTCCTTCCTCATTTCCCTGAGAAGATGGAAATCAGAATAGTGGCTTTGTTTCCACCTTGTCTTGTTTAAGGAAGAAGAGACTTTGAAAAGACTCACTGGAGCTTTTGTTAAAATGAGGATCTTACTGGGGTCTCTGATGAAGAGGCAACTTCCTGGAGTGCTAGGATATAGAGTATTTGTGAAGTATGGCAACAAAATGGCACTTATGAGCTTAAGATCAGGAAAGGGGTGGTAAAATTTTATAAATACAAAGTACCAGGCTACATGTGGTTAGCACGCTGGGTTGTGGTAACCTGGAGCTTACAGAGGCTCTAGGAGAGAACAAGGCAAATAAATTGATGTTAGGTAGAAAAATGAGCAGACCATTTGTAATAGGTGGCTAATTTCAGCATTAATTACTCTTGGTAATTACTGAATGATTGCTGATTCTACATTCTTACATGATATATGAAGTCTAAAAAGGCACATTAAAGAAGACAATAAACATTCAAAAGCTAGAATTTTTTTAAAAATTGAGGTAGAATGGAAATGGAAGTAAGGTGGCCAGTTCAGAGAATGTAAAGGGAAAACAAGGGAAGTGTCTATGGTTTCAGCCAGAGTCCAGCCCTCTGGGACTTCCTGTTATCCATCAAAAGGTACATTTGTTAACTCAAACTTATATGAAAACATTGAAAGACAAAATGACCCTTTCAGAAAGGTTTTGAGTTTTAATGAGTTGTGGTTAGATGATCAAGTTCACATTAAGCTTGTACATTATTAATATTATTTTTATAATTTCAGATTTTCTTACCTTTTACATACCTACATTTCTTCTCTTTCTATTGAAATATAAATTACAACAGTGTTCTGAATTTTAAGTAGACTTTAGGTGCAAATACTTAAGAATTTGCTATGAGCCTCAGGAGACAGAAGTCATCTATGTCTCTGTCCCAATCTCAATATTTCCTTGCTCCAGAGACACAAATATCCCGTTAGGGGTGCTCTCTCAAGGCACGGTGCCATCTGGGCACTATGCCTGTCCTCTCTCAGCACTGCCTTTCAGTGGATAGGAGTGAAATGTTTGGGAATCAAGTGAACTTGAACTCAAGTAGATGCAGACCAAATGACTATGTTAGGAATTTCTGTTACCTTCTGATACAAAGGACTATTGTGATACCCAAGTACTAAAGCAAATCCTGGTAAGACACACCTTTCATGTCTGAGGACTCCTATAGACCCATGTGCCCTTGTCATTCCACATGAAATTTGCATCAACTCTCAGCCATATATCATGGAACAAATAGTCAAGTAAAACCAAGTAGACAGACATGCAAGTCAGAATTCAGCAGCAGTGGTATCTGAAGAAATTGAAAGCAAAGTGAGAGAAATGGGTTTAGATTGCTGAACAATGAGTTCAGGTTCCAGTCATGGAACATTGGTGCCAGGCAGAGTTTACTGTCAGTGCAAAGGTTCATAGGTTGTCAAGTCTGGTGCCTGAGAGTTAGAGAAAGGCCATTCGCAGAGACACGTGATTCAGGGAGAGCCTTGGGGGGTCCAGGAAACAATGTGAGTTTTATTTTAACTAAATAGAAGCTTTTTTATAATATTAAGACTGGAGGTGAGAATTTGCTTTAGTCTTTTCATTTTGATGTTATTCCACAGCTTATCCCCCTAAGAGCTAGGATAGAATGGGAACAGTAGAAATGAGGAAGTGGTTTTAACTATATTTTAGAGGCAGGGCCAGGAAAACATGCCAGTGGGTTAGCTCTGGGGCGGGGTGAGGAAATGATGGATATCGAGGATGATTTCTATGCTTGGGACCTAATTGGACAGTGGCGCCATTTGCTGAGATGAGGAAGACCCAGCAGGGGAGGGATGGGTTTGGCAGGGAAAATCAGGAGTTGGCTGTGGACAAGTTCGGTCTGAGGATTTTGTGAGTCATCCCTGTGGAGGTGTCAGGTATACAGTTGGCTATGTGTCTGTAGCTCTGGAATGAAGCCAGCTATTTGTAAGTTTTCAGAAGTTTGACAATGATAAGCGAGGCCAAATGAGGATGATCTCTAAGCATAATCCCCTTCCAAATATGTCATTGTTTTTTCTCCACTCCCCTCCATGCTAATGTTCTATTTTCCCCCACCTCCTCCTTTAGTTCATTGCCTTTTTTCTCTTGGCCCTAAGTTGAAAAATTCAAACCAGGATTTTTACTATTGGTTTTAAGAGTTAGAATGAAAATACAGACAGCCAAGAGACTTTTTAAGAGAGGCTTTCTTGATTGTACAATTGACATAGGCACCTTGCATAGGAACTGTTTTGCCCATAAGCTGCTCACCTATGCTCTGCCAGCCCAAAACTATGGCACTCTCTCCTCTTATCACCATGGCAGTAGCTTTCTTAGCTTGTCCACTGTGTCATGTTTGTCTGTCAAAGATCCTTCCCTCAAAGCCCAAATTCAGATGAATTATTTGATCTGAATTTGAAAAGACTAAAGCAAATTCTCACCTCCAGTCTTAATATTATAAAAAAAAATATGAAATATTTAAGCAGTCATTTGCAGTATCATACATAGAAGGTGAGAGCAAAAGCACAGCAGGTAGGGCGTTTGCCTTGCAAGTGGCTGACCAGGGTTCAATTCTTCCATCCCTCTCGGAGAGACCGGCAAGCTACCTAGAGTATCCCGCCTGCCGGGCAGAGCCTGGCAAGCTCCCCATGGCATATTCGATATGCCAAAAACAGTAACAAGTCTCATAATGGAGACATTACTGGTGCCCGCTCGAGCAAATCAATGAGCAATAGGATGACAGTGATCACAGCGATCACATAGAAGGTAACTACCAGCTCAACCTTCCACTCTTAAAAACATTCCTTTTCCAGCATATCTCCAACAGGGTCTCCTGGAAGATTTGTAGGAGCAATGTCCCAGATGGATCTTCCCTACCTTGTGCCTGGTTTCTTTAGGACTGACTAAGTGTGCATAGGTCTGTCCAGAGCCAAAACCTAGAGTAAGCACTCATGGCCTATTTCTTTGGGACCTTGATTCCCTAGGGTCAGGCAGAGCTCTGCCTCTATAGACCCTGGAGGGTGGGGTAAGTCAAAGTGACAATGCATGTTAATTAGTGCTATAGAAATCTGTCATCAGGAAGCCAGAAGCCACATGGTTCCAACCTGGTTTGGGGTTGGCACACAAAATTCAATCCAGCTGGCCTTTGTTTGTAAATGCCCTGGGAGGGTCCCGGCCCTTCCTGGACAACAGACGGGCTGTTTCTTTACCCAGAGCTTAGTTCCAGACATGAAGAAGTTTTTAATACTTAAATATGTATTAAGTATTGGGATGGATCTGACTTTGGGGGCACATGTACCCTTTTGATTTGGATGACAAGAGAAGCTGGCATGCGCTTGTCTGGAAGGGACCTTGGTCAGAGGCAAAGGGGAAAAAAACCCGAATCAGATTGCATCTTCCAAATGAAAAGGCCTTTTTAATAATGCCTGTGGTCCTTTCAAGGTCTTCAGTATTAGAACTCCTTGCTTCTGTTCTCTCTTCCAGAGCTCTTTATTCCAGCCAGTCACTTAAAGCTATTTTAAGTTCATAAAAGTGGGCTTCTTCTAACCTTGCACTCTTCTGCTTTGGTGGATATGCTCTTTCATACCTCTTTCCTCAGACTCATTGATCCTCACCTTTCAAGAGTTCAACTGCACTGACCCTTCCCGGGAGTAACTGAGTGATTGGTCACATCTGCTGTGTACTTGAGTATTATGTTGATTGGACTTAAAAAAATATTTTTTCTGTTGACTCATTCTGTCCGGAACTCAGGAGGGCAGAGGTTGTGCTCATCCTGATTCCTGAACAATGAAGACATTGCTAAGCATGAAGAAAAGCTTTAATAAATGTCAAGTGAAAGGACCCTCATGCAAAAAACTAAAGCTCGCCGAGGGGCGAGTGCACTCGCGGGCTCTCTGGGCCGCTCTGTCTCACCACCCGCGTTCGGTGCCCTGGAAACGCAGTGTGTGGACTGGATCGGGACGGCCGGTGGTCAAGGAAAGGCGAAGGAAGAATGAGGACCAAGCTGGTTGCTGATTAGTTACCGTTTATTCAATCTTTCATCTATCTCATCTCCCGCACTCCCAGCTCCGGCCTCTCTCTGGATCTACTGCCGCCTCTCTCTAGCTTCTCTCATCTCTCTTCCTACTTGTCTCTCCCACCTTGCCCTCCAGGCTACACCCAGCCAGGTAGCCAAATCAACATAAGAAAGCCCTTCCCAAGGGCAGTGCATTCCAAAGCCCTTCCTCACTCTTAAGGTTTTTTTCTTTTCCTTAGTCCAGGAACTTATTAACATCTTAATACTAGTTATTTTTGTATGGACATAGCAAGGGATACATTGAGGCTTGCAAGGCAGCTCTCCTGGCAACATCTTGCCACAGGCTCAGACCACAGCACTCAGGCCAGATTAATCATTCCTCACCCTAGCAGGGTCCGAATCTAGTATCACTGTTTGGATCATGACAGCATTTGTCCATGATCAAGCTCTTAACTTATAGTTAAGCATTAGGCACTTTGGCCAGGCCCATCTCGATGCCAGGGTAGCACACAACTCACCGCTTGCCCTGGGTCCTTCTTGTCCCACGTTGGGACCGTGCTTTGGGGGTGCTAGGAAGTAAGGGCAGCTGAGGCTTAGGTCAAGAGAAAAGATGCCCTGGAGGAAAATATCATGTAGAGTCAAATGACTCCCAGGTTACAAAAGCATAACATTTGTTAAATCTTCCTGTGTCCATACAAAAAGGACTTGCTATGAATAAACTATGCAAAGGACTCAAGGAGAAGAGAAAAACATTATTTACAAGTCAACAGAACACTGAGAAAGAAGCTACAAATAAACAAAGAGGAATAGGAGCACTGTAACGGGAGTAACCCAATAAACCCAAACTACCTGAGTCTATGTTATCCTACACCCTCAGGGTGTGTGTGTGTGTGTGTGTGTGTGTGTGTGTGTGTGTGTGTGTGTGTGTTTTAGTGGCTGGGGAGAGAAGGCTGATGTGTGCTGGGTACTGATACTTGCACTCAGTTACTCCTAGCCCACAGGAGTGCACATGGAACCCAAGCTCAGAGGAACATAGCAGTACCCTGAATTGGGAATCAGAGAGTCCTCAGCCCTCGGATGATGCATGTTTAGAACATTTTCCTCAGAGCAGTAGTTTTCAAATAGTACTTTAGTGGATGCATATCTGCAGAAATGTCCTGCCTAAACTCAGAGAAGGGAACACCAAGCAAAATGTGGTCGGAGGTCATGCAGGGAGAGGGGTGACGCGTGCCGAATGTAGACTAGAGACTGAACACAATGGCCGCTCAACACCTTTATTGCAAACCACAACACCTAATCAGAGAGAGAGAACAGAAGGGAATGCCCTGCCACAGTGGCAGTGTGGGGTAGGGGGAGACGGGACTGGGGAGGGTGGGAGGGACGCTGGGTTTACTGGTGGTGGAGAATGGGTACTGGTGAAGGGATGGGTTCTCAAACTTTGTATGGGGGAAACATGAGCACAAAAATGTATAAATCTGTAACTGTACCCTCACGGTGATTCACTAATTTAAAATAAAAAAATAAAATAATAAAAAAAGAAATGTTCTGCCTATGCATAAATAAAAAAGGATTGCCACTTAACTAAAAATGGTTTTCAACTGCTGACTTGCTAGTGAGAAAACAAAAGAAAGGTGAAAACCATGGGTTTAGAACCCATATGTGCCCAGCATATTCAAAAGGAAGGTTTGGTAATCACATGAAGATATTTGCTAGAAGTTCAACCTCAAATAAAGAACAAAATCTGTAGAAGAAAAAAGGCATAGATTAAGAGATTCAAGCCTTGATTCATTTCTAAATTTGCTGCTAGGTACCTGTGAGAAAGGGAAAAAAAGCAGGTCATCATTCTGCCTTAGTCACCTTTCATGGACACAGAACTTTCCACTATATCATGTTGCCAAGAATAAATGAGAAAAGCTCATCAAGTTTGGCAAATTATGTGATAAGTTGGCAAGCTCTTAAAAATAAATGTTACTATTATTGTTATAAAAATGGGAAACCTTTATTTTGAAAGGCTATTATATTCAATTCCTATTAGATTAAAATAATGTTTTATTAAAATAGTATTTCATATTATATTTAAAATACAAATATTTTAAATTTTATCGTTTTGCCCTTAGAGATAAATTTGCTACAGTGGAAATAAAGGGGGTTACAGAATGTCAGAGATAGAGAGATCACATTTCTGTCTTAGAGTGTATATACATAAGTGCAAAGAAAAAAGTCTGGGAGGGCATTTGTTTTTTTATTTTGCTTTTGTTTTTGGATTTGGGGCCACACCTGATGATGCTCAAGGCTCACTCCTGGCTCTGTGCTCAGGAATCATTCCTGGTGAGACTCAGGGGACCATTTGGGGTGTCTGGGATAGAACCTGAGTAGATGTAAAATAATTGTCTTACTTGCTATACTATTGCTCTGGCCTCTAGTATTTTTTTTTAAAGGCTCAGTAGGGGTTTCTGCAGAGAGGTGGTTGATTTTAATTTTATTCATTTTTCTTGTCTTCATTTTCTAACATGGATGCATTATTCATGCAGCAAATGATGGTACTCAGGAGAACTAATGTTTAAAAAAAGATACAAAAGAAAAATTAGTTAGATGCCAAAAGACCTGGCCTAATCCTGCGCCCCTGTTGTATGCTGTCCTGTCTGTTATTAAATTTGGTTCTCCCTTGGGTTTTGGCAGGGTTTTTCACCCAGATCTCCACCTTGGCTGATGTGCAGGAAAATGTCATGGAATACCTCCATGTGCTCAGCCGGCCCAAAGTTATTGACCAGGAGCATGATGTGGTGTGGACCGAAGCTTACATCGACAGCACAGTGAGTTCTCAGGACCCCTGGAGGGGTCTGAGTGTCTACCTCACATCCTGTAGTTTAAGGGTTTGTGTTGATTCCTATTCCAAGCATTCGTATCGTTCTTCTTTAATGAAGGTAAATTTGGCCATGTTTTCCTTTATTGTCTACTTTGCCAGGGTTGCCTTGGCAAGTATGGTTGGTAAAAAAAATGGGTATCAGAGAATGGAACCAGTGGTCTAGAAAGGTGTCTGTTTAGTCAACATAGAAAACTCACTATTTTACTTGGGTCTTCTTTTGTTTCTTATTTCTTGTATTTTTCCCTTTCCATATATGTACAAATTCTGCTAGTGTAGAAACAATTAAAGACATACATTCAGTCCCGCCATTTGGGAAAGTTCAGTCCTGGTGATGGATCACTAGGTCTCACCTTGGAGCAGGGAGGCAATGCTCAGCATTAACAATGAGTCGCAGCCAGCGCCATACTGCATTGTCTCCTGTGAAAAGGGAGACTGCATCCTTGGAGGCGGTCTAAGCACTGTACCGCTGTTGGAGTGCTGGCCCAGGACCCCTTCGCAATTCAACTCTGGTCATGAAGTTAGCTCAAAAGGAGGAGCTTTGCCAATCAAGTAATGGCTCAATGGCTGGGCTTCTTGTGTAATTTCAGGGTGATTTTTCATAGAGATAATGAGTCTGATGGGACCGGTGTTTTTCATTTATTGATTGTAAATGTTCTCACAGGGCCTCTCTCCCATCGTTTTTGTTGGGATTAACATCACATTAATCACTGTAACCCAGACACAGCTGTCCTCTGGAGTGATCTCAATGGCTGCTCGGGGCCAGCCTTTCTCTCCCTGGACTCCTCCAGTCCTGAGGCTTTCTTGGCAGCTGCAGGCACATACAGGGCAAGAACAGCCTCTGGGAACCCATCTGGGGAGAACTGTGGCCTCCTGTCCCACCCCATCCTTAAAGAATACGGTGGGACCCTGAAAATAGGAATTGGTCAAGAAGGGGCGCCCCTTCTCCAGGAGAAATTACCCTGAATAAAAATGGTATTCAGCTCAAAAGAAAATCTTGCTGGTTGCCAGGGAGACCTGGGTCTGTAACATTTTCAAAGTTTAGTCCTACTTTGGTTTAGAATCATGAAAACTAAATTACTCAGCTGTCCCCATTTGTGTTGGCACTCTTCTAACAACACCAACAATAGCAGCAACAGTGCTGGTTCCATCTCTTCTTCTTGCCTGTGGTTGAGGGGGGCAGAAAAGGCAGCATGATGAGAAGGAATGTGGCTCACTGATCAAGTTCACATAGTGGTTTTGTGTACAAATCCTGGACACCCAGCTTGATCAGTCATTTAATTTGCTTCACCAAATTTTAAAAAAATATATAAAGCAGACTCTATACTTAAGAAATTATGTTCCCAGCACCTGGATAGACAAAATTAATAGACTAAAAGGGGCCAAGCAAAGGAAGTCAAAAAAAGAACCAACTACATCTAGAGGTTCAGTGTATGAAAGGGAGACCTCAGGTGCATGGGGCTAGGGTGGACTTTGTGATAAAATCCTTTGAGAAAACTAGCCAGTAATTTGGAAAAAGATAAAATTAGTTTTATTCTTTACACCATACTCAGTAAAGAAGAACAGGAGGATTAGAGATTTAAGCTGTTGAATGTTAAACATTCCAGGCACTAGAACAAAACCCAAGTGAATGTCAGGTGGGACAAAGCTATTGAGCAACAGCTCTAAAATTTTAGATGCAATAAAAAGGAAAGTGATTATGCAGATGTAAAGAATCATTAAATCATGTAATTTGCTGCAACATGGATGGAACTGAAAGATAACATGTTAAATGAAGTAAGCCAGAAGAAGGACAAACACAGGATGGTGTCACTTATATGTGCTATTTAAAGTAGCTGGGTAAAGAAATGCAGTGGTTTAAAGGGGGGATGCCTAGATCACTCATGGCCCTAAGGTATAGGGAGAGAAGGAAGGAAAGAGAATGAATCAGAAGCGCATAAGAGATAGAATTGAAGTGTCGGGGGCAGGGGTCAAAGGAACCCAGGTACATTGGTGGTGTTAAGGAATGATAGAGCTAAATATCCAAACCACAGAGTCAATAACACTGAAATCAAGAGACCCAAACTTTAATAACCAATTTTTAAAGGTGCCTCTCAAGATGGCAGGCTGGGGCTGGGGTGGGGACTCGGAGAGGGAACCTGGGAACACGGGTGGAGGGAAATTGACACAGGTGGCAGGATATATATGTCAAAAACTCAACTATGAATAGCTTTGTATTCCACAGTTATTAATAACCTTGGAAAAGAAAAAAGGAAAGAGGAATAAATTTGACAAAATAAAAACAATTTTTGTAGGTCAGAACCCCAATGTAAAAAAAGGCAAATTGTAAAATAGGAGAATATATTTGATAGGTAGACAGATACATAGTTGTACATTGATGATGAGTGAGTGGATGACACATACAAAGAAAATGACTAAGGGCTTTTAAAAACTAGAAATTGAGCTTCCATATGACCCCGAAATACCACTTCTGGGAATATATCCCGAGGATGCAAAAGATCACAGTAGAAATGATATCTATGCCTATATATTCATTGCAGCACTGTTTCACAATAGCCAAAATATGGAAACAACCCGAGTGCCCTAAAACAGATGACTGGTTAAAGAAACTTTGGTACATCTACTCAATGGAATACTATGCAGCTGTTAGGAGAGATGAAGTCATGAAATTTGCTTATACATGGATAAGCATGGAGAGTATCATGCTAAGTGAAATGAGTCAGAAAGAGAGGGACAGACATAGAGGGACTGCACTCATTTGTGGAGTGTAGGGTAGCATCACATGAGGCTGACACCCAAGGACAGTAGATACAAGGGCCAGGGGGATTGCCCCATAGTTGGAAGACTGTTTCATGAGTGGAGGGGAGAAGGCAGATGGAATAGAGAAGGGATCACTAAGAAAATGATGGCTGGAGGAACCACTTGGGATGGGAGATGCATGCCGAAAGTAGATAGTGGACCAAACATGATAACCTCTCAGTGTCTGTGTTGCAAGCTATAATGCCCAAAAGTAGAGAAAGAGTATGCGGAATATTGTCTGCCTTAGAGGCAGAGGGAGGGTGGGAAAGGGGGGGTATACCCGAGATATTGGTGGTGGGGAATGTGTACTGGTGGAGGGATGGGTATTTGATCATTGTGAGATTGTAACCCATGAAAGCTTGTAACTATCTCATGGTGATTCAATAAAATTAGAAAAATTTAAAAAAAACTTAGAGGAACCCATAGTATTCCAATAAACAATGAGCAAAAGAGAATATAAAATTTAAAATAGTGAAAATGACTTTTAAGTATATGAAAGATGGACAGCTTCACTCACAGTAAGAAAAAACAAATTAAACTATATGAGATATCATTTCTCATCTCTCATTGATGTGGTAAAAATTAAATGATTACCTGCACATCTGCTGGTGAGCTTGTGGGAATGAAGAATTGGCACTCCTGGAAGGGAAATTGTCTGAACCTTTTCAACTCAAAATCCCACTTCAGGAATTAGACCTACCAATGAACCTCCAACAGTTTAAAAGTTTTCTTCTTGCAGAATTTCTTATACAGCGTCTCCACCTTACCCACAGGAATGCATTTCAAGATCCCCCAGTGGATTCCTGAGTCTGATAATTAATATATACCAAACCCTATATATACAAATTTCCCTGCACACACACAAAATACGAATGATTAAATTTAGTTTATAAGTTAATAAGATACAATATTATGTATAGAGAGCTTAGTGGTAACATTTAATATGCAATAATAAAACTGTATAAATGTGGTCTCTTGCTCTCTCAAAGCATCTTATATATAGTATTTTTGGACTGATGTTTACTGCAGGTAACTGAAACCATAGAAAGTGAAACCAAGATGAGGGAGAGCACTGTAATTTCAAAATATTGGCAATTACCTAAGCATCCACACATAAGAGATCAATTGGATAAGCCATGATAAACACATAAAAAGGAGGTTTAATGCCAAAAGCAAGAATAAAGGTATTTTCTCTTAGAATGATTTTCAGGTTACACTGCTAAATAAAATCAGCAGTAAAATGTAAGAATGTAAATAAATGAACACCCATGTAAGATGTAAGAGGAAATCAGAAGATATTTGCATGATTTTACAATATTCATAGCAAAAAGAATAGATCCAAATAGAATTAGTTACCTATAAGGAGTATGAAGGGGTATAGAGGAACAGGGAAAGTGGAAGGAAGAAAACATTACTTAGTTATACCTATAAGTGGTTTGACTTTTAAAAAAGCATATTAGTGTTCTATTGTATTGAAGAAGCTACCCGTGGTGTATTCAATATGCCAAAAACAGTAACAACAAGTCTCACAATGGAGACATAATTACTGATGCCCTCTCGAGCAATTTGATGAACAACGGGATGACATAACAGTGCATGTATTGAAGACTAAAATAGAATTAAGAAAGGGTAAAGCTATAGTAAATGCAAACAGAACCACATAAAGCTAGCTGCACCTCAAATCTAGAAAAAGAGAGGAGAAGAAATAACACTTTGATCATATTAGTTAACAGACCATTAAATTTTTAACACAACACTTAGATGACTTTTAGTCTAGAGATAAAGGAGAATTATAAGTAAAATTTAAACTCTTTTGGAGTCATATGTGGGTTGTGGTAGAGGAATTTTGGATCTGTTTTGTGAATATATGGTAAGATTCAGTAAATGTGTAAAAAAGGAGGAATGTGACAGATACCTATGGGGCCAACTAGATGGCAGGCAGGCAGATATCAGAGTGACACCTCAGTTCTGTCCACTGAAAGGACCTCGAAGGAGTGGAAGCCCAAGAGCAATGAGCACATGTAGAATTCAGGTCCTCATTTCTGAGAGCCACAGCCTCACTGGGATGGAAAAGGATTCTTTGGAGAAATTTCCAATTCTAGGGCATGGAAAAGAAGGTTCTCTTCATCTCTCCTGACCACCAGCCATTTTACACACACACACACACACACACACACACACACACACACACACACGCACGCACACACATCGCACTTACAAGGAAAAGCTGAAATATTTTTTGTCAGAATCTAAGAAAATTCACTGTCACTGTCACTGTCATTTCATTGCTCATCAATCTGCTCGAGGGGCACCAGTAACGTCTCCATTGTGAGACTTGTTGTTACTGTTTTTGGCATATAGAATAATTATAAAAATATTAATGAAGTCATATGAAAAATACCCAGGAATCAAACTAAAGGGATGCTCATCACTAAACTCTGGGATAAGCTGGAAAAAAATTAAAAAGAATCAAAGAGATGAAGAAACCAGAAACATACCTGTCCTTACTGATAGCAAATGGATAAGTAAATATAAATAAGCAAGTTTAAAAGATCACTAAATCACTAAATAGGTAGAAATGTTTAATGGAAGATTGATAGTCTGATGGAGTGCAGTAGCCACCACTTACTATCTTTGCAGTAAAGACTGGATAGAGCCAAAGCATTGATAGATACTAAACCTAGGGGTCAATTTTGATGATGAGTAGGTATGAATATTTACATGGTCACAAATTGCATTTTCAAAATGTTTTTGAGTAGTTAGGGGTTGAGAAGGAAAGTATCTGTAATGGCAGGAATGAGACCAGATCTCAATCAAGTCATAAAAATTAATGTCACCAGTAAAAAGCAGGGGAGGACACATTGCGATGATGGAGTATTCTAGGGTGGCATAACCTTCAGATGAGAGCCAGATTTGTAATAAACCTATTAATGCAATGTGTTAATGCATTTGTATTAAAATAATCTTTGCCTTAGAGTATTTGAACACTTAAATCAATTGTTTTAGATTTTCTAATTACATAGACATAGACATATGGATGGGGGTAGTTACAACAGAAGAAGAGATTTCTACGCAAACACTTCCACTAAAGAACTCTTGACAGCCACGGCAACATCGAAGGTCTGGGAACAACTCTGGGTATGCCATTGCACAGGGAATGTCTTTGAAGTTTTGTCCTTTATTTTAAACATTTACATGAAATTTGCATTCTGCGCTACAATCATCTTTACTTGCTTTAAAATAAAATAATGCTTTAAGTGACTCATTATTGCCACTTATGCATGTCAATGATATGCCAAGATGACAGGGCTCATTTATTCCACCTCTTCAAGAACCCTTTGAGGTCTGTACAACTGAACCTCATAATGTGCTTGTTTTTGAGCTGATAGCTCAGCCTGGCTTGGCTCTGTGCTTTCCAAGCTTCTGTTGCATCCTTGCAACCAGCCTTGATAAATTGACCCCTTCGGACAATGTTTTGAGTGCTCCTTTTTATCTTGGTGTTGTTGAGAAACCTATTGGGCTGCAGTGATTCTGGGGGTTACAGTTCCCTTTTTCTTGTACGCCTGTTGGGGGAGGAGAAGCAGCTGCTGCTCCTCTCTGGCCAGCCAACAACAATCTCTTCAAACTCCTCATCTGGGTCTGGACAGCTCTGCTAGGGCAAGGACAAAAGCCTCCTGTCATATATAGGAGGTCAAAATAGGATTCACATGCTGAACTCATCTGCAGAGTCTACATTCCAAGAGGAGCCCACCAACTTTGAAACCACCCAGAAGATGAAGGGGTGGAGCGTTAACAATTGTGAGTTCTTGACTGTCCTGCCACATTTGGGACAGTCCCCACCCAGTATGGCCCTAACATGTCCCAGCTTTTAGTTAGAGGGAGGCCAAACTCAGGAGCACTTGGCACTGGGACTCACGACTCCATTTAAATTAATTTAACATCCTGGAATAGCTGGAAGATAGGAAACTTTTTTTTGATATTATGACATATTTATTATCTACTTTAGTTCACTAGCTAAGGACATGGAATTTAGAGTTAGAGGATTAGTTTGATTGACACATCACCTCTATACTACTCTGTGTCCCTAAGCAAATTACTTAATTTTTTGCTTGTTGTTTTCCTCATTTGAAAGTGCTAATAATCTGTGGGGGTGGGAGTGGGGAGATAACCTACTTTTAAGGAGTATGTATGGGTGAAAATGCACCAAATACTTCCAATCATCATTTCTCCACGCCAGGAAAGCCATTGTGAACTGAAAACCACTTGACTGTATGTTAAAAAATGATCTTTCTTTGACCTCTGTGCTAACTATGACATATACAGTTTTGATAAAGGAATTGATACTTCATGTCTGATTAAGGAGGACTGATCAACTAGATTAGTCCTTTTTAATCAAAGGAGGAACTCTGTGCTAACTATGGCTTATAAAATTTTGATAATAGAATTTTACAGTTAATGTTTGATTAAGAAGACTGATTAACTTAGAAGAACTGATTGACTAGAGATCCACTTGAATATGTTGGAATTCACTTTGCATGTAATTCCATGTTGTAGGCTGAGAACTAATATTGGGTTTAGTGCCTGGATCCACATGCCCAAGGAATACTAAAGTTGTGCTATTTCTGCTAGGTGAGCCCATACCCCAGCCTTATTAAGGTAAGAGCTGGATATTTGCCCAAGAATAGGGAAATCGTAGGAACCTACTTTGTCAACTTCCAGTTTAACTGATACAAAATCATTATCTTTGCTCTGGAACAATTCGTGCTTTTTACCCACAGAACACTGGCCATTTAGCCTTTAGGACCATGCTGGTGCAAGAGTATTGATCCAGCTGTCTCTCTGCTAGAATTCTCTTCCTTGAACTTCCCAAAGCAACCAATGACCCCTTCATTATCACTATACCGCTGTATCACTGTCACCCTGTTGCTCATCAATTTGCTTGAGCGGGCACCAGTAACGTCTCCATTGTGAGACTTTTTGTTACTGTTTTTGGCATATTGAATAAGCCATGGGTAGCTTGCCAAACTTTGCCATAAGGGCAAGATACTCTCAGTAGCTTGCTGGGCTCTCCGAGAAGGATAGAGGAATCAAACCCAGGTCGGCTGTGTGCAAGGCCTTCATTATAACTGTAACAATTCCTCAAATATTTAGAATGATGAATTGAGTTTGAAAAAATTAAGTTGTGCATTTATGAATGTGTAAATGAATGCCTTGGAAGCACTCTTAAACTTTAGAGTCTAAAGGAAGTTGCTGAAAGCTGTCAATGTGTCAAAAATGGCACGTAAAAAAGACTGACATTTTAACAAAGGTAGGGGACAGGGGCCTTGGACACACTGGTTGATATGTGTTATATCTGTATATATGAACCACAGAAGCAGCAAACTGAAGCTCAACTTATAACAACAAAATTTTTTAATTGTGCCTGTCAAGGAGGCAGGCTGGGGGATGGGAGGAAAACTGGGGACATTGGCAGAGGGAAGTTGACACTGGTGATGGGATTGGTGTTCAAAAATTGTATGTCTGAAACTCAACTCTGAATGACATGGTGCTTCAGTAAAAATAAAAAAAAATAATGGGTAGGAGCAACGCGGCCGGAGAAATGCTCCGGACCGGAATCCGGGCCAACAACACCAGGGATCCAGACGGAGGAGGTACAGCTGGGACGCCTTCTCCGAATGGAGCCCTAGTGACACTGAGCAGCAACTAACACGGCTCCGGGTTGCGGGACTGGAACACATCCGAACCGCGCAGCCGCACTAGCGGCCGCGCGACCTTTTCTAAAAACTGAAAACATACAATCTTTTAATGGAAAACCAATTATCAAATGCTTCCTTAGTAAGGCTGTCTTTCTTGGGGGGAAACTTCAACAACAATAGTGAGTTTTGTTTTGCAATATGGAACATAATCAAGGTAAAGAGTAAATGAAGTGAAATTCATCAGTTATACAGTGGGGGGTGGAGGGCAGGGGGTATACAGGGGATTCTGATGGTGGAATATGGGCACTGGTGAAGGGATGGTGTTTGAATATTGTATAACTGAGACATAAACCTGAAAACTGTGTATCTTTCCACATGGTGATATAATAAAAATTTATTTAAAAAGTAAATAAATAAAAAGAAAGGTGCTGTCTTATATTTAAGATTTATAAACAGAATATATAAGATTTATAAACAGAATTTTTAAAAAATTCTCATTAAAAATGTACAGACAACATACATAATAAAAATATACTATATAACTAGTAGTGAAATAAATACAAAATAATACTAAAAAAAATTAATGGGTAAAACAATTATACCAGAGAAAGAGGAAAAAGTCTTGCCTGCAGTTTGAGAACATGGAAACTTCAGTTTCTTTGTTTTATCTAAGGTTGGTAGTTGGGTCTGATGGCTGGGTTAGTCTGCCACCTGTCTTGCTGCTTCTTAGTTGTTTTCAGGAGCTCTGTGTGCTCTGTGAAAGGGAATGATTCTCAGCTAGAAGCAACAATATTCTTGTGGTATGGGATCAGCTTCACTGGGACAGCTCTGTTCATTTTCTATTGTGTTGTAACAATCACAGTGACTTAAAACAACAACAATTTGTTATATCATGGTTCCAAGAGTCTGGGCACAGGTTAACCGGACCTTCAGCTGAAAGTCATACAAGTCTCCTATTAGGCATTGACCTTATTGAAATTCTCATCTGCAGCCCTGGGTCTCTTCCAAAGTTCATTCGCATTGTTGGCAAGATTTGGTCATTTGTAACTGTGATACAGAGGTTCTCATTCACTTGCTTCCAATATATGAGGGGCTGTTCTTGGCTGCCTGAATCCACAGTTTTTGTGGCATGGCCACCATAGATGGTTGACATCATGCTGTTGACTTTCTTTCAGACCAGGAAGAGTAGATCTTTCTTATGCTTCGTCTTCCGATTGAGGCTTCTTTGATTAAGATCAAGCTCACCCAGGGTAATCACTCTTAATTAAGTCAGAGTCAAATGGTAGCAGCCTAGTCATGCAAGTGATACACCATCATAATAAGACTCTGGGAAGAGGATTCTAAGGGATTTGTATTTGTGGAGGCCAGTTTCTGGGAGGGAGCGTTTTAGATTTATTCTCACTGCCTTAGCCTCTGACCATGGGTATTATTAAAGGGGAAAGATAAAACCAGAAGAAACTACAGCTACTGCTTCTTGTCACTCAACAGAATCAGAGGGTAACAGAGTCTATTACAAGTCATAACAGTGGTCTCCTCATGCCATTGACATTTCTAGGATCCTGGTTCTCTTTGTGACACTGTGGTCTAAAAGTGGCTTCGATTCCTTTAAGAATTTGAAGACTTTTAGCACTGTTTGTATATGTCATTTCTACCAAATACCAAGGAAGTAAGATTTTTGTTGGTTGAACCCCACAGTTTACTTAATATGTTCATAAAAGTATTTTTCTCCTAATATTTGGGTAGTTAAAGCAAAATAAATTCCTGTTTCTTGACTCATCAGTATGACTAACAATCCAGTAACAACAAATATAATTATGTAATTGATTTAATACTTAAGGTAATAGCTTACAGTGACCTGTAAAGAGAGTGCCTTCCCTTTTTATTAATTGCTTATTGATTCGTGAAGTTCTGAGTCTAGACAAAATCAAAATGAGAGTTTGTGAACAGAAGTTGAATTTGGATTCTTTGTGTATTAGAGTCAAGGATTGCATTTGTCCAAGTCAGATCGAGAATCAAAATTGACAGGACCTTCCTTTGGGGAAATATCCTCCTTCCCTCTACTGCAATTCTGATTGTATATTCTGTATCCTTTCTGTCTATTATATTCAATTTGCTTTCCTGGTGAAGCCCAAATAAATGATTACTGTTAACAACATTAATTATGCTTAGTCTAATAAGACTGCATGTATTAATTGATGAAACTGCAAACACTAGAATTCTGAAATGCATGGCCTTCTCGTCTGAATATAAGTCGTACATAATCATTATCCCCTAGGTGCAGAAGAAAAAAATATCACTAACAGTTGCATGCATTCCATTTTGTAAGCAAATTACTTGTACTTTCTAGTTGGGTCTTAATCCACTTGTGAATGCTACTCTACTTACTGTGCAGGGTAACCTGCCTCAAACTGAGGAAGCATCAGCTTCCCTGATCAAACCTCCAGGGGAGTTTGCACAGACCCTGGTGACACACAGAAGGGAAGCAAAGAATTCTTTTTAGAAACAGTGGGAATGTGACCATTTAAAATAATGAGAATTCATTACCAAGCCCTCCAGCCCCTCCCCTTGCTGGTAATGCAATTCAGTTTGCAATTTGTCGGAACTTTCAAACCAATTTAGTTGCATTTGCAAATTGGACTTGTCTCCTTCCTCCTCACCCCCCACTAAGTCCAACTTGGAGAAAATGCTTTGCATTTGATAAATTGCACATTTGTTTCTGTTTCCTATCTAGGAATGGCACCTAGGCCATTTAAGAGTCATTTGGGTGATTGCTTTAAGCTACAGCATCTTACTGCCTAGAAGCAATTACTCAGGGGGTCGAAAGCATCATAAGGAAGTTGTTGGTGCTTAGAAACTAAATTTACAGTATTTTCCCAAGACACCACTGCATATCAAAGAAGTTCAAATCGTCAGAACAAAAAGACACACGTAAAGAAAAACATAAACCATCCTGCTGGGTTGTGGAACAGAAAATGCCATCTGCATTACATGGCATGGAGGAAACTGATTACGTTGGGACCTCTATTTCATAGCAGATGGGTTCATTAAATTTAATAGCCTCCAGAGCCTTTAGAAACCGTGTTAAAAACATGTGGAGCATGCTGTGACACTTCACTTTTGGCCCTGCAGTCATTATAACTCTGGCACAGACTATAAATATTACAGTACTTTATTTCCATTGAAATGGATTACTATTATAATTTTTTTTGCCAGGAGATGATGATGTTAAAAATGAGTGCTTTACTGATTTCTGATATCATTTTTATTCATCCAAATATTTCCCTCATCCATTTGATGCTAGGTTTTTCTATTACTTTTTTTTCTGAGCTCAACTTTTTGGGCCCCTTGAGTTGGTGTTACAAAATTATGAATTGAAAATATAAAATTATTTTCAGGGAAGATGTTGTAATATCCTTTATAGGTGACCATTAACATTGAAAAAGGTGTAGACCTGTAGATGGGACAAAATATAGATTTTTAATAATTTCTTTTGACTTTTTATACTTGTTTCTGTTGGATGATTTTCAACTATCTCTATAAAAAGAGAGTCCCTAGAAATATATACAAGATTTTATAGAAGTGAGTAAGCCTATTAAGCCTGAATCATCTAATATCATAATTTTTTAGCATTCTTCTTTTCCAAGCGATAGCATATTTTCAAAGTAGCAAAGGCCAAAAAGGGAATTTTGTGACCTCTGGAACCAAGAAGCCTAAGTTACTATTTTGAGGCATGACAATTAAGGAATCAATATGATATTATTTCAACTTGTTGCTTGACACTTACTGACATAATTCCCGGACAGGATCTCTCTACATGGTAGATAAGGTCACCTCTAGGGGCCAGAAAGAGAGCACTTCTCTTGCATATGTCCAATCTGAGATCCATCCCTGGCATCCCATCTGGTCAGTCTCCTAAGCACCACCAGGATTGATTCCTGAGTGCAGAGCAAGTAGTAATCCCTGAGCACTGCCAAGTATGACCCAAAGACTCAAAAAACAAATCATCTCTACTCTTTACTGAATTTTAAAATCACTGTAGGCTGCCTTTCACCCTCCCTCCCTACCTCCTCTCCCTCTTTTTCTTCCTTTCTCCCTTTTTTCCTTCCTCCCTCCCTCCCTCCCTCCCTCCCTCCCTCTCTCTCTCTCTCTCTCTTCTTTCTTTCTTTCTTTCTTTCTTTCTTTCTTTCTTTCTTTCTTTCTTTCTTTCTTTCTTTCTTTCTTTCTTTCTTTCTTTCTCTCTTTCTCTCTCTCTTTCTTTCTCTCTCTCTCTCTCTTTCTTTCTTTCTTTCTTTCTTTCTTTCTTTCTTTCTTTCTTTCTTTCTTTCTTTCTTTCTTTCTTTCTTTCTCTCTTTCTCTCTCTTTCTTTCTTTCTTTCTTTCTTTCTTTCTTTCTTTCTTTCTTTCTTTCTTTCTTTCTTTCTTTCTTTCTTCCTTTATTTTTTTTGCAGCTATATCAAGCCTGTGTATGATAAGATTGTTTGGATCAAACAATCAACTGAGAAGCAAGATGGAGTTACCAACTGATGGCCTCAATATCACAAGTAGAGAAGATAGTAGTCCCAAACGAAATTGATGCTAAGAGGACTGAGATATAATAGTTCTGTATAAAACTTGTTTGTAGAACTCAAAAATAATTTGTGCACAAGATCATGTATTTTATCATATGGTTTTCATTATTATACAGTATTCTTAAGCAATGTTCTTTATCTGGTCAAAAGTTTCCATGGACCTTTGATGTATAAAAGACATATAAGCAGAGCTATTTTGGTAGCTATTGGAGAGTTAGGGCATGGAACACGGAAGGAAGATTAAAGCATTTTTTTTTGTTTTTTTCCTGTCACTGAAAAGCCTTCATGGTAATATGAGTAATCTGAGAGATGATTACTTCTGAGTAATGTTGAATCAGCTTCTGAGAATGGCAAAGTAGAATTCTTTGCAGTGGATTATTGACTGAGCCTCTCAGTTTATAAAGTCTCATGTTGGGACTAGTTAGGAAAGATGGCTATAAAGGTTGGGGAAAATGTCTGTGATTGCATTATAAATATTATTATAATTATAAATATTAATATTTCTTAATGTTTGTGCCATATTATTCTTCATTGTTGTAAATAACCAAAAGTTGGCTAATTATACTTGTATCACCTTTACACTTTATATCTCTTAGAAAATATTGGTTATGGGCAGAGAATGCATTAAATCTGGGAAAATTCGTTTTCTTGAATAGATGGTCTCAGAAGGGAAACCATGAAACAAAAAACCATCAGCAAACAGCTATTCTCTTTTATCTTTGGTTCTGAAGCTGCACAGCATTTTACTTGTGCTTTCCCCTCAAATTTCTGCTACATATTTTATATCATTTTTATATTATCTGCATAGCAGTTCTGTTGGCTCTTTTTATACATGGATTGAGTCTACTCTCCTCCATGTCCTACTGAATTTATCTTAGGTTTGCATGATGTCTCAGTTC
Organism: Sorex araneus; assembly: GCF_027595985.1. NCBI lineage: Eukaryota > Metazoa > Chordata > Mammalia > Eulipotyphla > Soricidae > Sorex > Sorex araneus. Next base: position 50,625,978 of record NC_073305.1, read on the forward strand.
AAACCCCATAGAGATAAGCTCAGTGTTTGTGTATCTGAGTTCATTTATGAAAAACTTATGTAACTTACTCGAGGCCTGAGGTATAGCAGCCAAATTTCTTGCTTGACATGAAACTGACCCAGGTTTCATCACCAGCACCACCTATGGTCTTCCAAGTCCCACCAGGAATGATTCCAAAGCACACAGACAGTAGGAAACTCTCAGCACCACTGGATATGGCCCACAGAACAAGCTAAAAAAACAAAACAAACAGAAAACATAGCTGATCTAGACCATGGCTCCATTCCACTATGATTGGGAAAGAAAATCATGTGACATAGGTCTTTTGATAGAAATATTAAGGTTGTGGATAACAGATTCTGTAAGCAAGACATAGGGGAAGAAAGGAATGACTGGGATCTGAAAGAGTTGGTGTTTCTAGACCTCTGTCTTTTATCTAAGGTTTTTGTAATTTGCATGACCAGCTGAATTCTAATACTGAAACTCAGGAAAATGTCTTATTTCCTACTTTCTGAGCCTTGAGTTCCTAGCTTTATTTTAGCCCCAGCTGTCCCAGTATGCATCCCCTATGTTTTCTCTACCTCACATATCTTTGGCCCCTCCCTTCTTCCACCAATACTTCTGCTACATGGGTGGTAGGAACGCCTCTCCTTGTGCCTTCTGAGAACCAGTGAAGGTATCTTGGCCACTACATCCAAAAATGTGCTGCTTTTTCTTCCTTCATGGCCCAGATATTTGGGCAACTTAGATCCTCATGCTGATTCTCATGCTTTGACATGGTCTAAACTAAAATGAACACATTCCTTTTATTACCAGCATGAAGTACAATTAAAATAATCCCAGAGAAATAGCCTGTGGTTTGATATCAGCTGCCAGTTCCTCTTTTCTTGCTGTACACAAGATTTTTCTGCATGTAAAATATTTAATTCTTTTTTACTTTTATTCCATAAAGATAGTTGTGCCAAATGTAAATGTATTTTATGAGGCCATGGTTCAAAGATACCAGAGATTAAACTATCTTACCTGATTTGGGTTCCTAAAGTGGGGGGAAAATGGTAAATACTTACACACTTCTCTTTCTTTTTTCCATGTAAAACTTACTTCTTCGTGGCCTTTAATACCTGCTAATGAGTGATACAGCAGCGGGGGCTCCTGCAACCTTATGTTGCCTTGCTATACACTCCCATTAGGTCCCAGACCACTTATGATACTCAGCATTGGCTACTGCTTAGGGGAAACTCTTTCTTTCTCTGAACAAAGAAAGGAAAAGCAAAGACATTAGTTTATTTAGGCAAAAAGGACACGTTTTCAAATCAATTTCCATTAGGCTTAATCAAAACATCAGGAACTTTCACATCTTTTCTGGTTGATGGAAACAACTATTAAGCACCTTGTACTGATTTCTTTCCTTAAGTGATCAAATTAGAGGTGGCCCGAGATGAAGCAAGCGCAGAATACTCAGTTCACAATGTGTTTCTTACTTAACCCATTGTGTTTGTGTTGATGTGAAGCATGCTTTTGTTGAAAAAGCAGGTTTTAAATGCAGTGCTTGTTTATCATTGAGTCTTTGTGAGGGTCCCATAGAAAGGACCCACATGTGGACAGGATTCTCTCCTCACATCCCAGAGGGAACAGCCATAATGAGACCAAATTAGATTATTTTTTCTCTATGACTGAAAACAGTTTTTCTTGGCCAGCTAGGTGGGTGGTTTAATGTGAGGGCTGGTTTCTTGGGTCTGTGCTGCTGAGGATTACTTGGGCTACCCTACTAATGCTTGGGGGTCACCAGGGTCACACCAAGCAATGCTGGAGTGGGGAATGGAGGACCATGTGGTGCCAGGAATTGAACTGAAGCTGGCTACGTGCAAGTTATGTGTCTTAACCCCAATACCCTCTCTCTGTAAATCATTCCCTCTGTAAATCATTGTAAGTCTGGTGAAACATCTTTAGAAATAGTTGAGTTATTTTGTCAATCAATTAGAGAATCTAAACTAATGGTAGTAGAACACCCCTGGCTCAAAACTATCACTACATTCTACCACTAGAGACAACCTGATTCCTCTTAACCCGAGCCCTCCTCCTTCAGCATTGTCTTTCCCCATTCAGTGAAACTTTCAGCCTTTCCAGATTCATAAATTCAGTCTTAACCACTTCAGATGGTCCATCAGAAGGAAGCAGCCTCTTCTACCCCATCCTGCTGCTCCAAGGCTTATCCCAGTTCTCAGTTTCATCACTGTCTTTTCTGGGAAGCCCACCCCAGTTTCTTCAGATCCACCCCTAGTTCTGGTAGTGCCATCACAATATTTTTCCAAAGAGATTCCATCTAAGAGCTTATATGTCAAAAATCCATAAGAGTTATTTAATTCCACTGAGCAATAAACTCCTTGAGTAGAGGAATGTACTCTGGTCCACTACGGTACCTTCAGTATAGTACTGGACACATAGTATGTGCCCCAGAAATACTCAACTGTCTGACTCTTATAGAACTCAACCTCTCAGGGTTAGCGAGCATCTGTAAAAATATATTGCCATCTCCACTATCAATGGGTGGTAATATACTCATTCCAGGATATCTTTATTATTATGATTACTAGATTCATCTTTACCATATGTCTGAAATTCTTTCTTCAGCACCCAATGCTACCAACCCTAAGCAGTATCTAGATAAATAATCTTGGATATCAAAAGAGATCTGAGTTCCTGTATACCCTTGTGAGGAGCTAGGTTATACTGCTTGTGAAAGATAATTTAATATCAGCAGTGTCATTGCCATATATCAGTACTTTATTTTCTGCCACAACACATCCCAGCTATTAAAATATAGGTGAATTCAAAAACAAACAACATTTGACATTGTCAAAATTCTAATGGTGGTAAAGTTGTTGATATTCATTCAGTCTCAGGTCCTGGCCATTTTCTCCATAGATATTATGTATATTTATACTTGTTTTAATTGAGTACTTTTATTTGTCTCCAATTCTTTAAAAAAAACTTGTGTCTATCTTCACAGTAAAAATGTGAGAACTGGAGCAAAGTTTGTGTTGTCTCTCTAAAACCTAGGACTGCAGAGTGATACATGGCAATCTGACATCTGATGGTAGTACCATACTTTGCATATGAACACAAAGAGTCTAATTCTTACTCAAGCCTGCCCTTTTCTTGTTTACTACTTGAGTTTGTTTTTATCACTCTAAACTTCGTATTGCAAAGGTAAAATAAACAGAAAGAATTTGGTAAAAATAAAAATGAATATTAACTAGAAAGGATAGTAGTAGTAAGTTAGGGTTTTAAATATTGACCCCAAAATACAACTGTGCATTTCTTTTCCTTTGGAAAATATGGCTGAAGAACAGTTAAGTTCAGATCTGAAGCAACTGGTTCTTATGAATGCCAACTTCATTTACTCAGTGGCAGTCACTGATTTCAGATGGAACAACAAGGAATTTGATGGGGAGGCGGAGAGGGGGGGATGGTGAAGCAGACTCTGAAATGTTTCCTTTCTATGCGTGTTGTTAAAAGCAATATGTTGGGATAAGGGTTGATTGCTTAAGGCACATTGTTTACACTACATTACTTAGGTCTGATGGAAAAGTTCCTAACAGTGGTTTTCTTGCTAAAGATATGGTTTATGGATGAAGAGTGGAATGTGATTTTTAGGGTAGGGCATCATCATAATTTAGGTGGACTCCACAGAAACTTGATATCGAGAGAGGTGGAGGGGAGGGGATAGTTGGATCCATGGAGCTTCTTTAGCATTAGCACTCAATTCCCCATCAAAATATAAATGCTGTCTGCTTTTAATTACCATCCTTATTCAAGCCAACTTAATTACTCTGGGCCAGACTGGAAAGGAAAATTCCCAGAAAGTCTGATATGACAGAATGGTAGTGGTAGTGTGTTTTCTGAAGACTCTGTTCAGAAATCCTTAATGAATTAGTGTTTCAATATAACTTTTGCAACAGAATACGATGGGAATGAGAAGGGGAAAAATCATAGATTTTTGGCAGCTGTTTGCCATCATAGCACTTGAAAATCTGCTTCTTATTTAGTTTTCTGTTATGTAAAAGCATGGAATTCTCAAGTTAAGGAATATTGATCACTGCATGACAATACATATGTAACAAAACTGTATTGTGTTGAAAAAGCTCTCCTTTTAAAGTGAGATTACTGACTCTATTTTGTTATTAAAATGTGTGGCTCTTTTTACTTAGAAAATAATGTGGTTTTGTTAAACATATGTTGTTTAAGGGTTAAAATAATCTTAATTTTAACTATTAATATTATTAGGAACAGATTTTCAACTAAGTACAACTGAATGCAAACAAGAACAAACTTGGAAAAGAAAATTGGTGGCTGGGAATGCAGAAATGTACTGAGGGCTGTGTCTTGGCCACAATACACAGCCTCACAGCGGCCTTTTGCTATATTGGCAGAACCATACATTTTTTTAAGGTCTGTTGATTTCCCCAGACTTCATGTAATCTAGATCGAGTTGGTCAATTTCCCATTTTTCTTGGGATGATAATCCAACATAGGGCTGAATTAGGAGTGCAGAATGACTGAACTTCATGGCCCTCTCATTTTGCCACATTATTTTGTAGTTGTCATCAACCAAGAGAAGGTCTACCCTCTGACCATCATTGCTCTACAGACTCTTGTAGAAATAGACACAGAGTTATTTAGTTCATTGGCAAGGCACTCAACTGAAGCCCAGTCATATCTATGCTGGATGCTGAGTGTCATATCTTTCATTTTAAAGAAAAACAGTTTAAATCCTTGCAATGAACAGTCCAAGCTTATTAGTTTAAAATTATTATTAGTTTAAATCTTTGCAATGAACAGTCCAAACTTACTAGTTTAAATCTTTGCAATGAACAGTCCCAGCTTACTAGTTTAAAATTATTAAATCAGTTTTTGTAGCAATTGGTATTCTCTCACATATTCTGGCAAGGACTGTAAATCCTGTCACAATCTTATTACCAAGGCTAAGGCAATAAAACAAAACAAAACAAAACAACAACAAAACACCTCAAACTAAATTCTGCCATTCATGCAAACATTCATTAGAGCATTATGAAGATCATCTGTGCTGAAAGATCAAGAAAGGTCCAGATCCCTATCTATTTACATGTTCTGGTGGCATCTTAATTCAGAACTAATGTGTTGTTTGCAGAGGTTAGTTAACCTTCTGTTTTGTGACATCTAAGTTAGGTAATTTCAGCATCCTGTGTTAGCAGCTAAAGGAGTGGTTATTGAACACTTATGTATGGAACATAGTCCCCAAAGAAGCAAACACTGAGCTCCCCAAGTCCTTATGTGGGTTCAGCGTGGCAGTGGCAAGACCTCTGTCATCGATTGAGTTAATCTACATAGACTGGACAGCTCCAATTTATAAACAAACAGAAACCTTTTTCCTAATGTTCATTATGGTAACTGATAATACCTATGGTGATGGACACTATAAATTGTTGTAGTACATGGTATATTTTGCATAACTATTAGCTGAATTATATTTCTGAATTAGGTAATAGATATCTTTGAATTACAATTAAAATTAGCATATAGACTTTACTGCAATATTTATGCCTAAGTACTCTAAACAGAGTTATATACCACAAAACAGTGTTACATGTGATCCAGGTTTCTTCTTTATGAAATAATAATATGTGTTGATTCCAGAGAATTTTGTATAGTTACAAAGATAATGTTGCTTAGCACTATGTCAGGTACATACTTCTCCAAAAATACTAATTATCATCTGGAAGTTCAGAATAATATTATTTCTTATTGTTCCATAGGTTGAGTCTTGTAGAACCAGTTTTCCCTTTTATTTATTTAGACCTTGCCACATTTTGACATTCTCCAAAATAGAGAGAAATAGAGTGGTCCGTGCATGTTCTTTTCTTCCCAAGGCATCTGGAAATATAGTAGGTTTTATTCTGAGTGATATGTCCTGTTTATCCTTCCAGAAGCTCCATTCCATGCTTAGGAGTGAAAAAGAGAAGAAAAATACCTACTGAAGCTATTGTCCCTCATTGTCTCAGAAAAGTGTATGATTGTATGAGATAGAAACAAGTAGAATAAGAAGTTATGTGGATTCTTCCATGCTTCTTGGACTGAGGTCAGGAGTTATGAACAAGAAGTCTGGGATGAAGAGAAAATGTTGACATTCAGAAGCATTTGGTGGGGAGCTGAAAGTGCCAACTCAATGTATACTACTTTGGCATCTTCATTCATTTGCTCTGATAGCAGTTAAGACTTAGTCATTGAAGGATATCATTAAAGAATATCTGAATAGTAAAGATCAGTATCATTGAAGGATACCTGAATAATAAAGATTCATTATTATTATGATTTTTGCTTTTGGGTTCACACCCAGTGATGCACAGGGGTTACTCCTGGCTTTGCACTCATAAATTACTCCTGGCAGTGCTCAGGGAACCATATGGGATGCTGGGAATCAAACTCAGGTCAGCCGCATGCAAGGCAAAAGCCCTACCTGATGTACTATAGCTCCAGTCCCAGGAAAAATATTCTTCAATGCCTAAAGGAAATTAGTTAGAAAGGGAATGCTATCAATATGAACTTTGTGTATCAGAAAGACTTGTCTGCATGGCATGGAAAACATTTGATTAAGAAATATTTGCTCTTCCCTTTATCTGATTAGTTGTATTCCTCTCTTTTGCAGTCCCAGGACCCTGTACCCTTTTCTTTTTTTGAAAAATGGTTTTAATTGAATCATCATGAGATGGGCCATTACAAAGCTGTTCATGATTTGGTTCAGTCATATAGTATTCCAACACCCATTCCTACACCAGTGTATATTTTCCCCACACCAATGTCCCCAGTTTTCCTCCCACCATCCCAACCCCCCCCATCACAGCCACCTGCTTCTATAGTACACCTCTCCCTCTCTCTCACTCTCACTCTCTCTCCTCTCTCTCCCTATTTTTGGGCATTGTGGTTTGCATTCATTTGTGGTATATAAAAATAATAACATGAGACTAATATCTAAGGCCAAAGAAAACAGGGGCCAGAGAACTAGTCAATGGTTGGAATCTATCCTGTCCCCTCCTTAGCTTTGATGACATCTAAGCCTCAACTGCCTGCCTCTATGCATAAGTTTTTTGAGAGTATAAAGACAAAATGTGTTTTTTTTAAATCATTCTTACATTAATTTGACTATTAAGGCAACCAGAAAACCTATACATGAAGAAAGAAAAAATGCTATGTTTCTGCATTTTCCTCCCAGCTATTCAGTAGAGCAAGTATCATTGAAGAAGCATAGAGAGAAAAACATGGATGCTTAAACCAGTGGTATTGCTGTATCACTGTCATCCCATTGTTCATCTATTTGTTCAAGTGGGCACCAGTAATGTCTCCATTAGTCCCAGCCCTGAGATTTTAGCAGCTTCTCCTTACTCGTCTTTCCCAACGAGTGGAGGCTCTTTCAGGGTCAAAGGAATGAGACCCGTTATTGTTACTGTATTTGGCATATCCAGTACGCCATGGGGAGCTTGACAGGCTCTGCCGTGAGGGCGGGATACTCTTGGTAGCTTGCTGGGCTCTCCAAGAAGGAACAGAGAATGTATATCAGAGAATACAAGCAAGTATGTTAAAACCAAATACATGTGTGTTGCTTTAGGCATATCAGTGGGCTAAACTGTAAGAGGTCTCACGGCCACAAAGCAGCGGAGCGCTTCTGGGAGCTTTGTTTCATATAGTCTCTGGATCTTGGCCATTTATGAGATTACATGGCGAGCAGGGGTGGGTGGTGGATGGCAGTTTCTGGGTGTGACTGCCAAGCTACTGGAAAATGGGGGTTCTGGGTTGAGGTGGCCCAGTCCCGATCTGAGCAGGCCTGGAGATCTCAGTCCTGGGTCCCACATGCCTGGGTTTCTCTGCTGGTTCCTTTATGCATGAGGCTCATCCAAGTGTGTGGAGAGTGGCCTTCAGCATGGCTATGGCAGGGTTCCGGAGGTATTCAGCTGCCAGGGCTCTGCTTGGGTCGGGGAGCGAAACTCAACCTGCCCCCCCCCCTCTGACAGGCCCTGGTGAAGAAATTCTGGAGCGGAGGTCAAAGATTCTGTGTCACTGTCTTCCTGGAGCTTTGTTTTATATAGTCTCTGAATCTTGGCCCTTGATGTAATCGCATTAATGGCCAAGAAACCAGTGGTGTAGAAGGTAATTGAAATGCACCCTGACCATGTGCTGTTTTTGCATCCGTGTTAGATATATCCTGTCCTACTATCTCCATTTTATAGATGAGAAATGTGAGGCATGGGAAAACTGAGGAATTTTCCTCATGAGATTGGATAATTAGTGAGACAAAAGTGATTTCATCCTAGTTGTCTGCCTAGATGTGAGGTCTGTGCTTCCCCAGGTTGCCCAAGATCTGGCACAAAAAATGGAAGGGTTCTGATGAGGCCTAGTCCAACACCAGAAATGTAATGAAATTTTCATCAAATTGAAGAGTTTCTACATGACAAAATAAATAAATAAATAAATAAATAAATAAAAACCTCAAGCTAAAACTAAGACATCCAGTGAATGGGAGAGAATATTCACATGCAACACACCAGATAAAGCACTCACAATGAGAAACAACAACAAAAATTCCAAAAATCATATCAAAAATGGGGAGAGTAAATAAAGACACTTTTGTAGAAGACAAATGAATAGCCAATAGGCACATAAAAAGTGCTAATAATCTCATATTATCAGAGAAATCTAAATCAAGACAACAGTGAGGTATTATCCTATACCAATAAGACTGACATATTTCAGCAGACAAACAAATAAAAATATGAGAAAAAAATCTGGTGGGGTTACGGTGAAAAAAACAGTCTTATCTACTGCTGGTGGGAATGTCATCTGGCTCAAGCCATTTGGAAAACAGTATGGATATTCTCAGAAAAACAAGAATTGAGCTGCCACATGACCCAGCAATCCCATGTCTTGTAACCTAGCTCCAAGACACAAAAACATTCATCTGAAAGAACACAAGCATACTATTGTTCATTACAACTCTTAGTACAGTAGCTAGAATATAAAAACAACCTAGATATCCAATAACAGATGACAGGATAATAAAGATATGGTATATCTACACACAAACACATACACACACAATGGAATACTATGCAGCTTCAAGAAATGATAAAAATTATGCAATTTACTGCAAGTTGGATAGAACTAGAAAATATCATGTTGAACAAAATAAGTCCTAAGAACAAATAATAGATGATTTAATTTATTTGAGATGTATCAGGGCAAGAAAATGCAAGGTATCAAACTGGGGGATACCTAGATTAACACTGAACCTCTTATTATAGAAATGAGATAAACAGGGGAGAAATCAATAAGAAATAAATAAGAAGCAGATGGGTGGATACAAGGGCAGGGTCAAAGGCCCTTAAGACATTGGTATATATATAATATATATAATAATATATGTATATATACTATATATAATATAGTATATATTATATATACCCATATATAATATACATATATAAAATATATTTATGTATACATAAATATACATAAAATTATATAATTATACATGATATATGTGTGTATGTGTGTGTATATATAAAACACACACACACACACATATATATATGTATATATATATATATATATACACACACATAACACAGAGTCAAGAAGCTAGGTATACTGGTGATAGTGCATTGTATGCCTGAAACTATTATGAACAACTTTGAAATCACAGTGCCTTAATTTAAAAATTTAAAATAAATAAAACACCTTATGTGAGATTGGAAATAGCGTCATTTCCCCAGGCCTCAGTTATAGTGCTTCTGCTGAAAGCTGAACAACTCAGACTGACTACTTTAAGTCATGAAAAAAACAGTAGAGCCTGATTTGTCCTGAATTATGTTCCTCATCGCTTTGGCAACCCAAGATAGGAAACTTTAAATTTTGCAACATGTATCTTTCACATGGAGATTTCTCTGCAGTCTATTAAATGACGGAAGGAAAACTCAGTTCATCCCACTTATAAAAGAAACCACAGCATTCCTGGGTTTAAATCTTGAGTCATAACAATTCTATTTGATGCGCTTTTAAAATCCTGGAATTTGCATTTTGAATGTGTTAGACATTCTGAGGATTCTCATGGTGTTATCACAACAAACACTGTAATCACATCCTATAATTTATAGGACTCTGACTTTTGTCACTGTGAAAATCATGATATGATATAAATTTTCTCCTGAAGAAAAAGTGAGAATTCTGATCAAATTTTTTTGGGGGGGGCATAATTTAATGACTTTGAACAGAAAGTCTGGCCACCAGGATAGTAAGGCAGGTCAATCAGTGGGTTAATAAGTATATTGATTCTTTAGTACACAGCTAACCAAGCAAGGTGTCTCAAGGTAGGCTATAAGAAGGTGTTGGAACTTTATCACTTAAGGGAGCTCAGTCTGTCCCTGCATGTATAGACAGCATCTACCTTGGCTTAGCATGCTATAGGCTTCCCACGGTGATCCTGCTAACCTTGGAGCTGAGTGATAATTTTCTCAGAAACTTTGTCCCGCCTCTATACCATAGCTCACCATGACACGTGGAGAGAGGCGAACAACCAGAAAGTGGAGACAAGTAGAGAATTGCTCATCAGAAAATGAGAACATGTTTAGCAGCAGGGCAGGGGGTCTGATTCCACATGGACACAGTGATTTGGCATGTTCAAGAGAGCAAGCAACTGTTTCATTTTACGCCACTTTCTCTGCTGCATTTTGGAGAAAAAACTTGTGTTTTCTTTTTATTAGAGAGAGATTTTTTTTTAATTTTAAAGATCTCAGAGGATGGGTTTGGGATAGGAAACCATGGGAAATTTCCAGTTTTCTATATTCCTATACTTTGGGGGATTGGAGGTGAAGGGTTGCCTACAGGGGGGTGAGGTGGACCATAAGTAATGAATGTAGCACAGATAGAAATTCAGGACCAGGGTCTGCTGCATAGAAGAACCATTCTTCCCTAGGCTCCTTCCAGCAACCATCACAACCAAGAATGGGCCTCAACATTGGATAGAAAATCCCTACCCATTGCGCTGTTGCTTTGCCCCCCATCTCTACTTGTTATGTTATGGGCCATCTTCTTTGTTTCTTCAAATGAAAACTGGAAAGATCTGTCTAGAGCAAGAGTCACAAATCTCTGACATCCTGCCATGGGTGAATTCCAAGTAGTCTGTGATTCCCTTCCATCAAAATGTGTTCATCCAAATGTGTACTTACATGGTTTTCATTGGCAGAGAAGCCCATTCTTGCCCCCAAATGCTAAGAACTACTGGAATTGATTATTTAATGGTCTATCTCTGTGGGCCTCTTTTTTGTTTGTTTCGTTGTAAATGACTTCATTTAATCTAAGTGGCAAGTGATATTTATTACTCATTTGCTGCTGGGTTATTCTAGAAGCCCACAAGCCCAAATACAGACCCAGCTTTGCATGTCTCATTATACAAAAGTGTTGTCTGCTTCGGGCAGACAGGCCCATTGACGACAGCCCTGTGTGGTTCCAAAGAACAGTGGCCGAGAATATGTAGGGACTCCTACTGTGTCTAGTATGTCTGTGTCATCACTAGCTTTGAGCTATAAGTCCTGTTGGTTATGCTCCCAAGATACATCTGAAATCTCAGTACTTGCTCTTTGGAAATGCTACACACCCTCTTTCCTGCTTAAACCATCCTTGTGGGTTCTTAGCTGCATTTCTGACTCTGACTCCTTTCTGATATTTGCAGGTTCTCTCCGCCCTTTCTCTATGTTGCTTGCATGTGGGTTTACTCAGCCACTACCTATGATAGAACCCTCATTTGTTTCTGGAAAAGTTTCACTTTTACCCTCTCAGAGTATGAATGCTTATTGTCAACTCTTTTTGCAGTTCTTTTCTTCTTTTTTTTGGCGGGGGGGGGGGGGCGGGAATAGGAGGGACACACCTGGCAGTGATCATGGGTTACTCCTGGATCTACTTAAGGAATCACTCCTAGTGTGCTCAGGGGACCATATGGGGTGCTGGATATTGAACCCAGAATGGCCACACACAGGACAAGTGACCTACCTACTATACTATATAGCTCTGGCCATCTTTCTTATAGTTCTTATTAAGCTCATTTTACATCAAGATACTCTTTAAAATTTAGTATCTCTGACTACACTAGGTTATAAATGGTCACAACCTGGATTTTTTGTTTTAGTAATGATATTCCCATTACCTAATTCAGCACTATGCAAATAGTAAGATGAATAAATTAATGGTACATATGGGAGAATTCCTCCACTAATTTAGGCTTAATGGTAGCAAGATCCTGAAAAGTAAAATGACAAAAGGCAGACTAGCAGGAGAAAAATAAAAAAATAAAGATTTAAAGAATTTATTAAATCCTGTGCTCAGAGGGAGAGGAAATAGATATATATATATATAATTTTGATAAAAAGTGATAAATTTGTGAAATGACAAAGGAAATGGAATTTGGACTTTCAGGGGTGGTAAATTAATTGTGGAAAGGTAAATATATGAGAGAAACTAGTGGAAGATGAAAGTTATTTTAGCATATTTAGTCATGCAGACTCAATTTTCTGAATTCTCTGGGGTTTATAAGAGTATTTTCCATGATCAAGAATTAATTTTACATTCCTAGTTTAGTAGGGACTAGGACACTCCTTTACAATGGAAAATCTATACCCAGCCTTTGTGCAGAAAGGGAGAGGGTAAGGAGATTTCTTTTCTGTTTTATGTTTCTTTTTCTTTTCTTTCTTTCTTTTCCCTTTTACAGCTGTTTCTCAGTTGCCTTCAGCTCAAAAAAATCTCTAAGCCCAAGTATTTTCTGGTGGGTAAGATACTCTGATGTCCTTAAAATAAGTTGCCACTTGTTGGAAGTGTGATTTGATCATCTTATAGTTTAACCTTCTTTCCTAACACTATTCTCTGAAGTTCTCCTTAAGTCCTAACTCCTTTGAGGTTTCTGCCCTGTTCTGGTTTCATGGTACCAGTATTTAGAATGGTTAGCTTTAGATTATTAAAAATCAATCAAGTCTTCCAGCTGATATTCTTCCTTGACCCAGAGTTTATACTTATTGTATATTTATTAAATAAATAATTAGCAGTGATGGGGCCAGAGCGATAGCACAGCGGGTAGGGCATTTGCCTTGCACGCAGCTGACCCAGGTTCGATCCCCGGCATCCCGTATGGTTCCCCAAGCACCGCCAGGAGTAATGCCTGAGTGCAAAGCCAGGAGTAACCCCTGAGCATCGCTGGGTGTGACCCCCAAAAAAAGCAAAAATAAATAATTAGCAGTGATATATACTTCCAACTAAAAATTTGTGAATGTGATCATTTTACTACTCAGTTATAACCCAGTAGATAACTGGTTTGTAGCATCACATTCATCTTATTTATGTACGATTAAAAAGAAAAATATACAACTGATTTTACACATGGAATATTGAAACTGGAGACATCCTGTAACACTTCAAGGAGCCTGTGTCTTATTTAACTCTGCCTGTGGTCTGCCTACCCAGTACTCATGTGAATGCCCATTGTGTTGAGTAAATGAGTTCATTAATCTATGACTTAAATTGTTGTCTTTCATTCTAGTAGATTTTCAATTTTCTAATATTGATATGGGGAGATTATCATTATTTGAAAGAAGTCTGGGGTTTTTAGGATTTAATTTCAATTAACAGAACGATGAAAACACCAAATTTTGCCATTCTCACGTGTTTCAGAGCTTTTCTCTTTTTGAGGGTGTTTCCTGCACACACATATTTGAGTGAGTATGCAAAATTTGCAACACATTTAATGATAATTTCCTGGAGTTTCAGAGCATTTGAATTCTGAAATAACTCATTTGAGTTAACTATAAGTAACAAATTACCTACATAACAGCCTGCTCTGACTCTCTTGAGTTAAACAGCTCAATCCATTCTTCATGCATTTCTTTCAATGTCCATCATTAGTTAACTTGGGGAATCATTTTTTTTCCAAAAATCTAAATCATCAAAAATCTTCAATTTGCTTTTTAAAATATGGATCCAAAACACCATTTATTTTCATCCATGGAATGGCAAAGTGAATACTGATAGCCTTCCTTTTTATTTAAACAAGCCCCTTCTTTGCTGTTGGCGTCTGATGGCCAGGTGGAGTTGCAGAGAGATGCAGTTGCCACAGACTCCCTTAGGAATGTTCACCCTGCTGCACGGTGTGACTCCACACTCTCTTCACTCTCAGTCATGATGTAGTGTAGCTCATCACAGGGCTGTTGAATTTTTTTTTTAATCAAAAGCTGGACATTATAAAAAAGGCTTCCCTTACATACAAGAGTTTCAATTAGTCTCTTTTAGGAACCATGTTTGGCTGATTTTCCCCACAGGCTTTGTCAGACTTCTCCTTGTCTGTTTAGGAAGACCCCAACACCCTCAAATATTCAATTTCTAAGTGTAGAAAAACATCATTGGGACCTCCCAACACCTCATGGCCTTCTGTTCCTGATGTCTTTTTGTGATACCTGCCTAATTGGGGAAACCAGTTAAAGGTATCACTGTGTCACTGTCACTGTCATCCCGTTGCTCATTGATTTGTTTGAGCGGGCACTAGTAATGTCTCTTATTGTGAGACTTATTGATACTGTTTTTGGCATATCCAAAATGCCACGGGTAGCTTTCCAGGCTCTGCAGCGGGGACGAGATACTCTTGGTAGCTTGCTGGGCTCCCTGAGAGGGGCAGAGGAATCAAACCTGGGTCAGCTTCATGCAAGGCAAACGCCCTACCCGCTGGGCTATCGTTCCAGCCAGTTAAAGGCATCATTTAGAAAAAAAGCTTTTGAAATTTCCTCAATGAAGTCTGCGATTTCATTGTCCCTCTCAAAACTGTGTTCTCATTGGCCATCCTCCAGAAATTCTCAGCCTCTTAAAAACTGCATTAACACAAGGGCAAAAACTCTGTACTAGGCATTTGAAAAAATGAGTTGCAAATATTTTCTCTGCTCCCTTGTTGGTCATCTGTCTATGTAGAAGTCAGTTTTCTTTTCTACTTTATTTACTTCCTCAAGTCAGATGCTATGAGATTTGTAGCACAGGAAACAAAGTTAAGGCAGTGATACCAGGGATGTCAAAAATATTCATCTTGGACTAGGGAGATAGTTCAAGTGGTAGAGCACGTACCTAGCATGCTTGAGGTATGCTTGCTTGAGGCCCTGAGTTTAATTACTTAAATGCTTTGTTTGGGAAGCTTCATTAACATTCCCAAGTACCCTCTAATTGCATTTATTAGTAACCACCACCATCCTTTCTGTAGTATTGATATTCATGTTTATAGAGAAAACCAACAAGTTATCTGAGCACTTAGACACTTGCCTTGGTCTCAGGTGGTAACTCAGTATTTGGGCTTTATGTTTTGCATGGGCGGGATCCTGAGTGCAATTTCTTGAACCCCATAGTCTTTGAGTATCAACAATGTGGCCCTGGTGCCCTTTGAATGGCAGCACTAGATTTTTCTGGTTGGCCCCGGTGGTTCTGAACAGTGCTGCATCATTGGGCCCAAGCAATGAATGCTAACCCTGTTAGCCAAGTATTGATAGGAATACTCCCCAGACTTCCTGAGCATCACTGAAGAGCCCCCTAATCCCCCCATCATAAAAGGAAAACAAACAAACACCATTTGACTCTTGTCCAAATCCCCTGAATTGTTTTTTGCATAAATACTAAAGGGAATAACATGGGGATTCCTTTATGGTAACAGAGTGGAGATTCCTGATGCTGTGAAGTGATCAGTATCTGCCTGATTGAAGGTTGTGAGTTTGTGAGCATAGCCCAAAGTCCAAGTTCTTCCAGGTCCCTGTGAACAACCATGCTCTATAAACGGTCTGGGAGAATCCACATGGCTGTGGCCAAAATCAAACTGGCCAGGCATGCTTTGTCCTCATTTAACTGAGAAACCTATGGGTATTTGGATGGAAATTTAACCTGTGCCTCTGATTCATTTACTCACTAAACTGCCCTATTCTTCTAGCTCTAGGAGCTGTGTGTGCTTTCCCTAAAGCTCCTCTCAACCAGAAATGGATTCGGTCTGCCTTCAGGGAGGCCAGCTTGAGTCATGAGCTGGGCTTGAGGGATTCCAGGTCAGGCAGGAGGAGTGGGTGTGGATAGATTGGATCAGAACCCCCTCCCTCCCCCCATGCTGCAGTCTTCGCCTGTTTTGATTTCTTGCTCTCTCAAAGAATCTCAGTATTTTTTTTTTTTTGGAGTGTGGGTAGAGGGAGAGGGTGGATAAGAGTCAAATCGCTTCTTGGATAATATGGAGTGGTTTTACTTTCCTCCTAATAAAATTCTTCTGCCATGGATGCAGGTGTCCAGGGTGTGCCTTGTCAATTGGGAACACAAGGCACCGGGGCCAGAGAGACAGATTAATGGGCTGGGTGTATGCATAGCATACAGGAACCCAGGGTTCAATTTCTGACACTATTGGCACTATCCCTGAGCACTACTGGAGGTGACCCTGAGTCCTGAATCTGGTGAAGCTCCTGACCACCAACAGGTGTGCTCCCTTCTCTGGCAACTAGTGGAGGTGCTTTATGCTTATTCTTCTGTGCCCCTACTTTCACAATTAGCAGAAGGGGGTGATGACAATCTCTGCTCACTGGGTTGTCCTGGGGATAACCGATGTACAACTCTCTCTAGGCTTGGCTTCTCTCTCACCTGCTGGTTTGGTGGCGGTCACAATACAGTTGCCTGCTGCTGCTACTGCAACCAACAGTTGTAGTTTTTGGTTTTGTTTTTTTTTTTTATCAGTTTAATATTTACATGTGCTTTTCATCCAGGTCAAGGGATACAGATGCCAATGTTCTCAGGCTGATAAAGCAAGTGTATGGTGAACTCTGTGTAGAAGAAACTAGAGATTGGGGCCAGAGGACTGTGGTGTAGTAGAGTTTAGCAGCACCACTCTTTAAAGGCATTCATTTCAAAAGCAGCTGACAATAGAATGAGAATCTACTGACTGAACTGACAAGGATCTTTTAGCTCCTTATGTCTGGATACATATATATTAGCTCTCACTGGGTCCCCTTACCTCCTGCCCTCTAAAATGCATATCCATCTTCTTCAAATTATTGCAGCCCCGACACCTCCCGGTCTGCGCTCAGAACCATACAGCTCTTCTTGGGCAGAACACATATCAGGGCCTTGGCATGTAGAATCAACCCTTCCTGGCCATGGTTCGTTGCCTATTTGGTGCCTAATCTTGCCCCCTGTGCTTCCCTCTCACGTTGAGTTCTTACTGCTCTGAGTGCCCTGTCATTCCTGAAACAGCAGAGTGTCATCTAGAAAGGTTTTTTTCTTTCTTAGCTGTGCTCTGTGTTTGCTGCTAGGCTAAGCTAGGCAAGTTGCAAGGGATTGTGGATCTTGGGTTGCTTTTGTCTGCACACCCTCATGCAAGGTCAGAATTCTGGCTTGGACAGCACTGTTACCCAGCCTCTGCTGGGAGAGAAAAAGGTGAATTGGCGTTTGCCTTGCACGAGGCCGACCCGGGTTCGATTCCTCCTTCCCTCTCGGAGAGCCCGGCAAGTTACCGAGAGTATCCCGCCAGCACGGCAGAGCCTGGCAAGCTATCTGTGGCATATTTGATATGCCAAAAACAGCACCTCCTCTCATAATGGAGAAGTTATTACTGGTGCCCGCTCAAGCAAATCGATGAACAGCGGGAAGACAGTGCTACAGTGCTGTAGTGTTTCTCAACATTTCTCCTATCATGGCTCCCTTCTCACTGTTTCCTTCCTCTGACCCCTGTAGAATATCTTGGGGTATCACAGGTGCTGTGTGATCCCCATTGAGAAATACTCTAGTCTTTAATGCCTTCTTATATTTTTAACTTTCCGTTTCAAAGAGTTTCTGGAGATCCTCAAAGAAAAGTTTCTTCTCTGAACTCTGCTCAGTCAGCAGAATGTCTGCATGAGGAAGATGCTTAGGAAACGTGTCTTGATAATCTTGACCAATGGGTACCGTCTTCTATCCATCAGCAAGAATTCGCACACACATGGCATTATTTGGGACATGACACAAAGCTGGTCACGCCCCTCTTGGTTGCACTCAATGTTCAAGAAGAATATGCAGAGTTGGCAGAGGGTGTAGAATATGGGGCTGGGCATGTATTGTTTGTATTCAGAGCAGGTGCAAAGACAGAAACATGAGGAGGAAATAGCAGGGAAGGGAAATGCAAGCTCAATTCACATGTGATTAGACATTTTCCATTTTTAGCCTCTTGGCTTAAATTTGCATAATTCTTTTTAAAAGAAAAATTAATTATTTATGACTGTAGCTTTTAACCAAACTGTGCATTTAAAGTAATCACTCTGGGTAATTTGAATAAAATCTTTTCTGTAAACAGTTTATGCTCATTAGAATGAGAAAACTGTTGGTTTATTTAATTAAAAGGACATTATTGCCAGTTTGGATTCTCTTTCTCTTTTTTTCTCCACTTCAAAATAGAGGGCAGCCACATCGAGACAGATGGGACTTAATTAACTTGTCTCAAAAGTGACCAGATTTTATGTTTTTTAATTTAAAAGATGATAGATTCCAAAAGCCTTTTCAAAACCCAAACTACTATTTTAGACTACTAAAAAGAGTTTCTACACTTTACTATGACAGGCTGTGGGTACAGAAATAAGTGTGTTCCTTGGCAAATGTGTGGGATTTCCACACGAGCCTCGCCTGAGTCAAAAGTCTGTTCTAAGCATAGCTCTCCCAGGCGGAGAACTTAAAAATGCACACTCGTTGCACCTGCTTTGTTCTCCTTTAGGTGGCACTGTAGTTCAAGAGGCTTTTCTGATGAGGTCTACCTGGTGTTCAGGTTGGTCTTTTGCTTCCTGGTTTCCCAAATGATCTGTGGGACACTCTGGGAAGTGTGACACCATCTCAGAGTGGAGCAGGTGAGCATCTCCACCCTGGCCTGAGCAGGTCTATGCTGATCCCCTTTATATAGGGTGAAATATCTGGAAGCCCCCAACTGGCTTCTGTCCCAGAGGCTTCCCGGGGCATTCGAACATCACAGGGACAGTGCCAGTTGGATCCAGAGACCAGGCATATTGTCACAAGCTTTCTTCACAAAAGCCTCTTGGACTTTCTGGCCCTCTCAAATAAGGGGGTTGAACTGAATAACTGCCTTTCTGTTTTGCTCAATTAGAAAATCCTTTTATCTTTTATTTTTATAACATCGTAACAGTCATTACACATATGATGACAAACAATTTTATTAAACTGGTGGTAAAGGATCTCTCTCTCTCTCTTAGTCTCTAGGGATCATCAGTGTGCCACAGAATTTAGGAATTCAACAAGAGAAAGTTTATGGCGCAGCAATAAATATGGTGAATATCTTGTCAGTGAGTAGGCCTCCATCTCTGACAGAAATCCAAGTGAAGGGGACTTACCTGATTGAGGAAAATCTATTGACTCCTAAAACTCAAGTGACAAAGTATTTTCTCTCAGGCCTGACTGGATTAGGTTCCAAATGCTATCAGGAATCTTCCTCTTGCTATTTCCTGGCTCCGTATTTTTCCTGTGAGTCTCCATCTCAGTCCTCCTCCTGCAATGCCACCAACAGCTCCATGACTTTCATTTGATGAGTAGAGGCCTCTGCCTCCACTAAAAAAAGAAATATTTTTGCTCATGGTTCTAACCTGGTGCTTATCTCTGCCTCGATCAAGTATCTCTACCTCGATACAAGAGCAACAGGGTAGAGCATTCTGATTGGCCGCTTTTATATATTTTTATTAGGGAGAGGGGAAAGTCAGCTCCAGTTCAAGCACAAGTTCTCAGAATAATTGGTGGGTTTTTCTTCACACACAAAAATCAAAGTACTCTTGGCACAAAAAAGGCATCCAGTCTGACCAGGTAGAAAACAGCTGTTCTTTCCAGCTCCCCTCTAGAGTTAAGAGCCTCTGAGTCTGGCAAATCCTGTTACTTCCACAACTGCCGAGATTTTGCTCAAGCCTGGCGATAGAGGACTTGAACACCTGTGGAGAGTAAACTCAATGTTTATACAAGGGAAAAAGAACCAGTGAGGTGAGGGGACAGAGAAGGTGATCAAAAATAGAAATGCCAACCCATCTCAACCATCCTGAGTCCAGTCATCTTTCTAGGAAGGAAATGAATCGATTATTTTTGTTATCATAAATACTTCTTGGTTCACCCCCGATATCTCCTGCTCTGCACTGATGTGGGAGCCAAGTCTGTAACAGGTTTTATTCCTCTACTTCCTGTGCTCTTGCAGCTGTTTGGCAAGAGCTCCTTAAGCTCATGTTTCAACCAACTCTTGTATAAATGCCCAGAATTCATGGCTGATTGAGCTACTCAGGCTTCGCAAATGCAGACGTGGGGATATATCTTTGCTGAAGATTTAATAACGAGGTGGTTTTGGCTGTATGACCCATGCATACCAAACTCTGACCTCAATGTCTTCCTGAAAGAAGCAGTTATGGGGCTTGGTCACTGTCCTGGTGATGAGGGGTGTGTGTGGGGGGCCAAGGCTTCTGACGCTGCTGAGCCAAAACTCTAGTGAATGAGCTGATAGCCCACTTAAGACCATATCTACCTAAGGTTGGTACAGTGACTTTGCACAAGAGACTGATTTGAAATCCAATCTACCACTCACCAAGTGAAAATTTGATAGATTTTCTACACTCACTCGTTCAAGTTATTTTCATGAGGTTTCTTCTTTTTTTGAAACAGAATTATACCATCTATTATCATTACTGCTTAATTAATACCTTCCAGTGGTATGAAACAACCATTTCTATGTGCTTACAAATTTCGTGGCAGGAATCTAGACAGGGAACATCAAAAATGGCTAAACTCTGCTGTGAGATGTTTAGGGGTCTAGGTATAAATAAATTGCTAAGGGTAATTTCCAGATTGAGGATTAGTATCCCCTGGAGGTATCTTTGTGGAAACTGGGTGTTAATATTTACTACTGGATGATAAGAACCCCAGGTGACCTATCAGCAGGACCCACACTCCCATCATACGTTTCATAGACTACTTTGACTTGCCTATCGAAATAGTGACTGGGTTTCCAGAGGAAGGAAGAAATGTATGCCCTGATTATAATACATATTTTTTAAAGTCATATGGCGACAATTCCCCCATCTTCTGTAGATCAAGACCATCACAAAGACCTTCCTAATATCAAAGGTTGGAGACAGAGATCCCAATATTTTAAAAGAAGAGCAACAACATTATCTTGTAGAGATTCACATGGGATATATTGTTCTGGTCCCCTTTAAAAACTGCTATCTTCCACAAGTGGCAAATTATACTGGATAATCTCATTTGTATTGATACTGTAACATTTCTGTGACCGACACTTTTTTGGAAAGTTTTTTCATTTTTTTGTTGTAATTTGTCAAGTTTTGATAACAGTTTGAAAAGTATGCAAGTTTACTTCTCTGAATATTTGTAACAATTTATTAATAAAACAATTTTGATCTGATTTCTCTTTGTAGGAACATTTTATTTGCAAAATTTGTTTTCTTTTGCAAATATAGGGCTATTTGATATTCTACTACCTGTAACTCAGCTCATTTATGTTCTAAAGAATTTGTCTATTCATCTAAGTTTTTGAATATATTAGCATGCATAATATTCTTTTGTTCTTCTAATGTAGTTAGGATCTATAGTGATATTCACTCTTATTCCCAATATGTTAATTTGCAGTAAATCTAGCTATATTTTTGTAATTCTATTGATATTTTCAAAGAATGTTTAGTTTTATTACATTTAATCTTTTGATCTTTTTTTCTTTGCTATGTTGTTTTTCTTCTTACTTTTAACTTCTGCTATCCTCTGTTTTTTTTTTCTTTTTGGGTCACACCCAGCGATGCTCAGGGGTTACTCCTGGCTTTGCACTCAGGAATTGCTCCTGGCAGTGCTTGGGGGACCATATGGGATGATGCCAGGGATCGAACCCAGGTCGGCCGCGTGCAAGGCAAACGCCCTACCCGCTGTGCTATTGCTCCGGCCCCTATCCTCTGTTTTTATGGTGTTAAATTTGGTCTTTTTTTCTAACTTCCCTAGATGAAGTTGTGATCACTGATATGAAATCATTCTCCTTTTCTATTGCTAGCATTTAAAGCTAAATTGCTATATAAGAACTGGTTTAGCCATATCTCACAACTGCAATGTTTTCTTCAGTTCAAAACTTATCTTTCATTAGCCCTTTATAATTAATATTAGGGGATTTTGCAACTCCTAGAATACTTAGAAGTATTCTATTTTTCAAATATATAAAGATTTTTACTAGATTTTTATTTTTACTGATTTATAATTCAATTATCTTGTATTCAAAAGGTCTCTTTGACATTAATATTTCTATGTATTGACAGTTGTCTTCTGGGCAACATATAAACTTGGTAAATATTTCATTTGTGCTTGAAATATTGTGTATTCTATAGTTTTGGATTTATTGTTTCAGTAATTTCAATTAATAAGATATCAAATTGGCTATATTACTGTTCAAGTATTCTATGTATTTGCTATTTGGTTATTTGTTTTGTTAATTACTGAGGACTTTTAAAATAACTAACAAAAATTCTGAATTTAAGTAGTTCAATTTTATCCTGACCTGACAAATTTTGCTTTATATTCCTTGCCATTATTAGCCTCATTCACATCTCTTCTCAATCATTTTGCTATCATGAAATATTTCTATAATATTGTTTATATTAAATTATATTTTGATATATTAATATAATCATTTAAATTTTCCCATTATTATTGTTTTGTGGTATACATTCTTCATTTTTTTACCTTTAACTTATCTTTCTATTTAAGTTTTTCCTTTTGGAGCCAAAGTATAACTTTACCTATATTTCTTTTTACCTATCCTGAAAATCTTTACTTTTTTAATAGGTTATTTAGTCCCCTTACACTTCATGTAATTATCTATATTGTTTAGGTTAAGTCTGTAATACTGCTATAATAATTATTACTTTATCATCTTATTTAAATTTCATATAGCCTTCAATAATTACCTATATTTTTATTTTATTTTTGACTTCACTTTTATTTAGCATTTTGGGTTTCATTTACTTCCCAGTTGGCTTACTAGTTATACTTCTTACATATATATATATTTTTTAATAATAGCTCTCAGTGTTAATGATTTGCATCTTTAATTTCTCACACTTTAATCTTCCTTGTAATAGAAGCAAATTATAACTTGCCATGCCCACCTTTATCTTTGTGTTATCATAAAACTTCTTATTGCCACATATGTTAGAGACCCCATAAAATACATTGTTTTTGTTTTTGCTAAAACAATTGCAAAGTGAGAAAAAATGTATTTTTTGCTCAAATATATTCTATTTCTGGTGCTGTTTATTCTTCTGTATGGAGTCAGGGTTCTCATCTGGAACCATTTTTCCTTTAGACCAAAGAACTTCTTTCAGTCTTCTATAAAGCAAAAGTCTGGAGGCAGTAAATTTTCTCAAATTTCTTTTGTCTGAAAGTGTTTTATTTCACTTTCTTTTGAAAGGACATTTTGACTGGATATAGAACTCTAAGTTTATACTTTTACTTAAATTACCTTAAAACAGTTGTTCTATTATCATATATCTTGCATTGTTTCTAATGAAAAGTCATAATTCTCTTGAGTCCTTAACCATAGTGCTTTATTTCATTAATTTATTTAAAGATTTTATTTTTATTATTGTTTTTCAGCAATTTTAGTATAAACTCACCATTAAATGTTATGTTTGTTTATGTTTGGATTTTTGTGCTTATCTGCTGGTGGTTCATTAAGCTTCTTGTATTGTTTGATAAAATTTGAGATACTTAATCATTTTTTTCAGATAATTTTCCTGACTGTCATTATAGACTTTTAATTGCACATCACTCTAGAATTTTAACTGCACATATATAAATCTGCTTAATATTATTCTTACCGATGCTGAAATTCTTCTTCAACTTTCTTTTTTTCTTTCATTGTTTCTGTGCCAAATGCTTCTGTTTCTATGTCTTTAGATTCACTGATCTTTTTTTCTTCAATACCTGTTCTGCTGTGCCATCCATGACTATTTTTTAAATTTTAGTGACCCTGTTTTCCAACTCTATGAGACACATTTGGTTTTGTTCTACTATTTTGGCTTTGTTTTTATTTTATGGAGTGATAGCACAGTGGTAGGGCATTTGCCTTTCACGCGGCTGATTTGTGTTTGATTCCTCCGCCCCTCTCTGAGAGCCCAGCAAGCTACCGAGAGTATCTCGCCCCCACGGCAGAGCCTGGCAAGCTACTCATGGCGTATTGGATATGCCAAAAACAGTAACAATAACTCTCTCAATGAGAGACGTTACTGGTGCCCGCTCGAACAAATCGATGAGCAATGGGATGACAGACAGTATTTTATTTTTATCTTCATAATGTTTACATTTTCCTTTAAATGCATATTAAATTTTTAAAATTAATTTTTATTAAAAACACTTTGGTTTGGGGGCTGAAGCGATAGCACAGCGGGTAGGGCATTTGCCTTGCACGTGGCTGACCCAGGTTCGACTCCCAGCATCCCATATGGTCCCCTGAGCACCGCCAGGAGTAATTCCTGAGTGCAAAGCTAGGAGTAACCCCTGTATATCGCTGGGTGTGACCCAAAAAGCAAAAAAAAAACAAAACAAAACACTGTGGTTTACAAAGTTGTCCATTGTACAGTTGTTTCAAGGATTTAGTGTTCCAACACCACCAGTGAAACTTTTCTCCCTCTCAATCCTACCCTGCTCCTGTAGGCACATAACAAATTTTCTTTATATTGCTTATTTCAACAAAACTTTAAGAAATGACAAGTATAATGATCAGAAACAAAATAGGTAAGAGCCAATTTGTAATTACTATGTGGTTTTGACGTATGTAAGAAAATTTAAGACCATTTAATGCAATATAATAAAATGCCTATTCTCATTAACATATATGTTTTCAACTCTGAAATCTAAAGTATATCACATTAAATTTTATTTTATACTTGGATCTCATTATGGTAATAATCATGTCTTGATCGTCATTAATAAAACTGTTAAAGCAATTATATATCAATATATTTTGAAATTTACATGGAATAAGTAAATCCTACATATCTAAAATTTCACCTGCACTTTATATAAACACTGTGGTTTTCAAAGTTTTCATAATGATTTGTTACAGGCATTCAATATTCCAACAGCAATCCCACCACCATTATACCTTTCCTCCATCATTGTCTCCAATTTTCTCAACCACCCGTTAAGCTTGCCTTCATAGCAGGCCTTCAATAATTTATTTTATATTGCTTGTTGTCAATAATCTTGTTGGTTGAATGATAAAAAAAAGTTTCCCTATAAGAAAATTAGTATAAATTATTGCATCTCACCATGGAGACATTAAGTAAGTATGAGGGTTTGTTAAGATGTTACAGGTGAAGCCTTCTCTGTTTATGTTTGTTCAATCTAGATTGGTTGCCTTCTACTTACATCCCATACAATCTGGTGTGCTACTACTGGCGTATTACTCCTGCAATGACTGATCTATAGTCCATTTTCCCAGTTAAATTATTTTCAGTTATTTTCTAGTATTTTATTTTATGAATTGAAATTTTCTATATTTTTGAGGGGTGTGAGATGTGGAAATTGGGCCATACCCACTTGTGATCAAAGCTTAATCCTGGTTCTGTGCTCATGGATCACTCTTAAAGGTGCTGGGGATTGAACCCCTGTACTATCTCCCTGCCCCACATTGTTATGTTTTGTACATAGTATCACTGTATCTCTGTCATTCGTTGCTCATTGATTACTCAAGTGGGTGCCAGTAAGTCTCCATTTGTCCCTGTTGTGTGCTAGCGTAGCCCAATGAGCAACGCTATTGGAACATGCTTGCTCCAGGAACATGAAGAGCACATTATTGTTACTGGTTTGGGCATATCGAATACATGAATACATCATGGGTAGCTTGCCAGGCTTTCCCATGCAGGCAGGGTATCCTTGGTAGCTTGCCAGGCTCTGAGGTATGGGGAATGAGTAGGGAGTGTCTAATGATGTGCCGCTTTTGTGACTGTGTGGTCCAGGAATATGTGAGCTTCACATGTGAAGCTCCGGAGCGTGTGGGAAGTGGCCTGGAGCATGGCGGCAGTTGGGTTGTGGAGGTTGGCTGCCAGGGCTGGGTCCCTTGGGGTGGGGAGGGCTCTCACCAGCCCCCTTCTGGGGCACTCCGAGTGAAAACAGCCTGGCGCAGTGTCCATTGGCATGGTTATGGGGACCTCATTTTATGCTCCCTTCCGGGAGAAGCAGCTGTGAGTTCTGGAACAGTGGCCGGTGAGGAGACATGTATCTAGTAATATTTACTATTGCATAGTAATGATAAATATTAGTATGTAGTAATATTTATTAGTATGTAGTAATATTTATTAAATAGTGGATATAGAGACAATACAATAACATTGTATTATTAACTATCTGAATTTTATTGTGATATTTATTCTATTTGATGGGGGGTGGGGGCAGGATGTGGTATGTGCTCAGGAGTCACTCCGTGGGGTTCATCTGTATTTCTGGGGATAGAACCAAGGTTGATTGCATGCAAGATCAGTGCCTTAATCTTTCTGCTATCTCTCTACTACCTTTGGTTGATCTTTAAAAAGTGTCTAATTCCACAGTCAGTTCTACAGTCAGTCTATATACTAATGTAGAAGCTCAGAACTTTACTTTTAAAAAAGTTCTGATTAGGCAAGTATGGTCGCACCAGTGCTAGTTTAGTTGTAATTCTAGGCATAGCCTTACTAAGATTCCTAATGAATGATCCAGGTACTTAGAAGGTATTATGACCAGTTGAAACTTGTGAATTATTAGCCATGTTTGAGGTGTGATAGAGTTTCTTAGTTTCAGATTCCTTACAGGTTGCCAAACCTTTCTGCTATAATTATGCTTAACCTAGACTCATGGCCTCTCATATTCTACATGCTCATTTTAACCTTAAATCAAAGACTCAAGAAGACATACTAATGAATTTTATATCTCATTCTCTGCATAGCTTTCTCTCTCTAGGGACCTGGTCTTGCAAATTTCAGCTACTTTAGTCTTATTTTTTATTATTTTCTTCATAATTTAGCACAAATACCAGCCCCTACTTGCATTCTTGCAACCCTGGAGTCTTCTGAATGTCTCTGGGTAGAATATTGAACAGATCGTAAGCTTAATTTCAATTTTTTGCCTCCTTCCAAAAAGCAAAATATGTGATGAATTTTCATTAGTTTTGAAAGATTTGTGTGTGTGTGTCTGTGTGTCTGTGTGTACTTGTTATCTAGTTATTTGCATCTGGAGAACTATTTCTGTGCTAGTTATTTCATTGTGATCACAACATAAACTTCTAAATAAAGATTACTATAATGCTTATTTTTTCTTCTTAAAGATTATTTCGTTAGAGGCCAGAGCACTGCAGGTAGGGTAACTGCTTTGCACATAGCTGGCCCTGGTTCAATTTCTGGCACCCCTTATGGTCCCCTCCTGTCTGCTAGAAGTGATTCCTGACCACAGAGCCAGGAGTAAGCTCTGAGCACTGCTGAGTGTGGCCAAAAAAAGCCAAGACAAGATTAAAGTGTGCATATATATTTATAATCAAGATTTTAAAAAATTGATTTACATATTTTTAAATTATTTTTGTGCAGAGGGCTGTGCTCAGGCCTTTCTCCTGAGTTGGTGCTCAGGGATCAATCTTGGATTGTTCAGGGGACAATAAGTGATGCTGAGGATTGAACCTGGGTCAGTCACATGTGACTCAAGTACCTTATTAGTACTAGTACTCTCTCCAATACCTAGATTTAGATTAATTTTATCAGAGAATAAAGTCTCTTTTTAAAGATAGTTACAGTACATTGATTATGGCACTGAGATAAGTCTCAATTTCTATAATGCTAAGTCTATTATTTTTTCCATATATATCTATCATTTAGTTACTTAATTTTTTGCTGAGGTCTTATTATTTACAACACTTTTATTGGTGGTTTTCCATGTACATAATCCAATACTATACCTGTCAGCAATGTATAGTTACTAAGTCAGTTTAATTGTGTGGTATACTTTATTTTTTAAGTCATATCTTTCACCATTCTTTCTTGACCTTGTTACCTAAATTATTTAGTCAATCAAATGTCAACATTTTGTAGTTTTGTTCTTGACATTTGGATTTTGTGGTTCCTAACTATAAACTTTAGAAGCATTTTAGCCTCACTAAGATTTGGGCCCAAGTGTCATTGATATCACCTTACTTTCCTAACAGTGGAAAAAAAGATTCCTATAAAATTATAAAAGAATTATTAATAAATAAAGATATTTGATAAGACTTACTTTGCTTTGTGACTTAACCATAAGTTAATCAAGACCATAAGAAAAATTCCATTTAGAATACACATGGACTTCAAAATTATAGGAACATGTGTTTGGCAAAATATGTTTAAGGATTGCCAAACTCCAGATTTGGGGGTGAAGAGAAAAATGTAGTTTGAGAACTCAGCAGTCCCAGCATATTAATAGGCCTCCTCTTCTAGACATGACTAAAGCACGCCTGAATTAGTATGGTAGTCAGTGTATCAGCAGGGTTGAGTGGAGGACAGAGTTCTCTTCTCTACTGGCTAGCAGATTGCTTCAGTTTCATTTTTTTAAATTTTCTTATTATCAAAGATTATACTAAGCTTTTAGGACAAGACCAGTTGTATTATTTGACTTATTTATTCTCAAGACAATAAGCAGGAGTTGGACTCACAGTTTTTACATCTTTAGAAAGTAAGTTATCATTTTGGACCCCTGGAGTGTCAGAAGAATTTTTTATGAGGGTGCATTCAGAGCCCATCATCTGACTTTGAGTAAGTGCTGAGTACATGTAAGCACTCATTACTATACACGGGATCCAGTTTTGACTTGATAAGTGCCTGGATGCACAAAGAGAACTAAAGTATCCAGTACAGTACATAGATTTGACATTTCTCTCTCTGTCCACTGAACATAAAGCATATTCACTGATGGGCCAAGGGGAGAACAATATGTAAGAGAAGTGTTCGTAAACTTTTTAGAGGTAAGGAAATATGAACTAAAATCACTGACTTTTCACAGAGTAGAATCTAAGAACTGAGAGTTTCCTAAAGGATTTCCCAATTGAGAATATTGGCAGGTGATTCCTTAAAATATGAAATAATTAATGCATTATTTATATTAGTATAAAATATTTCATTGTACTATATATAATAATTGTCACTCACAAATCACACTTGTACCCTCAACTATTTAATATATTTATATCTACAAGAAACATGATGAATGAAAGGGCTACATATTTTGCTTTGTAATAGCTTGCAGGAAATAGAAGGAATAAATTGAACCTTTGAGATGGAATTAGAGCTAGAGTTATAGATGGAGGTAAGAAATAGTCGATCAGTGAAAAGTGTAACTTACCAAGTTAGCTACTAAAGAATATAGCACTGACATTGTGACTTATCTTTTCTCAGTATACAGAATGCATATTTTCCTTAATTTCTGGCCCCTTTGCTTTTGTTATGCTTTTCTGTGACAAATATCTAAATGGTATTTTTTTGGCTGCAGACAGAGTTCGACTGAAGATTACAGTTAGCAAAGAACGTGTGTTGGAAGCAGTGGAGGCAGGTCTTTCAGACCATCTTTCTTGGGGGGTCCAATATTTCCAGTTCAGTTGCTATACATATTTCTTTGTGGTTCAACTGTTTGGCAAATCCTTGAAAATTCTCTCTTGAAGCCATCTGTTGAGTGAAGTAATGGCTTTATTATAGACCCTTGAGTTTTCATTAATTTTTCTCCGAGGGTATTATTTTTAATGTCTCCTTATGTGGGAGAGGTGGAAACTCATTCATCTCTTGGGGGGGGTGTTCATGTCTCACAGACCACCATATCCTCTGGTGATATCTTCTTTAGAAGGTCATTCTAGTCATTGCTAACACTTCTAGTTTTCTGAGCCGAAATTAGCCACACAGTCTTTCTGTTTCCAGACTTCAGGGCTAGTGTCTCTCCCAGATGGCTTCACGTCCCAGTGATGGGAAGTTAAAAGGAAGTATCAGCACCTTCCACTGCTGCACCCCTATTGGTACTTTTCTTCCTATATGCCTTTCTTTTCCCAGCCGTCTCACACAATGTCTCCTTTAAAGGCTCTGAGTTGGCTCCAAGTTCATTGTCTCAGAGGAATTAAATGACGTGCATAAATTATGAAACATTTTTGCAAATTAAGTTTTAATTAAAACCAGCAGTTTTGAGCATCTAACTGGAAGCAGTCACAAAGCTGAAAAGTGACGCTGGTGGGATGGGAGTTCAGGAGAAGGTCTGAGTGGGTTTGTATCCTGTTCAGATATTTCCAGAATGAATCCCACAGAAAAGATCTCCCTTCCCTATCGGATCCTCCTTAATGTACACTGATTCCTGGACTGCCTATGGACCAATGCAGCTTTTAATATAAACGTTTCGTGGTGGTGATTTTATCTGGACTTTGCCAGATTTTTCTTTGACTCTACCCATCCATGTTCTCACAGTTGACCCACAGATTCTCAGACTCCCCCACGGTGCCAGAAAACCAGATAATTTTTCAGCAAGATGACCACCCAAAATAAGACTAAAGAATGACAATTTTAATTGGAAACTTATTTTTCCAATACGATCCATAGTTCAAGCCTGATGAGAAATGACTCCTCATTGTGAGAATTTTCAGAACATTATAACAAGCAAAATGTCTGGGGCTTTCTCCCAGTAGATAGTCTTAACTATATGTAATGTGAGAATTGTTCTGGCCTATCCATTAATAATCCACATTTTCCAGTGTCCCAAAAAATGTCTTACCATCAAGTGAATAATTTATGCAGGTTTGCCTTTCATCTAGGCAGAACTCCACTGTTGCAACAAAAAACACCATATCTTTTCATCCCAAACTTGAAAAATCTGACCTTTAGTTATCAGAGAACTTCTTTTCGGCTAAATAACCCTGGGTGCTGGGATGCAGTGGGCAGCGCAGTATTCTTGGAGACCCACAGCAGAGGAAGCCCTTTGGATATTCAGGAATTGTAAAGTTGAGTATTTTCTATACACTTTTGTGCTTATACTTCCCTCATACAAAGTTCGGGAACCCATCCCTTCACCAGTGCCCATTCTCCACCACCCGTAAACCCGGCGTCCCTCCCACCCTCCCCAATCCCATCTCCCCCCCACCCCACCCTGCCACTGTGGCAGGGCATTCCCTTCTGTTCTCTCTCTCTAATTAGCTGTTGTGGTTTGCAATAAAGTTGTTGAGTGGCCGCTGTGCTCAGTCTCTAGCCCTCATTCAGCCCGCAACTCCCTTCCCCCACATGGCCTTCAACTACAATGTAGTTGATGATCGCTTCTCTGAGTTGCCCTTTCCCCGGAACGTGAGGCCAGCCACGAAGCCATGGGGTCAACCTCCTGGTACTTATTTCTACGGTTCTTGGGTATTAGTCTCCCACTCTGATATTCTATATACCATAGATGAGTGCAGTCTTTCTATGTCTGTCTCTCTCTTTCTGACTCATTTCACTCAGCATGAAACTTTTCATGCCCATCCACTTAACTACAAAATTCTTGACTTCCTTTTTTCTAACAGCTGCATAGTATTCCATTGTATAGATGTACCAAAGTTTCCTCAACCAGTCATCCGTTTTGGGGCATTCGGTTTTTTTCCAGATTCTGGCTATTGTAAACAGTGCTGCGATGAACATACATGTGCAGATGTTGTTTCGATTGTACTTTAACCAAAATATTTTTAAGAGGATGATTTGTAATGTTGGCTTAGAGGTAGGAGGAATGAATATCGGAAAGAGAAAATCCCAGTGATAGTGTACAATAAAACAATATTTTTTGAGAGCATTAAGAGTAAAATATGAAATGCCTTTTGGCCAATCAGTCAACTGCTTAAAATTGAGAGAAAATAGGACAATTTTAGTATAAGGATGTTTATGACTGGGCAGTTAATGTTAGTGACAAGATGAATACTGACTATGTAGATCATGTAAAAATTTAACTACTTGAAAGCGTGCAGTAATTTAGCATGATGTTAACTGAGATCACCAAGGTTGTAATCATCACCATAGAGGGCTTTACCTATTTACTTTTGCATCTTTGATATTTTATTTTGAATTTGAAACATGGATTGTGTGCATGATTATTTAAAAAGAAGAAACATTATAAAGAGATTGTGTATTGAAAATAAAAATCTTCCTGTTCATATACTTATTTGTTTTAAATGTAATGTTGAGAAAAGAAATTTCAACATCATCTGTACCAAAAAAACATGTTGAGAACTCTCCATTAAATTATTTATGGTCAAGTAAGATAATACCCCAATTGATAATAGCAAGATAATTTAGAATTTATGCATAATATTACTCTCCAGGATTCTTCCCAGAAGAGTTTAAAGAAATTGCAGAATATGAAGCAAAAAGGGGGTGATGAAGCAATAATGGATCAAGTAGGGTACTTGCCTTGAATATGGCTGACTTGGGTTCAATCCCTCGCACTACATATAGTCTTAAGCCTGCCAAGAATAATCTCTGAGCACAGAGCCAGAGGTAAGGCCCTCAAGCAAAAACAAAAACAAACAAAAAATTGAGTGGGTATTTTAATAATTTAAGTTACAAAAGTCAGTTATATATAAAGTTAGTCTGTGTAGAGGAAGAGAGCCCCTGTTTTATCCTTGTCATTCACCCTGCAGGGTTACTGATTTCTATTACTAATCCTATTCTTTCCTCTCTTCCTCCTTCATCACTTCTGCTGTAGACAACAGTTAGAGGAAGCCATGAAACAAACAGTGTAAAGTCATCTGGATTAGGGCTTGTAGACTCATCAATATAGTATCCACATTTAGGGAGTTAGAGAATGGATACAGAGTTGAGGAGGTAGACTCATCCTATTGTGAAAGCAGAAAGTGAGAGATCCTTAGAAGGAGGTAACTTGCATGAAGAGAAAACCTTTGGTCTTCTGATTTATGTAGTATCATCGTAAAGGAAAAAATATCTTCTCAGACATTGGAAAAATGATATGCTTTGAGTGATTGGGAAAGAAATTTTTTCACACTTATTACTGGTAATCTTAGAAATTACTCATAAATAATTTTGAAACAGCAAATGATACAATGATGAATTCTTTGATTTGTACAAAATTAAAATGAAGTTTTTCTAAAAAAGGCTTTAGAAGCTAATTTATATGCAGAGATATGGTTCTCAAATGACTGAATTGGTACTGAGTTCTATATGTCCCCCTGTCCTACCTTCCATGGTGTTGGCTTCCTTTAGAGGTTCTGTTAAGTAATATGTCTCTAGAAGTGCATCCTTACATGTTAATATAAGTGAGAAAGGGTGGTAGCTTACCTGACCATTCTGAGCCAGTTGTTTCATGTGCTCAGGGAGAGGGGTAATTTGGTTGACTGATTGGGAGTGTTTCTATCATGGAGTTTGTTGTAGTTTTTCCTAGACCATAAAAAAAAGAAGTTGTTTATGAGAGCCAAGAGACATAGGTACACTGGAAGAGTCACACACTTCATTATGCAAATATTTCAGGACTTGTAACTTCTTCACATAACCTGCTATGACGTAGAAGTAATGTTGCAGGGAAGGGTTGTGGTTCTTGGAGCCCAACTATGAGCCAAGATATTGTTTTGTTATAGAGCCACACAGGATGAGGTTGGAACCATCTCCTAAAGCTAAAAATTACCATGTCAAGAGGGAAAAATTACTATATTGGGCCAACTCCTTTTGTAAGAACTCAACATGTACTTATCTTGTCTAGCTATCCAATTCTTACATTAATCCCACAAAATGTTATTACAAAAATCTTAACTGTAAAACATACAGAGCTCAGAGATGATACATAGAATAAATAGAGATGGTCACAAATCCTCATGATCTTATGGTATTTGAAGCAGTTGATGTGGGATTTGAAACCCGCTCTATCAAATTCTATGTCCATGTTTTTTCTTTTCTTTTTTTTATTAGTGAATCTCCATGAGGTACAGTTACAAGCCTACAAACTTTGTGCTTGTGTTTCAGTCATAAAATGATCGAGTACCCATCCCTCCACCAGTGCCCATTTTCTACCACCAATGGTCCCAGCATCCCTCCCACCACCCCACCCTGTCCCTACCACTCCACCCCACCTCTGTGGCAGGGCATTCCCTTTTGCTCCCTCTCTTGTTTTGGGTGTTGTGGTTTGCAATAGAGGTATTGAGCAGCCATCATGTTCGGTCTATGGTCTACTTTTGGCACACATCTTTCAGCCCGGATGGGTCCTCCCAACATCCTTTACTTAGTGTATGGTCCATGCTTTTTCTATCACATCTTTCTTGCTGCTCCCTTTTCTTTACATTTTTTCCTTTTTTCTCCTCTTAATTCTTTCTTTTATACTTTCTCCAGTTATTTCTCCTTTTTCCTTCTTCTTATATTGTTTCTCCTTCCTTCCCTCCATCTTATCATTATTCCTAACATTTTCTATATCATTTCCTCCTTGATTTTACAAATATGTCCTGAATTATTGCTGGTGACCAGTACAGATACAGTAAAGTTTGGGTCTAGTGTCTGGTATTAAAACTAATAAGATAGATATGGCTCTTAAGTAAATCTTGCATTATGTGAAAATGTCATAAAAATCTAAACACAGTTGCTTATTGTGATAAATAATGAGCCAGGGATATTTTAGATATGGCCCCTAATGAATCTTGCATTGTTATGTGGATATGTAACAAAAACCTTTACAGAATTATAGAATGTAATAATGAGCTAGGAAGAAGCCTTATTGTTGTAGAAAGACACTTTGTGTTGATATAATTGTTAGATGAGGTAACATCAGAGGAAAAAAGTGATAAGTGGGTGGGACTCAGTGTGGCAGAGACATGAGGGATTGTCAGGGAATTGGCACAGGCAGAAGGATAGAGTAATCGCCAAAAAAGGGAAAATATGTTCACAAAGGTTTTAAAGCAAGGACACCAGACTTATTCTTTGAGGTCATTGTGAATGTAGCATAGAGAGAGTATTTCAAGGAGGAATAGTACTGTTGAAATGGGAAAGCAGAAAGGGTGGCTTGTCATGGGACTGCTTTAGTGGCCAGATGTGCAACACAACCTTTCCCCTTGGATCAGAGACCTTCCCTTCCTTGCTGCAGGTTTTGGAGTTTGAATCTGTTAACAAAACTTCCTATAATATATTGAGGAGTGGGAATCTTTAGCCACACTGCTTAATGAAAAAGAATGGAAAATTGTAAATGCAAACATGCACAAGGGCAAAAAAAAGAACACAAGGAGCCTTTGCAGCGAGCAGGGATTTATCGCTCATTCATAAGGCCTGAGGCAAAGGGCCAGTTTTGCAAATGGAATAAACATATGCAGGCCAGTCTTTTTTTTTTTTATTTCACACAGTTGGCAGGAAAATACTTTGTCTCATTTGGTCCTTACATATTTCATAGGGAAATGTGGTGTTTTGATCAATTGACCTTTAATTGTAGTTTTATTTTTGAAAAAGTCTCTTCAACATTGGAACTTCCTTGAGCTCGCATGAGGGAT
This sequence comes from Sorex araneus, assembly GCF_027595985.1. Taxonomy (NCBI): domain Eukaryota; kingdom Metazoa; phylum Chordata; class Mammalia; order Eulipotyphla; family Soricidae; genus Sorex; species Sorex araneus. The sequence goes on from NC_073305.1 coordinate 50,661,571, forward strand.
GTCTCCTCAGTTGGTCTCAAGGCTGTGTGAGACTGAGGTGAAGACAAATTGAAGATGAAAGTTAGAATAGAAACCCTTCACTCTTCTTGGTGTAGAAACTTTCTCCTTTTGAAACGAATTTGTTTGGTACCAGAAACCCAATGTCCATTCTCCGTCCACTTGCCATCATTCCTCCTCATAGCTTTCTTCATCCCACCTCACTTTGCCCCATGATTCCATTACTACATCACAGTTCTCTTCTACACACCTGCATTCCCTTGGTGACTTGTCTTCATGATGATCAAGAAGCCTGCATGTCCAGAAGACCTTTGAAATTCATCAATTTTAGATCAAGCCAAACAATATAATTACTCAAATATACTTTTCCTTTAAACTTATTCATGACTTCTCTATTTATTTGTTTGTTTGTTTATTTGTTTGTTTGTTTTTGCAGTGATCTAGGTCCAAAATATTGGACAGGTCCTTGATATCTGTCCTTCTCTCACATTTTCATTCAGTCCATCATCTTTGCTCTCAAATTAATCCAGGTCAGACCACTGCCTACCATCTCTGCTGTCCACAACATGGTCCATCTCTCCATTATTCCTCACATATATTACTAACCTTCTCAATGATCTTAATTCTATCTTTGTGGCGCTCTGGCTTTGTGACTTTGGTTCTTGCATCATCTGAAAAAAGAGGGGGGATTATTTTAGAACTTAAGATTCTGTGAGTTTTCAGTGAATTAACATAAGTAAGGAATGGTTGATAGCATGCCAAAACTATGATGATTTTTCCTCATTCCTGCTTTTCCCCACCTCCTTGTATATGATTTCAAGACAACATTAGCACAACTCTTAAAGATTTCACCTTTATCTTCCTTGTAGCAGGATACAGGGAGCCTTTTAGAGGGCACTGGAAAAGTAATATTCATAAATATCAGACTGACCACAATTGAATCACTAAACCATACTTATCTCTAATAATATTTTTTAGTTGACCCTTTCTAAAGTTTGCCTTTCTGTGATCAAAAATAAATACAATGACAGTTTCTGTAAGCTAGTCATAGCTATGCTATTAATAGGAAGTCTATGGTGTTGTGAGAGTACGGAATGAGGCCTTATGATTTAAAAAGTCAGACAAGCCTTCTTAGAAATGATGACAACTGACCAAACAAATGGTTGTTTGCTAGGCAAGAGAGGAGGACTATGCAGGAAATTTTCAGTGTAAAGGGAAAACTCATATAAGTGTCTCTGACAAAAGAGGGCATAGAAACTATTTATGCTACATCATGCTTTACACACCACATGCCGAGACCACGGGAGGCTTGGTTTTGTTGTCCAGGCAGATGCTCTCCCTTAAGGAATGATGCCAGGATGTCTGTGTTTTTTCCTACGGAGGATACCTAAATTATAGTGCCTGAGAGGTCTCTCGTCCTTCAGGAATTTGTATTGTTACTAATGCTGTGTGTCTGCATGAGAAACAATTTTGAGCTTAAAGGATAAGACAGAGGTAGGTTTCCAGAGAGACTTGATGTGGAACCTAGACCTAATATTTCTTGGCTGAGCGACCTTGACAAAGTACTGGCTACTCAACATTCTCTATTTCTCCACCTAAAATCTGAAGATGGCACTAATATCTAACCAGAGTTCGTCTGGGAGCACTTAAAATTAACTTATGGTGGTCAAAAACACTTGGCCAAGCACCTGGCCAATGGTCGTGTTTGCTGAATAATGGCTGTTTCTGTTTTTACTGTGATTTTTATCTTCAGAAATTTCCTCTCATCCATTTTCTGTTGAACAATACATTCACAGCTTTTCCATGTTTAAATGTAAAGTGCCTGATTAATGCTCAATTAACTAATTTTCCATAAAATTGTGCAAGCTTATTGCATAACACACTTATTTCTTCAACCTTTCCCCTAAAAATATAACTGTGGAGTATGGACAGTTATATACAGAATCATATGATTTGGGGATATTTGTCCTGCAAGTAACCTGAAGTCGTGACCCTTCTGTAAGATATTAGAGATAGAATCAGAGAGGTATAATCTTACTAGCAATGCCTGACAAAATAGATTCAAAGGAGAAAAACGTTCTCAGGAAGAGAATTTGCCTCATCTTAGGCTGCATGATAAAATAAGTTCCTGTAGTAAGTTTATTCATACATATGAATCAGTGAGACAGCCTCTACATCTACAGTTAGGTTGACAAATATGGGAAGTAGGAAGTTTTATATCTGTTCTTCCACAAGAGAAACTTCTTTTATTTCCCTCTGAAATATGTTAGCCTGGACTCTCAACATGGTAGTGTGGAGGCAGACTGTGGATCTATGGAAATTATCCCATTATTTTACCTTCATATTCACCTACACATACCCTAGTGTCAGGTGTATTCTATAACAGGCACAGCTTAAAGAACTTCACAGAGACTCACTGAATGGGCAGACACCTTCGTGTGCACATGTAGCTTGTAATCTAGTGAGGAGAAATGTTCAACAAATGAATTAGAAAATATAAAGGTGCTCAGAACTACAAATAAAAGTACAATAAGACCTATGAGATCTTCATGCCCAAAGATATGATTTATTATTCCTTATTTTTTAGCCCACAGGAGACATTGCTAACTGGTTGGGACATTCTTTCCCACACAACCTAGACATAACTTCAGAACCTTTCTCAACACATCCTCCAGACAGTCATTACTAATCAGTTACACTTGGCCCATAAGACAAAACCTGTTGATCATTCAGGATCTCATTTATTCTCTAACCCTGCCTCCATCATGCCTTCTTTATAAAGACTGGGTTTTATAGAGACATGTCTCAAGACCCTTCAGAGGCCCAAATAGACCTAAGTCCAGCTGTACTAGCTTGCAGATCAGGGCCCTACCCTTTGTGAACATGAAGTGAACTTGGTGTTAACAAGAGGGCCTGCTCAAACAGTAGCCTCTCTGGGGACCAGTGATCAGGTCTAAGTTTTCTGTGTTCTATTCTGAGGCTTCTGCTTAGAGGTCCAACCTGTGTAGGGAATTGCAAGCTATAATTTCTGTTATTTAGAAGCTCTGATAGGAAAGTTGCTCTTTGTTCTCATGAGTTATTTCTTGAGGAAAGTACATGTTCTGTGGAGAGATTGAGGGCAGTTTAAACTGAAGACATCACCACAAAGTCTACTCTCTCATTTTCCTCCCCAGGATTTCTCCCCATGTGTTTACATGGGTGAGTCCAAAATAGGGGTTTCCTGCTTGACCAAGATAAAATTCAGAGAGTCAGAGAGAGGGATGGGGAGAGAGAGAGAGAAAAAAAAAAGAGAGAAAGAGAGAGAAGCACCTTTTTTTCCCTAGAGAAGCCTGTCAAGTCCAGCAGTGTGTGCAGGACTTAACTTTGGTATTTGTTTTACAGTTCATCAAACATTTGTAATTCTCACGGCCCCCTGTGCATTTCATATGACTTAAGCTGTGATTCAACACAAATGCTTTCCTAAGGAAACATACATTTATCATTTCATTAATGTTCACGTCTCCACGGTTTCTTTTCCGTTATATCAAAAGATGTTTAATATTCAAGATACTTTTCTTTAAGCAATTTCTCATGTTAGGCTCAATTTCTCACCTCTCAGTATGTGGAGTGGGTTTTCTTTTCTGAATTCTTGAGAAACACTGGAGAAATGTGTGCTTCCTTTCTGAATAGTGGCAGTCAAATGTAGAATGAAAGAAGAGGGAAAAAATGCTTGTGTTTCATCTTTTTAAATTGGGAGCTCTTTAGGGATTAAAGTGCTTAGAAATTCAGTGTTGGAGAAATATCTGAGATCCAAGGTATAGTGTAGATTTGGATGGGTGCCTTCTCCCTTTGCTGACCCCAGCCGTAGGGGAAGGACTTTACAATTGTTCAAGAAATCGCTGGGGACTGGAGATAACTAAAGTATTAGAGCAATCCCTAACATGTGTAAGACTCTGAGATTGATCCCTTCAACTACATGGACCCTAAGCACCATTCAGTGCATCCCTAGTGGTTCTTTGGCACCTCCAGAATTTGGATCAACCTCTGCTAGGAGTGGACTATATTTTTTAAAATTTCCTGGTCTTAGGGCAAATGAACAGAATAAGAATAGGAAAAGCAAAATATTCAAGTAGGACCCTAGGATACTTGATCTGCTTGTCTTGCATTTTTTCAAACACATCTAAAATTATAAAATCTAGAGATACAGTTTCTCTAATCATTATTCCCAAATATTTGTGTCCCAAGTGTGTAAGTTGAGTCAAATTTGTTCCTTAAGTCGAGGAACCCGATTCTGTTCTTTATTATCTATGAGCCAGTGTCTAGCTACTCTTTGTTTCATTTGATTTTCATCTGTAAAATGAGAACAATTAGGGTACCTAATATTGGATTGCTGCGTTAAATGAAATAATGCAAGTAAAGAGCTTTAATGGAGTATCTGGTGACAAGTTCACACTCAATAAAAGTTAAAATGATGGAAATCCTAATTTTGCTACTAAGAATGTTTTTATTGAGGTGTATTTGGGATTTAAAACAATAATGTGAATTCCATTCCAGATTAGAACACTGCTTTTTCTGAAAACTGAATGTTACATTGTCGATCACAAATACTGTGGCATTAAATCATAGTCTAATAATCTCAATATAGAAAAATGAGCAAATATTCCTTGTAAGTATTCATCCTTACCCACATATATAGAATTTCAGTTTCTTGCCTATGATATTGGAAATGCTATTATGCTTTAATTTTATAGATTAATTTACTGCTTTGTTGTTCTTAAGATATCGGCTTTAATTCAAATAAACAAATCTTTGTGCATGCTTCCTTAACCAACAATAAAGGAACATGTCAGTGTGGTACAGAGCAACAAAAATCATCTTTAAAAACAGCATTCTTCTGGGGCTGGAGCGATAGCACAGCGAGTAGGGCATTTGCCTTGCATGTGGCTGACACAGGTTTGATTCCCAGCATCCCATATGGTCCCCTGGGCACCAGCAGGAGTAATTCCCAAGTGCAGAACCAGAAGTAACCCCTGTGCATAGCTGGGTGTGACCCCCCAAAAGAAAAAAAACACATTCTTCTGTTCCCTAGCCTTTATGTATAAGAGGATTTCTCAACTTTGGGGCATAGTTGACCAAAGTGGGGGGTGGTGGGAGTGGTAGGGCTGTCCTGTGTATTGATGGATGTTTAGTAGCATAGCTGGCCTCTACCCATTGGAAGCCAATTGCTCTCAATCTCACTCTCCCCCAGTTTTGAGAGTCCCCAGTGGATTCACAGGTGGGGAACTGTTGGAACACAAAAATAAGAAACTGGGTCTTTTACTTTGGACCATTTGTGACAAACAGAACCTCATTTCAGACTTTTAAGTCACCAAAATGATTACGTGGTAATTTTCAGTACATGATATCAAGCTTTCCAATTATCTGTTGATGTTAGAAAGCAACAAATTGAATGACCAATGCATTATAACTTTCTTTGAAAAAGTGATTTGACTTTAGTTATGTTCCCCATTTTTTCCCTCATTTTAATCTTCTTACTTGCCAATCGCAGCCAAATAAAGTATATAGCTAATCTTCACTTCATATTTAATGATTGCTTTTTTCTTTCTTTTCTCCTCTTCCCTCCTTATTTTCCAGCTCCCTCAGGCACAAAAGGTAAACTCTTTGCCATCACATTCCCAGTCATCCCTAGAACTCACGGGTCGTGCATGCTTCCATGGTCTTGTGCCTTTTAGCACTGTTTATGACCAGTGAAATGGTTTTCCTTTCACAATTTCAGAAATCTGAAGTTGGATAGGAGAAGAAAGCCCAACAAACTCAGTTGTCTACTGTCCTCCTGTCAAGACAGACCCACAGTATTTTACTGTGGCCACTGATATGGGAATGAATTCTATGCCCTACCATTTTTCTAACAATTCTGAATTAATAGGTTAAGAATATATGTGGCGCATTTCTTCAGATGCTATTTTCAGTCCTAACCTAGGATATTTTCCTAGGAACATGAATGATATGAGTAATTATTAAAGTCTAGAGACAATGTTTAGATTCTGGGCTTTTAAACCGAATCCCTAAAAACTTCCTTGAGTTTCATTAATTGCAAAGTCAGCAGCTCCTTTGCTTTCTTTTATCCAATACCAGCTGGAGAGCCTTAGAACAGTGTTCTTGCCTATGGCCAGACCCTTTCACTGGTCCTCATTATCTGTTGAAAATGATCTGGTTCCACCACCTAGACTATTTGTAGAGAAAGATTCCATGTGATTTAAGTCCAGTTTTGCTGTACTGTCCCCATAGCATGTCATTGTATCCTAAGGACAATCATGTCAGAAAACATGTCATGTGATGCTTGCATTGTTCTTGTGTTTTTCACAAACATAAGCTAGATTTGCAGTTTCTGGGGGCCAGATGTAAGTTGGTTTCATTTCCAGAACTGAGGTAGGGCACCGCCTTAAATTTAAGCAGAACCTCGCCAGCGCTCCAAGTTTGGAGCAGAGATAATTTGGTTCCTTCTCATTGAGAGAGCAAACACAGCTCCTCTACAAAAGACGGTCTGTTCAGACCATATGGACAACCAGAGGCCTAGAAATCATTACACAATTACTCAAATATATTTGAGATATTTAAACAAGTCAAGACATGCTAGTGTGTGACTTGGCTTGTGGTAATGTTTGATTACAGTTCAGTGCCATCACAAAAGGACTGAACACTTCATTAAAAGTTTAAGTATTTGAGTAGAGCAACAGCTTCCAGGGTAAATATATGGTCAGAATTCCAGATTATCTGGAAGCCTCGGCATCTTTGATAGGTCATGCTTTCTTAATTGCCCACATTTGAAACTTCATTGTAAAGAGACTTAATAAATTCAGTGCCTGAAGTAGATCAGCCTCAACTTACTGGCATTTATTCATCCAGTTTCCACTGATCCATATACAAAAGCATTCTGTTGTAGAAGATGCTTCATGAATTTGGGGTGCCATCAGACATGGAATTTTAAAACAAAGTTCAAAAGAAACCAACACAGAATATGGCAAGAGCAACTGTTGCTGAGCCATGTGAGTCTTCAATAGCACTTAGCTCATCTCCCTCTTTCTTTCTTCTGTCATCATACATTGACTAACATCACATGCCCTGCAAAGGGAAGCACGTTATTGTGATTATGAAAAGTTTAGAAGTGAGGAAGATGCTCCATTGATGTTGGACCACTACAGACTTATTCTGTAGCCTGTATGAAAAGGAGTAGCTTTGACTTTTCATTTTTCGCCATGGTTACACATTGTCTTCTTTCTTCTAAGAGAGGGAAATTAATTTCTTATCTTACAAAAAAAATAAAAAGAGAAAAGATTTGTGAAATGGTTTTCTAACTTTTAGGGTAGTTTGTCAGCCATCAAACATTTTATAAGAGTCTGGCCCTAAACCTCAGGTATCTGAGGATGAGAAGAGCAGAGAAAATTGGATGCATGATCTTTGATCAGAGCACAACTATGATTAGGAGCATCCCTGCCCCTCACACATATCTTCCCCAACCTACTGTTTTCAAGGAAGCCTTTGGTAGAATGTTATGGTTCTGACAACCATCAATTTCCTAAAATGTATCCTCTTGCTACTTTCCCAGCTAAGGAATATGGTGGCCTCCATGCCATTTTCACCCACCATTTGTAACCAGGAGCATGTTACCAAACCTATTTGAGCCTAAGGTCTCTGATTTATCTAATAAGAATGAAAGGCTGAATTTTCATTTCAGATATAAAAGTTTTTCTCTTACTTGTGCCTAGAATATGCTAGAAGATGAGTGAAACACTCACAAAATTTAGACGTTCTACTGCTTTTTACTTGATATAGCTCCTGAAGCTCTAGGACAGATCCAAAGAGCAGTCACACGTGATGTGGTATTCTCTAACCTCTGTGATGTGTTTTGGTTCTGACTTGAACTTGACTTGTGTAAACAAAGAATAAGACAAAATAACGTATAAGTTTAGCAGTCTCCTAGTTCGGTCAAAGCCCTGTGTGTTACCTGATTGCCCCTTCTTTATTAAGAGAAAGTCAGAAAGAAATTCAGATTGGGCTTGAAACTCCAGTAATGCTAAGGATTTTAGAAAAAAATTGTTCCAGGATATTTTATCCCAAAATGTTGACGTTACCCATAAATTTCACCTATCCCTGGGCATGATTATAATAAGCCCCAACAAACCTCAGTGTTTGTTGTTTTGGGGGCAAAAAGGAGGCATCTCCAGCTGCTACATCTTTGGCCTGCTTTTCACATGAGGTCATGAGTGCATACATTGGACCATATGGTGTCTGCATTTATGCTGTGTTTTTGTTGGAACTCTCTTTGTATCATCTGCAACTGGTTTCTCTATAAATATTTAAAATAGTTATGTCTCTGTAAACATGCTTATTTTAATCTCTTGGCTGATCTACAACTAAAAATGTCCCATTTGGGTGTCCCTCCTAAATGAATCAGTCATTAATGATTGTTGTCTATAAGTTATTTTTGTCATATTTGAATACTTTGAGAATCATCCAAAACCTTTCTAGCGCTTCATGATTATTTTATAAAGCTATTCCTTGATAATATATTTTTACTTTTGTGTTTTATGTGATTCTAAGTACCTAAAAGAGAATATTTAGGCTATGAACTATGGTCTGGATGTAACTTTTGGGTTGTACTACTGGCATGTACCAAGTCAATGTTAAATACATAAGCGTTGTCTCAATGTCATGGTTATAAAACATTGTGAAATACAGATCTGATGCCTTCAAACATCACAAATACATTTTTTTGAGGTTGTGGGGGATTTTTGTTTGTTTGTTTTCTTTTTGTTTTGTGAGTGAAATTTAATAAATTCCTCTAGTCCTTGGAGTCAACAATAAAGAAAGTTCATAAGTAAAAAAGATTAGTCTTTTTCCCTTACGTGGTACTTCTTGACTTACACAGAAACATCTGGAAAATCCCATTCTATAACAATAATGTAGCAGAACTGCCCCTCAAACATTTGTAAATGTATATTCAACAACCATACATACATGGCAAAAACAGTTCATTTTTCATATTGCATATTCATTCAAGTAGCTTCTATCAATAGGACCTGCATGGTTACTTTTATCACTATAGAGTGGAGCTTGAATACTTAAAGACAAAAATACTTCGGAGTTGGCTATTGATGTGAATTAACTTTCCACTCCTCCCTGCCCCCTTCCCTTCATTTTGTGTTGCTTTCACCCAATTTTCGAGTTTGCCAAAGGGAATTTATTGAAGATTTTGTAGACACTCTATGTCTTGCCTGGCACTATATTAGTTAATGTCAGCCTGAGAATTCTGAGCAGACATAAGCATTTTTCTCAAAACCATAGTTAAAGCAAACCACATCTCTAATCCTGTTTGGAACAGCAATTGATGCATTCAGGGCTGCACAGTATGGCAAAACTATCCCTGTTTAAGAGCCCGACAGTGTGTTTTGTTTCCTGTTAGGAATAGCTTAACTTGCCTTCTTGAACAAACACAGCAGGGTTCAAGATCTGTTGTTCTATGCCTGCTGTGATATTCTGTGCTGCTTAACTTGTATGAGAACTCAGGAGTGCATAAATTAGCTTCTTAAATGGAGGTCGATTTTTGTTTTTTTCTTTTAAAATTGACTATTTTAGTAATGCCTCACCCCCCACCCCCCTTGTAAATGGCATTTTGAATTCATTTGCATTTTCTTTGTTTCCTTGTTTATATTATATTTAGAAGGAATAAATGGGAACATTCCATTATCTAAAGTTTTTCTTTCTGTCTTTCTGTTTTCCCCATTCCTTCTTTGTCTTGTTCTTTAAATACAAATTGTGTATGTAGAATTTGACCTACTCTTATCTGAGTGTAATCGGATTCAACAATTGTGGGGCATCATTTATCATTATGCACCTCATTTAACTTCTCTACTTTTAAATGTTGAATTAACTATCACTGAAAATAGAAAATCAAAAGTTTTCTATGCTGCTGTTTTCACAGAACTGTAGGTCTAGTGATTTTAGTGGTTCATTATAGTTATGTAAACAGTTAAATCAATGTAAATGAAGTACAAAACTGAGAGGTGATAACTATTTACACTTAGTTCTGGTTTATGACTCAATTGCTTCTGCGTTTATATGCTTTGTATGTAAATAGTTATATCTTATTTTTAAAATCTGTTTTTCCTCATTATCATTTACAAGAACATATATGGGTGTCTTTTATATGCAAACTGGATTCTACTCAGAATCCATGAGTAGCAGCACACTGGATTGCAGCTTAAATGAATAGATTTGTTTTATGAAAAAGTCACAGGAAATACAAACCAGAGTAAGTTCAATTACTCCAGCTTTTCCTGTGGCCAATAGGATAGATCCTGTGGAAATATGAATTACAACATACTGTTTACACACAATGACAATTGCCAACCCAAGTTTGGGGGGTTCCTATATAGTTCTGTAGGTCTCTGTGGCAGTCCCGATGAGCAGCCTGACTGTCCAGGAATAGCTTTGCAAGGTTCAGACACATGTGTTTCTATCCAACTCCTCACAAATCTATACACCCGATGGTCCTGTCTAACTCTAAATTTGAACCCATTGACTTAAAAAATATGTCATTTCAAGCAAAATAGATTGATTCAGAAACAACTATGAAAAGCAATTAGGGCTGTATGGTCTGATCTGATCTTACTTCCCAGAACTAAAGGGAGAAATGTTCTTTTACCTGTTATGGGGGAGTGAGGGTTGGGCCACATCCTGAGGTGGGATCACGACTGGTGGTGCTTGGGCAGCCATATTTGATGCCTTGGACTGAACTAGGATTGCTGCATGCCAACTCAAATGCTTTACCCTCTGTACTCTACTCTCTTCGGTTCAAGAAATGTTCTTTTATACAATTGAGAAAGTGCTCTTATAAATGATGAGCCTACTGCAAGAAACTTGGAAATGCAGCCTTTGCTTTGCTTAATTATGGCCTTCTCTCACAGGTTGAGCTATTGCTAGACAAGGAAGCCTCTGCCTTCCTCCCATGAAGGCAGAAAATTGGCATCTCTTCTGGTGGCTTGTGAGGATATCTCCATCCGTCAGGGTCTGTAGTATATGTTGAGTGCTATGTGGAATAATTTTCTTCTAACATTCCAACTTCAATTAAATGTAGTTGTATTCACTAATTTTTACAAGACCATCTAAAAATAAATGCAAAGTCTTCAGATTCAAAGTACATGGCTTCCTGGTGGTCAGACGACCAGCAGAGCAGTGCACGGGGATTCCGAAGGAAGCACATGTGGGGCCCATAAGCCCACTTCTCTCCTTCCTCCTTCCTTCCTTCCTTCCTTCCTTCCTTCCTTCCTTCCTTCCTTCCTTCCTTCCTTCCTTCCTTCCTTCCTTCCTTCCTTCCTTCTTTCCTTCTTCCCTCCTTCCCATCTTCCCTCCCTTCCTCCCTCCCTTCCTCCTTTTCTTTCTTCTTCCTGTAATTGAACCCAGTATCTTATACATGCAAGGCAGGCACTCTACCAGAGTTCCATCCCTGGCCCATTGTTTGCATTTGTTTAAAAATAGATATTTAGTTAATATTAAGCAATTTCATAATGTGTGTCTACTAGTATATCCTGCAGAGATATTCAGGTTTTACTTAATTTTCGTATATATTTGAATATCAGTAACATTGATGTACAATTTTAGAATACAAAAATTAACGATAGGGATTCAATTCATATGAAAAAAGCAAAAGGCTTTTCATTAATATTTCTGTGAATAGAAATTTTTTAAAAAACACTTTCAATAAAGTATTGTTAGTACATTTCAAGAACTGTGACCCAATAACACTCTTTTGAAGACTCTAGCCTAAGTTAGTCAATTTTGTTTATAATAAAGAAATAAGTCAAACTACCCAACAGTGAGAAAGTGGAAAGATTACTAGAGTTCAAAAAAATGGAATGAATGAGGCTGCTGGAGTGGTAGCACAGTGGGTAGGGTATTTGCCTTGCACACGGCCAACCTGGCTTCATTTCCTAGCATCCCATATGGTGCCCCAGCACCGTCAGGAGTAATTCCTGAATGCAGAACCAAGAGTAACTCCTTTTTGGGTGTGACCCATAAAGCAAAAAAAAAAAAAAAAAAAAAAAAAAGAATGTTAGGAAGTCATTGCAAACTTATAGGTAAAAGGATAATTTAATAATATTTTCTTAGAGTTTTAAAATCTGAATGAACATTTTATGAACATTACATTTCTTCTTTGTGCAAATGTCAACTTAAAAGCAGATTTCCAACATTAGAATAAAATGCATGGATGTGTTTATAGTGAGTAGTCCCTAGTGTGATAAGAAAACTAGTGTAAATTTTGTTTTATTCAAAATATATTTCTGTGCTTTACAAATATTGTATAATGAGCATATATTACTTTTGTAAATAATTATATTTACACTAATGAGTAAAATGTACTGGTTTTAAATACAACACACAGGATAAACTAATAACAAGGGTTAGTTGAATAGTTACTTACAGAATCCAAAGCCTCTTCAGAAATAAACAGAAAAGTGGGAAATTTAATCAACTGTGAGAACACTCATATAAGTATATTGGTTCCTGTCTATATAATAGCTGTGATAGGAAGATTATGGCTTATAAGTGATGGGTTGACTTAAATGTGACACATCTAAGATAGAACTTTGTCAATGCCCTTCCTTCCTCCCTTCCTCCCTTCCTCCCTTCCTCCCTTCCTTCCTTCCTTCCTCCCTCCCTCCCTTCCTCCCTCCCTTCCTCCCTCCCTTCCTCTCCTCCCCTTCCTTCCTTCCTTCCTTCCTTCCTTCCTTCCTTCCTTCCTTCCTTCCTTCCTTCCTTCCTTCCTTCCTTCCTTCCTTCCTTCCTCCCTTCCTCCCTTCCTCCCTTCCTTCCTTTCTTCCTCCCTCCTTTCCTCCCTTCCTTCCTTCCTCCCTCCCTCCCTTCCTTCCTCCCTCCCTCCCTCCCTCCCTTCCTCCCTCCCTTCCTCTCCTCCCCTTCCTTCCTTCCTTCCTTCCTTCCTTCCTTCCTTCCTTCCTTCCTTCCTTCCTTCCTTCCTTCCTTCCTTCCTCCCTCCCTCCCTCCCTCCCTCCCTCCCTTCCTTCCTTCCTTCCTTCCTTCCTTCCTTCCTTCCTTCCTTCGTTCCTTCCTTCCTTCCTCTCTTCCTTCCTCCCTCCCTTCCTCCCTCCCTCCCTCCCTCCCTCCTTTTTTCTTCCCTCCTTCCTTCCTTCCTTCCTTCCTTCCTTCCTTCCTTCCTTCCTTCCTTCCTTCCTTCCTTCCTTCCTTCCTTCCTTCCTTCCTTCCTTCCTTCCTTCCTTCCTTCCATTTGTCTAACTGAATCACTGTGAGATACACAGTTGTAAGACTTTTAGTGATTGTGTTTCAGTCATATAATACTCCAACATCCATCCATCCACCAGCGTACATTTCACACCACCAATGTCCCCAGTTTCTGCCACCTCATCAAATCCCCCCAAAACTAGCCTGTCTCTATTGCAGACACTTTCTGTCTGTCTGTCTATCTGTCTATGTCTCTGTTTTTCTCTTTCTCTCTCTCTCCCTTTCTCTTTTTGGGCATTATGGTTTGCAATACAGGTAATGAGAGGTTATCATTTTTTGTTCCTTTATCTACCTTCAGCATGCATATCTTATCCAGTGTGATAATTTCCAACTATCTTACCATAGACCAATCTGCCTGGCCCATGTTTCTGCTGTCCTAGGGTATTAGTTTCACATTGTGTATTTTATATGAGTGCAGTCATTCTATGTCTGTCCCTCTCCTTTTGACTCATTTCATTCAGCATGATACTTTCCATGTCCATCCATTTATAAGCAAATTTCATGACCATTTTTTTCCTAACAGCTTCATAGTGTTCCATAGTGTACAATAGTTTCTTTAACCAGTTCTTGGGAACTCGGGTTCTTTCCAGGTTATGGCTAGGGTGAATAGTGCTGCAATAAACATAAAAATACACATGGCATTTACTCCGTATTTTTGACCCACGGGGTATGTTCCCATAAGTGGTATTGCTGGGTCATTTGGAAGCTCAGTTTCTAGGGCTTTTTTTTTTTTTTGAGGAATGCCCATAATGTTTTCCAGATAGGTTGGACAGTTATCATCCCCACCAACAATGAAGGAGAGTCTCTTTCTCCCCGTATCCACACCAGCACTGGTTGCTCTTCTTTATTTCTTAACCAGAGAAGTCCTTTTTGATCTTAAGTCAAATACCAAGTCCATGTCAGATACTCAGATCAACAAAACAGTAGGTGCATGATCATGGTCGTTCTGGGGTTGCCTCTCCTTCTCACCTTGTACTTTAGCAGGAGCTGTTGTTTATATTCCTCATACCTCAGCATAGGAAAACTTTGACTTAAAAAATATAAAGAAAGGCCTGAGAGACAGGGCTTTAAGGCACTAAACCATGAAGAGCAGCATTAATGCACTCACTTTCCTTTCACATGGTGGACAAACCTGGCTAGATTCCCAGCTCTGCATAAGGTTTCCTGAACCCCATTAGGGGTGATCCCTAAGCACAGAGATGGACTAAGCCCTTAACAACACTGGCTATGGTCTCCAAACAAAATTAAATGAGGCCAGAAAGATAATAGAAGGGTTTAGGGAGCCTGCTTGGCCTGAACTGCACTGGATTCCTCCTGGCCCCTGTCTCTTGTACTGATCTACTGGCCTGTTTGGCCTAGGACAACTAAAAGGAGTCACTGGGCTCCCCGGGGACTGCATAGGAGACACCTCTCCCAAATAAAATGGAATAAGGACATACAGTGTGGATGAGCAATTTTCCCCATGGTTTAGCCTTCCCTGCAGTGGTTGGCTGATGAAGAGTGCTGTTCTACTCTCTTGGAAGAGGTAGAACATCCAGAGGTCATGAAGACCAGCTTCAGCATGGGCTGGATGTGGAATGGAGGCCAAGACCCACCAGCTAGACTTGGTTTTCTCACTATCAGAATGGGATGAAACCACTCTTGTTAAGAACAGAAATTTCCTAATCATCTCTTGCTATCGCCCAGTCTCTGTGAACTCCCAACTAAGAAGTGGTGTTGGCTATGGCAGAAGCAGTTAAACTGAAAATAGTAGCAACATTATATGTTGATAAATAGAGACTAATTTGAACATGGCAGACATAAATTTGAAATACTGATGTAACATCAATGTATTTCAAAAGAATGAGGTGCTTAAGCTCAGTGGCTTAGAAATTGTCCAAGGCAAGGATGAAGCCCTGAACTTCATTCCTTGGTCCTCTGGATGCTTGAGGCAATTCTAACCCCCTATAATATTAAAGATAATTTTATGAACTAGATAGTTGTATAGCTCAAAACTGGAATTAATTTTTGAAACCTGTAATATTTTTTCTAGTCCCAGGCTTAGTTTTCTTGGTCTCAAGCATTCAAAACCTTCTTTCAAGCATAATAATTTATTAAGATAAGTGAATGTTTTCTACTATTTAATTAAACCAAACATATCTATAAATGCAACTTTCTTGAGGTGTTAAAGCAATGTAAGCCCTACTTATTATATCACTAAATTAAAATTGCCCTTTTATTGAAGATGAAAGAGGAAACATCTGAATTAAACCAGTGGACTTTCAAAAGTAGTTTTTTTAAAATACAGTTGTTCTTGGGGCTGGAGCAATAGTACAGCGGGTAGGGCATTTGCCTTGCATGAAGCCGACCCGGGTTTGATTCCCAGCATCCCATATGGTCCTCTGAGCACTGTCAGGGGTGATTCCTGAGTGCAGAGCCAGAAGTAACCCCTATGCATTGCCAGGTGTGACCCAAAAAGAAAAAAAATACAGTTGTTCTTACAATTGTCCCCAAAGAAACACAGATGCAGACACAGACACAGATTCTTACAAATGTCCCCAAGGAAACAGACACATTCACACACACACACACACACACACACACACACACACACACACACACACACACACACATACTCATACTGACTTCCCCTTCTTTTTCTATAGAAAAGGGAAGCCAGAAGATTGTGTTCAAAAACTTCAAGGAATTGTTGTAGAATGATATTAATGTAAACAGAACCCACATTAAGCCTGTGGCCAGTGAGTAGTGGGTATTATTAGATCCTGTTGTTCAGATTTCTCTACTCCTAGCTGTAATTCTCCAGGTCATTCTTATTTACCCAATAAAGAACTTGAACTCCAAGCACTAAAATGCTACGTTGAGATCTCCTATGTATTTATTGAAAGATTTAGGACACTAATATGCATGGTTTTCCTGAAAGAAGGGTGTACAAATCTATGCTTCACTGCTCAAGACCTTGGAAAAGTATATCATCTACAGAACAACTACCTAGAACCCCTTAATGAAGTAAAGAATTTCCCCATCCAGAGCACGTGGTCTTGTGTCATAAGAGTACTTATTTTTAGATGGCAGAATGGTCTTTCATTAGTTCAAGGGGGAGACGAAAGGTGTTTCACCATGAAAACACCCTTCTAACACAGGACTCATCAACATCAATGCAATTCAAAGACTAAGTTGAGAATCAAATGTATGTCAAAGTGCTTATCTGTCTAACCTATATCAAATCAGTCACCATCACTAATTTTGGTTTAACTTGATAAATCCTCTCTGGGTGGGGTGAGCTTCCCATAAGCAGATGTACTTAGTAATGAGTTACTGGAGAATACATACACATGCCCTCATGGTCCTGCCTCTCCTTTCTTTACCTTTTTGTGCCTATATTTTTTATACAAACAATTGTAATATTCACTGATGGAATTTTGTATACCTGTATTGTTTCTGCACATTACAGTGGGAATATTGTTCCTTATTATTAAAGAGTTGCCTTTCAAACTTTCTTTACTAAAATAAGTCAAATATTTGTTGATGTGGTCACAATTCATCTGGCTGATCATTTTTGCAGTCATGTTATTTACTTGTCAGACCCCCAATTAATGGATAAATGCTCGTTACAAACCCAAATGTAGTTATTCTGTGAGAGCTGCAGGAATGGTTCTCTGAGATCTCCCAGACATCTCATGCCAAAGGTTTCAACTGAAATGACCCTTTGGGGTAAACTGGAATAGTTGTGCAATCATTCACAGCTACTAAGAAGTTCAAAAACAGAAAGTCAGATGTTTATCCCTTCAAATTAACTGGAAGGATTTTGGAAAACCCAACCTAGTTTCATGAGGTAGAAAAATGTCAGGCAAAGGACTAATGCCATGGTATGGATTTTCTTTTTCCAGAAGTGACTCACAAAATTGAACCACTTGCTGAATCATGAGCCCCATGTGCTTGGATTGGACTCATACATGTTTGTCCAGGCCTGGGTCACATTAGATGATTTGGAGATTGGGTGCCTCTGAGCATCTGCCCCTTCTTTCCTGACCCCATTTCTCCCCAACAATTCCTTTCCCAATAAACATCCTTCCCAATGTCCTTTAATATTTACAGTTATGCTTACCACCCCCTACTCAGATGCTTTCTAAAGCATCTTGTTTAAATACTAATGCCTTGATGTTCCATCATGGGATAAAGGAGAAATATTTTTGTATTCTGTTTATGTAATTGAATGTAGAGATGGATAAAGTTTAAATTCTCTAGAGCAGTGGGTTGATTTCAAAGAAACTATGAACTCTCCTTAATCTAAAATGGTCCTTTCGAGATCCGTTGTACTTGTCAATGTGCAGGACTCAGCATTAAGTGTTTTACATCTCTACTTTGACTTGGGCTGTAGGGGATTCCTATGCTGGGGATGAGTTTTTGGGAGGGTTGGCTCTTTTGCCATTCTTCTGAATCAGTAAGACAAAACATAACATTTGTCTATGCACTTCAGAAAAGAAGGCAATAGACAGTAATAGGGACAGAAGCTCTAGCGTCAGGTAGCTGAAGCTCAAAATCCCCGGTCTACTAACTGCTCTGACCAGGAGAAAGGTATTTTGCCCCTTCATTTTCAATTTTTTTGGAGGGTGTTCACAACTAATAGTGCCCAGGGCTTACTTTTGGCTCTGTTCTCAGGGTCACTCCTGACGGGGTTCAGGGGACCATATGTGTGCCTGTTATAGAATGCAGGTGGGTGGCTTATGAAGTAAATGCCCCACTCACTGTACTATCTCTCTGGCCTCTTATTTTCCACCCATTATTTTTCACCTGTAAGATACTCTGCTGGGTCTATGTCAGGATTGAGTTTAAAGCTATATAGATGTAAAATAAATATTTTACTCTGTTTGACAATAGCAAGATGTATTTGAAAATAGAATAGAGAAGTAGACAAATACATGGATAGATAATGGCTGCCTGTTTGGTAGGTAGGTGTAAATAACTAAAGCTCTCCTAAAGCTCTCTGAGGGGCGAGTGCACTCGCGGGCTCTCCCGGCGGCGGCTCTGTCTCACCACGGGCGTTCGGTGCCCTGGAACCGCAGCGTGTGGACTGGATCGGGACGGCCGGTGGTCAAGGAAAGGCGAAGGAAAAACGAGGACCAAGCTAGTTGCTGATAGTTACCGTTTATTCAATCTTTCATCTTTCTCATCTCCCGCACTCCCAGCTCCGCTCCGACCTCTCTCTGGATCAACTGCTGCTTCTCTCTCTCTGTCTCTCTCCTCCCTGGCCTTCTAGGCTACACCCAGCCAGGTAGCAAAATCAACATAAGAAAGCCCTTCCTGAGGGCAGGGCATTCCAAAGCCCTTCCTGACTGCCAGTAGGCAAAATACCTCTTAAGGGTTTTTTCTCCTCTCCCCATTCCAAACACTCAATAACATTTTAATACTAGTTATTTTTGCATGGACATAGCAAGAGATACATTGATTGAGGTTTGCAAGGCAGCTCTCCTGGCAACATCTTGCCACAGGCTCAGACCACAGCACTCAGGCCAGATTAATCATTCCTCACCCTAGCAGGGTCCAAATCTAGTTATCACTGTTTGGATAAAGACAACATTTGTCCATGATCAAGCTCTTAACTTATAGTTAAGCATTAGGCACTTTGGCCAGGCCCATCTCGATGCCAGGGTAGCACACAACTCACCGTTTGCCCTGGGTCCTTCTCGTCCCACGTCGTCGGGACCCTGCTTTGGGGGTGCTAGGAAGTAAGGGCAGCTGAGGCTTAGGTCAAGAGAACAGATGCCCTGGAGGAAAATATCATGTAGAGTCAAATGACTCCCAGGTTACAAAAACATAACATTTGTTAAGTCTTCCTGTGTCCATACAAAAAGGACTTGCTATGAATAAACTATGCAAAGGACTCAAGGAGAAGAGAAAAACATTATTTACAAGTCAACAGAACACTAAGAAAGAAGCTACAAATAAACAAAGAGGAATAGGAGCACTGTAACGGGAGTAACCCAATAAACCTAAACTACCTGAGGCAATGTTATCCTACAGGTAGGTTGATGGATAGATAAATACAACTGACTTCATATTTTGAGCAGTCAATTTGGATTTTAACTCAGATCTATTTGCTTCTGAGGATCTTTTCTCTGCTTCTGTTCATGAAGCCACATTTTTCAAGTAAGATTAAAAAATTAATTTTAAGTTCCCTTTCCCCCTCCCCACTACTCCTCCCCACTCCCCATCTCAAGCCTGTCTCTAATGCAGGCACTTTATCTCTCTCTTTCTCTCTCTCTCTCTCTCTGTCTCTCCCTCTCCCTCTTTCCCTCTCCTTCTTGACATTATGGTTTGCAATACAAATACCGAGAGATTATCATATTTGTATCTCATGGTGACCCACTTTAAAAAAAAAAAAGAAAGAAAAAAGAATTTTAAAGTAACTTCTCTTTACCCCTGTAGCATCATGTACCTTCTACCCCCAACAGTAGCAGTGGCAGGTAAGTACCAGCTTCTCAAAGTCTCCATCTCTTCCAGTCTGACCACAAAGGCACAGGCTTGATGCACAATATAAAAGGTAGAGGGGACGTGGCATGAGGGGCCACATAATGTCAAGAGGCAGAGTGAGTCTCAGAGTCTTGTCCCAATTTTTATACTTGTTCTCTGGGACCCCTTTTCTTCCTGGGCCTCATTTATAAAATAAATTTTAAAATATTGGAATAGATTCATTCAAGGATCATTTGCTAAGTGTTTTTTTTTTAATTCAAGGCTCTATGCTAAACATTATGGATAAAAAAGGAATCATTCCCAGCTTCTACGCTTAGAGTTCACAGGCCCTGCAGAATTCCCAGCTTTTCTCCCAGTCACAGTGACTTTGCTGCATTAACAGTTTGCACAAATTTGGTTCTAGATGGTATCTTAGGTTGTAGAGTAAATATGACTATCTTTGTAGTGAAGTTTGAGAACATCTGGTTCCTATTTCCACTTTGTTAGGGAGGGTTTTATGGAGGAAGCAGCATTTCAGGGGGTCTTTAAACAAGGGAAAGGTTTTGTCCCAGGGCCCTGAAGCTCCAACAGTTGGCTATATTTTTAAGCTTCTATTTTGGAGGTGTCTAAACCATGTTTTTAAAAATATAAGTGGTCAGCCATGAATGGGTCAGGAACAGACACACAGGTTAGTTATCTGTCATAGCTCATCATGAATATTGGTAAAAATTCTACAATTATCATCGTCATTATTTTGGAGCATCTTGAAACAAGCATGTTATAGTGTAATAAACAAAGAAAATAGTTTCCTAAAACAGCTTTAATATACAATAACATATAATATTCTCTTGGCCCTGGCTTCACTTATGTATTTGCTCTGTTCAAAGAAAGCATCTCTGCTGTACCTATGTGTTCACTCATAAAGCAATCTCATACTAATGACATCTATATTCGAAATGCTATAAAATAGGAAAATGCATAAAATGTTTCCTGAATTTTCACAACCTTGCAGAAGGAAATTATTTTGAGATTCTCATATAGAAGTCCCAGCATTATCATTCATAAAGCTACCTTCAGATTGTTAAAAAGAGCAAATTTAGCAGTTCAGTTTGTACAAGATGCTGTTAAAGTTCAAAGAGCAAGGGGCTGGAGTGACAGCACAGCGGGTAGGGCATTTGCCTTGCACGCGGATGACCTGGCTTCAATTCCCAGCATCCCATACGATCTCTCAAGCACTGCCAGGAGTAATTCCTGAGTGCATGTGCATAAGCCAGGAGTGACCCCTGTGCAATGCCGGTGTGACCCAAAATGCAAAAAAAAAAAAAAAAGTTCAAAGAGCAAGTCTATTTACCTTTGCAGATGGACAACTTAAAATATAGTCAATCTCATAAAAATGCAGAACTGGGCTAGAGAGTTGTACAGTACACAGAGAAAACCCAGGTTCTAACCCTGGCACCATATATGGTTCCCTGAACACTGCCAGGAGTGATCCCTGAACACAGAGTGAACAGTAGTCCCAGAGCACAGCTGGGTAGCGTCCAAAAGCAAACAGACAAAAATCAAAATGCAGGCTTTCCAAATCTGAGATGAAATAATAATGATTTAGTAAGAACTAAAGTGTTTTGGCTAAAAGTCAAATGTTATGCTTTGTGTAGTATTTTCAAGAATGGATTACACTTTACTAAGACAAACAAATGCAAAAGAAGGCAATGTGTTATTTGGAAGTTTACTTGCTTCTTATTCTTACTCTTTACTACAGCTTTGTAAATGTCTTATTTAGGCTCAGGAATTTTGCAAATTTGTTGGAAAATGCCAGTGCAAAAAAAAAATGGAAATCTAAATAATAGTTGGGGTTCTTCATTTGCCTAGGTTTTAAAAGGAAAATAATTCATCTTAGCAGCATCATTAAAAATCAGGCAGTTCACATTGCTTACATGGAAAGAAATAGCTCTTATATTACAAATAATAATGCATGCTCTTTAATCCTCTTGCTATGAACAGTGTACAAAATTAGAGTAATCAATATACTTTGTTTAATTCAGAACATAAAACTTTATTCTAACAGCATTTTCATGTCAAAGTGTTAGCATAGTTTGTTTAAAAAGCTATTTGATCTTTGTGCAAATGGGTTTCTTAAGCTAGATTTTGTATTGATTTGAATTAATATTCATTATAAGCATATGCTACTGGTGATTTATGGAGATGTTATTGCGACAAAAAATCCAATCATACAGAAAGGAGACAAGTTTTAAAAACAATGAAGATCACAAACACACAGACAGTGGCAAGTTAGCAATCTTCTGGAGACTGGGTCCCTGTCATAGAAGCACACTGTTATTCTTTCATTTCTCATATTAAAATAACTTCTTAGACTACTAATTAAATTTTAGAATGTGCATATGCGTGCAAAGCCTCTCATTTAAAACTGGCCACCACTGAAACATCCAGCCAATTTCATGATTATCGCTACCAGCTGTGGAGACCGAAGTAAAACAAGAGTAAAATTCACAGCCAGGATCTGTTAATATTAACATTAGCCTAGCAGATAGTGTTGATACTGTGTTCCCTTTACAGGCATAAAGATGCTCCAATTTAACTAAAGAGATAGTACAGCAGTAATGTACAGATAGTACAGCTGCTTGCATAAGGCCAATACAGGTTCAAGCACCCGTATGATCACCCAAGCCCCACCAGGAGTAATTGCTAAGTGCAGAGCTAGGAGTAATCCCTGAACACTTCTGTGTTGTGTCTTCAGAGATATGAAGCTTCTACCTGTGTCTGATCCAAAATATTTCTATTGCTTCATTTTTGACCCATATCTGGCAGTGCTCAGGGTTTACTCCTGGTTGGCAGTACTCCTGGTTCTGTGCTCAGGAATCACTCCTGATGTAGCTAAGGAAACCTATATAGAATAAGGGGACTCAACTCAAGTCAGCCATGTGCAAGGCATGCACTCTGTCCTCTATTCTACCTCTCTGGCCGCATTGTTCAAAAAAATTTTTTTTTGCTTTTTGGGTCACACCCTGCAATGCACAGGGGTTACTTCTGGCTCTGCACTCAGGAATTACTCCTGGCGGTGCTTGGGGGGGACCATATGGGATGCTGGGAATCGAACCTGGATTGACCCCGTGCAATGCAAACAGCCTACTCGCTGTACTATTGTTCTAGCTCCTGTTCAAAATCTTAAAGACAGATCATCCAACAACGGTCTGTGCAAGATCCTTGAACTGATATTTTCTATCCAGTATTGAGGATAAAGGATGTTGTGATGGTGTTGAGGAGGGGGAAAAGGCAGATAGCAAAGAGAGATAGGCATAAAGGATTATTTTGGCCTGAAAATAGCAGGAAACATGTGAAATGCTTTTCTGTGGAGGATCTCTACATACCCATGCATTCTTCTTATGTTCTCTTTTCCTGATCTCTCATTCTTTACCTTTGTCCATGCTGAGCTCACCAACTAATTTGAACAATGTTTTTCTGATGACTGACTACATCCAGCTCTCCCCTTGCCATGAAGCACATAGAACTGAAGGTCAAGGGTGCCATCTGCTCCCACCCTGTTTACGTGCCCCTAAACATGTGCTCCCCAGAGAATGGCCTTTGGGAATTTCCAGGTACTTGGTAAACACAAGCTCATAGAAGAAGAGAAAATGAAGAAGTTCCTGTCCCTTTGGTTTGAGCCACATTCACGCGTCTGAAAGAGCTTCACTTTCCTGAACCCCCCTTCTTATTCTCAGATCCTACACATTTTAATAATCACTGGTTCTCCTTTCAGAACATTCCATTCATAAATGAAGCCACACATAGTGGCGTTTTTCTGCCTTCCAGTATTGTTCTTTTTCTGCCAAGGCAAAGGTTATTGACAGAACTAATAGTCAAGATAGATGAAATTTATTCTGATTGGGTGGAGAACTAAAGTGACAATGATCATCCATTAAATATGCTTTTTATATAACCACTTTGGGGGTCAGTGAGGGCTTTTTCTGGTTACATTTTTTTAAAAACCTTCTTTATATCGAACCATGTAGAGGTGATTTTACTAGTGGAAAGAAGTTAAAATTTGGATACCATTTTTAATCTCTTTTTGCCCTGTAGTTATCATATTAGCATTCTGTTGATGCTAGAACAAATTTATAAAAATTTAATAGCTTAAAACAAAAAATTAAATACATTCAATTTTTATTGGTAAGTTCAATGCAGAACCTTGTACCTGCAATTCACCACAATTGCCATTAGATGGTGGCAGTGTCTTTTCATAAAGGTACAGGTAACTTTCCTGGTGTTGGTAGACCCAGGGGAAACACCTGTGTGTAATCATGCATTTCTATGATGAACTTCATTTTACATAGTAAATTATTAAACTTTAGTGAGAAACAAACAAACAAACAAAACCATCCAAATGGAAGAGGCGCAAAGTGTAGGAAAAATAAGGTATGTGAAGAGTTAGTGAACTGATCTTTCTTCTTGACTGAGAGCTGGTCTCTTCCCAAGCTGAGTGCTCCATTTATACCCAGCCTTCTCTTCGAGCCCCAGCCCCCAGAAGTGAGAAAATCTCGTAGGCAGATATGCTAAATCCACCTGTTCCCCTGCATTTGGGCAGCCAGGTGTGCTGCCCTTAACTCACAGGCCTCCCCAGGGCCAGGGGTCCTACTTGTATGTCTCCCTTCTCCAGCTCTTGGAGATCAGAGCTCTGCCACTGGCTCTGAAAGTTCCTCCTAATGATTATGGGAGAAGGAAGTCCTCCCAGGGCATAAGGTAGCCACCAAGAGGCCCTCAGGAGACCTGCACATGATCAGCTGTGCTGCTGTCCCATTCTCTGTCCCTTTCCTGCACTTCCTGCCTCTCTGGCCCCACATAGCTAAATCCAGCCTCTGGTTCTGAGCATTTTCCCCTAAAGTCCTTTATTCAAAGCAGTCAAATTTCTTTGTATTGTGAAGGTTTTACATACAATTCTGGTGATAGTAGTTTTATAAGCCATATATATATGGAACAATAGCACAGCAGTAGGGTGTTTGCCTTGCACACAGCCGACCCAGGTTCAATTCCTCCGCCCCTCTCAGAGAGCCCAGCAAACTACTGAAAGTATTTCACCCACACGGCAGAGCCTGGCAAGCTACCTGTGTCATATCTGATATGCCAAACACAGTAACAACAATCTCACAATGGAGACGTTACTGGTGCCCGCTCGAACAAATCAATGAGCAACGGGATGACAGTGACAGTGACAGTGGCACATATATAATCATATATGTTTATGTGCCATATATACCATATATACAAAGCATATATATCATAAAGACTTCAACACATCATTTTCCCCCAGATAAGGTCTATTGGAACTTCAGTGAGGATCTGGGACTACCCTAGGCATTTATAGCCAATGCCATCATATGTGTAAGTCATGAATTTTTTAAAATAAGAGTCACAAATCCAGTCCAAAACTTATTGCCGAGGAAATCAGTGGTGGAAAAATTGTCAGCTAAATTGACTTTAGGTCATCCACTTCCCTCCACGATTGTCCTAGTGCCTAAAATTAAATGTAAAAATATTGACCTTAAGAATAAAGGTATCAAGGACTTATGTGTCCCCCTTCACTCATTTCTTTACTCCCTCACTTCTTTGTGTATTTTATCTTCACTGCCTTTCACCTTCCTAACACCCCCCCAACACTCTCTTTCTTTCTCTCTCTCTATATATATCACACACACATACAGACACACACAGACACACACAGAGACACACACACACATATCTTCTCTCCAAGCCCTTTCTTGGTTCCTTCTCTCTGTTGAGAGAGAAGGGGTTGTCAGAATTATATGTCTGATGAACTTTGGTCAAAAGGAGCATTAGAGTTTGTTCTATGTTTTATTAGCTCCAGATTGCAAATAAGAAAATATTCTAGGTGGGGGGCTAGAGCGATAGCACAGTGGGTAGGGCGTTTGCCTTGCACGCAGCCGACCCGGGTTCGAATCCCAGCATCCCATATGGTCCCCTGAGCACCGCCAGGAGTAAGTCCTGAGTGTAGAACCAGGAGTAACCCCTGTGCATTGCTGTGCATTGCCGGGTGTGACCCAAAAAGCAAAAAAAAAAAAAAATTCTAGGTGGTTTATTGAGAGAGAGAGGGAGTGGGAGAGAGAGAAAAAAAAACAAAAAGAAAGAGAAAGAATATCTTTCAGTCAGGGTACCAGGATAAAGAGGAATTTCCTAAAGGAAAGAAGGAAGGGGTGATGTTTGCAAAAGAAGACAAAGAAAGGTGTTTCAAAAAGTCTCCTCCCACATGGTTTCCTTTACAAATATCCTTAAGTAGAAAGTAAATGGGTAAATGTGCTGAGCAGCTGTATATCATTTGTTCCAGGTGTTAAGCTGGTTTTCAGGAAGCATTCTGGATCTGTCATGTCAACCCTGACAGGTACCAGTAAATGATGGATCATTTGAATATAGCTCCCTCTAGCCCCAGGAAGATAGTCAATGCTCCAGCCTTCAGCATTCTTGACTCTAGCTCATTGGCATGTCTGTTTCCCCTACTGGACTTGGGCCTCCTTAGAGGTAGAACTGATGTCTTATTCCTAATTCCTAGTTTTCTTCCCAACATATGGCATGGAACTTGGAACATAGCTCAATTCAAGGAATGTTTCTCAAGGGAATCGATGAATAGTAATGATGCAGTGAGCAGCAGAACTGATAGACCACACAAGCCTGGTGCTGTTATCCTACCAGGTCAGTGCAGTGCCATGGACGGGAAATCAAGCTTTAGGGGGAGAGTCCTGGCATCACTGCCTAGATCTTGCACATGAGTCAAAATGCATATTCATAGGAGTCCACATGCATGATTAACTTGGGAAGCTGACAGGAAGCAGTCAATCTGTTGAGCAAGTTTGTGTTTTATAAACCAGATGTTTGGTATCATTATTCATCATTTCCTTTGATACGAGAACAGTCCCCATTTTGTAGCATAGGAAATGAAGGATATGGAATAATATACACTTATTATACAACAGAGCACCACAGCCGAGCTCAAAGCCTGAGCAAGTGTAATTGAATGGCAGTTCATTTTAGGATTCCCACTTGGACTTAGGTTAATGTGTTTTTGCCCAGATGGACCATGGTGACCCCCTCTCCCACTCCTATCCTTTGGAAAAGGGATGTTGACTCTATGTCTGCATTTTTCTTGGAAGCTATGTATATGAATCATGAACAGCCACCCTCCTCCTGCCCCCAGCAGTCTTTACAGGTTAGGGAACTTCAGAAAAGCAGGGAACCCCTAGCACTTGAAGACATAGGGTGTCTGCCTGTGGTTGGCTGCATAACTTCTGCTTGGTGGTCTGGAATAAAACATTTGCCCCACTAGCTGCTGTTTCCTATGGCAGTAGTACAGAATGTCTTTCTATCGTAAAGTGCTTACAGTGCAAATTAACTTTCAAAATTGATGTTCCTTCTCCATGAAAAGTTTAAGAATCCCAGAACTGAGACCTGTGCACACTAGGCAAGATGAAGCTGGGAGTGAAGAGATCATCATAATATTGTGCAAGTGGTATTTCTAGAGTGCTGCTAGCCCCTATGGCTGTCCTGATGAGCTGGTATGAACCAGGAAAGCTACAGGTCAGGGTTCTGGCCACTCTGGCCCAACTCCATCCAGCAGTAACTTTCCCACTAGAAGAGGTGTACATGAGCTCACACAGCAAGTGCTGCTGAACTTACTCCATTTTCCCTGTTTACCTGGTGCTGGTTACAAATGAATAGTTTGGTATACAAATGCCA
Source organism: Sorex araneus (assembly GCF_027595985.1). NCBI lineage: Eukaryota > Metazoa > Chordata > Mammalia > Eulipotyphla > Soricidae > Sorex > Sorex araneus. Next base: position 50,689,072 of record NC_073305.1, read on the forward strand.
TATTATAGGATTCCTTCTAAAAGTAATGGTGCAATAATTACATTTGGAATTAGCTCTTGAGTGAAGTTGATACAGTATTCCAGCTTAATATTTAGAAGTTAGTTTCCTATAATCTTGTGGCTGTGCCAGGACAATTACCCGTGATTTATAACTGATTTTTACTCATTTCAGGGAAAAAGCTTCATTTCTCATTATTGTCAGTGTTATGTTTTGATTTCATCCATGATACATGTTGGCTTTGCTTAAGATTTTTATTTGAGTTTCAAAGTGGAAGTTTCTCGGGGTTATAGATCAACTCAAAGCAGCTTTCTTTATAGCACTAAGGAATAATCCAGGAGCAGAATATGGTCAAACTTGTGATTCTAAGAGACGAAATGACTCAGCTACAGGAAGTGGCTTTATACAACCCCATTGACGACCATAGTTACTTTAAGTATTTTTGATGGGATGTTGGAGTCATGCTTTCATAAATTTATATTTACTGCTTGATTTGATTCTTGGCAACCGTGTCTGTCAACATCATCTCATAGTTAACATTTTTTGGTTCTTAATACAATGTCAAAGCAAGTTTGCTTACTTATTGGGACATCAAATTAAACTACTATAAATAATAGATGACATGATTGCCATGTGTATTTGGCAAAATTTATGACATATAGATATTTAGAGGGTGAGAAAGAGGGAGGGGAAGAGAATTTGCTTTAAGGAATTGCCTGCCTCATGATCTTATGGGGATTGACATATTCAGAATATGGAGGGCTGGTTGGTATATTGGAAATTCCATCAAGAGGTAATGTTGCAGTTTTGAGTCTGAAGGCAAACTGGAAAAAGAAATCCGTTTTCTTTGGGAAACTTGTTTTTGTTTTTTCCTTAAGATGTTCAGTGGATTGAATGAGGCCCACCATTTTTTACAGTATAAACTGCTTCTCTGGAGTCTATTAACTTTAATGTTCATTTCCTTTAACAAGTATCTTGACAAGTGACCTCTATTCCACTGTTTGATTAACACTGGAGCACTGTGACTTACCCAAGTTACCACACACAAATATTAGCCATCACTCTGAAGTCTTTGAGGGATGTGAGATTCTGGTCTCATCTTGCTTGTCATAGCCTTGATACAGTTGTAGAAAAAATGAAGGCATTGTATGTGTATGTGTGCATATCTTGTATGTATATATATTTATATATGTATGTATATATTTTTATCTGTTTGTACATATTTTTGTATGTATGTATTTGTGGGGAAAAAACAAATGAAACAATAAAAACATGGACCCGTTCTCCTTGTTAGAAGTTTTTCCCAATAGCTGGCAGCTTCTTACTTCACTGATTATTGAAGAAGGTGGCATGGAGAAGACTGTCTTATAGCAATGCTTTTCAAATTTTAATGTGTGGAATAAGATGAAAATTCTGGTTTGGAGGTGTGGAGTAGTACTTGGAGCTGTTAGTTTCTAATATACTCATGCTACCTTGCTACTGTCTTAGACACCAAGATATAAGCAGTGAGACACAAAAACTCAAGGAATATTAAAGAATATGATTGGAGGATAATGGAAGGAGACTAATGACCTTTACTCATGAGAACAGTTTATGGGTAATTCAGATACTTAGTTTTTTTAGGATTTTTTTTTATCATCCCTCCTCCCAAAAGAATTAAGGGAATACCATCTGAAATTTTTTATGGGACTATAGTGATAGAATATATGCTCAGACATCAGAAAATGCCCTAATCAGAAGAGACTTGATTTCCATTTGCAAACTGATTCATTTGAGTTTGAGTGTTCTATGAAACCAGAAACTGTCCCTTCCAATCAGAGTCCTTGCCGATCTTTTTTGTCCAACAGATGTTATGAAACTTGATCTCACCTGAACTTGCTCCTCACTGGTCTTGTTACCTTGAAAGCAAATAATTGAAATTATTGTTCTTGGAGATTTCCATGGACTTGAGACCATGTTGAGCAATCTTACATTTTATTTTCATGGCATCAGTGCATTTTGCCATGTGAGGACCACAACACTCAGCTAATGCAGTTCATAAAGACTTAAAGCTGAGATTTGAATGGGAGCGTTCTTCAGCCAAATTCTACTGGAGTTTGAGACTCTGTTTCCTCATTTCTTATTGAAAAAGTAGGGGCTCATGCCTGTCTTCTTTTCACATCACATGAAAAAAAAATGGGATGGTGCCTTCTGATACATCTTTAGAGACATTTCACAGGGTTAATGTATTTTGTGTGCCATGTTTCAAGAGTTCTTTGAGAATAGATGTTTAGCTTCTTGGGAGTAATTGGGAGATCAGATAATCAAATTATTGTTTTGTTTTGCTTTTCTTTCCATGTGGGACTGGCATTCAGAGATTTGTAGAAGTCCAAAACTGCCTTGACTCAGCTACCTTGGGGACAATAAATGCTTCCAGATTCCATTGTTTCCAGCCGAGGCAACTCATAAAAATCTCATACACTCCTGCTTTCTGATCCTCAATTTTCAGATTAAGGAGCTGAATTAATATTACACAGATTGAACATAAATGTCTGCAAAATAAAATAGTAAAAACAATCTGTGGCAATAAAATAAAATGAGTCATTTAGAGTCAATCAAGGCTTTATTTGAATCAAAATGGTTGAATTCAGTCAACAGATCCACTGGACTGATTCACAGTAACTGACTTGTCTAGCTCTGGGTGGGGGACCTCATCTGCAAGCCAGGGTGAAAGGAGAAAGACCCCCACTGCCACTGAGGCTACAGACTGAGTGGGTACTGGGTCACACTCACCACCCATACTAGCAAGGAAAAGAGGTCCCACAGAGGACTGTGACTTCAGTCTGTTCTCCTATGACTGGCTTTTTCTCTCTCTATCCAGCTTGCTGACGATCAGGGCCTTGTCCTCATGACCACAGTCGCCATGCCCGTGTTCAGTAAGCAGAATGAAACCGTGAGTACATGGGTGTGCTTTCTGCCTTAGGCCAGGAGGGTTGTGCACTCGGTCTTTCGGGAGCAAGCTGGGTGACATCTCATGATGACGGATCTAATATCTTTTACAGAACTTTCCCTCACTTTCGATCCTAATGTTGGAATTATGAAATCTAGCATAGAGGAGAATTCAAATATACCCCCTTTGACAGCAAGCAGCTCTTTTCTGAGATGCAAATGTCAAATGGCAAGAAAAAGGGAACCCCCAGAGACAGTCCATGATTGTGGTGGGATGACGTCTCTCTGACTTGCAGTTACCTGCCTAGGCAACTCCTTTGCAAGGACTCTGGTAACAGTGCATCACAAACAGGGTGGCTTAACACAATAAAAGCTGATTTGCACTATTCTAGGGCTTGACACCTCAAAGCAAGGAATGGGCAGGGCCATGCTTCCTCCAAAGCCTCTAGGGAAGATTCCACCTCTTCTTGCAGGCCTAGGTGTGCCGGCAGTTGGGTGATTTAACAACAATGTTCTGTCTTTACAGGACTTTGTGTGTGTGTGGGAGGGTGTCCCTGTATCCTCTTCTCTTTTTATAAAGGCAACATCAGGCATTGGCTATGGAATCTGTTTCTAATCCAGAATGATTTTGCCCTGAAATCCCACTCAAAAAATTTTATCTGCAAAGACCCTATTTCCAAATAAGGTAACCCTCTGAAGTTCTGGGTAAACTTGACTTTGGAGGAAACAATGAGCATTAATTATTTGTATCATCTTCTAGAAGGCTATTTGGAAACTGGAAAATTTCAGCATATCACAATGACCTGAGAAATGGAAGCCTCTTCCTTCCTTAACTGTCCTATCTCTCTGGTGGGCACCAGATGGCAATATAAATTAAGACCATAGTAACATGTTAAGTCTTTCCTGTAAAAAGATCCCAAAGAAAAACTTGTTAATGATCATTTCCTTACTGTTGGATACTTTTGCACTTCTTCACCTCAATTTCTAATTTTCAGGTGCAAAATGAGAATGGTTATTTGGATGTCTTTGTGTACAGATGTGTATTGAAGATTTAATAGAGAGTATTTGACCTGAGACGATATACTGTGTGTTTAGTGATATTTTCAGTGATGAGGGGGAGAGGGGAATGGCAGTAGGTCTGTATTAGAGATGTGGATTAGTCTTCAATCTCTACCAGTTTGGAGAATGCCCAAGATATTGTTTTGTTATGTGTGGCTTCTCACAAGCCTCTAATTCTTCCATTGATTAACTGTTATTGTTTTTGTTGAATATTTTTTAACAGAGATCAAAGGGCATTCTTCTGGGTGTGGTGGGTACGGATGTCCCTGTGAAGGAACTTCTGAAGACCATCCCCAAGTACAAGGTAACGTACCACTTAATGATTCATCAGGAACCAATGTCTAAACAGACTGTATTGCCATATTTTTGTGGCCAACTCATGGGCTGGCAAGAGCTCCTTCTGCCATATCTGGAGGGAGACAGGCTCTTGGGCCAGGATTATGAGACAGAAAGCTTCCTTACCACCCAGGGTTTTAAGCCCAATTTTCCACTGTCATTAGAGTCCATTGACCCACTGGGTCTCATCAGGAGAAAGGTAGTGTTCATTGCTCAAGGAGAGAGATATACCAGGTCTCTGAGATCCCTGGAGGAGGAGTTGAGTATATGCAAGTCCCTCAAATCCTTTGTTCCTCCTCCTGTGCAAAGATGAAAATGCAAAACTTGATTGTAAACTTTTGTGAAGCACCAACTACTGCCCTGAACTGAAAGTGATGGTAATATTTGAGTTGAAAATATGGGTATCATCCTGGTTCCTGGAGCTCCGCATCCATCTTTCATTTGGGATGCTCCCAGTTGGAAATGCTGATTCCTTTCCCCTCTGAGATTAACCCACGGGTTTCATGTCTACTAAAATTTGACTGACCTAGACGACCCAGCAGATGGAACACTGTGTGACTTACTGAATGAGCACATACCGGGATCTGCTGAGATCTTAAAAACAAACAAACAAATAAACAAAAAAAAACCCTAAACAAACCTTTGTTGTCATTTCAAGGAATGGGGGAAAGGCTGTGTGACAAGGTTGTGTGTGTTAGGTAGGACACCTAAGTGTGAGGACCAGGACAGGCCCATTGCTTACCCTTTGGACAGAGAGTTGTGAGAATAGTGAGAGAATGGACCAACCAGTCATCCAAGTCACAGCAAACTTGTCCCAGCAAGTCAGCTGATGAACCCCAGCCAACAGACCAGTCACCTCTCAGAGAGTTGGATGCAAAGTGAGAATTACAGAAATTGGTTGTTCAAGAAAGCGCCATTTTGTGATATAAGACACAGAGCCTCCTGGTGTAACTGTTGCAGATGACATTTGTCAAGCACTCTTAGGCATTGTGCATCAGACACTACCTATATCATGCTATCAGATTTTCTTCTGATCACGAATCACGAATCATGAAATCCCATTGATCGTCGATTTCTCGAGTGGGCTCAGTAACCTCTCCATTCGTCCTATCCCTGAGATTTTAGAAGCCTCTCTCCAATCGGCCTTCCCAACATTGCCGATGCCGATGCCGCATTAGAGGCCCTTTCAGGGTTAGGGGAATGAGATCCAGCTTGTCACTGGCTTTAGCATATGAATACACCATGGGAAGCTTGAGAGGCTGTCCCATGTGGGCAGGAAACTCTCAGTAGCTTGCTAGTTTCTCCCAAAGGGAGAAGTAGCTTACAAGATATTGCTTCTGGGAGCTTGCTTTTAAGTCTCTGGATGTTGACTGTTGATGAGATTACACACACCTGGGTTCCTCTTCCAGTACCTTCATGCATGAGGCTTGTCCGAACGTGTGGAGAGGGGCCTTGAGCATGGCTGTGGCTAGGTTCCGGTGGTCTTTGGCCACCAGGAGCTCTGCTCGAGACTGGGAGGGAAGCTGGAGCCCATCCCCCTCTTCTGATAATTGTGTGTTGTTGCAGCCATTTTCCTTATAAGAAAGCTCAGATTCTTAAGGTTCTCAAGTCACATTGAAGGAAATAGTGAGATGTTATGTAAAATCTCAGCCAAATCAGCTTACTCTTCAAGCTCACATTCTCCCTTGAACGTGTTTCTTGCTTGTTCAATCCATTTTCTTTCTTGAACACATACTTTCTCTCCTTTTCTCCTCTAAAATCTTTCTAAGCAAGTTTTGTTCAATAAAAAATTCCTTACTTCACTAAAAACAAATACATTCTAAAAAAAATCTCAGACAGGTCTGTCTCTATCCACACCTGCTTAAATCACATCCAAGCCATTGAGCTGCCTTTTCAAGCCATGTACCATGTTCATATAACATGTTCAATATCTTGTCATATTGTTTACTTAATATTTATTTTATAAATTGATTCAAATCTTTCCTTAAAAAGTATTGTATTTGGGACTGGAGACATAGCTCAAAAGCTATCTCTGATTTTTGGAGCACATGATTTTTATATGGAAGTCTAGGTTTTATTTCTGACATCACATGGTACCCAGAGGACTTCTGGGAGCTATTGGAGCACAGAGCCAGAAATAACCCCTGAGCACCACTGGGTTTGGTGAAGAACAAACAGAAAGAACCTAAAAATTAGTGTCTCATCATAAAGAATTAAATAAAAATATGAAACGGTTGCCCAAAGCTCTGAACCTGAATTCTGGTCTCATTTTTTGAAGCAGCATTAAATGCATGTATTAGGTATATACAAAATGTTGGAAACTTTCTTTTTGATATAACAGGTAGACTAAGAGAAATTATTAAAAATATCACCTTTCACTTGGTATCCATTATGTTTAATGCTGAGCCCATATTCTACCTAAAACATTGCTTTCTATACTCTTTTAAAGGTATATAGAAAGATGAAAGACTACTGGGAGGTGGGGAGTTTTCTGAGTTCTGACCACTCTTAACTTCTGGGACCTCCTGCCTGCCCTGGATCTCAACACCATTGCTTCCATCCATGAGTTCTTACCTGTTGACTCTGCTTTTTCTCAGTACCTCTATAGTCTGGGTCTCTTCAGCACTTCCCAGCTGTCCCTAGCACCTGCTCCCCTCTGTGTGGAGGAAGCTTCTTGAATGTGCATGGCATGTCTCTTTGCATAGTGAATGGTATTTAGATGGTCAAATCAGAATGCTAACTTTCCCTATAAGAGGTGAACTTTAAACTAGAGTCAGAGGTCTGAGTCAAAAGGAGACCTCATTATCTAGAGCACTTTCCTGCTTAGGTGTATTAAGATGACAAAAGTTCTTTTTTCCAAAGCCACCTTAAGCCCTGAAGCCAACTTCATCATCCTTTAAGGCTTTTATAATTGTAGTTGAGTTTGACAGGGGCATGACCTAGAGGCATGATAGGTCATAGTTGATTCAAACACTGTGTGTGTGTGTGTGTGTGTGTGTGTGCTCGCGCGAGCGAGCGAGTCTCACATATGCTCATGTTCACTAAGTTATTTATACCATTAACTCACTCTTCATGTATAGTGTATATAATGATAGGTATATACACTGTTACCCCATTTTACAAGAAAATAAATGGAGACACAGAAAGTTGAGAAATCTTGTGAAGTCCCTCTACTCACAACCATGATTTCAGCTACTATCATTCTGATTATTCTAGGAGCAGACTGTGATAATAGCAATAGCTGAAAATAGATATTAAAATAATAGTAAAAGATACATAGATAATAAAATAATAAAATATTCATTTTGTGTGCCTATGGGCTGGAGCGATAGCACAGTGGGTAGGGCGTTTGCCTTGCATGCAGCCAACCCAGGTTTGATTCCTCCGCCCCTCTCAGAGAGCCTGGCAAGCTACCGAGAATATCTTGCCCACACAGCAGGGCCTGGCAAGCTATCCGTGGTGTATTCAATATTCCAAAAACAGTAACAAGTCTCACGTTGGAGACATTACAGGTGCCTGCTCAAGCAAATCGATGAGCAATGGGATGAAAGTGTGCCTATGGTCCAAAGAAAATAATTCCACTGAACCCTCATTACACTCCCAGGTAGTGGATGCCACTTGGTCTTATTTTTTCTTGAATATGCAAGAAATAACTTCTCAACACAATGCAACCAGTAAGAGGTGAAGGCTACAAAGTGAAGAGAGGAGAGGAAGATTGGCTACGGAAAATGGAGGAGCAGTGCATGGAATGCAGGCATTGTATTTCGTGTTCTCCTGAAGATTAGTCTGTGAACCAGAGCGCAGGCTTGACCTATGCTAACCTGCATTGCCCCTCCTCTGACTTCTGCCAAGAGCCTTGGGGAAAGGTGTGCACCTAAGCCAGGGGTAGACCCAGTGGAACCCTCTGTTGTGCAAGACAGGAGAGCTTCAGGGAGCAAAGGTGGACCACACCTTTCCCTCCTGATTAACACCTTATAATAGATGAGTCAGCCCTTGGCTCTTAGGGATTTTCCCCAGAAGATAGAATTCTTTCTTTTCCCTTAACTTCACAGATTTCCCCTCAAGTGATCAGACTTCCTATAATTTTTATTAAGAATTCCAGACACCCCAGCAATAATTTCCAGACACCAAAGCCTCTGTTAACATAATGAGCCATTTTATAATTGGGTTCACTTCATTAGCCCAAAGTCTCCGTGTTTGGAAGAGAAACACGTCCTTCCTGAGGCTGTTGGACCATGAGGCTCCCAGGAGAATATGTTTCAGGACAGGACCTCTTTGGCAACCCAGCGTGCTGGGAGGCCTCATGTCTGATCTGTTCTCTATTACTCCCTGAGCCAGCACATTGGAATAGACAGGGAGGCTGGTTCTGTTTTCCTTGACACAAAAGTTAGAGCTTTCATTGGTATATAAAATTGGGGCCAAAACCGAATGGAGGACATGGTCATATCATAATCCTTCGGTTTTCTGAGAGATTCACCCCAGAATATGTTCCTCAAAATATATTCACTCGGATTCTCCATGTCCACACACAGTAGTTTATAAACTTATACCACCACCCTACAACGAGATATTCTGAAGTCATTTTAGAATTAGCTGATATTTCTCAGACTGATATTTCTCAGAACACTCCTAGGAAGAATTTTAACCAGATAGTTGTTGAAGGTCAAGAAGACTGAGGTACAGCTATAAGATGAACTGATTATGCACCTGCCATAACAAGTAAGCTTATTTGGCTCATTCTTCATTTATACCTTAGGTGCACTTTTAAAGATGAAACGTATAATATTTGATCCAGTGACAAATGTCTTGAGTCAAAGATGATTGAGGTGACTCTGTTCTGATGGGGTAGGGAGTGCCTTATCTAGAACATGGCAAAGGAAGGAAGAAAGGATATCCAGCTAAATTGAAAGGCAGGAAACTGAAGCCTAGCATTTTCATGCAGTAGAGGGAAGTTCATAATGGAAGCATACTTCAGGATTTCTGGAAATATGGTATAGAAATGAGGGAGCACCAGGTCAGAAAAATCTTTTTAATTTTTATTTATTTATTTATTTATTTATTTATTTATTTATTTATTTGCGAATCACTGTGGGGGTATACTGCAGACTTACAAACTTTCGTGCTTGCATTTCAGTGATACAATAATCAAGTATCCATTCCTCTACCAGTGCCCATTTTCTACCACCAATGGTCCCAGCATCACTCCCACCACCCCCACCCCCTTATCCCACCCCCACCCTACCCCGCCTCAGTGGCAGGACATTTCCTTTTGTTCTCTCTCCCTTTTTGGGTGTTGTGGTTTGCAGTAGAGGTATTAAGTAGCCATCGTGTTCGTTCTATAGTCTACTCTCAGCCTGCATCTCCCATCCCGAGTGGGCCCTCCTAGCACCCTTTACTTGGTGGTCCCTTCTCTATCTGAACTGCCTTTTCCCCCAGAATGCGAGGCTGGCTTCTATGCTGTGGAGTAATCCTTCTGGTACTTACCTCTGCTGTTCTTGGGTGTTAGTATCCCATTCTGTTACTTTACATTCCACAAATGAGTGCAATCTTTCTATGTCTGTCCCTCTCTTTCTGACTCATTTCAGTTGACATGATACTTTAAAGAACAAGAGATAATCCTAAAGTTGTGTTCATAACCTAGATGAAAATTAGCAAGGGAGAAATAAGAAGGAGTAGTGCTGTGGCCTGATTGGAATACAGGTCTCCGTGGTATTTCTCAGGGAGTTGTCATCCCTGTCCTGAGCCTCAAGAAGCAACGAGTGGGAGTGGGGGAAGAATGATTAAGCATTTATGTAGAGGGCTGGCCCTACATAATCATAATGGTTATGATAGACATGTCCATGAAATCTTACATGTGAAAGGATGCTTACCAAGTTTCACCCAGGCAAGCCAGGGGGGTCCAATGATCCTGTAATGAATCGGGATGACTTGGTTGAGGAGAAGGTAGGACCATTGTTGAAACTTATTATGTTAAATACACATGGGTGGTCAGGTGCAGAAACACTTCAATTTGAGTCATTTGTGCAGGAAAAAGTCAGTGATTACTTGGGCTGAGAAGATGGAGATCAAAGAAGGGTGTTTTGGGCCAATGTTTCTAAGTTAGGAGTCCTGAGGACAGTGGTGCAGGTGATCATGTGATAAAGAGCAATCTGAAGGAAAACAGCTGTCATGTTGGACTGGGGAGTCTGAGGATATGAAGAAGTGTCCCGTGAGAGGCGATTGACATACAGCTGGACACTTGGGTCTGCCAGTAAGGGCAAACGGCTAAGGTTGGAGCCCCAGGCCTGGAGACCAGCAGTGTCTGAGTAGTACTGGGAGAATGATACAGGAAAACAAAATGAGGGGTGGAGGAGACAGAAGCAGAAAACAAACAGGTGGAGATGAAGTTTCCCTGAAGCTGAGACTACAGAGAGTGAAGGGGCAGAACAACAAAGAGTATTCAAGAGAAAACTTTCTATAGGGTTTGGCAATTAGAAGGCCACTGTCAGCTCTAGAGAAAGGAGTTGGTGGGGGCTTACAAGGCACAAGTAGATTCTAGTAGACTAAGGTATGACAGGGCAATAGGAAAACAGAGATGGCTGATAAAAATTGAGGGAAGTACAGTGGTCTTGGAAGGTCATTTCACTTCTTCCTTCCCATTAAGGTAACTCAGAATTCAGTTTAGAATTATATGTTCTATACTCTCCTCATTTCTATAATTATTTCCATGCCTCTTTTTCCCTTCCTTCTTTCCCTGCCCTCTTCATTCCGTCCAAACCACCCTCTTATACACTTTTGACTTTGTGGTATAATCTTGGCTTGCATGGACCTTAGGTACTGGGGGAATGCAGGTACTAAACCATGAGAGGCTTTCATCCATGGCTTAATTACTTATCATCTACCTCACTTATTTAATCAGTTATTCAACTGATTTTTATCAGAAATAAATTTTATAAGTTCTATGTATGTCAAGTAGAAGGTCGATCCAAGGACTTCTGCATTCTGAATATAATTTCCTACAAGCAAACCAAGAACTGAAGTAATGTCCATTAGAAGGCACTAAATATATGAGCTGACTATAAAATATCATTTGTTTGGTCTAATTTTGAGTTTGAATTTCTAATCAAATACCACTCTTGCCTTTAAAGGAAAAAGTCAGACTTGCGGAATCCTTTTTGACCCCTCCGTGCCATATTAAACTGGGATGTAAAAATGGTAATTAATGCAGTGTTGACTGTGTCTGACATTTTTCCAGTGACGAGATGAAAGAGACAATATACATCTCAAAGGATAGGAAATCTCTGATTTATCTTTCACAGTATTATGAAAAAAACTTTTATCATTAGATTCAAGTGGAATCTTATTCGGACTTGCTTTGCAAGGTAACTCCAGGAGAAAATATCTGTTACCCTTGACTACCACACATATGTTTGCTTTAGGTAATGCAAGGCAAACTTTTAATTGCTGATGTTATGTTCTCTGAAGTTAATTTCACATCACCTTGACGTTAAGCTAACAGGCAGACAGGGTCATTCTTGGTTTGTAAACTCTGTTGTCTGGGTCATTTAATAGTATCATATTAAAGAATGTGAGCACCAGAGAATTTTACATAAAAGTAACTGCAAAGGCTCAAACCTATGAAATAACTCGATGGTGGGAGGGGAGGGTGGTGAATGGGTTTTTCTCCTTCTCTCACTGCTCAGTGAAAGTGGGTTATATTTTCTTTCTTCGGAGAGAGAGAGAGAAATAGAGAGAGAGAGAGATCACTATGGGTTTTATGCCAGAGGCCATTTTAATACATGAATGATTTGTAGGTAAATTTATTGTAGCCAATGGGTGCAGTCAACTGTGTAATAGAAATATTGTCAAAAAGCTGGGATTATTATTTAAATAAGTGCAGTGTTAAATTTGATTACATACTTTTTAAAGCTAATAAAACATTTCATTGCTCTCAAACTATTTCCCATAGTCCCATTTAGTCAGAAAACATAAATTAAGTGAGACTCTGCATAGAAAATTACCCAACCTTTGTGTCGATGGAAGCATGCATGTAAAAGCTTGGCAGGCCCACAATTTAAAGATGGGGGGATAGAAAAGGGGTTGGCAGGCCTCTCTCTAGTTCCTCTTTCTAATTCCTCACAGAATTGTGGAAAATAACTGTCTAGGAGATGCATACCGGAGATGGCCCCTCCTGGTGTGGGACGCTAGGAAGCGGAGATGGGCACTAGAGGAATGCCCCTCCCCCCTTCTCCTGGGCAGACCCACTGGGCTGCAAACTCTCTGTTCACTGAATGTAGAGTCTTTTCAGAAGCATCCACTCCTTTCTTCTTTTTTTAAAAATGTAATTGTTTTTGTTTTAAATAAATCAAAGCAAGGCCCTTGGATGCCAACATGGGAATGTGACATTTTAAATCGTGCTATTTGCTGAGCTTATCCTGTGGCAGGTCTTCATTTTTACCGAATGTCAAGGATCAGTGCCTTGCATTCATTTTAATGAAATATTGTGCTGATAAGGGTTATGAATGCCAAGTTTAAGCTGTAAATTACTAAATGTCGGGCTGCTTTGTGCTTTGTGAATTCACCAGGGAGCAAGCTAATGAAGGTTTCTTTCTCGCTTCTTTTTACAGTTAGGGATTCACGGTTATGCCTTTGCAATCACAAATAATGGATATATCCTGACGCACCCAGAACTCAGACCACTGGTAAGAGAAATCCATTTATGATTTTAAATGATTTCCAGTAGTTCTATAGTGAGGAGCAGTTTTCAAATTAAAAGCTCAATTCATTGTATTGTCTCCTAAAGGTTATTTTAATAGTTCATGACTGTCATTTTGACAGGCAGCATGTAAATAAATTAGAATAAATGTACTCACTATCATAATTTAACTATAAAACATATCTGTCAATATGCATTTACTTATTTATTTTACATATACCAATAATAGAAAATGCTTTATGCTAGGAAACTTGAATACCTTTAGAGAACAAATGGTCTCTCACACTCCAGCTTGAGACCTACTTAATACAAGTTGCATTTGACACAACAAATTAGATCCGGGATCCATGAAAATTCATTATGATGGGATTTGCCCCCAAATTACATTGCCTAAGCTCCTTGCCTCCTACCTTGAAAATATTCAACAATTCTTTTCTGTTTAATTGAAACAGTTGAAATTTTCTCCATCTGCCTGTTCCCTGTTTAAGCCTATAGCATGATCTGGTGACCTGGCATGAAAGCGTTTTCTGTTAGCATTGTTTTTACTCTGCAGTGGGTGGGTTGAGGCCAGGTGCAGGACAGTCTCTGCTGTCATGTTGATTCTGATCCCTGAGAAGAGAGTCAACCTGGAGCTCTGGGTTCAGGATTCTGGAGGGCAGCCTGGTGTTCTGGGCAGGAAACGATGCTTCCCTGGCATTGCCTTCTGTGGATTCTTTAGGGGGAATTGACAATGGATAGTGGATGTGCTCCATGTTGCCATTCCTGAACTAGTTATAATGTGTTGAAACAAGGTCAACGCTTTGGAAGTATATATGTTTCACTAGTTTTTAAGAAGATACTAGTGTGTGAAGAGTAATATAATAAACAAGGATTTTTAAAGTTAAGAAAGTTTATATATCACAGTATATACCCACATGTCCACACACACACAGTTCCCTGTATCCATATACCCCAACCATCTTTATTCCCTTTCATCAAAATTGAGAAATAGCGGCAGTGCCTGCTATGCAAATGTTTATTGGCGAAGCAATGTGGGGGCCAGTTTGCTTCTCACTTGGATCATTGTTTAGAAAGAGTTCATGTCTGAGCTCCGTCATCATCCAACTTTAATCACCCTGGTATTAATGGAGTTAGAGCCAGCCACATCATGTGGATCCCATATGCACGCTTTAAGATGGGACTGACGATTTCAACAAGCTTTCTATCATAAAAGTATTGAGTTAGCTAATTTCAAATGTAACTCAGATTATTAAAAAGTTTGATTGAAAACACTATTAATGCTATAAGGGTATTGAAGTCCGAAGATCTTTGAATCTAGAAAGCTTAGCACATTACCCATTTTCAAGCTTCCCGGTCAGATTTGACTTTGGGGGTAGTGGGGGTTATATGTTTGGTGTGACTGAGTGTAAGCTTCCACTGCCTGTTTATTTCAAGTTGCAACAGAAGAGAGTCAATGAAATAGTCAAACCTGGATCTTTTGCCAGTAAATGAATTAGCTTCCCATTTATCAGCTTTTTAACCAGGAATGAAATGGAACCAGATGTCAGAAGCCACCAAGGTATCTTTCTTCTCTCTGAAATATTTCCATGAGTACTTCCCATCTGCACACTTGACTCATAATGGCTCAGTTTTTTATAGCTCTTGGTCATGCAGCCAATGGTTTGTTTGCAAATAGTTCATTTGATGTACTTTCCAGAACTGTAGCCATTGAGAGGACAGCTGAAATGTTCTTAAAAATTAAAGAAATAAATAATTTTCTTAAAAAAAAAACAGACCAACCAATAAGTACTGACCATCTCCTGGTAGACAAAGTACTCACAAAGAGCAGATCATTCTGATTCTTCTCACTGTTGAAACATTGTACCAAATGGTTTCACCGAAGTGAAGCCAAGGTCAAGTTCCCATAAATTTCATGATGACCCAAGCAAATACACCACATCTCACTTGTGAGAACCAAAACCAGATGAGCCTATTTTGCAATTCATCCGTGACAAGAACTATAAGGAAGAACTTGGCCAGTGGACCATCTATTCTGTTTATCTGTCTCTGACCCTAGACCATGATATATTTGGAAGAAATCTGGACTGATGCCAACCATTAGGTATTTATGAACGACTCCATCTAAATGTGATCAATGAATGAATGTTGACTTTGTCTTGAGTTTTTCCTTTTGGAAAAAGATGGCAGAGAGGTGGCAAGACCTACCTCAACTTTAACAACATTCAAGTTTCCTGGTCTCCTTGTCCTGCCATATCCCAACTATATGACTTTGAGACTCTGTTATTGTTTCTTATAATCCTACTGTAACCATAGTGTTTGTACTTTAGATTTGTTGTCATTCTAAATGTAGGCAAAGAGTCTTAGACAATTAATCAGGCCTGATATATCTTGGCTGGTGATTCAACACCCTTTTTGTGTTTTATTAGTCCTTTCAAAACTATGTTCAATAGCTATAAAGGCTGGGAAGTTATGGTATAAGTAAATGCTGGCAGGAAATAGGCTAAATTTCTAACTACCATATGCAGAATATTCAGTTGTCTCAGATTTCAGATTATTATGATAATCACGGGGAAAAGAAGTCTATGATAGGTTCCTATATACAGACTGACCTGTTTTCCTGACCAATATTATTGTACACTACAGGCAGACACCCAACTGTATCATGAGGTTCTTTGTGAGTACCACCCTGTGAAGAAACCAGATTGTCTGCCTGTTTAAGTATCAATAAGAGTATTAGAAGCTGGAGTGTCAAGGATCAAGAGTTAAAAGAGTCTTCATGGATGAAATAGTCCTGGTTCTGGGATATTCAAGTGATTTGTTTCTCTCTGTTTTGCTCACCGGTTTCTACTCTTGCTTTCCTTCTTCTCCATCAGTCTTAGTGTCAACCAACTATAGTGTCAGGAATCAATCACTTAGGGGATGAGTCAGTGAAGGCATCCTCAAAAGCAGTCCTCTTTTTCATTACTTAAGTTCTTTTGGAGAAGGTAGCCTAGAGATTTCCCCTGGAAACCTATGACCCACAGCGATCAGAATTCCCAGGCAAAGTAAGGGGTAGCCCCTGTCAACAGCTGCCAAGTGCGTGCAGGCAGAGAGTTCTCATTCAAACTCAACTTGCCTTCTTCTCAGCCCAGACATATAATCGAATCCATATTAGAAATGGACATTTCCTTTCTCTTCTGGCCAAGGCTGTCAGATTAGCACCATGTGAGGGTAGGGCTGTGGTCAGTGTGGGAGGAAGGAGAAAGATCGCTTAAAATAAGTCATATTCTCTCTCCATCTGCCACTGAAATTTTCTGCCCCTCAAGCCAGAGGAAAGACTGGTTTTCTCTGAAGCAAATACCATTTTTCTAATTTGTCCAATAAAATCCCCCTCGAACTTAATAGTTGACTTGATTTTATCCAGTATTTTCTTTAATCTTGTATGATTTGGGTGTGAATAATGAAGCATCTCCAGAAACAGCTCCAATATAGGCGCCTTACTCAGCCGACTCTGGTGAACTTGGCAAAGCCTCTAAAGTCACACTTTACTTTTCTGTTGATAACAGGCCTCTCTCAAAGCGTTTCTCAACTTCTCTCTCCTTGTCATTAGCTCATGACTTCTGGTTAACTATCTGATGTTGCTGATCAAATATTTACTTGGCACCTGGCTCCCATGTTGCACTGGGAATGATGTAACTCTCTTCAAGTAGACGGGTGGATTGTGTCATAGTGAAGCCCACCCAGTACCTACTCTTTGGGTGGGGAAAAGGGGCACAGCACAGAAGAAGGGACTCAAATTAGGTCTTGCGGGATGCTTTTTAAAAATTTTTTAATTAGAAAATCACTGTGATGTATAGTTCCAAACTTATGAACTTTTGTGTTTGCATTTCACTCATATAGTAAATACCCATCCCTCCACCAGTGCCCATTCACCTCCACCAATGATCCCAGTATCCCTCTCACTACCCCCACCTCATCCCCCACCACTGCAGCAGGGCATTCCCTTTTGTTCTCTCTCCTTTTGGGTGTTGTGGTTTGCGATAGAGGTATTGAGTGGCCCTCATGTTCGTCTATAGTCTACTTTTAGTTTGCATCTTCCAACCCAAATGGGTCCTTCCAACATCCTCTACTCGGTGTTCCCTTCTCTATCTGAGCTGCCTTTTCTTAAATAACTGGGATTTTTTTCCCCTTCATTCTCACCACTCAGGTTCAAAATATTTCCATGTACAGATAATGTCTACTTTTCCTTGGACTTTGACTTTATGATTTAAATAATTGTAAACTATAAAGCCTTTATTTTTCTCCCTGTTTTGGGAGTCAGTAAAATAAAAGCCTCTGCTATGCTCAGATCAGGACTTCCTTCTGGCTTTGTGCTCAAGGATTATCATCCCTGGCCGGTCTTGGGGGACCATCTGTAATGTCAGGAATCAAATCTGGGCCTGCTATTTGCAAAGCAAGCGCTCCAACAGCCACTCTATCTTTTGGTCCTGAATTATCATTTATTTTCTTCTTTTCTTTTGTTTTGGGGGGTATTTTTTTGCTTTTTCCCCCCTCACAATGGGACACCAAAGGAGATGGGATTAGGAAGGAATCACTTTTAATCGGAGTTCATTTTAAATGAGATTTTGGTAATTCATCAGCCCTTCTATTTTAGCAGACAGGGTTTATTTCCTTGCCCTTGCAGACCTGGAATGTGGACCTGGTCACTCTTCACAGAGAATACAAATACAAGCAAGGCCAGAAGCCACACCCAAGGGCAGGGCTCTACAGAGGACCCTGGGCCTGGGAAAATCTCATCTCAATTACATGAAGTCTAACTGGCATCTGCCAAATGTTGTTTGCCTTTTGTCTGAAAGACCAGGGAGGTGGGAAAGGATGTTCCAAGGTCTCTATTGTGGATAAACATTTGCAGTCCCATGGGCACTGACTGTGCATAAGATGAGAGGTAGGGATGGCACAGAGAAATGTTCTCCCATTCACTCAATCTGAGTTGAAGTCCCATGAGTGCACTGTGGCCTAGGGCTGAGGTAGCAGCTCAGAGTGGCTGTAGGAGGTTACGAACCCTCTGTAGTTCCCACAAAGGAATGCATAGTCTATCCAGGTGGATAGACTCAGCATTAAGCAGTACCTGAGCCCCTATCAGGTAAGATACATTTTTATTTTTATTGTTTCATGTCTTTGTAATTTTTTTTTACATTGGTAGATTCTTTTCTTTACGTGAAAGCCACTTTCCCTGAGTGCTTTGCATGCTAAAATGTCAATTGTCAATATAAATTGTAGGAATTGTGGAAAATAGGAAGCTGAGCAGAAGATTATTGGGGGTCAGGCCGAGGTATAAGATACATCTAGAGAGTGGCTTGGAGTTGCGTGGTAGCCAGCTGTGTCAGGCTGAGGCGTCCGTGTTCTCTATGGGAAGGTAAATACCCCCACATTAGCGGTGGGAAGATGAAGGACTGAGTCATAAGGTGGCAAGGTGACGAGAAGAGGCCAGATTCAGGAACTGGAGCAATAGTGTAGTGTTTGGGGTGCTTGCCTTGCACATGGCCGACCCAGATTTGATTCCCAGCATCCCATATGAGTCCCCAGCCACTGCCAGGAGTAATTCTTGAGCATCATCAAGCATGACTAAAAAGACAAAAAAAAAGAAAAAAAAGAGACCAAATTCAGGAGCTCACCTTGATCTATTGAGATGTGGTTATGTCCTTTTGATAATTGAGAGGTAGATTGTTTGGAAGGTGGGGATAATTCAGAGGCCTGGTTTCTGCAACTGTATGCAGAGAAGTATCAGTGTCATCATTGGATTAGAACTTGTCTAGACTGGTGCATTTGTGGTTGTCAAGACAGCCACAAATATGAGTTGCCTATGCCATTTTTTTCCTGATAGTCATATATATATATATAAAGAAGTAGGTATAATAAATTTAAGATTGCATTTGATCTAATGCAATATATGCCCAAACGCATTGTTTTAACATATAATCAATAAAATTTATTAATGTGTTACATTACATTTACCTAAGCACTGACATTCTGGTGTGTCATGGACACGCCTGGTGCCTCTGCCCTCAGATGGGCCACATTCCAGTTGCCCCAGAGCAGCAAGCAACCCAATCAGTGGAACAGAAGGATTCTAAGTGTGACCAGGACTTTGGGATCCTTGTGGCACAGTAGGACTGGTGCTTTCTTTAACAGGCCTTAGAGCAAATTCTACCACCCGCACCTGTCAGTGTTCCATCCCACGAGTATGTGTGAACAGTCGTCAATGACAGTGGAGGGGCCTCTTCCTTTATGGCCTTAGCCACCTCCTCCCATGCAATGGTTTCTCCCACTGTTCAGAAGAGGAAAGGGCCCGGCCCAGAATTCAGGAAATAACGTGTTCATGACCAGGGCTGCAGAGCTCTTAGTGACACAAGTTCACTCCTAAACCATACAGACTTCTAAACCAAAGGGTAAGGCCCAAACCAGCGGAATGAGACTAACCCAGTGAGCCTGAGCTGTCACGATAATGTCACCATGATATTTAAACACCTCTGTTATGTCTGTCTGTTGTTCCCTCAAAGACAGGTTAAATCTTCAACTACCCCCAAATTCTTCCCTTACCTTATTAAGAAATAAAACTTCCTGCTACCTCTAGAATTCCATGTTACTATTTCCATTTTCAGCTCTCCAACCTGAATTTGATGTTACTAGCCCTCCCTTTGGGTCACTCCTGACTGTTTCACTCTAACCAAAGCTCTTGGATTCTCGTGGGTGCATTGGTCCTTGTCCTGTTTGCTATAGCACATGTGTCCTACATGACCCTCCAGGTAGTCATTAAATTTGCAGATGGACATATGAACAGATTAAAAAATGTTCTGTGGCCATAGTTCTACTAGTTTAAATGGGAGCTTGAAGGCAGGAGTGCTGTTAGAATGCTTTTCTACGTCCAATTAACTTAGCTAAGGCTTAAGTCCTGTGAATAGATCCTGTACAATTCCAGAAGCTTTCTACGGGAAATTTAAATGATCAAATCTCTGGTTATGCAAGGACTTGCTTCTGTTCCACATGACTATTAGTTTTCTTTCTGTATTTTGGGGAGCATAATTCTTGGCCCAGGATTCTTTGATTTATAGTCTTCATTTCTTCATCCCATCATTCCCTTTTATCTGATTTCGTTTATTCAAGGGCTCCCTTTAGTACACTAAGCATCAGTGTGGTCTTTACCTGTGGCCTTTTCTAAAGCCATTCCTCAGACCCTCCACCCTCTCTGAATCAGGCTTCAAAATTTATCCCAAATCCTGTCTTCTCTCTCCCATTCCTTGCTGGTCACAATATGTTTGTCCTAATAAATTTTGCCCCTTTTCAGTTCCTCTCTGAACACTGAGTTTTGGCTGCCTCCTCTCCATTCTTTTCCTCACCCAGCAACCAGGGAAGTTGGTTCCCTAGGCATTCTGAGACGAATCCAAACTCCTAATCCAGAGCCCAGCCTGTACTATATCTGACCCGATCTCTCTGTGCGTCTTGAACCTGGGGCTGGTCTCAGTGCTCAGCAGTACTCTAGTCATGCTCTGGCCCTCTTGTCCTTCCTTTAGAAACACCAAGCTTCTTCCTAGTCCAAATCCTTATATTCCCTCTCTTTTCTCTCCTTGGAACCTTGTCCCAGACATATACAAAAGAGAATAAAAGATGCACCAGAGGCCGTCATATTAATGCTACGTGTTTGTGAGTGTGAGCACAGAAAATGACCGGAAACTCTGGTACAGAGAAAACCTATTCTTGCTGAGAAGTGTGGGTCCACTAGACAGTCCCATATCTCATCTCTGAGTCACCCCATGGAGAGGTGTGCCAGCCCATTGTAAAGGGGCCACAGTCCTCCTTCATTGCTTCTCCTGCTTTGACTTCCTTGGTGAACGAATCACTCCTGCTAAGCGGCCGTGTTCAACTGCTGCCCTTCTGTCCTGGTGAGGTCCTGGCACTTTGCTGCTGCCAGGGTCCGTAGCAAGTATTCATTTGTGGAGTGAGTTTGCTGATATTTGAATGATGCTGACTACCTGACTGGGTCCCCTTTCCTTCAGCCAAGAAAAGTTCAGGTGTCCCGTGTTAATTCAGCAGATATTTATCAAGTCCCTCCTGCGCCCGGTGCAGTGAAGAAACTAAACCCCAGGTGAAGGATTATTCGTTCTGTTCTTTCCAACTGCCCCTTTTTGCGTGTGAGCTTTCATCCCCTATTTCTTGAGAAAACCACTGTGTGATCTTATAGAAACATTGATGTAGAGAGAAGGATGCAGAAGGCTCACAGCACCCAGCCAGAGTTCCCAGACACTCCCTCTCCAGCCCCCCGCCCCCTCCCCACGCCCCACATGGAAGTGGGTGACTCTGGACGCAGGAGAGGCACCTGCAAGCCCTTCCAAAGTCTTGAGAAGGAACAGGGGGGCTTCACAGAAGAGGCTGCACGCACACAGCTGCTTCCACTGTCCACTCAGCGCAGGGGTGGGGGTGGGAGGGACAAATTTCTTTCCACTCAGCCGGGGCCCCACGATTTGTTCAGGACTTCCTTCCTTGAGCTGGACCCGGCATACATAAATGGTCTCCCTGGTCTCAGGATCACGCGTTCTTCTGGCCTCCGCCTGTCGTGGTGTGTGAAGCGGGAAATGAGCATCTCTTACAAACCGTTCTGTGTGCCCAAAGCCCCTTCTCGGCCTCCTCCTTCGCGTCTCGGGGCGCTCGTGTACTGAAGAGACTGCCCAGTAGGTGGCGCGCGGGGACCGCCGTGCGGCGCGGCCCGTGCACAGGCTCCCACAGCACAGCCCAGAGGCTCCCTCCAGCCCAGGCCCGGTCGGAATCCATCCCGTTTAGTTTAAAAGAAAGCATTACGGAGGCTTAGGAAGAGGATCTGCTCGGAGGAGTCAAATCTCTGAGAAAAATAAACAAGACTCAGCGACCCCCACGGAGCGAGCGTGTTCTTTTTGAAATACATCATTTGGCCCAAGAGGAAACAGGGCCTTGCGTGCTTTCCTCTCGATGGAATGGCTTGAATTGCAGCAGTCTGGACTCTCCTGTGCAAGCTTTGCAGCCCCGAGTCAGGAGGCCCCAAAGTCTTAAGCAAGTCAATGGGGTGCCTGGATTTAGGCCTTTGGGTGGGAACTCATTTCTGTTGTGTGAGGCTCTCAATTCATGGCTTGCGCGCGCACACACACACACACACACACACACACACAAAACACACAACACACACACCCTGAAGAACAGTTCTGCCTACCTTCCAGCTAGGTAGTAACTGCTGCCCCTCCCTGGTATGCGGGCCAGGGTCTGTACAGCACCTGTGTGAGTTCTGCAGTTACGGCTTGCTGTGTGTGATTGTGTCTTTCACGGAGATTCACTGACACCCAGGTCAAGGACTGGCCAGTGTCCATCAAAAAACAGTCAAGTAGGGTCAGTCTTCCGGAAAGTAAAAGATGACTATGGGCGATGCCATTTTCATGGGATCCAATCCAAACTTGTTTCATTTAAAGACCTCCCCTTAGTCCCAATCCCAAGGCATGTTGTTAGGTTCTGTCATACAATGCAAATTGGAAAGTTGGAAACTCTGGAACTCTGGAAAAAGGATGGTTGGTTCCATGGGGCGGGGGGAGGAAGACATTCTGGCTCCTGTAGACCGCCAACCCATCAACCCATCTTGTCTTTGCTCTTGCCCCCTGGGCTGTCAGTGCCTCCTTGGCTGTCTCCAAAGACTGAGAATCCTACAAGAAATAGGAGAGTGTGGGGCCAAAGCATCGATCCAGTCCGGGTGCACTGGCTGCACCCAATCTCGGGACCCCTCCATGCCCTTCTCTGCCCTCCAGGCCAGATGCTGCAGTGTCTCGCCTGGACTGCACTGTAAAAGAGGCCTCCCCTGCTCCTGAGCTGTGCTTCAGGGCACTGCATCCTGCCCACACCTTTACAATAGCCCCTTTATTAAACCTCTCTTAATTGGCCGGCTCAGCTCTGCGCCCCATGCTTCCTGCTGGAGCCCAGTGATAAAAAGGCAAAAGTAGAGGAAAGGTAGGCTTGATTTTTTTTTTTTTATGTCCTGACTCTGCCAAGAAAGGATGAGAGAAAAGAATGAAGAGAAATATGAAAAATAAAAGGGAAAGTAGGGAGGTAAGACAAACAAGGAGGAAAAGGACATAGGAAAGAAAGGGTTGTCTATCAGTTTACTTATTTCTTCTTCTTACTTCATTAATGAACCTCCCATTGTAGGAGTGTGTATGTTTGTGTGGGGGAGGGGGCGCGGGGAACATCCCTCTATCCTTCCGAAGGACATTTCTTTTGCTCAAGTGGTTAAGAGTTGGTGTTGGCTGCTTACAACCAGAGTAGCCTGCTGACGCAGCTTTGAAACTCCCAAGGCTGGAGCCTCTGCTGGGTGTGGCTCTGGCTTCTGCTTTCAGCGAACCTACAGTCTGCACCCCCATCTCCCTGCTTCAGAGCTGTTCTTCACCCACCAGCACCCCCATCTCCCTGCTTCAGAGCTGTTCTTCACCCATCAGCACACACAAAACTTCTTGCACAGACCATTGCGTTGGGGCTTAACACTGTGTTATAGAAATATCTTGACCCGTTTGCCCCTGACTGCACTGCGGGCAACCTGAAGACACTGATGTGATTGTTTTGTTGAACCTGGTATATCCGGCCTGGGAAGGTTCCTAGCAGAGAAGGTAGAGTGATAATAAATGGGGAGAGAAAAACCCACAGAGAGGAAATTGATCACATAATGATACCGTGTATTAAGCTCCAGGGTGGAAATACTGAGAAGAAATAGAAATGATGAAAGGACTTGGTGTCTAGCTGTGGAAGCAATGGCTGGGAAAGGCTGGTTTGCAGCCGCTAAGCTTGAGGTATAGTTTGTGGTCCAGCCTAGCATGGCTGGGAGCAGCCGAGGGCCCTCAGACACACAGAGCTTGCTCATGCTCGGGCTGTGGGAGCCTGTCTACCCTTCCTGCTTCCTTCTCTTCTCACCTTCCTTTCCTCCCTCCTCCCCACTCTTCCTCCCATCAGCTGGCATGTTCTTATTTTCATGTGCCAGCACTCTGTAAGCTGCCAGGATCTAATGATAAAGCCAGACAGACAGAAGAGCCCTTTCATTTGGCGTTCGCAATCTCATGAAGATACACCTTTTGAAAAAGCTCCTGAGTAAACAAATAAATACCAACTGGGATAGACACGCCCAAAGAAACCAGGATCTGAGAAAGCAAAAAAGTTTGGGGCCAGTCCCTGAACTCATAAGAAAGTCAAGGTGAGCCCTTCCTGGGGCTGCCAGGTGAAGCTGTGCCCTGAGGGAGGCCAAAGAAGTGACTCAGCAGAGATTGTAAGGCTGTGTCTAGCCCAGGGAACAGGGTGTGCCAGGACCCCAAGGTTTAGGGACGTCCCATGTACTCTGGCTGGAACCTGTCAGAAGCTTTAGTCAGACACAAGGATGGGTAACTTCACATCTCATTGGTCACTCCTGTTGGGAATTTGCTGAGTGGAGAACTTTCGATGTCCTGCTGCTGTCCCTTTAGCCCTTGCCATTCGTTCACAGGCCCGCAGGGCTGGCAGCTACCTTCTCCTGAGGAAGGTTTTCTGTTACTTCTGGAGGCCACAGTCCTCATGCTTGCAGCAGGCCAGATGACTAGATGGCCCAGAAAGTTGGCATCTCTCCACTAAGTACATTGAGCACTCGCAGCTTGCGCGTAGAAAATCTCCCAAGATGCTACTCCACGCTGGTTCCCAGGGCCCCAAGGGAAATTCAGACTTGGTTACTGACATGTTTGATGCAGAGGAGCCCTGTGTTGTCTGCTTTCCCAGCCCTGTCTCTCTCTCTCTCTGAGCTTCTGCGCCATGTCCCTCTGAGTATTTCCAGGAAAATTTGTATTCACCTTGCACTTGAACCCTAGACTTCTGACTCAGTGATAGTTCTAGAGAACTCAAGCAAAAATGACAGTGGACTGATATTTTTCTACAAAATTAAATAAATAAATATTTTTCTCTCTACTAGACTTCTCTGTGACCCTTGTGTCCTTTTCAATAGCATGATGGCATCAGGCATATTTTTTCATTCTCTTTCAGGTCTCTGCACATCTATTCACATGGTACTAGCTTGTTTAGTGAATCCCTGCTGGCACTAAGAAGTACCAGAGAACATGACTTTTGTGTTGTTAATGCACCAAGGGAAAGCACTGTAAGGGAATTTGGTTAGAGCTCTCCAGATTCAGTGCTATTGTTTGACAAAAGCATTTGATGAGGACAAAGCTTTCCTTTTCACTGGACACAGTCTGACCTCTGTTTTAGTAGATTAATTTCATATCAGAGTGCCCCATCTTGGATGATGAATTAGCAATAAAAAGCTCATCAAAAAGTAATTACATGCAATGTGTTGAATAATGATCTCTTAAAAATTCCTATAGATTTGTCTGCACCTCCTCCCCCCACCAATCTCCATGGGGGAAATGAACCTCAGCTGCTAGCTACTAGCCCTGGCTCAGGAATGCAAACCCTGGCCATATTTTGAAGCTGAGATGGGAGAGCTGGCTTCTATCATTGCCCAGTGTCATCTAATTGATCAATTGCTTTTTTTTCCATGTGATGCACATCTTTATATAATTTAAAGGGCCATCTCAACGGGGGTAGAAATACACAGGAAGTGGGAGCTCAAGGCAGAGCTGAAACCCTCACCTCCTACATCTGCAGCAGCCAGTTGGAGGGAAAGGGTTATTAATTAAAATGTTAACTGCCCAGACAATAGCAGACCGACCAGCACGGAGAATGCCTGGGAAGCCAGCACTAAAAGTTTCATAACTGTAAATTCCAGGGAAGTTGGATCTTCCTTCAAATAGCAAAGCAGAGCCATCTGCATCCAGGAGGCTCATCCATGGACTGCGCTGCTAAAATGATATTCAGCTTGCCCTGAAGCCCAGCTTGTTCCTCTCCAGAGAGCTAGACTTGGATTCTGAAAAAGCCTACCCTTCACCTCCCTCTCCTATCGAGGGGCCCAGAAAAAACTACAGCTGGATCTGACAGCAGAATATTCAAATGATTCCCAACAGTGCAAATGCCCACGCTCATTTGAATAACTGAAGAATTCAATCATTTGAATGCCGATGATTATTCTTCTGGGAGTTTACATTTTAGAAAGAGCATCTGAATCCCCAGAGAGCATTAAATTGCTATCTAATTAGCAGTTCCAAATTATATATATTTAAAAGATAATTAAAGGTTTGAAGGCTGTTGGAATAACTGGTTATACATTTAAATGAATCACTAGAAATTTGTTAGTAATGTGTGGAGTTTTCTTTTATTTCTTGCTTCCCTCTTTGAAGTTCAGTAGACCCAACCTCGCGGGGTTAAGTCTGGTAGCCGTAAGATAAAGGCAGATGTTTTTAATTATTGCAGCTCAAACCTCCAAATAATTATAAGCAGCTGTCATTTTTACATAATCCTAAATGATAAGACCCAAAGAATGCAAATAAAAAGGTTGAGACCATGGACTTCTTGGCACAGCCATTCAGTCCTCACCATAACCTTTACCTGACAGTTGCACCCACCAAGGAGCGAGTTCCCACTTCCTGCCTTCACTCTGTTGTTCATAATTCTGCAGCAGGTGCAGGTATGGCTGCCACCCCTCCAGGAGCTATTCCCACCTTCTCTGTGGACCTTTGCAGTCAAAAGATCACAATGGTGCATTTGGAATACAGAAGCAAGAAGGAATCTGGCTTAGTCAGGGCAGGGTTTTTGCTGCAAATTCTCAGCCTCATTGCTC
Source organism: Sorex araneus (assembly GCF_027595985.1). Lineage (NCBI taxonomy): Eukaryota > Metazoa > Chordata > Mammalia > Eulipotyphla > Soricidae > Sorex > Sorex araneus. Next base: position 50,715,819 of record NC_073305.1, read on the forward strand.
AATAACTCCTCCACCCCTGAAAAATGAATAAGTAAAGGTGTGCTAATGAAATTGTCCCTGGTGCTATATCTTTGACTTACTTAAGAATAGCACAAGATTGAATGCTTTCAAACCAGCAGACCAACATGCCAGCTACCAAATGGCAGGTAATTTGCCCGTTATACTTGACCCAGGAAAGCTGGGGTACTAGTCTAAAGTCTTCTGCTTTCTGTATCTCCTGGAAGGGCAGAGAGCTCCTGAGGATAAGTAAGGGGCATGTGGGCATAAAACATACTGGTTTTCCCCATTTGGACATAAAGATCACAATACCAGAGAATGACACATCAAAAAACCAGAGTTTACCCCAGAGCTCTAAGTAGCAAAACCTGAAAAATATTTTGAAGAGAAAACAACACAGAGGTACACTCACACTTGTAAATAATTAAACTGAAAGTCAAGGATGCCTCCTTGCCTAATTTCCTGGGAATGGGAAGGATAAATAGTTGCCAGAGGAAGAAGAAATCAGATGTAACATTTATCTAGAATATTCAAAGGCTGGCAGCTACAGAGTAGAGTTATGTCTTTGTGAAAAAATTACAACTTCAGAAACATGTTCCAGGTATCAGAATCAATTAAGATAGTTTCTTTCTCATAAGTATCAGAAAGTTTCTCCTGGAGCTTCTAGGTTTTTTGATAGACTCCAGGGAAAGGATTTGGGAGTAACGAGAAGGTGTGAACCCGATTCCAGTACTGTAGTGGGATTGAAATTAGTGGTTTGAACAATCTTTTAATGAAGCACATCTTCATCCAGGCTCATATACAAATAACACATTTATAGGTGTTTAATTGAAGGATTTCTTAGAGTTTTGTAATGAGAGGATTTTTCGTGAAAAGATTGCTTTGAGAGTTAATCATCAGTACTGCTTAGTGTAGATGACAAGAACAGGTTGATGATAACTAATGACATCTCTTACCTTTAGGGCACCAAGCAGCTACTTTGTCCTGTGATGGGAGACCCACTGGCACACGTTTCTTAAGAACCATAGCTATCTCTGAGGTCAGATGTGTGCCTCTAGCCTCAGCACTACCACTGCCAACTGCAGGGCTTTGGAGGGTTACTGGACCCTCCTGAGCAGTTTTTTCCTGCTGAAAGACTAGGACAAGAACGGCTTGTGTACACCATGGGATTGTAAGAAGATTGAAAAGTTCATGTTGGCAAAATGCTTGGAACAGCTTTATACATGGGCTCATTCAGTTATGATACTATGATACATATGATATGATACATATCCTCATATGCTCATTCACCCCTTTTTGCTCATGAATAAGTATTCATGAAAAACCTAATCTTTACCAGGGCTTTCTCCTTCTACACATTATAGGTTCCACGGTAAACAAGAAATCACACTTTTTGTGGGATGGGTACTCGAGCATTGTATGACTGAAACACAAGCACAAAAATATGTAAATCTGTAACTGTACCCTCACGGTGATTCATTAATAAAAAATAAATTAAAAAATTAAAAAATTGGGGCTGGAGTGAAAGCACAGCAGGTAGGGCATTTGCCTTGCACGCGGCCGACCCGGGTTCTAATCCCAGCATCCCATATGGTCCCATGAGCTCCGCCAGGGGTAATTCCTGAGTGAAGAGCCAGGAGTAACCCCTGTGCATCGCCGGGTGTGACCCAAAAAAAACAAAAAAAAAATTAAAAAATTAAAAATTGTTAGAATTCCCTGAAAAAAAAAAAAAAAGAAAAGAAATCACACTTTTTGTACCAGAGGTGCTTGGGACAAAGTATAAAAGTCAGGAAAGTAAGCAACTAATTTGTAGTAGGGTGTGATGACTGTAGCTGAAGTTATAGATGTACTGGTGTCCACTCTGGGCAGGCCCACACACCACTCCAGAAGCTGGTATCTCGGGCAAGTCCTGGGAGGGAGCTTGACTCTGAGTTTGACGTGAGTGGTGTTGAGAGTAGATGTACGGGTCCATGTAGTGACCTGAAGGCAAGAATGGTAATGACACTTTTAGCAGCCAACTCCATCTAGCTGGGAAATACATTGTGGATTACAGGAAGTGGTGGAAGAGGCCAGAAAAAGAGGAGAGAGAGAAAATGATGGAAACTTGTAACATTCTGAAATGTTTCCACATCTTTCAGGATCTGAGAGTATGAGGTTAACCGACTACTGTTATACTCTGATTTGAGGCCCCTGGCTGGGCTGTGGAAAAAGGGTCAGAGAGGGAGAGTCTAGAGAGTGATATTTATATATTTATGAGAAACTGGGATCCTAAATGGGGAGAAGTATCACTGTGGCCAATATCATTTTAGTGGCAAGAGAGATGGCAGATGACATTCAGTTTGAAAAAAAACTTACAAAGCAGAAATAGAGGATACGGAAGTTTGATGAACCTCATTCCTTTGCTCTCTTTCAGGGCATCTTTGGTTGTACTTGACTGTTTCTTCCCATATCTCCATGGTGAAGGACAAGTCAGATTCACAGTAGATCTTTATTTTTATTTTAATTCATTTATGGTATCAGAAAGATGGCATTGGGATGCTGAGCATCCAAAGAAATTCTTAAAAGGAAGTGTCAGGTGCTGGAGAAATAATACAATAGGTATAGTGCTTGCCTTGCATGTAACTAACTTGGGTTCAATCCCCACTACATAATGTGGTCTTCCTAGCCTCTCCAAGAGTGATCCCTGAGTGCAGAGCCAGGACTATGTCCGGAGCACCACCAGATGTGACCCAAAACAAATAAAAATACCAAAAAACATCAGTACAATTACAAAATAAATACACACACAAAAATTAGGACTAAACATTCTTTTGCATTCTACCAGTAAACTGGTAGACTGGTAATGGACCCCATTCTCTTTATGGGCCAGGACATAGCTAGGGCAAAGAGCAGATGGGGTGGCAAGATGGTCATGTGCATATCTATATTGCAAAACCTGTGTCCTCTGGAAGGGGCCAGTCTAAGTCCATCCTCAGAAAAGAGACCTTAGAAAAGAGAGAAAAACTTAAAATAGAAGAAACTTATGGGAAATATAGATCCAAAGATGGATTGCCTCATGCCCTTCCCTCTTTCAGAGGTATCTTGAAATATTTTCATTAAAAACAAAGAGCAAGGCAGAGAAAAATAAAAGCATAAAGCCAAGCCTCACCCTAAGTAAAATCAGACAAGTACATAACTAAATTTGGCAAAGCCTCAGTAATTGGTTGGAGATTGACTCCATCCATTACAGCCATAAACCAGAATCCAGGGTAACAACAGCAAACTCAGAAGAAAGGTTTCTTTTTGCCTTTTTTCTGGGCTGCTTTATTTATTTCACTGGAAAATGCATTGCCCACTTCTTCTTCATCATGTCATTTATCTCGAAAAACTTTCTTTCATGGGGGTCCCACTGTTCTCACTCTCATATCTCCAGACAGAAATGCTGGGACTTGAGTTCTTTGGCAGAGGGGCCCATGTTACTGACCACACACAGAGAGTTCACTCAGGGGGAATGGTTTGCTGCAGCATCGTTGGAAGGCTAACACGTGTGTGACAGTATCAGTTGCTACTATGTCTGATTTCACTGGACCGAATAAGGAAATTCATTGTCTTTGCTGTTTCGAAACTGGAATCAATTTGTGGTGCCTAATTCTACTCCATAGTCAAACCATCTGACAGGTTCTATGTATCCCAAGGCCTTTTGATACAGTTAAATGCATAAAGGAATAATGCCAAATGAAATTCTAGACAGGCAAAAGGACACAAGCAACACAAAACAAACAAACATAAAGCACAGGTACTTGACAAAGGTCCTACAGAACATGCTCTCAAATGCTGGAAGCCCTCTTTATGTCTGAGATACTATCTCCAAACAACTCAAGGTGATGTCAAATCTTTATATGAAAATGGCTTTGGAATATCCACCGATCTGTGCTCAGATCACAGTGCAGTCCTTTCTAAAATTTAAAATTCCTTCTGAAAACGGCCTTACATTTAACTGCTCAGGTAACTGGCCAGGTTTGTGTGAAAGTGTTCTCACCGATCAGAGTGACTGTGCCCAGGTGTCTCTAGTTGATAAACATTTATTTCTTTTCTGAGGAGAGGCATTTTGTTCTTATCCTCATCTTGTTTCCCAAGCAAATGGGCCTGGTGTCACATTTGTTCCCACCTTCAGATCCCCTGCTCTAGCCCTTTGATGGAACCCAAACTCAGCCTACTTTTCATTTCTCTGACTAGTTCAATATTATTTGACCAGCTAACTTTTTGAGAATGGAACTTTCAATGCAACCAGGTTGTAGTCAGCCAGGTTTGACTGACAAAACCGGTGACGGGGCTGGGCCATCTCCTCCCCACACACAGAGCGTGACTCACCACGACCCAGGACACTGATTAAGATAAAGGTCATTCGAGTTTTCAAAGAGGCCTGCTAATTGTTGTTTTTTAAAAAAATACCAAAGCTGTTTTAGTTTTACAGTGATCAAAAGGATTTTGTAATCATCCTAAGAGAGCACGTAGAACTTTTCATCTTGGAGACACTTAAAAACATTAATTAATAAGAGCATGGTACCTTTTAGAAAAAAGGAAAAGGCTGGTGTCTCAACATGCCCTGTTGCCTCTCTCCCACCTTCCGGCTGCTTCTGGACACACCCTCATGGCTCTGTTTCCCTCCTGTGTATCTGAGATTCTCATCTTCCCTTGGACTTGATGGATTTCATCTCCAAATTCGGACCCATTGAATTCCTCTCCAAGCCTAATGTCAATGTCATTCCGTGACATGTATTATCTAGAAAAGTTTGGACTTATTGTGAGGTCACCACTGAATGAGCCAGCACCATTTTGGTGGAAAGCTCAGCCTCAGTGCTCTCATGAAGGTCCACAAGGTATCTCTAAGGCCCTGAGTCATTGTTGTGCCTTCTACAAACAACATACCATATGGTGGGCGTGTGTTGTGATGCTTTGCTCATGCGCTCACTCCATATATCATAGTTGCTCTTAATCTAAGACTGATTCTTGCTTCCTTGATCATCAAAGTCAGTTTCGGATCAGCCCACATGAGTCAGCAGGTAATAGAGAGAGGAGTGACTGGTGAAATTAGACTTCCACATGGTTCTGCAGAATTCATGGCCCTCCTATGTACTGCATGTATGAGTAACTGCTTTGAGCTGAGGACCAGAGGTGCAAAGAGGAGAGTACCTCAAGGAAGACTGAGGGTGGTGAAGAAAGAAGGAGGTTCAGAAACTAGCTGAGTTCTGTTTGAGTCTTGACTTCATGGTCCATTAGTGATGTCATCAAGTTATAACTTTGCTGAAGCTAGCATTTTCCCATTTTTGAATCCCATCTGCCCTCCCTTGGAGCTAGGGAAAGTTTTTTTTCCTTTGCTAAACGTAACCAATTGGAGAGTTTTTCAAATTCTGTTTGTTGTTGCTGTTATTTGTTTGTCTTTGGGGTTTTGGCTCAGCTGTGCTCAGGACTTACTCCTGACTGTGCTTAGGGATCACTCCTGGAAGGGCTGGAGAACCATATGAAATACAAGGTACTAAGCCTGGGTTGTACATGTGCAAGGCACGTACCCTACCTACTGTACTATCTGTTTGGTCCCAAATGCAGTTAGTTGGAAAACAACAATCAATTATCAATTCCTGGTTCAACTTTAAAAAAAAAAACTAAAAGTGATAGCTGCCTTAAAGACTAGACCCTTTGGGAAGATTGGCAGTAACAGAAGGCTGGGTGGTGAGCCCTGCAGAGTGGGTAACATATTTCCTTCTTTTATTTCTTGAACTTTTTTTTTTTTGCTTTTTGGGTCACACCCGGTGATGCACAGGGGTTACTCCTGGCTCTGCACTCAGGAATTCCTCCTGGCGGTGCTCAGGAGACCATATGGGATGCTGGGATTCGAACCCGAGTCGGCTGCGTGCAAGGCAAACACCCTACCCACTGTGCTATCACTCCAGCCCCTTGAACTTTTATTTTCTATGTCCCCTGAATTAACCAGGAGAAATTGCCTCTGCTCCAAGTGTTTAGAAGGCAGCCAATGTGGTTGACATTGGCCCGATGACTGTCTATTATGAGGCCACATGCACACTGACCATCAGACACCTTGCTTTGAAAAATTCTAAAGCAAGAAATAACTGATCACTCTATCACAGCCCTGCCTGGAGCATGGCCCTGGTTCCCACTTTTGTTTGAGACCTTTTGTCTTTGACCTTGAAGAGAATCTATCACCACGGTTGTTTGAACCTCTTCTTGGAAGAAAAGAATATATATATGTATATAAATATACATATATATAATATATATATGTATATAAATATACATATATATATGATTAAGCAGCCATATATTGTTCACAACCATTTTATTGGGTGGAAGGAAACACTCTAGGGATGAACTAGATGTGGGAAGGGTGGCGACATCTAGGCTAGCAGAGGGAGCAGCAGTCACTAGTGCTGACCCAGAGGGCATGTTCTCAAGCTAGTTTGTCAGGACAGACTCTCTGCTCAATCACTGACATCTCAGCGCAGGCTTGAGAACCGAGTGCTGCTACTTCTGTCTCTGAGATGAGTAACTTGGGGCTCAGAACAGGACACTGCCCCACAGTTACATCTGCAGATCTGGAGACCGGTGAAAGTCTAAGTTCTTTTTAGGGCTCTGGCTTTGAAACACTCTCCTTTTTTTTTGTCTGTGTTGTGACTTGACTGAAGCCTGGGAGATGGTATTTTTCAGCAGCATCTCTGTGTCTTCCAAGACTCAACTGCATTGGGGCTGGAAAGTACTCAGTGTTCAGCAGTCTTTTGGATGCATGGGCAAACAATTGAGTGAGGAAGCTAATGCATGTACAAAGGAATGACACACATAATGCCCAGTCAGCCCTGCTCCCTGGTGCATGAAGGAAGACAAGCAACAACGCCACCAATTTTCCTTCTACTGGCCCTTGCAGCCTCTGAGAGTAGAGAAGACTCACAGCCTTGGTGCAGGTGGCAAAGGTATTCGCCAGTAGAGTGCTGTGATTGCCTCAAGAGAGAAACATCTACCCACTCACTGACTCCTGCCCCTTGGCCCCGCCTCTTCTCAGATGGCATTAGCTTTGGGCAAGGTTTCTTCCACTCCTGTTGTGGGCCTCCCCCCAACGTCCTTCCTTCCTGTTGGCAGCATGGGGTGGCACAAAGAGCTTATGAATTATTAGCACACACGGTCTTTGTTTCACGGGAGCTGCCTGGATGTGTGTAGCTGATTTCCACTGCCCCTTCCCCAAAAGCAACAGAAAAAGCAAAGGCAATTTAGATTTTTCCAAACCAACATGAATGTGACCATCACCTCAGCACATCCATTTTGCTTCCAAAGTCAGTCTGCAGGGAATGCGAAGGAGTACTTAGGTCTAAACAATTGAACATGGCCAGGAAAGTTCTGGCACCAAAGCGTACCCTTGCCTGGCTCTGGCTTGCTCCTCATAGGGTGCCCTCCTTGTCCCATCCGCCTGGGCCACAAGTTGGTTTGTGTGTTCACCACATCTGGCCTTTATTTGAAACTCCACCTCAAAGTATTTCATAGCACAAAATATCTTTCCTTATTAAATTCTCCTCCCACATATTTTTTTCATAAAACAGGCACCAAAAACTACAAACCTACCTGTGGCTCTCAAAGTATCTGTTTATAAACCTTTGGAAACTGCTTGCAATTCGTTAATCACATTTTCAAAGGAAGTTACAGATTATAGATACACTAACAAATGCCATACACAATGCCTCAGCTCAGTAACGAGATCCTCACGCAGGGGAAGAGGGAGAGGGGCTGGGGGACCTGGCTTGTCCCAGACTAAATCCCATGGGAGAGGGGAGAGCTGACCCAGGAGCTGGAGATTGAAGAGTTGAGTTCTTTTCCTGTCATTCTCTTACTACACTGTGGCCTCACAGACATCTTCTCAGAAGACGCAGGTACAGAAGCAGCACACGCTAGTGCAGTCGTCTAACTTGCTTAACAGTGAAGCATTTTGCAAATCGTAGATTCCTAAATAATCTCTCAAGTTATAAACATATGTGAGCATGTTACTTAAAATGTGCTACTTATGTAGTTATCTATTTAAGCTGGGAGGAAAATAAAGGTGCTTAATTTATACACACTGATCCCTGTTGTCCCGGATTGTGCTTGAAACCCAAGTAAGTTTTCAAACTATCTTTATAAAGGGCAGCGGGGTGGTCATGTGGCAAGGAATCCCTGGTTCATAAAGCATCCCTGTGTGCAAGTGTTTCTGGCATGCTTGACATAAACTCACATGCCATGTTTTCAGGTCCTCTTCATATCTGTCCTCCACTTTCTGTCTCTCCAAAGAAAGAGGAAGAATTTCCAAATATTGGCAGAGATGGCTTTAGAGGACTCGAAGTTCACATCCTACTTCTTGGCTATACTAGAAAATGGATACCTGTGTTTTGTATAAATCCAGAAAATTCTCCCAGATGGAATCTCATTTGGGCTGGACAAAGTTATGTCCTCATCCCTGAACCAATCCTGGGATAATGCAGACTTCCTTCAAATATTTACGTCACTTGTCCACTTCTGAATCATCAGCAATAGTCTTTTGGTCACTAGAGTCATATTTCCTAAGAGTGTGTGGGGGGTCCCAGATATTCTCTAAATTAAAAAATGAAATGGAAAATGCAAAGAACAGTTGGTGACAACCCACCGCACGAGTCTCCCTTATGAAGTCCCAGTCTCCAGCTTTCTAGTAGACTTTCTTAATAGGTGACAAGGAAAAGGTGAACTTAGGGTCTTTATGTGGAATTTGGTCATTGCCTTTGACCTAATCTATGTATGCAAAAGACCTTTGACTTTTATTTTTCTCATTCAAAGCGATCAAGAAGCTACTGTATTGCTTGTTATATTCCTAAGGAACTCATTCTTTAATAAAGACCCCCATGAAGCGTAACTCAGACTGCTCAGACTGTTTCACATAGCTGATTGATAGACTGACATTGTGGAGAAGCGTTCTTAACAGAGATCCACAGGAAGTAGTCCCAATGTGGTCTGTTTCTCTCAATGAAATTAAATTACAGGGACATCCTTGAATATGGCACTTTATGAAGCAGTTTGATGGGAAACCTTCCTCTCATTCTTTAAATCTCTACAAGTGTCTTGAATTTCAGAAGTGCACTGCACTGCATGTCTTGAGTACCATTAAAAACCAAAGCTACAAGTGAAGGGTTGTCTGAGAAGCCCTTTTTGTCAGATGCCATCTGAAAGGATGCCTCTGAAATGGAGTTTTTGTCCAGGAGCAGCTTGTATCCCAAGTGGTATGATACTCATACCACTTGGTATGAGTACACAACTAGCTCAGTGGGCTGAGTGCATTATTTTCATGCCTGTGTTCAATCTCCAGCACTTGATGATCTTTTGAGAACTGCCAGGAATGATTTCCAGCAAGAAATATCCTCTGAGCACCATTAGGTATGACCCCCAAACAAACACAAACAGAAACACACTAGTAATAGACATGTGATAGTCAGTGTTTGATACAACCCCTTTTCATCAGACATTTCCTGCCATTCTCTGGTTTGTAGAACAGATACCTGTCTAATTATTAAATGGGCCTTCTTCATTTGAGAGACTGAGTATTAACCAATTACATAAAATAAGCCCATATTTTTTGCCAAAATCTCATTGCTCACGTCTCTTTAGAAGCTATATGTGGAGACTTTATTCTGAGTGAGGACTGTGCCTGCCATTTTACATACAACATTTGATATTCTCCAGCTTGCTGCTAGGGAGATGTTATTGTTTTCTCCACATTTGCAACTGATAGAAAGGAAATTAGGAGCCTTGGGGTGTCCTGTATGGGAACACAAACCCAGTAAATCACAGAACCACTGCCCTCTTCTAAGGACAGGCCTTTGGGTGCTCTATGTGGCAATGAAGAAATGCTTGGTGCTCTGGAGCATGGGATTTTTTTTTTCAAATTTCTCTGAAATACCACGAGACTTAGACATAAAATTTAACCATGAACGAGTAATGGGTTGCACAGCTCTCCCAGACTCTATGATCTTATTTAGCTTATTATCTGATGTGTTATTGAACTTTTCAGAGTTCATTTCCCACAATTTATGCCAGAAGCCACAAATTGACCTTACAGAAACAGATTACTTCTGGGTGATAAACTGGCAAGCAAGTGTTTGTAATAGAATGATGCTCTGTTTAATTGATTTTATGTCCTCTGTACCTTACACTTACTAGGTGTTCCTTAGCTATGGGTTCAATAAATGAACAAAGTAAGCTTTTGAAGTGATAAAGAACCCCCCCCCCATCCAAAACATGTTAGGTTTAGATGAGTTTAGCCAAGCAGTTGTGAGTATTCTTCCTTCAAAAGGACTATGTGTTCTTCTGGGATGTGTCATGGCCCTTACTGAGATTTGAGGGCAAAGGTAACAGGTCCAAGGATATCTGACTGTCTTCTCAGGAAGATATCTGATTGTCTGTCTTCTTTCTCTCTAGCTTCTCCCTCTTTCCCTTGTAAGACTCAGGTGACAGCCCCACTGACCTCATTCCTATCCCCCCTACTTAGCCCCTGTCTGGCTCTCCAGAGGGCTGGATCTCCCATGCACACAGGAACTTTCCATAACAGGATCCAACTGCAAATCTGCTATCATTTATACTGGCTTCTGAGGGAACCACTTCCCTTCCTCCTCATCTGGAGTGGATCTGATGTCATAAAACTGACCCTGAATGCCTATTAATTGGAAACCTGAGAGAAGGGAGTGGAAGCATAGTTGACTGGGGTGGTCAGAGCCCAATGCCCTTGGAGGTGAGGTGGCCTTCCTGGATGGTGGGGGTGGTAAATCCCTGGCCCTGCCCCAAGATATCTGGGAGTTTCTGAAATGTTGCTGATGGGAGTGGGGGGTGGGGCAAAAGGAGGCAGGGAAAAAAAGCTTGGTTCTGTTGGAGCCACAGTAGCTCTGTCTGGCCTCCCTTCCCTAGATTCCCCAGAAGGCCTTGGCTAGGTCTGTTTAGTTCAATCAGTTAACAGCAGGGGTTCTCTCTTCTTTTCATGCAGGGTGCTTCTTCAGCACCTGTCTCTCTTCATTAACCAAGTGTCCAAATTGTACTTGTAGTTCAGGGTTCTTAAAGCATTTACAGTGATGCTGCATCTCAGTTACACCAGAGATCCCACTTCCGAAACAAAAGCAACAACAGCAAAAGAGAGCAACTACATACATGCATATTTTTACCCAATACGCTATTAGCTTTGTCTCATATACACATAAGGGGGTTGCTTATCCTTAGTCTGCAGTAGAGGGCAGACTTTCCTACGTTATAAGCACCCCCAATAACCAACATTAAAGGCTCCAAAGACACGGGAATATCAAGACACATGAATGTCCAGCGCGCAGAGTGACTAACACTCGTGATTTCGGGAGCATTTAAAACTTTTCCTGGTTTTATTGTACTCACCAGCCTCTCCAAAGAACTGTGCGGTGACTGTTATTCCCTACACCACATCCACTCTGGGTGAAGGAGCCCTGCTGGGCTCTGGGAAGAGATTATTCAGAGCGCAAGTTGGAGATTCTGTGTCTGCAAAAGGTTTTGAGAGTATGAATTGAACCCAAGTGCAGAGATCATTTTTTTTTTCCTTAGGCAGGAAACAAGAGGTAAGTTTGAGATGGGCAGTGGGGATGAGACCTTTAAAACACAAAGAGGTTATAACTAAACTTTTGGTTAGTGTACATAGAAGGTCCTTCCCTGTGTGACTTTCAAACTTTGGAAGAGAAGTGTCTCCATACTTCACAAAACCAATCCTACTCCCATACCCCACAAAACCCATCCTAGGATAGATAAAGTGTCTCTTTGTGTATTGTGTGTTAAAAACCACAGGGTCTACTTGGTAAATTCATGACAAGTTAACAGTGGAACCCAGCTCAGGTGTTATTTTAGGCATGTAATCTTGGTTTTTATGCTGCTAACCCCCTCGAACCACTGCCTCTGTAGGGCTAACCACCCATCCTTATTGACACAGTAAGTGGGCAAAGTGCCCATCTGTAAACAGGATTTTGGAGCATGAAGTTTGCCTCGGTTGAGGATCCCATGAACATGGCTTCTTCTTCTCCCCCGCACTAGTATGAAGAAGGCAAGAAGCGGAGAAAACCTGACTATAGCAGCGTTGACCTCTCAGAAGTGGAGTGGGAAGACCGTGATGACGTGGTAAGTGATTCACTTATGAGCCTGCAAAGAATGAGCCACATAATATCTTCTTCTGGACCAGAGACTGCCTTGGGAGCATATGGGGAGGATTACCAGAGGGACAGTGGCCCCAGAGAGACCAAAAGATGGGGCCTTTGAATCATGTTTGAACTGTTAGAACTCTTCCACCATTGTGACCTTGGCTGACAAGCCAGTTGGCTCTGCCTGCTTTGCACTGTCTCTGCTTCCTTGGGTGCAGATAATACCAGTCAAGCAACTGATGGAACTGTGACCTAGGAGACCATGAGAAAAGCCCACTTCCAGGTGAACACTTTGGTGGCCAGAATCTGCCTATGAGGCCAGGCTGGGTACAACTCAGGGTCTGAGAGAGCAAGACAGAGCTCTGTAGACCCCCCTTCCAGAGTCGTGCCCCTTCTCTGGCCACACTGCAATAGCTCATGTGTTTCCTTCCCACACAGACTCAGCCATCGGTACTGTATCAAAAGCTTTCCTTATGCCCATGACTTAACCCCGTTAGTCTTCTTGTTACTTCCTCAATAAATCAGATTTGTTAGACACGGCTGCCTTTGTGTGAATCCAGGCAGACTGTCCTTAATTAAATCGTAACTTCCCAGGTGTTCCCAGCTGGATCCTCATTCTTCTCTTTTTCTAGGAGGTCACTGTGTCAAGGCTATGCTTCTCTGATTTGTCTGGAGCACTTTCCTAAGTCCCAAGGTTGAGTCAGCATTGTTCCCATTCCTCCCTCTGTCCTACTTACCAAAAGATGTCGAGACGAGTCATTTGAATGAAGTCCACAGACTGAGCTCACAAGTACTCTATTTCCTCTTGCTATAGCTTTCTCTCTCCTTCCCAGTTTCTGTTCCCTGAATGTTTTAGCTACCATAAATCTCTGGCTTTCTTCCTTGCCTGTAAAATGCAAAACTCAGATATAATTTAGACATTTAACCTATTTCCTCCTTCCTCTGTACTTAAATCTTCTTAAGCCCAAGTGCAGACAAAACAGCTCTGATAGAAATCCATTTCCACTTCTACACTTTTTACTCCACATGCCAGTGTCCTGACATCATGTCAGCTCAATGACTTAGGAAAGTTCCATGTCTTTTTCTGTAAGTGTTGTCATCAGGAAGCATATCAATTACATGGGAATGCCCTTCCTTTCCCACCTGCTCATCCCAAGAAGCAGGTTATTACAGTGAGTAGAGCATAACCCAAGAACCAGGCTGTCTGCTCCTAACCCTCCATTTGTGATTGGATGCTGGGGATTTTTCCAGCAAGGTATACACATCAATTTTGTTTTTGTTGTTTCTATTTTTAACCAGTAAAATGAATATGATGGCACTCATCTCTTTATACTTTCCAGGGCTGTTGTGAATATTGAGAACTATAAAAATGCTTACATTGTCTTGTGGAATCAGTGAACATTATGTGAGTGGCAGCTATTCCATGTCTTGGTCTATTAGCATCATCATCATCCATACTCCATTGTCCCTCTCATTAATGAATGTCTTGTGGACTTGCAGTGGTTAAATAAATAATCTCCTGAGTCTTGACAGGGGCAGTTCATTGTTTTCCCTCCCCTCCTTCCTTCTCTTTACCCGTTACTTGATTTTACTTCACATGGATTTTTATGGTTTCTTTTATAGAATCCTGGATCTTGTCTCCAACGTGCTTCTTCATCTCTTCACCTTTTCCACTTTCATTCATAGGGAAAGCATGTGATTATGCTCATTTTTCTTTGGTGTACACCATTAACCCTCTTCTAGTTATTGCTGATCTGACATTCATTTCTCCTATGTGCCTTCTCTAAAGTTATTTATTACTCAACTTATCCTAGTCAACCCCCTGAGCCCCAGTACATTTTCAGTAAGTTAATATATTCTTTCAATCATAATGGTTTGGACATGCTTCTTCAATTGATCTAGCTTCCTTTCACACTGGAGTCTCAGCTTTATGTCTCACTGTCTTGCAATTTATTCCAACTCACAAGACTGTGTTTTGAGCAAATCCACCTCCAGCAAATCTAGTGCTCATCTGCACTCATTGATCTCTGGAAGTCTCTTGCCTTGTTATCGTGGGAATATGATATATTTTACAGACAAATTCCTTCAGTACCAATATATTTGACTGGGAAACCCCAAGTCAACATTTCTATCTTAGGGATTTTCACCCCATTTATTGGAGAACTCTGAAATTGATGCAAAGTATTTATGTGTGATCTATGAAAGGTCCTACATGCCCTTATGCCCACCATTGGCATTTGCAGAAAAAAAAGTTAGAAGGCATGATTGAGCTTAAGATCTGATAAAGACAATGCTTTTGAGGAGAAAGCAGCCTGATGTGTCCTACCTGCCAAGGCCTCATGACAAGGAGCTGCCTATATCTCTTGGCAACGAGGCTCTTGCTGAATTTAATGACCACATTTATAGCATAGATCCTGTGTACCTTAAAAAAAAAAGCTAGGTTTTTCTAGTACTAAAACACATGCAAATAGGGGCTGGAGTAATAGCACAGCGGGTAGGGCGTTTGCCTTGCACTCGACCGGGTTCGATTCCCAGCATCCCATATGGTCTCCTGAGAACCACCAGGGGTAATTCCTGAGTGCATAGCCAGGAATAACCCCTGTGTGTTGCCGGGTGTGACCCCAAAAGCAAAACACACACACACACACAAAAAAAAACACATGCAAATAAATTAGCTAAATTAGTAAGAGAAAAGGAGAAAAATTAGGAACCATTGAGAGCAGTATGAGTGATACTTCTGTTCACAGGATAGTTTGTGCATCTTAAGGACAATTCAGTAGAAAGACAGATCTGGAGAGAATCTTTGGACCACCCTAGGATCCTGAGACACATAGCAGTCTGTTTCCCAAGGTTGGTAAACTCTTAAAAGGAAGATAAGAGGTTTAAAATAGCAGTTATCCATTGATTATAAAGTCTCTCTAAAGGGTAAAGTAATAAAGGATGACTTTATTCTTATTACTATTACCATTTAGTCATTCCCGAACTTTTCATAGTGTCTATAATTATTTCTACCAACCAGAAATAAAAACTAATACATATCAATGATTACCACAAGATATTGAATTCTCCCTATGAGCCAGCAATGTTCTAAAAGCTATCTATATATGGACAGACTTTTAAAATTCTTTATAGCTCTCCCATAAAGTGTTATTGTTTTCTTTCTTTTAAAGATAAGGAAACTGAGGCAGAGTGTCCAGGGCACAAAGTACACATGGCCCCAGCGTTTTCAACTCTTTGGTATATCTGAGAAAGGACCTTAAGGTCAAAGAATCTTTGAAGACTGTAGCTCAGTGCCACAGAGTATCTTGAGTATTACCCTCCCCTGAGGGGCACAGGAAAGGTGGAACGTGCCTTGCACATAGCTGCCAAGCAGATGTTTGCCACATGGCATTTTTGTCTGCAATGCCCCATCAGATTCAATCCAACAGAAACTCTTCAGTTGCAACATTTGTCCCTTCTCTACTTCCCTCCAATCAACCTGCTATAGTTACCTGGGGGAACTCTGAGGAAAGATCCTCTCACCTCCTCTTGCCAAAGCCTGTTCTCCTGGCCCATATCACTTCTTTGTTGTTCAGTGTGTTCTTTATACCCCTCTGGTACTTCTGTATCTTCCTAGCCCATCAGACATGGACCACCTGAAATAGTGAGAGCAAGAGTGAGTGAGCGAGTGAGAGAGAGAGAGAGAGAGAGAGAGAGAGAGAGAGAGAGAGAGAGAGAGAGAGAGAGTGAGTGCACAAAAGTGTGAGAAAGGAGGGGATTTGTTGAATCAGTGCTCTCTGAAGTCCAGTCTATTTTCATAGTCTGATTGAATGTCTGCTTGGAAATGACAGACGTACTTTGCTGCTGCCTCTTCCTTTCCCTATAATCTGCTGATTTGGATTACTTGACAAGATTCTTTGACAAAATTACTCACCAATAGGGGTCTGGAAGTGCATGCCTCTTAAGCTTAACCTAATGTAATCAACGATTCTCTGGAGAGAGTGACACAGGGGAAGCTTCGGACAACCCAGGCAACTACAAATGTGGCTACCAACTGTAATGGGGCTGTTAGAGAACAGACTACTCTGAGTGGCCAGTGAGCTCTTCAACTTCAGGGACAGGCAAGGACAGATAGATACTAGGGAAGAACATCTGTCATGGCATGACTTAGTCCTCTGGTAAAACAGAGGTTCCTAGAGTCCAGGAAGGTTGGTCCCCGACTTCAGATGACTAGTTTTATTGTGAACAGGATTGACCTTCATTTTATCAACCACATTGTTGTGAAAGATGCTTGAATGTGGACTAAGCGCTCACCCTTGAAGATGGGTGACGCTCAATAGGGAAATCAGAAAGGTTTACCATGGATGTTTTGTTTTGCTTAGCTTTGAGTATTAACTAAGCATCTGAACACATCATGTTTTTTAAATGCTGTAAAAAACTAAGGCACACGGAAGGGCATGTGCATTAGAGGGCTTTCCGGGCAGCTCTGTCTCACCGCCCGCGTTCGGTGCTCTGGAGCTGCTGTGTATGGACTGGATCGGGACAGCTGTTGGCCAAGGACAGGCAAAGGAAGAATGAAGACCAAGCTGGTTGCTGATTAATTACCGTTTATTCAATCTTCCATCTTACTCCTCTCCCGCACTCCTAGCTCCGTCCTCTCTCAGGATCCACTGCCATGCTCCTCTCTCTTCTCTCTCCTCCCTTTTTCTCTCTCACCCTTGCCCCTAGGCTACACACAGCCAGGTAGCAAAATCAACATAAGAAAGCCCTTCCTGAGGGCCAGGCATTCCAAAGCCCTTCCTGACTGCCAGCAGGTAAAATAACTCTTAAGGTTTTTCTCCTTTCCTTAGTCCAAATACTTATTAACATCTTAATACTAGTTATTTTTGTATGGACATAGCAAGAGATACATTGAGGCTTGCAAAACAGCTCTCCTGGCAACATCTTGCCACAAACTCAGACCATAGCACTCAGGCCAGGTTAATCATTCCTAACCCTAGCAGGGTCCAAATCTAGTTATCACTGTTTGGATCATGACAGCATTTGTCCATGACCAAGCTCTTAACTTATAGTTAAGCATTAGGCACTTTGGCCAGGCCCATCTTGATGCCAGGGTAGCACACAACTCACCGCTTGCCCTGGGTTCGTCCTGTCCCTCGTCAGGACCCTGCTTTTGGGGGTGCTAGAAGTAAGGGCAGCTGGGGCTTAGTTCGAGAGAACAGATGCCCAGGAGGAAAATATCATGTAGAGTCAAATGACTCCCAGGTTACAAAAGCATAGCATTTGCTAAGTCTTCCTGTGTCCATACAAAAAGGACATGGCTCTGAATAAACTATGCAAAGGACTCAAGGAGAAGAGAAAAACAGTATTTACAGGTTAACAGAACACTAAGAAAGAAGCTACAAATTAACACAGGAATGGGAGCACTGTGATGGGAGTAACCCAATAAACCTAAACTACCTGAGGCTATGTTATCCTACAAAATGACTCTGTAATATTCTATGAATAAGTGCTTGGAACTGTTTCTTTGCCAGGGCATTTTCATTCCTCCAGTTACTCAGTTTAGGCCTGCAGATGGTGGCAGCTTCTGGAGATATCCCGAGAGCTCTAAAGCACACTGCTGATCTCTCCTTTCCACCCCCCCCCCCCCCATTCTCTCCTCTGCTCTGGGTAGCTCTACCATAGTTTGTTCAGAGCCAGGCTGGAAACCAGGTCCCCACTCACAGGAAGAGGCTTGCTCTCAACAGCTGAGCTACAGCCTTGCTCCCTCTGTCACCTTGCCATCTAGTTCTTAGAGCTGGTGGCGCCACTGGCTTAGCATAAGACATGGTGCAAATGTCTTCCCTTCTCAAGCCTTAGGCTCCAGAGGTGGGAAAGTGACCTTTGCAGATAGCTGCAGCCTCCCTCTGCTATATTCTCACCAGGCACCCTGTGTGTCTCACCAGCACTGAACCCCAAGCTCTCCTATAGCCATGAGGACAGAAAACCACCTTCTTTAAGACCCAGACCACAGTGCCTCGTATCTGTGGGAAATGAAAACCTCACGCTGGAGCTTAATTCATTTTAACAACTTCTTTGTAACAAGGGTGTCAAAAATATATTTTTTAAAATTCTTTGATTTAAAACAATCAGAGATAATAATAATAATACACTACTTCTTAGGAGAATAAAATTCATTATTCTAAGATACATAAACTTGTCTGCTTTCTCTCTTGATTTGAGAACTAGAGGTAATAACACAGAATCAAGTGGCAGACAGCCTGTAGGGCTATATGCAGTTTCTTTTTTTGATTCTGTTTCTTAACCTTGTGCTTCAGTTTCCCCACCTAAAGAAAAGGGATAGTAGGATGCCTTATAAGATTATTTTTAGAGCTTTTAAAAAGCAGGCCATTCTCATCAGGGCACATCCCTGAGGTACTTGTGTGCCAGGTGGCACCGTGGCTAGAACTCAGAGACTTATACTTATTTGACTTGTGCTCTCTCACTTCACCTCTATCCCTGGCCCTGATATGGGATACTGGGGATCCAACCTAGGTAGACTACATGCAAGGTAAGCACCCTAATTAATTGTTGTGCTGTCACTCCGGCCACATGGTACAATTTTTAATGTGGCTAAGGGTCAAACATTCTGAACACATTGGCTTAACATAGTGTTCTCAGATTTATTTGGCCTATCACCCTACTTAAGCAAACAGAGAGCATCCCTCAATTGTATCTGATGCTATTCCTACGAAAGTGTGTAGAGCATGGGCAGAATGTGACAAAGGTACTCAACTACTACAAGTCACTTCCATGATTGCCAAGGTTGATTCAGCTGATCTTGCTGCCTAGGTGGGTGCCCCCTTCCTCTCTTACCACGCCATGTACAGGAGCACAACTTTCCTCATGAGTTGTACTCATTCTAAGAAGACAGATTCTGCCAAGTAGAACACGAGTATCTGCATAAAGTAGACTTGAGTTTAAATCCTAATTATAGAAGGCTTTGATATTAAAAGAAAGTAAGAAAGAAGATAACAAACATGATGGTCATGGTGGTGGATGGCCAACATTGATTAAATGCTTAGAGCTACCTGGTAGTCTTTTAATTTTTAACTTAGTCAACTCTTTCCTGATTACATTGATGGGTGTGGTCATTAGTTCCATTAAACATGCAAGGAAACAGAGAGAATTCATAGGTGATTTTTATGGTCAAAAGTCCTGGTAGAGTTGATTTCTTTTCCTTTTTTCTCTTTTTAAAATTTTTAATAGAGGCCACCCACACTGGAGGTTTTAAGGAGTTCCACTGCCACTCCTGACAATGAAATGTGGGGGGCAGAGGTACTCTGGGGAAGTTCCATCCCCAGCTCTGCTAGAGGCCATGCAGTGCCAGGGATCAAACTTGGTCTCTTGGCTGCTAGGCTTATGCTCTGCAATTCAGCCATATCACCAGTGCTAGGGTCTATTACTTTAACTACAGTGCCATCTGCTTCTCAAATAAGTGTTCAATCAGTGTAATCTATTTCCATAATAGTTGAAGAAGAGGGAAAGACGGAGCTAATCATTTAAGCATTTGTCTAGAGAAAACATCCGTGACCTCGGCCTTGGACCCTCGCAAGACCCAAGACTTTTGCTGTGTGCTACTGGGAGTTGGGGGTGGGGGGACACGGAGGCGTGGAGAGACTTACCGAATCTCTGACTTGTCTGGGGAATGTGAGAGGGGAAGGTCCCAAATGGCTTTAGGCAGGCACCAGAAAGAGGAAAAATGAAAACCATGTTAAAGATAAATCGAGCCGTTCTTAAAAGTTAGAAAGTAGACTTAATTAGGACCAGCTCTCCCCATCCAAAACCACAAAAGTTAAAATGGGAAAATATTTCCAGAAATGCCCATTATGTGTTGTTAAAAAATATCTACAGTAAAATATATGTTTTATTTTATACATGCCTCCAGCTAAAAATTATGCTTTTACTCTCTCTCACAGAAGATGGGAATGTGAACCCAAATCTAGACAGCCCCGAATCAAATTTAGGTTGCTTGCAAGCATTGCAGTTTTCTATCGGCCAGATCTTATTCAAGTTCCTCAAAGGAGAAAAGAAGGGAAAGGAGGGAAAAAAAAAAGGCTTGGGGCTGGGAAAGCCTCTCCTGCTGGGCTGGCATGTCGGCAGTTGCTCCGACTCCATTCAATGGCCTTTCCTCTGTCCTTTTAGTGCCCCCAATGGCACATCTCTCATCACTGCATCTGCTGTCCTCTGCTGAGAAGCAGAAGGGCCACACGTAATTAAGGGAGGTCAGCTGGGAGGGTGGAGGGAGTGAGGCTCACTGGTGCACTCCGTGGGATCTCTAAACTTAGACCCACGGCTGTCCTATTCTCTGCCTGGGAGCATCGACAAGAACATTATTTGACTCAGTAATGTAAGAGCATTTTAAGATGATTTACACTAAGAAAAAATTACATGCATTTCTGTCTTCCAAATGGTTGTTTTAAACAACAACAAGCAAAACAACAACAACCTCTGTCCCCACCAAAAAAAAAAAAGTCCCCGCTATAGGAGTATAATTTTTTTTTTAATTTGGTTATGTTTTCAAATGTGTTTTCTCCATGACAAGTCAGTACTGTGAGTTGGATGAATGTAACTCATCTCGGGAGACATTCTTGCATCCTGAGTGTGTTTGATCAGCTTACTGGGTGCTCCGTTTCTATCAGCATCCATCACTGACTTCTTGTCATTGTTGCCCTGGAGTTGACACCAGAACCCACCATTGTAGAGGAGAGTCATTTACTTATTGTTAGTAACCTCTTGCCCTGGTCCAGCAGCAGTGGGCTGGAAACTCTTCAGAAACCCTGTTTCAGGGGTCTGAGTGCAACAGAGAGGGGGAAGGCCTTCAGTTTCAGCGGGGAGAGGGCTCAGCCCTAACCCATCACTGTTATACATCAATCGCCATATGTGCTCCCAAGTTGATGGTTTGGGGTGACCAGATGATGTGGCCTGTTAGAGAAGAGGTAACACCAGCCTTCCTTTCTCATTTTAGTTAAGAAACGCCATGGTGAATCGAAAGACCGGGAAGTTTTCCATGGAGGTGAAGAAGACAGTGGACAAAGGGGTACATTTTTCTCAAACATTCTTGCTGCTTAATTTAAAACAAACCACTGTGAAAAATTAGCTTTGAAAGCTCTATCTGGAATAAATATCTTTCGCTGAGATCATTTTTCTCTTGTCTTTACTTATCTCAAACAAGATTCATGTAGTACTGTTAACCTGATCTTAGTGTATCCATTTATTTTTATTTATTTCTGAAAATGTCACCTAGCCGACTAACCATGTTTTCTTTTCTCTGCGACTTTTTTTTTTCTTCAATCTAGAAACGGGTTTTGGTGATGACAAATGACTACTATTATACAGACATCAAGGGTACTCCTTTCAGGTAGAGCTGACCATAATCCATGGACATTCCATCAGACCCATCAGTTGTGTTTGTACAAAACCTGCTGGCACTCTCAGAGCTCATCATCTGAAGATAACCAAACACCCTGCCGCAAGGCTGGAAAGAGTGAGGAAGGGGCTTTTCCCAGGCTGCTTTTGCTTTTGTTTTCCAGAAGGGGGAAGAAGGCTCAGGCTCACCTAGGAGAACTCACTCAATGTGTCATGGCTTTGCATCTCATTATCCATCAAATAAGCTTTTGGGTGGGCTTCAGCTATGGGTGAAGAGAGTAGTTCAGGTGGTTACCAGAGCCTTAATCATCTAATTTTTCAGCTGAGTGAGTTTCATTTTCACCTTTACTTTCGTGACCAAAAAAAAAAAAAAAAAAGACAAAGAAGGCAAGAAATCCTTCAAACTTTGGAGGTGGCATCTGCATCCTTACATGTTGTGCTTCTGTTTGAATTTCTTTGAACTGTTCTTCTGTGCTTGTCTACCTTGGAACCCTGTGATTTTTCTTTATAACAGTCCTGAAGAATGGTTTTGCTTCATTGCCTGCTTTTCAATGTGTATGTGCCTTCTAAAGTCTTCCCCTGCTATTAACAAATCATGTGGTAACACGTTTATTCTTGTGGGTTTATTTTTTAAAGTTATTTTGATGGGGTTAGTTCCTGTTTCTGAACTAGTGCCCCATAGGGTTAAAGACTGAAAGAATGGCTGACAACTGACCCATCTGAGAAGGAAAGGATGGCATTGTTGCCTTCCACTGCCTAAGACCCTGAGTGGAGTCCATCTGGAACCAAAGCAATCAAGGAAGCACGTGGCTGCTAATTGGTTTTGCCAAATGAAAAGACTATGTTTTTAAAATATATTCTCGGACTTTAGGAAACAACAGAAAGGAACTGAAAACAAACCAGTGGAGGAGGAGGTGACAGAGATAGCAGAGGGGTCAAGGCACTTGCCTTGCATATGGCCAACCCCAGTGATCAATCCCCATCACTTGGCATGTCTCCCAAGCACTGCCAGGAGTGATCACTGATCACAGAATCAGGAGTAGCCCCTGACCACTCATGGGTATGACCCAACTCCCCACCTACTCAAAAACTTAGAAAAATAATTAAAATCAGTGGGAGTGTGACAAAGGTCTTAGACATAGGAGGGGGTTGTTTAAAGAAACACACCCATCAAACTACACTACAGTGATGGTGGGTGTTGTCACTTTAGCCCTTGATTTTAATTCTCACTAGCTAAAAACTCTTAAAATGGGAGAGACCCAACTCCGGCAGATGGAGGGGAGGGGAAGGGATACATAAGTGGGTGTAGAGAAGCCAGGGCATATGACCATTGGGAAGGTGTTGAGAGAAGTATTTGCTAGAAGGGCAAACAGTTTGCCACACCCCTTTAAAAACACAGGAGAGCAGCCAATTCTAATCAGAAATTATTTTGAAGTAGTTGATTGAGCCTACGAAAAACCAACACCAACTATAATCAGTGGGGTTTTGAAAGTAAACTGTTAGAAAAATTGTTTACAGAACATAAAATGGAAATGCGAAAATGGAAAAATAGTTAACCCACAAGTCTATTCCAGTCGATGCCATGGGTTTCAAGGTCTGCTTTGTTTCTCTGCACAGTTTAGGTGTGGCGCTCTCCAGAGGCCATGGGAAATACTTCTTCCGAGGGAATGTGACCATCGATGAAGGTAAGAGGCTGCTTTGCTTCTCATGTTTTTTAGTGTGGGAAAAGCGCCTTTGAAGCAGCCATTAGGAGTAAAGACATTGCTCATCTATCAGAAGCTCTGTTGAGCCCCTCAATGTTGGACTCAGCTCATTACTCAATTGTGTTACTCTAATTCCTTAGATTGTTATCAGAGAGGTCAAAATCTCAGATAGTGAGACCCTAACTTTCATAATTTTGTTTTACTCTCATCCATGGAGTTGTGGAATTAACTTAAGGGAAATATTAACTATCTATATTCTTCCTGTATATAAAACTTAATACTAATAACAGTCCAAATTTAAAAACTCAAGCTCATGGAATAAATAAGAACACAGGCAGGGAAACTTTAGTTTCTATATAGTTCAGCCACAAATTTCACTTGTGTTTTATGGCAACCCAGGTCGTAAGTTAAAAAGTGATAATTTAATTGATTGACATAGGTCAGAGAAGTAAGTAGTTGAGATTTTGAGACCCTCTTTCCTTACAAGGCACTAGTACTCTAAACTTTTAGTATTAGTAGTAGTTGTCTTAGTTCCTTCATCTTAAACAATTCAGTCACACCCAACATGTAGTTTTTACTTTTCAACAACACAGTATCACAAGCTAGAAGGAAAGGATAGGTCTGGCTTCTGGAAAGCTCCATTTCCTTAATGGCCTTGAATAATTCCCTTGTCTAATCAGGGTGTTAGATTTATATCTCCTCAGAAAAGGAGTTGGACTAAACAACTACTATTTTTGAGTATCCTTAAGTGTACAACCAAGATCAGGAAGGATTCTTACAATCAGGCTTTAATTGACTAGAGCTATGTACAAAGAACATGGTAACCTGTCAGAAGTTGGACAGCCTTGGGGCTCACTTCAATGTCATGGCAGAGAATGCAGAATGATATTGGCGGGCCCCAAGATGTCAAGTTCTGTCCTCAACCTTCTTATTTACCCCTAAATGACCTAACATGGTTTCACAAGTAGGGTTTGCGGTGGTGGTGATGGGGGAGGGTGTGGTGGTCCCAACTTAAGGAATAGGAAAGAGAATGGAGGAATCATTGTAATGGACTAAGACAGTGGATGAGAGTATGAAAGTCTCTCTCTTTCCATAGGCAGACAAGAGAAAACAGGAACAAATTTATAACTTGGACAAGATTCTGGGCAAGATTCTCAGATATATATATATATATATATATATATATATATACATATATATATATCTTTTATTGAAGTATTATCATGTATGATACTACAGAAGTCATTGTTTTACAGTTGAAGCACAACTGTACCAGTTCCTTCAAGGTGTTTTAAGGTCCCTCCATTATTATCCCATGGTCTAGTCCTGTTCCATCCTTTCAGAGCCTCCTTAATTCCCATTTCTGTTGAATATGTCCCAACATTTGTTTGCATGGTATATTGTCTAATCCCTTATTTTGTTTCATTATATTTAGCATCAGAGAATATTTTATAACATCTATAATTTTCCATCTCACTCTGGGCCTTGCATGGCTCTATAGATATTATTACCCATGAAACCAGAAAATTCATGTCTAAGCCATCTGAGATCAAACTGAAGAAACAATTTGTAGTCAGAACAATAAAAGGAGATTATTTTAATGGATTATTTGCCTCTCATGGGTCCACTTCATAAATCTACAATTCAAGGGTCTACCTGCTTTCTTATGAATACATGCAGATCTGCTTCACATTGCGTTTCCAGCCACACTTACTATTTTCTCCTGTATGTTCCACAGCTGTTAGCCTAAGAGGTCACACAGAGAGCATTTCAGTACTGAATTTAACTGCCATGTAAGAAATGAGTCTGAATCCTCAGCAAGGGGGAGAGTGTTTGGTTATCCATACAAATTAGGTCAGATCTTCCTCTCTGTGTTGGTCCTCTATAAATAAGAAGTCTTACAATCCTGCCAAAGTTTCTGAGTAACTGAACTGGAGAAAACTGTTTCATCTTTAACTAATGAGTAGAAAGACTTGCCATCCTTAAAGGATATGGTGAAATATATGTATATGTTCTTCTTGCGAAGAGAAAGAACTTCCCTGAAGATGACAACCAGAGTTCTATTGGCTCTTCCACAGGGAGTACTGTCCCCCAGAAAGTAGGAATTTTCAACATCCTTTAAAGAGGATGAGTGAGTAGGCTTTGCTGAAATGTAAAGAGTTTCTATCTCCCTGTGCTTTTTTTTCCAGAGTCCTCAACTAAACAGTATACTGTATATTTTTATTTTATTTACTTACCTAATTTCTCCCGTAAGTTAAATACCATGGTGCTTGTCATTTTTTTTAATCCACTACTATATTCTCAGGGCCCAGGATAGTGTCTGGGCAAATCGTTGGTACTCAATAAATTAATGGATTTTTTAATTGAATCATGGTAAGATACAGATCTACAAAGCTGTTCATGGTCAGGTTTTAGTTACACAGTGTTACAGCACTGGAGTCCTCTACCAGTATACATTTCCCACCACCAGTGTTCCCAGTTACTCTCCTGACACCTTCCCCACAGTCTATCTCTATAGCAGGCACTTTCCTTCTCTCTCTCTCTCTCTCTCTCTCTCTCTCTCTCTCTCTCTCTCTCTCTCTCTCTCTCTCTCTCTCTTTTCCTTCCATCAATTAATTAATGGAAGGAAGGAAGGAAGGAAGGAAGGAAGGAAGGAAGGAAGGAAGGAAGGAAGGAAGGAAGGAAGGAAGGAAGGAAGGAAGGAATTACTTGAGGAGTTAAGGAGAGCAAAGATAGAAAGTAAGGTTGGGAATAAGAGAAAAGGGAAGAAAGGAAGTTGAGTAAATGTGTAGATTCATTATTTTTCTTGGATTAATTACTATAGGATTTAGCATTCTAGTAGAGACTGACTTAAAACATTATAACTTACAATTTAGAATTGATGTATCTCAAAGAGTTTAAATGACATGCAAAAATTATTCATCTACTAGTGTTGCAGTCAGGTTACATATGATAATATTCTAATTTACTTGCTATTTTCTGTAAAACCAGGTAGTATTAATGTTTTGCTAAACTTGAATTGGTTTGTCATTTGGGAAAATTCTAAAACAAGCTATAAGCATCACTACAGTTATTGAAGTTGTCATCCAAAGGTATATAAAATTTGATGGCCCATAGAATTGAAGTCCCTTGAAGATACAAGGAAAGGGTGATTTCACAGAATTAGGGTGGTCTGGAACATGTTATAAAAACTTCTCAATTTACTTCAAGCCACAATTTTTCTAGTACCTTTCCAGACAGCCCGTTGATTTTAACTAAGAATCTTATAACAAGGAACAAATTTTGCTCATCAAAAAATTTGAGTATTGACATTTTTATTTCAACCTATAATTTCACCTTCACAACTACCCATAAGTTAGTACTTCTATTATTCCTATTTTGCATGAGAAGAAACTGATGTTTAACAAAGGATGTATGTGCCTAGTTCCCAGCTCAGGAAATTGTGGGTCCACATTCTGTATTTCTGTATGCTAAGCTTCTTTCCTAAGTCTCCCTGGTATACCAAATATCTTCAAAGAGTTATGGAATGCTTACTAAGAAAGGCGACAGTGACAGTTGAGTGGAAAGGAGTCAGGAGAAGTGAATTGGAAGAGAATATGGTTTCTTTGATCAGAGTTTCTCTTCTCAGGCAGATACCTTTGGAGTTGGTGTCTACCCTTACTCTAGCTCCATGGCCCTGTTCTAGAATATTGGGAACATAACAAGAGGATGGGTGAGAATGGTGCTCCATACAAGTTCCTATTTATTAACCCATTCTCCTTGACTTCCAGGACTGCATGACTTAGAACATCCTGATGTGTCCTTGGCAGATGAATGGTAAGAATTCAATCTTTCATCAGCTGCTCTCTTTGTTCTCAAGATGTCTCAATCAGTGGCTCTCGTTCAAAGGCAAAAGGTAGTGATGTTATCAATGTTTAAATGCTCTTTTTTGGCCACGTTCTTAGGTCCTACTGCAACACTGACCTACATCCAGAACACCGGCATCTATCTCAGCTAGAAGCTATTAAACTATACCTCAAAGGCAAGGAGCCTCTGCTTCAATGTAAGCATGTTTTCAAATGTGTGTTTGTGTGTGTAACTGGGGTGGTGAGGAGGGAATGCAAAACTATTTTTGGCCTCAGTTTTCAAGGGGAGCTTTGCTTTGGCAGAGAGTATCAGTCACATTAAATCCAGCCAAATGTCTGCTTCCTGTAGGAATGGGAGAAAGCATATTGGTTACCAAAAGTCACGCTTAATTCCCAATCCTGCCTTAACCTGTTGTATTGAATTTATCCTTTTAACTGAACCATTTAGTTAAACACCTGAGTAGGATGAAAATGGTACAACTGGGAAGGGACTATAAATACCTGCTTATCCATTTCCCTGGTTTTACGAATGAGAAAGCAGAACTTGTCTCACCCAAGGTCAAAAATCTATATTTCCCAGTTCTCACAAGTGGGAGAGAGTCAAATCATCCCTTGTGCTCATTCTGTTTCCCCAATGAATTAGAAGTGGCCCTGGCTTACAGGTACTATATGAGCTAATTGACACTCACATAAGTTATTTCTAATAGCTAATGTTTGGGTAGAAGTAACATTCATCAAAAATGAGCAGGCACCTACCCCTGACTTTTAACAAATACCACTTAATCAATGATGTGAAAGTTCTCTCTCTATTTTTCTCTCAGGAAAAAACTTCTGTATTCTTGTGAGAGGAATAAGGAGGTTGTATAGCTACTAAACACTATATTTATGGACTGGATATATATTTCTAGGAATGTTATAGTAGAGAAAGAATCTCACATAAGTCCCGCTATTCTGATCCTTACATTTGTATTACATAAACCCCTTTTTTTTTTCACTTAAAGTAGGTAGTTTTATTTATTTTTTTAAATTTATTTTATTGAATCACCAAGTGGAAAGTTACAAAGTTCTCAGGCTTATATCTCAGTTACACAATGCTCAAACACCCATCCCTTCACCAGTGCCCATATTCCACCACCAATAAAAACAAAAACAAAAGCAAAAACAAAACAAATAAACAAAAAAAAACAGTATACATCCCACCCCTCACCCCCCAACCCACCCCGTACGTGAGTGATAATTTCACTTCCTTTTCTCTTTACCTTGATTACATTCCAGATTTCAACACATAACTCACTATTATTGTTAGAGTTTCAAAACAGACTCACTATTTTTTTTGGAATTTATCCCCTAAGAATACAGCTCTATTAACAGGGAAATATTTGATAATAAGTTTTCCACTGATGAGAATGAAGAGATAAAATAATAAACCGCGGCCGCGTGGTTTACAATTTCTGTATTATAGTAATTAAGTCCGCGAAGATTTAAGCATAAAACCCTTTTTTAAAAAAAGATATTTATCAAATCTCAGGGTTTTGCCATATATACTTCAGGTGCTTTTGTTTTAGTTTAGTTCTTGGATTGGGGACATACATGACTTGTGCAGGGCTTATTTCTGGCTCTGTGCTAAAGGATCACTTCTGGAGGCGCTCATTGGTGATAGAACCAGGCTAAGACACATACAAAGCAAGCACCTTACACCTTGAACTGTCTTTCCAACCCAAGATACTTTTATTATAATTTAAAAAATTATTTTTGGACTACACCTAGAGGTGCTCAGGGCTTACTTCTGGTTCTGTGATCAGAAATCAGTTCCGGCAGTGTTCAGGGGATCATAAAAGATACCAGAGATTAAACCCAGGACAGCTGCCTGCAAGACAAGCGCTTTATTCACTGTGCTCTCTCCTGAAGACTCATTTTTTCTTATTTTCTGATTTTGGAGTCACACCCAGCAGTACTCAGGGCTTACTCTTAGCTCTACATTCAGGGATCACTCTTGATAGACTCAGGAGACCATATGGGGTACTAGATACCTAACCTGGGTTGACTGGATGCAAGGCAAATGTTCTGCCTGCTGTACTATTGTTATGGTCCCTTGATATGCTTTTGAAACAATAAGGCATTACAGATACTATGTACAGATATGTTGATTCTCCTGGGAGTCCTTGTCCTCCTGTATGTACTCTTTACCTCCTTGTATTTTATACTATTACTGCATACATAGGTATTCATAATCAGTAATGTCTGCATCAAGATTTTAATTATATATATAAATTGGAAAGAAATCGAAGAGGGAGGAAAGAAGATGAGAGAGAGAATTAATAGAGGACCAGGGGTCAGGGGCCTCAGGTATACTGGTGTTGTGAGAGAATAGTATAGCTACATATCCAAAGTACATGTTCAACAACATTGAAAACATTACATCTAAACTATAAGCACTAAATTTTTAAATGTGCTTATCAGGATAGCAATATGAGGGCCAAGAGAAGCATGAGAACACTGGTAGAGGGAAGTTGACACTGATGGAAGGATTGGTGTTGGAATATTATATGCCTAGAGTCAAGCATCAGTAACTTTGTAAATCACAGTTCTTTAATAAAAAAAATTAAATTGTATTTAAGATAAAAACAAAACTTCACAACAAAAAACAGTGTATATGTATGCCTCATCATAGCTCTGATTTCTAATATCAATGAAGGTATCAAGATTCTTCTATTGAGATATCAAGATATACAAGATTCATACTGATTTGGGACTGATAACCCAATTTAAAATGGGGGGGAAGAAAACATATAGAAAGAATCATGAAATTAATGTCTCATGATTTATAAAATAGTTTATATTTTCTTCTCATTATGTATAATCCCTTCTCATTACGGATGAGATAAGTAAGGACTGAAGAGTTGTCCATTTTAAAGCAGAAAAGAAATAGAAATGAAGACGGAAATAGAGGGTGGAAGAGTGACTTTCTCAATTTTGAAACCCGGAGTTGGCCTGCAGCTCTATGACCTGAGCTATCTCCATTGGAAGAGAAAGCAGAAAGCTGCTGTGTGAGCACCCCCACCTCTGAAGTCCCTATCATCTCTTCCAAATGCTGAGCAGGCCCCTGCTTGCTGGCATATCAGTTGTCAGAACTGTTTCCTATTTTCAGCTGGTGGGGGGTTAGTGCTGAAGCACACAGAGGTGTGAGGAAGTCACCTCCAGATACTGTAAAACTAGCCCTATGAACACTCTCAGGTCTGCCCTGGGGCCCCACCCAAGTCATCTTTTCAAATATGTACCCCAACAGGTGATAAAGAGTTGATACAAGAAGTCCTTTTTGATGCAGTGGTGAGCGCTCCCATTGAGGCGTATTGGACCAGCCTTGCCCTCAACAAATCTGAGTAAGTGGTTGCACGTGTCCCCCTTTCATGGCCATTTCCCCACAAGCCGT
The DNA here is from genome assembly GCF_027595985.1 of Sorex araneus. Taxonomy (NCBI): domain Eukaryota; kingdom Metazoa; phylum Chordata; class Mammalia; order Eulipotyphla; family Soricidae; genus Sorex; species Sorex araneus. The sequence goes on from NC_073305.1 coordinate 50,746,363, forward strand.
TCAAAATATGGTTATGGTTTAAAGAACTAAACTGTTTTAGGAGCCTGGTGTTAAAGTTCTTTAATTTTCCCCAAAGCTCTAAACCACAAGAGCTAGAGCAGATTAGCGGCTCGGGCTTGGATGGCAAGCTCCTGGGTTTGACGTATAATTTGTTTGAGTTTGAACATGACATGAAATTTGGTATGCTGAGGTAGAGTGACACTTCCGAGGGGAGGGGAAGAGAGAGAGACAGAGAGACAGAGAGAAAGAGAAGGGAAGAGAGGGAGAAAGAGAGGGAGAGAGAGCCCTACTTCCTACTTCCTTCCACTTCTCTGTCTGCATAGAACTTGGGATCAGGACCAGGTTAGGGTGTGAGTCAGATGAAGAAGGGAGAGCTCTGTTTCATCAGGGTGTTGAATATAACTGAATAAAACTGTGTGGTTCTACTTCTAAAGTGGAGTTTGGGGGCCAGAGCGATAGCACAATGGGTAGGGCGTTTGCCTTGCACGCGGCCGACCTGGGTTCGATCCCCGGCATCCCATATGGTCCCCCAAGCACTGCCAGGAGCAATTCCTGAGTGCAAAGCCAGGAGTAACCCCTGAGCATTGCTGGGTGTGACCCAAAAAGCAATAAATAAATAAATAAATAAAGTGAAGTTTGAGGTGGGGGATGGGCAAATAATGGCTTTGGCTGATGAGCATTTTATTATTATCTTTACTTTCAGCAGACTATTCATCAAGCTATCCAATTAAAAAATATTTACAATTTTTTTTCATAAACCTTCATGTCATACCTTATTTGGCTCTTTCTTTTCTTTTTTTAGGTATTTTCTTTTTATTCTATTTAATAGGATCTCTGTTGTCTCATATGCCAATCATTTGTTTTTATATTCATTTATTCTCAGATACTGGTTGCATGTATAGTGCTTGTGTGTGGGACTAGAAATAGAAGTAACTCAGTCCTTGTCTATAGCATGCAGTGTCTATAGTATGCAGTGTGCAATATTAGTAAGAACTGTGATGATTGCTTTGGAGGAAAGATAAAAATCAAAAAGAACTACAATGGAGACAGAAGACAGGAAGGATTTTATGAGCAGGAACTAGTTTGTGGATCACTCTAGGGAGATATAATACATGTGCCAAGAATTTTAGGTGAGTAAATATCGGGCATGTTTGAGGAACATAAAGGCCATCCCAGCTAAAATAAAGGGGGACAGATGGAAGATTGCAGAAAGTGAATCTGTGTAGGCACCAGGTGATTCAGGACTTTGGGAGTCACTTGAAATACTTTGTATTTTATACGCAAATTATTGGAAGATCACTGAAGAATTTTAAGAAGGGTATTTTATAAGTACCAGGAGGTTGACTCCATGGCTTGGAGGCTGGCCTCACATTCTGGGGAAAGGGCAACTCAGAGAAGGGATCACCAACTATAATGTAGTCAAAGGCCATGCAAGGGAAGGGAGTTGCGAGCTGAACGAGGGCTAGAGACTGAGCACAGTGGCCACTCAACACCTTTATTGCAAACCACAACAGCTAATTAGAGAGAGAGAACAGAAGGGAATGCCCTGCCACAGTGGCAGGGTGGGGTGGGGAGAGATGGGTTTGGGGAGGGTGGGAGGGATGCTGGGTTTACTGGTGGTGCAGAATGGGCACTGGTGAAGGGATGGGTTCTCGAACCTTGTATGAGGGAAACATGAGCACAAAATTGTATAAATCTGTAACTATACCCTCACGGTGACTCACTAATTAAAAATAAAAAAAAATTATAAAAAAACTTAAAATAAAATAAAATGCAAAAAAAAAGAAGAGTATTTTAAGATTCTGGGAAGGGTGTGCTCATATTTGCATGTTTTGAGAAAGTCCTTCCATGCCTATATGGAAGAGTGGAGTGGGGATGAATATAAGTAGAACCTTGGATGGCATTCCAGGTGTTGGCCATTTAGAACAGAACAGGGACTGGAGGCAAGAGAGAAATTTGGCATACTTTTGAAGATCTTTGCCTCTGTCCTCGGGGCTTGATAATGGATTTTCTGTGTGAGGAAAGAGAAGCTGAGCTGCTAAAGATCATACACAAGTTAGTGACATAGATAGAAATGGTATCATTTCCTAGGAGGAAATACATGTAAGATGAGCAGGCTTGGGGCTCAATGTGACCAGAGTTCTTTTAAATGACCCTAAGTTTCCCCAGAAGAAATACAAAGTAAGCAGTTTAATTCATAAGTCTGAAGTTTCAAAGTGAGACTCCCAGATTCGTATTTTGGGGTGTCATTACACTGCTTTCTACCGGAATCTTATTCCCAGGGGTATTGGGAAAGAGTCAAAGGTGTGTGTGTGTATGTGTTTGTGTGTGACTATAGTCTTTAGTGGACGTAGAGAAACATTGCTTTTAAGCTCCCATAAAACTCAAAATCCTGCATAAAGATTGCTGATTCATTCTTAACACATGCTAAATATTTTCAAAATGGTAGCTTGCTTTGTAGTCCACATCTGTAACTGATTGGACAGCCTGGCTTTCCAATTTGGTTTAGGCTACAAGCAGAAACAAATGCCTAGTGTTGTCTTTTATCCACCCCCTTAAATACTTAAAGGTAGTATTGACCACGTTGGCTACCATCAAAGATCAAGTAACCAAGTGATATTTTATTGAAAATGACATGGGAAATGCGTCAAGTCAATTGTTACTAGCATCTAGGACAGGGAAGCAAACTCAAGAATCGGCATTTTTTTACACTTTAATTGTAGAATAAAAGAAAAATCTTTTATGTGTGGAAAAAAGACATTTATTTTTTGGAGAACTATGCATTGCAGATACACTGAAAAATATGTTCAAACATATACAATTTACCTTACACATTGAAAACAGAAGTGTGGTCCACTGGTAAGTGAGCCTTTGTTGACGGTCATTCTTAGGGTTCCTATGAATGAATGCTGCAAGGCTACTTAAAACAACAATTTACTTAAGCATGTCTCTGATGTTGGTGTTCAGGATAAAAACTGTGTTCTGGTAAAAGTTATAAATTGAGGCCCTCAAAACTGGGCAGCATTCAGGTCCTGAACAATCTTCCAAAATAGGGAATGCTGCAGGCTCAGATGCCTGTTTTTGCTTTGTCAGAGTCCATGAAGAGTCTCAGGACCAAGAACAGACTTGATAGCTATTGCTATAGAGTGAGGAAAGCTGACTGTAGGGATTTTCTTCTCCAAAAAAATTTGTTCTTGTTTCCCTACTTTCCTCTGAACTTGGAACCAGAACCCCAAAGAAAAAGGTGTGTTGTCTTCTGCTGGCCTTGTTGTCATGAAATTCTTCAATTTTCTGCCAAGAATCAATACAAACATTTTTGTATGGGCTAAGAATGTGCATCTTAGACTTGGTGCAAGCACACATAAGCGCAGTGTGTGGTTCTGTAATTTCTTTTAAAATCTCAGGTTGCAAGACCGCTGTTTCAAAAAGCATCCTGTGAGTGTTAAAAATGCAAAAGCCATTATCTGCTCACTGTCCAGAATATTCCCCCTGATGTCTGCTGGTCTGTTTCAGGAATTCTGACAAGGGTGTGGAGGTTGCCTTCCTTGGCACTCGCACGGGCCTCTCAAGGATCAACCTGTTTGTTGGGGCTGAGCAGCTCACCAATCAGTAAGTAGGGGCCCCTCAACTTGGGAAATTCAAAGGGAAGCTGATTTCCACTGCCTGATTTTGCCTCCAGTAGAAACAAAATTCAGGTCAGCCATGGCCTACCATCATTTCTTCTCTGTTCTGCTCTGTGGGCTCCCAATCACCTGCGTGTTCACCTGCCTGTCTGCTCTTCTACAAGTCTTTATTCTCCATGCTTGTTATCTTCTGTTCACTGTCTTTGGGTTCTCTTCAAAGGGGTCATTTTGAGAGATGGCTAGGGGAGAAACCACAGGGAGGAAATGATCTGCTCTTGACCAGGAGCTTCAGACCCTTCAGTTGTTGGGAAGTCCTGCTGAGAAATTATTGTCTGTTCCCAAATCAGGGCCTTGAATCTATTGTTTGTTTGCTTGTGTGGGTTTTAATAAACCTCTGCAGTGAGCCTGCAGAGTCCCCGTAGTACCAGGAGTAGGCAGGCATGCATCTCTGTGTGCTTAAAGAGACCATAGTGGACAATGGGCAGATTATTGCTAAACTCAGCATCCACATGTCCTTTAAACCTCTGCTTTCCCCCTGAGTCCTCAGAGAGCCCCCATACCTTAATCCTTTGTCATGTTTCACCAAGGCCTGTGTGAGTTTGGCAATTTTTTTTTCTGAGACCCTTATTAAATGTTCTCAGTTTATTTTCTTGGAAGCAAGAAAGCATTATTTGGCCAGAAACAAACGGAGTCTGAAAATCAAAAGGTTTTTTGTTTGTTTGTTTTTATTTGTGTGTTTGTTTGTGGTGTACAGAGATCACCAGGAAACCTCATATACCCTTCAGATTACCTGGAGATAAATAACCATACCAAAGTCCCACCCACTAAAGAAGGGTCGATGAGCCATTGGGTGACCTTCCCATCCAATGAAGCAAAGCCCAGTAAAGCTCTTGTTTCTGTTAGCCGAGGTCCTGACTCTTTTTATTTATTTATTTTTTTTGGGTCACACCCGGCAATGCACAGGGGTCATTCCTGGCTCATGCACTCAGGAAATACCCCTGGCGGTGCTCAGGGGACCATATGGGATGCTGGGATTCGAAACCGGGTCAGCCGCTTGCAAGGCAAACGCCCTACCCGCTGTGCTATCACTCCAGCCCCGAGGCCCTGACTCTTAACTCTGATCTTATAAAACCAAATTACTTAAAACAATAGATTTTTATGTTTTATAGATTTGACTTTTAATCCTGCTCAGGGATTCTTTCTTGCTCAACAGCTCAAATGTGTCATTTTAAAAGTTAACACTCATTGTGGCTTAAATTTTTTCTAGCCTTTTTAAAAATGCCTATTGAACTATTAGGAAAAGTTTCTATGAAGAACTGTTGCTTGTTGCCTTTATACATGTTGCCTTTTTCTTTTAGAATCCAAAAAGGCAAAGGGAAACACAAGGATATATTTCCTAATTCTCAGGGAATTGACTCTTTATACATGAAAGCAAAGAAGGGAATCCAAGAGCCAAAACCTTGCTATTCTGATAACTGGGCTATTGTGACAGATTTGGAATATAATCAGGGTAACTCTCTGGATGTATACTCAGCCCTTTTCACTTTTTTCCTTACTCTGTACATCTGGAAAATAGGGTTGTTCATTTCCTTGAATTTCTATGAATGTATAAATATACATGTTTGGAAGCTAAAGATTCCTGAAACTATATATCTCTGGAGTATTACTGTGATCCTGCATGAGTACTTATTGGATATCTCAAGGGATAAAATAATCCTTCTGCCCTAAAGAACTTCCATCATTGATAGATATCAGGGCACCTGAACTTCAATGGTCTGCCTATCCCCTGAAATCAAATAGTAATTATTAGATATCCAGCTATTACCCAGGAACAGAAAGGTTTCAGAATTCTTTTTCCATTTTCATAAACCAGGCATACAAGGAGCAACTCAAAGGCTTGGAGTGAAGTGCTGGACAGTATAAAGTTGCCACTCTGAAATAACTTGTATTAGCACCAGCCTCCCACACAGGCGTCATCTTTTATCTTATCCTACCTCCTGTTTTTGGCTATAGATCAATTGCAGTTCATGCCATCGGTAGTCTTCCTCCATCCTCAATATTAATGTCAATATTGATGACACCACATTCTATACTTTGAATATGGCCTCTTGAACCGTGTATATAGCATATACATAGCATCCAGGAACGCCAGCCTCTGCATTAGAATTGCTGTTCTCTCTAGAATCCTAAGAGAAGGCCAGTTAAAAGATAGAAGGAGGGGCTGGAGCAATAGCACAGTGGGTAGGGCATTTGCCTTGCACGAAGCTGACCCGGGTTCGACTCCCAGCATCTCATATGGTCCCTTGAGCACCGCCAGGAGTGATTCCTGAGTGCATGAGCCAGGAGTAACCCCTGTGCATTGCAGGGTATGACCCAAAAAGAAAAAAAAATGAAGGAATCCACTAAAAATGAATGAAACTCTCAGTTTGAAAGTTCATATATTTGTCAGGTCCTTTTTAGCTACATAGCTATTTAACAGTGGTGTTATATAATCCTGATAGTATCCTAGAAGTATGATGTTATTATTACAATTTTGTGGAGAAATAATTGTGGCTCAAGGATTTAAAAGTGACCCAATACCTCATTCAAGGCCACTCAACTCTCCTAAAAAAGAAACTACATTTGTCTCATCCAGCATTCTAGAAACCTTAAGTAGACTTTCATCTCACTCAGAAGGATTCTACTTTCCAAAGAACATTAGTGGGGAGTTTGTGAGTCCAATTCACTCCTGCCTGCTTCCTTCTGAACTGCTGCTTGTTGGAGGAAACCCCAAGGTTCTGGGCACCAGACCCTCTCCCATGAACATTCAAGTTTCTGGAGGGGCAGCGGTGAAGACTTGTCTGATGGCTCAGGTGCTGGAATGGTCCTGGCAGCAGCCATGGGATAAGTAGGTATGCAGCCCTAGACCTAGCACCTGCTGCATCCAATGCCTAAATGTTGTCATTGGTCTGAGGAAGGACCACCTTCCTGCCAGCTGCACTCCCCACTGCTCATGACTGGTAAAGTGTCCCTTGAAAGGAGCATCAACCTCCCATGGTTGCATAAATCTCAGACTCACCAGAGCCAGCATGGGGGTCAGTGCTGGGATTGTGCCCTGGACTAGTGGGGAAGGTGATGCTCTTCCCACCAGCCTGGGAAGTTCCTTCTTATGCTGGTGCAGGTATGAAAATATTCCTGTAAAATATTATGTCCTTGAAAGAACATGAATAAGGGAGGGGCGTGGCTAGCAGAGTTGCCTCATGCAAAGCATCTACTAAGACCCAAGCTCTAACTTTGGCAGTGTATGCCATCATGTACAGTTAGATGTGACTTTAGTGGTCAGTAAGCACTGCTGCAGTTATTCATGGTAGTACATATTATAAATGTATATGTACATTTATATAATGTACCTGTATACATGGGCTGGAGCGATAGCATAGCAGGTAGGGTGTCTTCCTTGCATGCAGCCGACCCAGGTTCAATTCCTCCACCCCTCTTGGAGAGCCTGGCAAGCTTCAGAGAGTATCTCGCCCACACGGCAGATACTGGCAACCTACCTGTGGTGTATTCAATATGCAAAAAACAGTAACAACGAGTTTCACCATGGAGACATTACTGGTGCCCACTTGAGCAAATTGATGAGCAACGGGGTGACAAGTGACAAGTGACCTATATACATTATATAAGTGTATATACATTATAAAGTATATGTACAGTATAGCCATACAACATTCTCAGGCCCTAGGCCTAGGATCCCCTGAACATTTTTGGGAGCCTCTTTGTCCCCAAAATGCAAGTGTCACATTTAAATATTTGTGAAACCCAGTGATTTGAGTGTTAGGAAACACACTACTAATATAAAAGTGCAAAGAGAAACTAGTCTGTCAGGCTGAGTAAGGAACTTTCCCCATCAATTCTGTGAGGAGCACTAGGATCTCAGGGCATTCTTAACCCCACTCCTGACTCACACTTTCATATGCCAAACCAGTAACAATGCTGAGTCTAATTCCCCTGACCCTGAAAGTGCCTCCAATGTGGCATTGTTGGAAAGGACAAGTAAGGAGAGTCTTCTAAAATCTCAGGGCTAGGATGAATGGAGACGTTACTGAGACTACTCGAGAAATTCGATGATCATCGGGATGATGATGATGATGATGATGATGATGATGATAAAGAGTAGTCTCAGTAACGTCTCCAATGCTCAGTGGTTACTCCTGGTTCTGCACTTAAGAATCATTCCTGGCAGAGCTTGGGGGACCATATAGGATATGGAAAGTGAACTGGGTTGGCCACAGGCAGGAAAAGCATCCTACCTGTTATACCCTTATTCTAGCCTCTATATTCTTTTATAGTAACCCATGGTCACTTAGCACACATATAAGGCTATGTTTAAGTATTTCTCCCCATGGTCTATGGGTTCTAGCTTATCCTGCAAATTACTAAATTGAAAGGATTATTCGTTGGTTTCTGTATGCATGGAAAGGAGTATTTCTGGTTCAGCTAGGGGCCATTTTTCTACATACTCTGTGTCCCCTGGTTTGTCTCCATTTCTGAAAGATCTCTGTAGAATGTGGACTCACTGGGCAATTATTTTCTTCCCTGTACTAATTTATCCAAGATGAGGCTCTTTGGTGCTAGAGATTAAGGACGATTCTTTGGAGCTAGATCAAGTTGCACATGATGTTTGGGACATCAGTCTGTTTCCGTATGCATAGAAAAATTAAAACACATAAATTGAAGCTCATTTCCTCAAAGGTTTCTGGAGGCTATGGATGAGAGGATGACCATCACAAAGAAATGCCAAGGGAAAAGACTATAGCAGAGTGAGGAGGCGGTGGGTCTCAGTATGGAGCAAGATCTTGCATGTGTTTTGAAGCATACCTTGAAATTTGAATGATTTTCATGGGAAGAAGAGGAAGTGCAAGCAGCCTTTCCATTTGATCAACACTGTAGCCAGAGGCAGAGGGGCCCAGGAGAGGAGATTTCCGGCAGGGACTGGGAGCCATGCTGTTTGGCTGGTCATTGGGCAGGTGAGGAAGAAAAGATCCCATGGGCCTATTTTTTTTTTTATCCCTGATTCTTTTTCTAACAAGAGTGAGATTTACTTACGAGGTTCATTCTTTCAAGGATATGTGTCCATGTGTCTGTGTCTGGATTTTGAGGCAAGACAAAGCTCTCTGACTACCCTTTGGTCTTTTGATAGGATTTCAAGAATAGGATTTGTTGGCTTGTTTAAGACAGTAAAACTATTAGTTCACTACATCTATTTGGAAAATTATTTCATCTCCTGGGAATCTGTCAGAGATCTCCAAGAAATTTCTGAGCAATCCCTGGTGTACAGTGTTAGGCAGATAATGAATGGTTCTAAAATGCTCACACTGGTTTTACCCAAAAAGATGATGAGGATACATGTAGGTCTGGTCTTTCCATACTTAATGCTGCATGCTTTTCTTCCTGCAAGGGACTTCCTGAAAGCTGGAGACAAAGAAAACATTTTTAATGCAGATCATTTCCCTCTCTGGTACCGAAGAGCTGCGGAGCAGATTCCAGGGAGTTTTGTTTACTCCATCCCCTTCAGCACAGGTGGGTGCCCTGGTTGGAATTTGGTGCTATTGGCCTGGGTATTGTGTGCAAAGTATGTAGAACAACCTGAATACAGATGGAAGTCAAGTTCAGCCTTGAGAGGTATGCTAAAGTATTGAACTAGTCTGCTATGACCCAAATAAAATAAAGCTCTTGCTTAACCAAAATATGCAAAGAACTGGACTGGTATTTTGCATTGTATAGAAATTGAATATAAACTCCCACAATATTTTACAACTTTCTTTTTGTAAATTACAAAATAGATTTTTATAAATGTAGTTGTGACCTACTTAGAAAAAAATTCTGGCTGGCTTAGTTCTTTTCCAGAACCTTCTGCAAGTCTCCACAATTACCAGTCAGAATTGAATGGATTTAAATCCACTTGGAGATTTCAGGGCCAAGGGTTTGTAAAGCCTTGTGCTTTACCTAAATGAGGGCCTCAGAGACCAGTAAGAGGCATTTTGGCAGTGCATAATCATTAAAAACAAATAAACAAGAAAGATCACCTCCTTCACAAAAGAACTGAGAACTCTCTTCTTTCAGTTTCAGAAGCAAAATAGAAGGACTTTTCAATTACCCTTCCATTTCTTTCAGTCTCCTGAATCTTTATTATTCGTTATTGTTATTGGTGCTCTCTATCTGTGTAGCCTCTGTAGTAGACTTTGTGGAAACTTCAGAGATGTACAAAATCTGGTTTTATAAAATGTTATTGCTCTGTACAGTTCAATGTATGCTTATGTTTTATGTTAGGAACTTTTGTATTGATCTCTTATAAGAAATCCTAAGTCACAATCCTAACAGAGGAACTCTAGTAATTTGTATCTATCTTTTTTCATTGAGACTTGGCAGTTGCTCATTTAAAAAAACAAAAATCATCATACAAAAGTGCTTTTGAAATTTGCAGAAGACAAATTTACAAGGGCTGCCTAATAACTGGTTGAGCAAACTTATTAGGAAGGTCTCTCATTAGTCAAGACATTCAGGAAAAGGTCAAATATCATTATAGAAAGGCCTGGTGAGGTGGGGTGTTTTACAAGATTTTTTGATTACATTACTTTCAGGTCTTGGAATTCTTTGGAGATTGTGATATTTTCTACCATATGTGTGACATGACAGACTTTCATGTGTGATGTTTTGTGATATTTTATTTGTGAGTTTGTGATATTTTGCTGACATATCTATATGGATACATGACAGACCTACATGCACATATAGCTGCATATGTATATGTGCTCTTTAATATAAATATCTGGGTTATACATCTTGTATCATGTTTTATTGATTATAATACCAACTCAAAAATAAAAAGCTCTTTCAATCTGCTGCAGAGTTCTCAATAATAATATATTCTTTATTTTTTAATCTTGTGATCCTATTATTTTGTAGTCCTCTAAAGAAAATTGTTGAGTTTCTAGATCTGGTCCAGAATCATCAAGTTTTCTTTTTGCCAGAGTGGCTTTTGCTCCAAACTTGATGATAAGAATAAGTAGCTATGGAAGAGGAGAAAATGCCCTAAAATATTTTCAGTGTGTGTTGTACACTTGTGTATTTTGCCCTCATATGTCAGTTTGCTTTGTTATCATTTACCACTTCTCCTACAAAGAATTATGTCTGAGAAGACCAAAATCTGATTATTAAGACTCTTGTCAAATTGTGTTTTGGCAAGTGAGGTTCTCATTCAATTTTCAATGAAGTCATATAATGAAAGGGAATTGACCTCCTTCATGGGAAAGTTATGGATGACAGAGCATCTTAGGAAATTTCATGGTCCCTTTAGATTCAGGGAAAGTGCAAATGGTATGGTAGAACTGTTTCTGTCTCTTTTTCTACTGTGTATTGAATACCTGTACCCCCGGGAAGGAAGCTGGGTTTTATTACTCCTCAGATTTGGGCCAGGACAAAATTCTGAATTAGTTTGGCCATAAAGTGTATTCAAATTCAGAACTGCCTTGTCCATGCTTCTCAGCTCAACTGGATTCCATTCAACTTATATTCATCAAATCCTTTTGTAAGGCATTTACTTGGCTAAGCCATGATCAGCTAAAGACATTTGGTATTTGTAGTCAGTTTTTTTTTTTAATTTTTAACTCGTGTATTGGGAACTCTCAATACCTGAAAGTCTCTTACTACTAATATTATATTCTCATCATTTTAATAAATGTTTGAAATAAAGATTGCATTCCAGCTCTATTCCTGTTTAAGATAGTTTTGCTTATACAAAAGGAAGGCTTGCAATTATACTATGTAAAACTGTATTTTTTTACATTAAGTAAATCAAAAAATCACAAGTAATTTTAAAACTATCTTATATAGCTCTTATGGCTATATTTATAAAGGAACTATAAATGTAATCAGCACAGCAACTACTGCAGTCAACAACCACAAATTACTCAAATATGTGTCATTGCTGCATGGTGAACAACCACTATGATCTCAATAATTATTGAAAATCAATAATTTCAATGTGAAGGGGCTGAATTTTTCTCAGTCCAGGCCATTGTCACTAACCACATTAAATGCCCCAACTGAGAAAAGTTATTTCCCAATACTTATGGTCTGATAGAGGAGGCCAATTCTAGATTCTGGAAACAGGCCCACGGCACAGTTCGTGGACTTGGTAACTAATGGGGCAATAAGGTCTTTCTATCTATCTTTATCTCTCTCTCTCTCTCTCTCTCTCTCTCTCTCTCTCTCTATCTCTATCTCTCTCTCATTTTTGGGAGGCACATACAGCATGCCCATGGCTTACCCCTGGCTCTGTGGCTAGGGAACACACCTGGAGGTGCTCAAGAGTCTAAACCCACACCTTAACCTTAGTCTGAACCCCAGATTACTATCTTAACATGTACATTTTAACTATCTCCATTTTCTTTTCTTCTTATAGGACCAGTCAACAAAAGCAATGTAGTGACAGCGAGTACTTCCATTCAGCTCTTAGATGAACGAAAATCTCCTGTGGTGGCAGGTAAATGATGGATTTTAGTCACTAGATATAAAGGAAGCATGTCATACATTCATCTGGTCTGCCAACTACCTCTATAGAACACATTTATTTTCCAGAAAGTAGGCTTAGGAAGGTAAACATTAGAAATTATTTTCTCCTCAATTTGGTGTCACCTTCTTCAATCCAAGATTTGATCGCTGGTTGTATTTGATGTGAAAATAGAAATCTTTCCTAGAACTTTTGTTCACAAACTCTGAGCCAATAAGAATTTGTTTCTACATGTAGAAAGGCATTTCTTGACAGTGGAAGGTAGCATACTAATTTAAAGAAAACCCCAGTTCTTTCAAGTCTACATCATTAAGATAACAAGAAGCATATAAGGAAATTGTGGATTTGTTTTAGGCACACAAAGTTGAAATGTGCCTTTCTTCAAAGAGCTTGAGATTTTTTTTCCCTAATCCTCCTAGGGAGTTAGATTTAGATGTATTTGCAGAGTCATCTTGGGAACCAGGAGGAAGCCAAATTATTTTATGATCGTGAGTCTTAGATTATCAGAGAAACTCCATCTCTAGCTTTTGCCACTTCTCTCATCTCTCAAGAGTGTCAGTGACATCTGTGGCTTGCTGGGGACTTTCGTGGGTGGAATTTGGCTCTAAAGAACCAGAAACTGCTACAAGTCTTCTTTTGAGGATAGCTGCTGGCAAAGAAGAAAAAAAAGCCTAAATGTTTGTCTAGAATATGATCTCACTCTGATACATAATTGTCGGATTTATTGGTTGATGGATAGGTGAAACCCTCTAATTTATATCTGGAAGTCACTAGATTTAGCAAAGGGAGTCCCTCTGTTTTTGGCAGCCTTCCTCAATCAAGCAGTTCCATAGAGTGAATGAACATCATCTTCTGAGTCCTCACCCACTGTGAATATTTGTGGTAAGGAATGCAAACGGATCAGGCATATTTCAAATGGTTGTTCTTTGGCTAGAAACTAGAAACACTGTGTGTTTCCCCACTTGATTTTTTTATGTAGTCGATGCATCATCATTAGATTAATAGGAAATGAAGGATTTTGGGTATAGGGTATAGTTGTTGTGGTTATTGGGCATGGCAGGAAGACAGTCATGTATCTGACATAGAGCTCATCTTGAACTAGGCAGACCTATAACTCATCACCTAGGAGATAAGGGCTCTAAAAGTTCATGACTGCTATATGGAGATTTTATCACTTGACATTTTATATTTTTTAAGAAAGGTAAGAGACAGAATCATTTAACTCAAAAAAGATTAATTTTTGCATAGAGGAGGTCAGACATGCTTACCAGCAGGGTAACCCAGTTGGCTAGTTCTAGAGACAAGTTATCTGTATTGAATTGGGGCCACATGTGGCAGTTGTCAAAGACAGGGTCTGAACAAAGTTGCCTGTCCACTCTTTGAAATTTCTTTTGAAAACCTTCCTTTGGGTCTTTTAAAGTATGCTCTGTGTTGGTCCTAAGATTATTGTGCTTATCCTATTCACTCTTACCCAAGTTTACAAACTATGCTCAAAAGTTTCCAGATGCCTTACATTTCATAAATGTCCATATGAGTTTGGGCAGAATACAAAGTCAGCCTTGACACTGTGGATCCAAACTGGAGAAGAATATGAATTTTCCAAATGGTTGGTCTGTCTACTGTTGACATACATGGCTGGCCAGAGACCACAGCAGGATTGACCCACCCTGACTGGGTGGAGGAGACACACTCCTGTTTACAGTTACTCTGAATGTGTCAATAGGCTCCCATTTTCAGAAGATAATTATAGAGCAAGACAAAGAAGCAAGGTTATTTGAGAAATGTTATTTTTTTATATTTTAAAACTGGGAGCTATTAGTCTTCACTTGAAATGTATTTGGTACAACCAAAATAATATAAAATTGTTTGCCTTTGATCTGGAAGATACTGATCTCAGTTTTGCTGTATCGGTGCAGCATTGTTAAGGCAGTGACCTCAAAAAGACCTTTCTGTGTTTGAGCATCCTCAGTGGGTTTTTTTTTTCCAATTTTCATGAACTCTGACTCACCCATCATGTCACTGTGTGATTAGGCTTGGGGACTTGCTCCTCTGTATTTTCTCCCAAATGAAGTAGATGTTGTTTACCACTTAGAAATGAAAAAGGTCATTTTAGTTGCAGAATCAGCCTCAGTTGGGTAGGTGATCATGAAGATGTAAGGCCAATCCTCTCCCCAACCCCAGTAGGCCTGTAGCAGCAGATGGGACACAGTCAACTGGCAGTAATTCCAGGTTTCCATGAAGTCTTTGTGTCAGATCGAAATGTTCAGCTTTGCGAATAATTATCAAGGATAACTTCTCAAAGCCTCCACTCCTCTCAGACCTGATCTGGTTTGCTCATGTTCACTGACTACATGTGTTTATTGGGGTTAGAGTTTCTTGTGTTGTTTTTCTGTTTTATTCTATGCGATTCTTTTTTTTTTCTTTTAACAAAAACATTTAGATACTCATCTGTCAATGACATCTTTGAAGAAAGGGCAGTCAGACTGGGCAGGAATCCATTTATGCGTCAGCCTCAGTGCATAAATGGGTCCCATCCATCTTCTCAGTCTGTGACATTGCTTACAGTCCTTTTCTTGAGGAACCTGCCAGCTTTCCAGCTGCCACTCGCATGCTGAATTTTCTTGATTGTTTTCCTGCTGCAAAGGAAGAAGCAGTAGGACTTTCTCTTTGGTCTGCCAAGACTCTCTAGAGCCCAGGAAACTTTGGTATGTGACAGGACACACCTAACTCATTTTTATGTTGTTACTGGGAATTCAAATCTTAGACAGCAAGGTTCACAGAGGTTTGTCACTCTACAATTTGTTACATGTATGGTCTTAGGTTTCGAAGGACTATCTCAGGTACAGTTGGGATTATTACCTCTGTAATGTTATTCCAGGTTGATTTGGGATTAAATGAGAAAAAAAACTTAATTAAGAAGTATTGAAAATGCTAGGATATGGGTGTGCATTATTATTTTCCAATTTTTAATGTGTCTTTTAGTTATTTCATTTATTAAATATTGCCTAAACTTCTGTTTTATCTAGGTACTCTAACTATAAATGAATAATAGCCAGGTTCTGTAATTGATATTGTTGTCCACAATCCAGAGACCTGTCAAATAGTAGCTACTGTTATTTTCAAAGCTGTATCTACATGAGGCAAATGATTGAAAAGCTGAACAATTATCTAAAAACAACTAGGGTCCCAGATTTAGTCTTTTTCTTCTTTCTTTCAAAACATAAATGAGTGAACCACCTGGAGAACAGTTAATCCAAACCTCCATGAAAATCCTATAAAAAGTGAATTGAATTTTGAAGTCTATTTGCTCTTACCTCATGATTATTGACTTGTATTCTACAAATAGCCTAATCATGAGCACTATTCTGTTCTCCTCCAATAATGAAGAGATTAGGCTTTATGGACCAATAGTCATGGATCTTTCCATTATGCTAGGATAGAAATACCAAGAGAAGAGAAGAAATGCCTCCAGGTGGGATTGGGAGGTCGGGGTGGGATCTGAGCCCGTTGGAAAAATGTCACTAAACAGGAAACTCCTTTCCTTCCTTGGAAAGTTTGACTTCTCTCTTCTTCTTAGGCTCGCTAATAGTACAAACCTAACCTCATGATTTTTGTTAAGAAGTTCAGGTTTCAGCTTTTTCAGTCATGGATAATGGTTTTTGCATTTGCTTTGAAATACAGATTTTGACAGGTCTAAGTTTTAGATCTTTCCTAAATAAGTTCCTGTTTATTTTCTGAAGTAAACTGTAAATTCTTCAAAGATAAGAACTGCCCCGGTTATGTTTTCATTCTTAGTGCAAAGTACAAAAGCTGACATGTGGTGTGATTGTCAAAAATATTGGTTCTAGAGAAACTTCGTGTTCACCTGTTCTCTAGGTCTGTGAGCATGAACAGTTTGCTGATCACACAATGGGAACACAGCACTTAGCTAAAACTCTAAAAGAGAGATACTGAATGGAAAATCACCAACACATACCATAATATGATACACAACCAATGTGAATGTCTGAACAAAAAAGAAAGCTGTTTAGTGTCCCATCTACTTGGAAATTGTGTTTGCTCAGTGGTTATCTCTATATCAGCAGATGTCTTTTCTGAAGTCCAAGTATTTAGTGCAATGTTTATAATAGTAATTAGATCATTGACAAAAAGAAATAGATTGTAGATTAGAAGCATTGTTTTTTTACAGAAACAATTGTATTCACAGATATTTGAGGTATTATTTACATATAAAATAACGGTTTTAATGAAAAATTAATGACTTGCATTAACTTTGGGAGAGTCTCTAATTTTTTCCTCCATTCCTTTGTAAGGAACACAAACCACATTAGATTAGTTCATTGGGGAAAGTTTTTAAATGTGGATTAAGTGATCGTTTCTACATAATTCTAGAGGAAGTGTAATGAAAGTAGTTGCTTGATGATAGGACTGATCTCAATTTAACCAGCTAATTAGGAATAAGATTGTTTAGCATCATTGACCATTAGCTATTATTAGGTTTGTGCTCTTTAAACTGAGTGTATAATTTAATATAGACCATTCATTAGACTTAGGTGGATAATGTTGGCAAAATGCTATAGACTAACACTCAACTTGGCCAGTGTTCCTTTAGTCAATTTCACATTATCTAAATTTACTTGAGTTAGCTAGTATTTAAGGAATTCTATATCATTTAGTTGAATAAACTTCTAGTTTGTTACATTTGAACAAAGAGAATGCCTTATTCTGAAAAAATTAATGGTTACTAATAAAATCAGCAATACTATCCTCCATTGAAATTTGCCAATATCCTAAAACTATCTGTCATAGTGGTCAGGGAGAACATTACTAGCATCAATCCATTTTTCTCTCTTTTTTTTTTGGGTCACACCCAGCAATGCACAGGGGTCACTCCTGGCTTATGCACTCAGGAATCACCATATGGGATGCTGGGATTTGAACCCGGGTTGGCCGCTTGCAAGGCAAACGCCCTACCCGCTGTGCTATCACTCCAGCCCCCAGCATCAATCCATTTTTCGTGAGAAGAGTTTAAGGATGTCATTTAACATCCTACATGGCAACAAAAAGATACGGTCCAAATATCAATTGGGAAAAAATTGAA
The DNA here is from genome assembly GCF_027595985.1 of Sorex araneus. NCBI lineage: Eukaryota > Metazoa > Chordata > Mammalia > Eulipotyphla > Soricidae > Sorex > Sorex araneus. Next base: position 50,763,641 of record NC_073305.1, read on the forward strand.
AAGTATCGGTTAAACTGATCAAAAGACAAAATTCAATTTTAGATGTTTTAGAATGTAGGTTTAGAATGTATAGAACATATTTTTTCCCTAACCTAATGAATTAAAATACATATTTCCCTTCATTATTTGTAAATTAAAGTATCAAATATAGCTATCATCAACTGTGTATTTGCTGTACCTACTGTAGGATACAGCTGCAAACAAGCTCCATAGAAGACATAATGGAATATTTTAATAGGGTGTGGGCTGATACAGTAAGAGGTTACTATTGATTTGCCATGCCAAGTGTCTGGGGTGACAGCTGCCAGGTGAAGAATTGGTTCAATCAAATGTTAAAGTTCTTTCTGAGAACACTGGATGTGACTAACCTGCTACCAATGGAGAGTTCCCAAACAGGAGGGAGTACAGACAGCAGCCAAGTATTGCCTGTATTTGAGGAAGGAAAGAAGGCAAGCAGGAAGGGAGAAAAGAGTATGAGGGAAAGAAAGGAGGGAATTTCCCAGAGAAAATTCTTTGTACAAAATAAAATGTAGTTGGCAGAGCAAAGTAAGGTATCATGCTCATGTTCATCTCTAGGTGAGTGGGTGCATGATAGGGAGATACCTCTCCAAATTGAAATTTGTTCAGGGATGACCTCCCTAAACAGGTGATAAGAGTAGAAATTTGATGGGTGAGATGTAGTCCCCATGAAAAGATCTACATGAGGAGCATCTCTGGGAGGGATAATACCTTTCTTCAAAATTCTTGAACGAGACCCTTATATATTTTGCATCCATGTTCCAGACAGATATTTAGATGTCAACAGACATCTCAAGTTAGCATCTGAAAACAAGACAGGTGGGCCCAGGGAGGCAAGGAGCCCTAGGAAAAGTAGCAAATTATTCTCATCTATGAAGTGGGGGTGTTTTATGTTTGGTGCTTTTTAATTTGTTTACTTTTCAGCAAGACCAGTGGATGTAGCATAGGTCTAAGCCAATAGGAATGACAACTGCTAAAACTGTTGGAATGGGTTAGTGAACTAGCTACAGAATGTGCTATATTTCAAGTCTACAAAAACATTAGGGCTAGAGTTGGCCAGGTAGAACAGCTGCAATGCTTGTCAGTGAGGACAATTGTTCCCGGGTAAAAATAGTCCAGTTTTAAGAAACTGGATCCTCTGTGCTAACTCCTAGGACATTCACTCCCACGAGTCACTGTCCTTTTATAAACCTTGTCAAAATACTCAACATATTCTTGGTCCTCAAAATAGCAGAATCAGAGTTTAGAGGTAACAATTCCTCATACCTAGCTTGTGTTTTCTAAATCAGCAAAGTTAAGACCCCCCCCTCTTTTTGAGGTCACAGTGGGATTTGATTATTGGCTTTAGGAAAGAAAACGGGGCTTTTACCCCTCTTCCCTTGGATCTTGGTTCCCACATTTGTGGAACTAGGTTGAATGAATGGTGCTTATGTTCAATTTTTAAACTGTAGAGTTTCTAAAGATGTAGATTTGATTTATTACCATTGAAAGGAATCAACTAATAATGCAGCAATTCTCACATCCAGATTCTGCTTTTTATCTCATTCTTGCTAAGTTTGTACATATATCAAGCATGGTAAATGCTAACATTTGATTTTGTTTTATTTTATTGTTTTTTCGGGTCACAACTGGCGATGCACAGGGTTTATTCCTGGCTTTGCACTCAGGAATTACTCCTGGAGGTGCTCAGGGGACCATATGGGATGTCAACATTTGAATACTTTAACTGTTATAGTATTATTATTGTCCTCATTGTTAAGAATGACTCCAGGTGGGTAGGTAGGCAGGAGGCGGGGGGGCGGGGGCTGGAGGAGAGGTGCTGGGCATATGCCTATCACATGCCTAGCTTATACAAAGCCCTAAGTTCTATCCCTGATACCATATTGCCTTTCCCCAGAACTGTGATGTATCCTGGGTGGTATATCCTCAGCATTATTGGGCCTGTATTGTCACAGTGCCATTCTGAGCCATAAAACCTGCACCACTGGAGTGACGGAGTCACCCTTGAAACTCACCTCCCCATCCCCCCCACACACACACTCACATACCTTTGGGTGGGTCCTCTATTAAGAAATGTTATATCCACACAACTCACTAGCTGATACTGATATTTATTTTTATGTGTTGTTCTTTGTGAAAATTTGCCTAAGGAATGTCATTACAGTATCCTGGTATGTTTTATAGTAATAGTTCAAAACTCACCCATTTCGTATCTGTCTTAAAACAGATATTGTCAAACTATAGCCTGTGAAATTACAAAGATGTTTGTGGTTCTCTTTTGTTTTTGTACAGGCTTATTGGATACATTTCATGTAAAATTAATTTATTTAAAGTATATAGTTCATTAGGTTTCATATCTTCACAGACAGAACTATATAATCATAAGCCCAATCTAATTTTAGAACATTTCAGCCTACTTTCTAAGTCCCCTGTATACTTCATCTTGATATGCCACTGCTCAGTTTTATGCTAGGAAACTTTATGCCTTTATGTAATGCCTGTGCTGGACATTGCAGATAAATAATAGTTTGTGATCAGCTTCTTTCACTTCCTTAATTTTTTTTATATAGATTCATTTAAAAAATAGTATTTCATTGTAGGTACAGTATTTTGTCCATTCATCGTTGATGTGCATTAGTGTTGTTTCCACTCTTTTTTTTCTTTTTTGGGTCACACCTGGTGATGCACAAGGGTTACTCCTGGCTTTGCACTCAGGAATTACTCCTGGCGGTGCTCAGGGGACCATATGGGATGCTGGGATTTGAACCCGGGTTGGCCGCATGCAAGGCAAATGCCCTACCCGCTATGCTATCGCTCCAGCCCCCTTGTTTCCACTTTTTAGCTATGAAATCTATTGAGACAAATTTTGTGCAGATATATGTTTTTAATTTTCTTGGATTGTGACTTAGAAGTGGAATTACTGGGTCATGTGATAATTCTATGTTTGGTATTTTGAACACACATTGTATAAGAGTTCCGATTTTTCCACATCCCCACTAACACTTGCCATTATTGGCTGTCTTTTTGATTTTAGCCATTTTAGTATGCAAAGTGATTTGCAATTCTCTCTAACTAATTCTGCTAATCATCTTCAATGACATTCACGGGCTACTAGCCTCTCTTTGGTAAAGACATATCCCTTACCAAATACTAGATTATTTATATTTTTATTATGGGTGCGTGTCTTCTACATACTATAAGCCTCTTGTCAACAATTTATCAATAGTTTTTATAAAAGATATTTTATTAAATACATCCATGTCCATATGCCCTAGATTAATGTGCATAGCTGAGTACTTGCTAAGGGCTGCATGAATTAAAAAGACAAAACTGTAAATTTAAAAAGGCAGGCCTTTTGTAGAAAAAGTTTGTCAAATACTGCTGATGAAAATGTTGCAAGTTTGTTTTAAAAAATAATAAAATTACAATTTTATATTCATATTCACCATCTTTTAAACCTATTAAAATAAAGTGGACATTTAAATCAGAGTTTATGTAAATAATGTTGAAGACAGAGCTTCATGTATCACAAGATGTTCATCAATTGTGCTAATGTTTTTCTATCTGTGGTTTCACAGTAATCCCAATCAAAGATCCTAAGCTTTCTAAAAATATATGCTCTCATTGTTGGTCAGGACAGTGATTTACTTAATCTTCACTCTAGTTTATAAACCTCCGAACAGTGTAATCAGCATAATGCTTGGTAGAGCATTAGAAATGTCCTCACTTGTTTTGGTGGAAAACAATTTCTAAGATTTTTTTTTTCAACGTGGCTCATGAGAGATTTGGGGATTTATTTAGTTGCCTTTATCCAGGCAAATCTTTTAGTGACCTTTTTGGGATTTTGATCTCGATTAAGATTAGAATATAGGTGACTCATACTAAGTGAAGGCCTATAGAGGATAAATGAACTGACATGAATTTCCCCTCCCTGGGAAGAGACAGACAGGCATGAGCAGAGCCTGAGCAAGAGTATAAATGCTTCGGCAGTCAGTCTGTAGACTTGCTCATGGAAAAAGCTTTGGCTGGTCTGTGGTGGGAAAGGGGCAGGCTGATCAAAAGCTCTTTATTCCCACTGCCTCCCAAAGTTTGCACTCTCCAAGAGCCCCAGGGTTCTGTTCCAGTGAAAAGGTCTGCATGAGGTCAGGATCAGTGTCTGAATGCCATTCCTACTTCAAGGCTAAATTACATGTGACCAGGCATAGCAGTTGGGTACGTACAATTGTCTTGACACACACAGACACAGACACAGACACACACATACACACACACACATCTCAGAATTAAACTTAGTGGCTACTCATTTTATAATTTTATTTCACTACCTTCTCTTTCACAAACATCCTGAATTTTGTTGGAATTATCAAAGGAGACCTGGATAGTTTAAAAGTAAATTTTAAAAGATGAATAAGATATTTCAAATAGAATATGATTGATTGATCACATTATGATTGATGCTGTCAAGTGTTGATGGATCAGAACCATGAACATTTTAAATTTGATTTTGAATCAAACCTTTTGAAGGTATTGATAATTTGAAATTACTGGCTATGTTAAGGAAAAACATTTCACTCTACTCTGGAACTGATTGGAATGGACTCCAGGAGGAATGGAAGAAAAGTGAAAAGTGAAAAGAAAATTAGAAGCAACAAAAATAAGATAACTTAATAATACAAATAGTTTGAGCTTAAATTCCTGACTCTATTAGTAATAAAATATGTTACTATTATTATCCAATAACATTTTTTATTATTAACATTCATTAGATGCTTTCCTTTTGGGGAGATTTCATACCCTAAGTATTGCTTTGTCCCTTAAAGTGCTTTCATACTGAAACTATGTGCTTCCTTGTCTCAAATACTCTGAAATTAGCCATGGAAATGATTTTGCCAAATTAAAATGAGTAGGAAATAATGTTTACCAAATCCAACCATAAACTTGAAAAATTATTTTTTGGGTATTTTAAAATAGGTCTTTCATTGTGTGTGTGTATGTGTGTTTGTATACATGTGCATGTGTGTATGCATTTTGGGGACAATTTTTTTTTATTACCCTTTGTAGTATATTTTTAGAGTCTTCAAGTAAGGTTCTTTGTCTTTAACTTTATATGTTACCTTAAGAGAGAAGTTATTTGTCAATGAATAGGATAAAGGCTTTTTCTTGACTGTGTCCTAGTGTTGATTTTAGAATTCGCCCTCGAGAGAGTAAGATGGAAAGCTAATTAACATGCACAATCCTAAGACACATGTCTATTATCTAAATTTTCTTCTATTTGGCACTGCAGGCTGATAAAGAGATATCACTTTCTGCTGACTGGTGGTCTGACTACTTATCCTAGATAAATCAGTTTATAATGTTCATGTAATAAAGATTAAGTAAAAATTATGTCCCCCTAGACTATATTTACTGTCATTCCTTTTATTATTCTATTATGACTACATTGTTGAAATATTTTATCTCTAATGGATAAAGAAATAAAAATTATAATAGGATTAATAGGTATTGTAGGATTCTCAACATATATGATATGTATCTGGCAGTTCCAGTTGACCTCTACTAGGCACCTAGAGAAGAGTTTTCAAAGATTCTGCTACTTTGGCTGAACTCAGACAAGTTTGTCATGATTCACTGGTAATGTCTGAAATAGGTAGCTGTCCTAAGATTTTCTAGACTTAATCTAGATGCTGTACAAGTCTCTTTCCAATCTTCTGATTCTTTTTCTGTTCCTTCCTGATTGGTCTTTGTGATTAGGTGACATCCTGTCCATTCAAATGAATATTTAATGTCATGAAGGTGAAAAGTTGTTGGAAATAGTTGAGAATCTGAAAGCAAGGTTTTGGTTTATGAAGCTGCCTCTCTGAAAGGGACAGGGTGGTTTTTTTTTTTATTTATTTCTTGGAACTTACCTATTAAAAAAAAAGTGTTTTCATTGAAAGGAAAAATAAAATAGTTCCCTGAAGTTGTACATGTAAACTACAGCCCAGTGATATCACATGAGGATGGAATACCATTTGTTCCCAGATTTATATCTCATAATATTTAGCAATGGATCAACTGCTAAATTAGACCTTAAAAAAATAATTATTTCCTGACCTTCAATGGAAAGATCTAGGTTTCTAACAGTTGGTGCTTAATTATGTTAATGTGTGCTAGAGACAGACTATTTTAGTAACTGACTTAGCTACTTCCACTGATATTTAGATTGAAGACAAAAGTGTCTTGTTTGGGGGAACCTTGGTTAACTTGGGCAATGGAATTTGGTTTTTGTGAACTTAGAGGAGGGAAACTGTGTGAAGAGCTTTTCAGTCTTCCATTCTCCTATGGAAAAATAAAATAGCCAATTGGGCACTAATGTATTATCATCTGGAGCACCAAAACCTCCCTACATGGTCAGGAATATTTGTTTAAATTTTAAGTGCTTTCCAAGTACAGATTTGACACATAGATTCTTTACAGCCTCTGTTCTTCATGTATCCATCCCTTCTCATGTATCAGCCTAACCTCAAACAGCTACAGCATTTTCTGGATCCTACAGGTCTATTATGAGGGATTTATATTTATCGATAAAACAAAATTTCCAATCTACCGTTCTTCTAAATATGGTTAAAAATTAATTTTAGACAATGTTCTTAGAAATAATGCAACTTTGATTTTAGTTCACCATATTGTAAGGCACTCTGATGGAAGGCCATTTTCATAAGAGCCTCTATGAATATGACAGCAGCAATAAACAGCTGAAAATAATCTATGAGGCGTTTGCAAATTACCGCTCATGAGCTGTGGTGGTTGTGAAAGATAATTTGTGGTTCTCACAGAATACCCTGCAAATTAGGTCTTTCATCTGTGATGCTTTTTACAGTTAAAACATTTCATTTCTTGTATTAACAAATGATAACTCTGCATTTGTTCATCTAAACAATTTGATTTATATTTTTCTGAGAGGTTGTTGACATTTCAGGATAAGTAATTATTTTCACTGCCAACTGTTGTTTGTGGTGACTGGGGGCAAAAGATATAAATCTGCATATATGTATGTATCATTTTAATCATTTTCTTTAAAAACTAGTCATAAAACAGAATCTGTTCATTTGTTTAATCTGTTCTTAGAAATCTAATAGGACATGGGTGTTGCCAAATGAGGATTTGAGCCCTATTCTGGGTTTTCTGTGGTGTACTAGAAGTTTTCTTGTAATCACTGCGGGCAGGGGACAGGGTTGACCTACAGGGTCAAACTTCTGGCAGGCCCCCGTACATTTGCAGTCTTAAATTGCAACAGTGAAAAGCAGCATGTATACTGGCCTTAGTTGTTCCCAGCTTTATATCTACACAGTGTCTCGTAGGGCTGCTTCCAGGATGACATGATAAATGCTCACAAGAATACTTCTCACCTTGCCTGGTATGCAACATGAGCTCTGAAAACATTTGCTGAAATGCAGACAACATAAAGAAAGGACTTCTCTGTTTCATTGCACACATTTTTTTTTTCTTCGCCAAGTACACACTGTTCAAGACAAGGGAAAGTTGTGTTATTTTTTACCTATAAACTAATTACTAAGGCATGGCAATCATACCCAGTGAAATCCTGTATGAACCATTTCGGAAAGGAAGTACCGTCAAGTAGAATGAAGCAGACACACTGCTGGCTTTTTCTGAGGTCTCTTTGTCATCTTAGGAACTATACTAACTATTTGATCTGCTCTTTAGTATGTCTGGGTTTATTTTAATAGTCAAGGGGGGAGAATTGCCAGCTAAGCTGAACTCATCCACTACCATTCCCCCAACTCCCTCATCCTTGCCCTACACACACACACACACACACACACACACACACACACACACACACACACACATACACACAATCATGTAGCTTTGTTGCTGCTCCAAAAGGAAGTCCTATTTTTAACCCTTTTGTAAGTGTGAGGTCCACACAAGAAGCATTTGGAGGCAGGTGTGTGTCCTGCAGGGAAGGCTGTACTAACTTCAGCTGTTTTCCTCAATCATTTTATTGGACAAGGATTGGGCCACATCAGACAATATTCCTGTCTCTACAGACCTCCCATTCACATTCCAGGTTAGGGAATGGACTACTGATTTAGGATTGCAACCAATTTTTACATGGCCTAAAGGAATGAATGTAGAGCCAGTATACTGAATGGTAAATGTGTTTTATCCTTTGAACCAATTCCAATTGATTAGTTCTGGTTGCCTACAGTGCTGTCTTAAGAAGGCATCTGTGGTGAATCGGAGCTCAGCTGGGAGGAGTGCTGGAATTGATTAACAATGTCTGTCAAGGCCTCAGCAGGGACAGCTTGCCCTATATTTGCCATTCTCTTCTCTTGGCATGTCTGTAACTCCTCTGTGCAAACTGATTTCAATACTAACAGGTGACTAAGATTGAGATGGGTCATCATGAAAGACAGCAGGTAGATTCCACTTTAAGAAAACCTAGCCTGAGAAAAATGCAAATTTACAAAAGGCATAAATCTGGAGCCAATTATTGCCATTAGAGAAAGATTCCATGAAAGGTTCCTTTAAATAGCGAGCTCCCCTACTGCATTAAAATGATGATTCAATTTACAAAAATTCACTTTGCATGCAACTCTTCAAGACCGTGTCTGTGGAGTTAAGCAAGCCACACCTGATTTTTTTAAACTGTGGCCTAAATACTGTTCGGGATGGCTGCTGCTGCCTATCTTGAGTCCCTTGGTAATTCCCACTCTCTTCAAACTTCCTTCTTATTTCCTATCCCAGAGTGTTGAGTAGACAGTCTGGGTGGTGGTCAGCAGCTGCTGGCTTCCACCCTGCCACGGCTGCATTTCATTAGTGGGTAAACTGATTGCTCCAAGTATGTTTATGTGTGGGTGTGGTTGTACAAATCTATGCACTCTATGCACTGTACATGTAGATACAGATACACACGAGCCATTATCTTGCTCTCAGCCCACCCTAAATTCATTCCTGCTGTGGGAATTCTAAGTGGAAGGTTCCAATCGCCTGGTGGATATGGCCTTTTTGTAATATTTGCTCCAAATTCTGGCTCTCAATCTACTTTATTTTTGTTTATATGTTATTTACCCTTTTGCACAGAAAACTTCCCCAGACCCTGGGTCTGAGACCCATTATCCAGACATGGAACCCTCCTCTTCCTCTGCGGCCTAGAAAGCCCCAAATGGTTTTCTGATTTACAAAATTAAATATAATCTGACTCTTGTGGCAAGCTACAAAATTCCCAACTAACAGACACTCCCATTAAATATATAACATACACAACATCTAAAAGTATCACCGATCCAGCATGAACTTGAATTATAGAGGCATTCAATGCCCCTCGGGTAGTATCACCGGTCTCTTCCCAGGCACTCAAAAGTGGGCAGTTTTCCAGTGGGTCATAAAGCTCCAAGGAATGCTGACTGGCACATGTATTTAAGTTTCTTTTGCCCTGCTAAAGCAACTTAATCCAAGATGAGTACCTGAAAGAGATGATATCTCTCCTTTATATATGGCCTTCCCCAACATAGGAGCAATGACTTTTCAGGCACATAGCACAAGTATCAATTCTATTTCTACCATGGTATTTTAAAAATTTCAGCATAAATTTTATCCCAGGATTATTTGTTTACAGTCACATTTTTTTCTCTCCTTTGGGAAAAGCAGAAAGAGGCCATCACAGTGAACACATGAGCTCTATTCAGACTACATTTTTTTCTGGCCTGAAATGCTTATTCTTTTTTGAGATGAAAACTGTCAGGCTGGTGAATTATCCAAAAGCTCTTTTCCTTCTGCCGTTGAAAGTTCATGGATTTGGGCCAAGGGTCCACCCTGATTTTGGGCTGTCAGAGCTGCATAGGTGCAGCCATAGATAGTGGATACCAGTATCAGGAGACACACGATTCCACACACAATCCCTATGATGACAACAGTAGCCACTGCACGACGCAGATTGGTCAGCCTTGGCTTGGGTTTGAGCTCACATTCCCAGTGGCTCTCAGGAGACCTCAGAACAGCCTGATGAGCAGAGCCTGTCTGTGACACCCGCAGGGAATCCAGATCTGAAGAAGAAAAAGAGCAGGGCTGGTACAGCTCATGGGGGATTGTAAGGAGGTCCTTTCCCTTCCAGAGATCTGGTGACATGCAGATGACGCCATCGATGACTCCCCCTTTAAGAGACAAAACCAAGGAATGATAACAAGGCCGGATTGAACTGCATTCTTAAACCCTCAGCCTGCAAAAACTTAGGCAGATGGAATTTATAAAGCACCTTTTCCACCCCCTGGAGTCAAAGAACTTAACAGCTATATTTTATGATTGTAAGATTTCTAAATTGGCTAAATGCAAAAAATGCCACGCACAAAATTGGCTATTATGTATAACCAAGAATTCATTAGAAGCCAAGTTACTTTTAGCTTATAAATACTGAGCGAAAAACAATGCAAAAGCTGAAGAGAAAGAGCTGTGGAGGCCAATCTGAGGGCGCTTGTTACAACAGCATTCCTGCCATTAGCACCCTTAATGAACCCTGGCAGACAAGAAATCTATTGTACCAAATTCCCACTGGAAACCTAAAATAAATAAACAAAATAAATGTCCACTGTTTTGATGATATGGGCTAATTACAAAGACCCCATTTGTCTACTGACCCTTCAGGGATGCTAGTCAGGAAGGTAGAGTGTTTTGAAGTGTTGTGTGTGTCTGAAGATTACCCAGCAATATAAGTTCAGTTCTTGGGATTAGGTACGAATAACATGTCTCCTTGGGTCTTGAAACATTTGCTACTTCAGCACCAAACTTTTCATTGGTTATTAGTGCCATTTTCTATTCTCTAGAAGATAATTGATTTTCTCAGGTATCTAAACTACTCCTCTATTCAAGAGGAGATTTGAGTATTTAGTGATTATTTTCTAGGAAGAGCTCTGTTCTAACAGATTCCTCGTTGGCCTAACTGTACCACTGAGTTACTATTTAACACAAGAAAATGAGCTTCTCTGACTAAAGATTTTTGGCATAAAACACCATATTTGTATACTGATGGCTTACAAGGTAACACTGCACTGTCATCCCATTGTTCATCGATTTGCTTGAGTGGGCACCAGTAACATCTCCATTGTGAGACTTTTTTAAACTGTTACTGTTTTTGGTATATCGAATGCACCACGGGTAGCTTTCCAGGCAAATCTGCTTATCACTGACAAGGTACTATAAAATAAATGCTCATACTTCTACTCTGAGGGTAATTTTTGTCCCAAATCATTCAAGTCAAGAGTGAATGAATAATTACTCATACCCAGGCTTCTCCCTCTTCTCTCATCCTACATATTCTCACTTTTTTCACTTTTGCTCCCTACTTCCTTCCTTGGGAGCATCCTGATGCCTGTGAGTTTTATACAAGGACATACAGTCATTGGATCACGCAGCTATTTAATGATAAGTCTCATGGAATGAATCCATTTTCTTTTAAGAGCGTTGTTAAGAGCTACTAATAGATCACTAGATGAACTTCCTGACCATCCCTATCATGGTCTCTGGCTTAATTCTTCCTTCTGTTATAGGCACCTTCCCCAGAAAAAACAGTGAAGTCTTAACCAAATGTGATTAGAAATGCACTGTACATATTACAGGTGAATTATGAAGTCGTAACAAAAGGTCCTATGCAGGAGGTCACCGCATTAATATAATTGGACTTTTCCTTGCATCATGTATCAACATTTAGAGAATGCTTTCAGATACATTGTATCTGAGCCTCTGAGTCAAGTACTACTTGATTCTGTAAGTAGATGGAACCATTAGAAGTCCAAAGGTGATTATGTGGTACAGGTTGTACCTGGGTAAGTGCCTGTGTCAACATTCAACCCCTACCCATTTTTTTGCTACCAGTTGAAACTGAAGCACCTGTCCCTTAATTTCCTCCTGACTCTCACTTCTTCAGTGATACCCCAAAGAAAGAGCACCAATTCTAAAGCAAAAATGTAAAAGAGGAAACTGAGTTGATAACTCAAGGAGCAAAGTACATGCCTAGCATGTGCAAGGTTCTAACGGATCTACAGTATGATATGGCCACCTGAGTACCATTTGGTGTAATCCTACTGGCCACCAGCACTAGAACTCTAGTTCCCAGATCATTTACAGGCATGACCTATTTTATAAAAGAAGATAAAACAGCTGTTTCCCAGTTTTCTAAGATGAAGTGCATAAAACCAAAGATGCAAAGGAACTGCTCATGGTGAACTTAAGGGGCTTCATATGCCCTGATTAAGGATTCCCTTGCATTGCAAACGCTTTCTTGACCTTGCTCCAGCATTTTTTTTATAAGGCAGAAGCCAGAAAGACAGAAATAAAGCATGGATGTTTGGTAAGGGACAATATTTAACTCTGTCTTAAGCATTGGCACTATTAGGGTAAGACAGAACCTAGGGGACCAGAATGGAGGAAATTAACAGACTGATCCCTGAATGTTGGCTGGTTTCAGAATCATGACATTGCTCTGGTGCAGCTCTGTTCTTAGCCAGACCCCCTCCACCTCCTCCACCATGTTCTTATCCCTAAGCCAGGTGGTAAGATCGCCGATGACAGCTTGACGAATCCACTCCCAGCTTCACAGAAACTGACAAGGCAAGATGCTTGGGATTGGCTTATTATACCCCCACCAGGGATCTATTAGTAGCTCTTAACAATGCTCTTAGAAGAAAATGGATTCATTCCTGAGACTTATCATTACATAGCTGCGTGATCCAATAATAATAATAATAATAAACCTTATTTGATTATTCTGTGCCTTTACTTCTTATCTGAAAAGTGGGAAGAGGAAGGAATAAAGACATTTTATTCTTAATTGTAGAGTTAAAATTCTACAGTAGAATTTTAGAATTGCTCTGAAGACTCAATTGGATAAATATATCAAGAATTTATCATAATGTTGAGACCAAATAAAAATGATGTGTTTACTTAGGAGGACAAAGAGAGATGAATCATAATTACCTAATCTATGTGCATAATATTTGTGGAGGAGACATTAATAGATCTTTATCGAAGCACATTTAACAAGTCTGTCTACCCCGCCACCACACACACATCACACACACACACACACACACACACACACACACACAGAGGAAAACTAAGTTCTTTCCCCTCATCCTGGAGCTACAGGACTGAGTACTAGGCAGTGGAGTCTCTGATTGCTACACCAGGCCACCAAAGTCCATGCTCAACCTCCCATACACTTTGTTCCTTTCTGGCCAAATGGGAAAGGTTCCTTTTTAAAAAATAATGTCTTAACTGATATCTAGCCCCTATTGCCTTTTACTCAGTAATTCTGACATCAAATTGTCTCCCATATGTAGTGCCTGTTTGAAGTTTGTTCTTGTTACTTGGAAACACCCAAGAATTGTTGTCCCTAATATATTTTACCTTTCCCTGAGAAAGGTCCTGGCTTGTGTTCAGCACCTCTGCTCTGAAGGAACATTAGCCACATGTTAGAACCTCAGGACTGGAATAGTCTTAGAAAACCCCTGGCTCAACATGGTCAGCTTCACCTATGACACTTGGAGTTTGGGAAGGGCATTCATTTGTCCAAATATCACACAAGAGGAAGCTTCCTCATACTCTAAGTGGCTCCCAGTGTCCTAGACATAGTCAATAATTCTGTTAAGAAATATTCTTTATTGAAAATGATATTTCTGTGATGATTTAGCTTATTATCAGCAGTCCAGAACACCAAGGTAAAGCGATTTTACACATAGGTGTCAATGCATTTATTTGTAATTTCTTATAAAAAATGCATTTGCACAGTATATGACTCCTGTTTCAGGTCTTATTAAAGACCAGCTGTTTAATAATATGATGTTTGCTCTATTATTGTTGAGAAGGATTTTTAATTCACTATTTTATATTTAAAGATGTGTTCTAAATACATTTATTTCTGCTCCAATCATTCTTTCAGTCTCTATTAGCTGTACCTATATGCCTGTATATCTGAAATATTCCTGAGTTCTATGCCAAGACAGATATCCACCGAGTCTACAGCTCCCCTCAGATGTTATTAAGCATCTCAAGCTTAATGAGCCACAAACTGAACTCTTAACTTAGACCACCTTCTACACTTCCTCACAGACTCATCCCACCTCCACACTCTTCTCCCTATTGCCTAACTGAAATCATTGTATCTGGTTACTCCTGAATTACAAAACAAAATCGAATTTCCAACAATTACTGTTTCCTTTATCTCCTACTTCAACCCAATAGTATTTTCTATCAGTTCAATATTCAAAATACTTCCCTAAATCAATAACCTCTCTCTACTCTTCTTGAATCCACAAGCATCTCTTCTCTGAATAATGGATTTTATTTCTGATACACTTGCTTCTTCTACAACCTTTGGTTGACTTTCCCTAGAGATGCCTCAGTGACCTTTTGAAATGTAATCAGATCTTATTATTCCCCTGATGAAAATTCTTTGAGCATTTCCATATCACCTAAAATAATACAAATGTCTCGGCCTGCTCTGTAGGTTCCTACATGACCTGGTCTCTTGTCTTTCTCTTTGCTCTGTGCCTCCCTTTCTCTGTCATCCTAGCTATTCTTTCTTTCTTGTTCACTATGTTCGGGCCCTAGCATTCTCCCCTGCCAGCCCTTTGACTTGCTGTCCTTTTCCCCAATGACCTCACCTCAATGAACTTTGAAAGCTACCTGATATACCGCATTGTTTATGTTTTGCTCAACATCACCACTTTCTAAAGGAACCTTCCTTGGGCATCCAATCTAAGAGGGTACCCCAACCCTCCATTTTCTCCTTTTCCCCTGCTCCTCACTTCCCTGACACTGCTATCTGAACATGATTATTTGTTACCTTGTTACCTTACTCAGGATCTACCTCTACTAATGAAATCCCTACCTTTCTCTGAGAGCAGAGATTTTTGTTTCTTTGTTTGTTTAATAGGATTTTCTTGATGTGTGAAAAATGCCTGGCATTTAAAGATGTGCACAAGTGTAGGAATATATGAGTGAGTGTGGTTTAAAGGAGGCAAGACAGTCTGTGGTATAGATAAAAAGTATAGGGTCCAAAGCAAAAAAAGGATTCATCCTTCTCTCATCTATACTTCTACTCTATGATCTTGAACAAGTCATTGAACCTCTGAGACCCTCTCTTTTCCATTGTTAACATGCTAGCATTAAACCAAAGGGGTTTGAAAACATTACTATAAAGGACCAGAGAGTAAATATTTTAAGGTTTGCCATGCAGCCTGTGTCACGGAATTTCAACATTCCCCTAATATAGCAAAGCAGCCACAGACAGTCCATAATGAGAGAGTATGGTTACATTCCAATAAAACTTTATTTACAAAACAGGAGGTGGGCTGTGTTTGTCCTCAGGCCATAGTTTGTGGACTCCTGGGTATTTTCCAGAGCACCTCATTGTTAGTATTCTAGGAGCTCTTATTTTGCTTGAAACAGTTAGTTAATGAAATAGCATATGAATTTAGAGAGGGGGACCTTGTTGTATTCAATTTCAGGAATGTTGGAACTTGCTACAGCAGACAGGAACAGCTGAAAAATGGATAAAAGCATACAACCAGGGGTCAAGTATCCCAAGCAGAGAGTGCTAATCTTCTGCTTGGATCACTCCTGTAAATTGGAATTTGGTACCAGTTTGGAGTTGAACAAAATATTCAGGGGGCAATTTCTTATCTTAAGGGAGAAAAGTTGTGAGATAAATAGCTTAATATTACTATTCATCAAGATAGTAGAAGTTTATCTCCACAAATCATATTTGTAAGATGAATTTAAATGACCTTTAATGACTCACTTGTCTAGTTTGCCATACTATGGAAATGACATCCATGTGAAAAATCCCATGAAGTTCCCCTTGCTCCCCTCCCTCCCAACACACACACACACACACACACACACAGACACACACACACAACTTCTAATGCAGAGAAAAGATGAGGTTCATTCTAGATGGACCATGCCTTGGTGGGAGTTTCCAAATAGACATTACTGACCTTTGTAGATAAAGTTCTCCAACCAGAGTTTTAGACCAAGCAAGTGGCAGTTGCATTTCCAGAGGTTGTCCTTGAGAAACAAGAGCCTCACACTGGGCATGGATTCTAGAAGCACTCGGTCAAGCTGCTGAAGGTGGTTTTGTTGAACTGCAAATATAGTTAGATTCTCCCAAGGCTTACCCAGGGATGTGGGAAGGTGACTGAGATTGTTGGTTGACAAATCCAGCTCTCTTAGCTGAGGGAGGGAGTGAAAAAGTTCACTTTCCAGGGAATGCAGGGAGTTCTGGGTTAGGTTTAAGACCTGCAAGTGCTGAAGGCCGTGGAAGGCTGCAGAAGCCAAAAAGGAAAGGGAATTATTGCCCAAGTCCAAGGCAATGAGCTGTGGAACTGATCTAAATGCAAAAGCAGGAAGCCGGTTTATCTGGTTATCTTGCAAGTGCAGCATGAGAGTCTGAGGAGGCAAATTAGAAGGGATTTCCACCAGACCTTGCTGGCTGCAGTCTACAGAATGTGAAGAGGAGGAACAGCGACACTTCTCAGGACAACAACATACAACCTGGAGCACGAAGATCACACTGGAAAGCAGGATCAGTTTACCTAGGGGACATAGAAAAAGAGTGGGGTAAACACTATAAGAAGAGCTTCTTCTACGGAAGAGCACTATAAGAAGACACTATAAGAAGAATTTTCAAATTCACAGGCAAGGGACTCCTGGACAGCTACCATCACCTACAATCTGGGAGAGGGTTTCCTTACTCCCTATGATGGATGAATTTGGCTAGCTGGGTATATCCTCTGTGCCAAATGACTGCTGTAGACTCAGCTGTTTATTGTTGGAAGCCATAAATGTAGTATTTTCTCATTTCTTCAGTAATTCGATGACAATGGAAGACAAATTAAGGATAGGGAATAGAAAGGTCAGAAAGTAGGGTAGGGGGCAAGTCACATGACCTTTGTAGGTTATTGCAGAATAATGTGGGCATGAATATGTAGGAGTTATGAGAAGTTCAGAAATGACCTCCAAATCAGCTTTGTCCAATAAAAATTTCTATGGTGATTAAAAAATGATCTATATCTACTGCCTACTACCCATGGTACTCATAAGTGACTACTTAGAGCTTTTGGGAATTGACTACAATCAGGGAATTGAATGCACTGTTGATGGTCATGTTGACAAAGCAGGTATAAACTTTCCTAACAGGGTCAGGGAGATAACAATCTCAGAGGATTCAAGTGCTGCTTTGTATGAAGGTTTAATCGCTGGTTTCCCAAGCTCCTCCAAGAAGGACATCAAACCCCTACCTGGTAGTAATCTCCTAATACTGATGATAATAATACAGTCAGTGACCCCCCAAAGATCTAATATTTAGATAATAAAGCTTTTCCAATACACCGATGAGGATCTTTACAGATGCCATAATACTATGAATGGGGAATGTTTCTGTGCTTTTTCTTTATGCTATTAAAAGTAATAATTGGGTCAAAATACCCATGTTCCTATAACAAAGTTCTTCACATTGTTTATAGGTTGTCATATTTTTCTCTTTCTTTTAACACAAATAAATGATCTATTATTGATAGTTACATTCCCTTTAAATAGCTCCTGAGTTTGGATTTCCAACATAAACACCTGCTTCTTCTTCCCTATCATTATTAGTTTATCACTCTAGTCTTTCGAAATCATTACTTAGTCGCATCAACAACAGAAAATAACTATATGAACTATATGGCATGTACTTTGAGCCAGGAGCCATTTTTGAGTGCTTTATATATATTAATTGATTTAATCCTCATTACCTGGTAAATCTGTTTCTGTATTACCCTCATTTTACAGGTGAGAAAACTGACATGCTGAACTAAATCACTTGCCCCAGATCTTACAGATAGTAAGTTAATAGAGTTATGATTTTTAACTCAAGAAATCTGCTTCTAGTCTCTTAGGGCTCTTTCTTTACTTCCTATGAGAAACATCCATTTAAATACACATGCACACACACCATTATAATGTTTTGTACAGTAGTTTTAAATAGATATAAGAGCATCGTCATATTTCATTTTTCAATACTCCAATTCAGCCAATATGGTTCTAGACAGATGTCTTATATAAAGAGTTTATTCATTCCTTCTAATTTCTTGTAGAGTATTCGATAGTGAACCCATCTCCAATTTAATATTTAGCCAAGCCCTCACTGACAGGCATTTGCCTCGTTGTAGCTTGCGTTCATTACAAAACAGACTGCACAGCCTCTCATAGACTTCTTTGGCTCTGTGGAAATTAGAGAGGGAGATCTCTAGAATCAAATAGAACCTCCTTGCAGGATACATTTTCTTGGAATCCACTTCATTAACTATTCTTTAAAGTAGCTATATCACACTTTTCTTTCCCCCTATGACTTGAATTTTCAAAATATTGCAAACATCTGTCAAGGGTGTTCTATTAAATTAGAAGAATTTATAAGACTGAAGAACTAATATTTAAAAGTCAAGATAATTATTTATTTGAAAGAGGTTTTCATTTGTTTGTTTTTGGCCTTTTCTAAGTAAATTGCATTGTGATTGTCCAGTGCACTGGGCCTGCTTTTCTGTGTCTCTTGAATTCTCTCATGATAGGAACTGTAGTCTACAGCTTGCTGGAAGATGTTTGGAGAGCCTTCTGAAGAAGATTCTCTCCACATTAGCTGAGCTCAAGGCAACAAAGCATCACAGTTCCCTCCTCCCAAACATAAAACATGTTTTCCTGACTCTAATCTTGCAAGCAGTCTAAATGACCCCTTTCAAACTGAAATGTCCTCTACCAGAGTTGAGGTGACATCCTGCACTTTCGCTGGAGGTCACAACTACTAATTAGTTGCAGGAAATACAATTGTATGCAAGACACTATGTTTTCCACAGAATCCATTCATGTCTTCCTTGCTTTTCTGAGCAGAAAGCCAGTTCATCTGTTCATTTTTTATATCCCTGTGCCCTGTCTCCCAACTCCCCTGCGCAGGGACTGGTTTCTGAGCTCCCTCTTGAAATGCTCTGTTTTCCATGAAATGGGCCATGGCCTCACAAGGACATTGCTGCAACATGACCTGGTATAGTGGTCCCCAGCCCTGCTTTTTTGAGTTCAGCCTGGCTCACACATAAATGCTCCCACCAACACCAGGTCTACATCCATTAGGTCATTTGAGAAAGAGTACTTGAGAACAGGTTACCCATAGCTCTCTTTTTGAGGGGCTCCCTCAGATAGCCCAGGGGATGAGTTATGGCTCACCTCTCATGACTGGGTCTCCAGGGGCTTCCGGCCTGAGCCTGTAGCCCATCTTTGTTGATTTGCAGATCAGAAAAGCAAGTAAGGTCTGGCCGACTTGCAGTCTCGCCTTTTTCTTGCTCTTTTGGTGACTCCTCCTTGTGCTGGTCTTCGATGCAAAGAACAGTCACTGCTTTCAGGAGCCCGTTTGCTCAAGCCGTCCTTCCTCTGTCTCCATCTGGCTGGGATTGTTTTCCAGAAGAGAATCTTTTGATTATACCCGTCTCCTTTCTTAAAGGGTCGGCCTCCCTGGGATCATGCCTGCCTTTCCCATTCAGAGGACGCGCCACAGAAAGAATGTTTGTCAGACCTCGGGGAACAGCTGTAGCATTCAAACATGACCCTGATGCCTCGGCCTTTTTGATTGTTTAATCTGCTTGAAGTCCAGGGCACCAAAATAAAACTGCCTTCTTAATCCGACCGTGGCTTCTGAATTCTGTTGACTTATTAACCAGGCTGGGTCAACTCTTGTCAGGCTGGGGGACATTCGATGTGGGGCCCTTTAATCTGGGGTTCTAGCAACAAAGCCGGCAGCATGTGTAATCTGAAGCTGCACTGGCCTGCTGGCAGCTGACACGGCTTCTACAGTGCACTTGTTTGGCCATCAAAGCCCATTCAGCCAGCATCTGAGAGGATTAGCTGTGTTGACAGGGTCTTGATGCCCTGAAATTCATAGCTCTGATTTACTTTAGTGGACATCTCAGTCTCTTCTCCCTGATGCCACAAATACTTCTCAGCTGCTTCTTTGCACGCTCCCTACTCTCCCAGCTGAACTGACCTTTCGCTGTATGTGACTTTGGAAAGACTTTGCAATCTTTCATCATTTCCCTGATGCAGAGACTCTGGCTTTTTTCTCATTTTCCACATATAAAACCATCATCTATCCCCCCTGAGCATCCGTCCTCACTGAACTGTGACTATTCTCTAATTGAAGCTGTTGGAAACTTTCCTGACGGGGACTGGAACATTTCTCTGTGCAAATCCCCCACCATTTGTGGAGACAGGTCGAGTTTTCTCTCTGCCTGAAGCAGCCCTTCAGCACATCTAAATGCCCCGCAGGTGTCGAAGAGCATCTCTGATATGAACAGTGTTGTTCTGAAGTAGTGTGCTGTGGAGCCTCTTGTATCAACCGTATGAGGGAGCCACACAGCTTGGCCTTGGATTGTTCACAAAGTTGTTTTAGGGTTAAGCAAAGCAAAGTACAGCATGACCCAATGTATCCTAGGAGAGTGCCTTCTAAACTGTTTTGAGTAGGAGCATTCAAACGGAGCATTCTGTTGGTCCTATCATGCTATACGTGAGGGCCTGACAAAATGCCAGGAAGTCTGACACTGCATTGCCAGGTCCTAGTTCTCAAAGACTCCAGTTGAGAAGGATAAATGTGTTGTCACCATGAAGATACTGACTGCAGCTTGTGCAGGAGGCAAGGACACCAGCAGGGACCACAGGCTTCTGTAGCTCAACAAGGAAGCATACTTTAATGCTGCTAATACCCTAGAGCTCCATGGCCTTGGGCAAACCCCAAAATATCTCTGTGCCTCATCTATAGACTGAAGCTCTCATGCTGCCCCACAGGACACAGGAAGCATATCTTTGTGGTGCAAATGATTCGAAGTGATGCTGAAACATCCTATAAGTAGTGTCTATCTTAGAGTTCAGAGTCTGGCATAGCTGATCCCCTCTAAAACATGTATGCCCTGGGAATGGGCAAATAACTCATAACTGATGGATTTCAGGGAGTAGTGACTTGCTGCCCCACATGCCTTGTTTAGTTTGAATTTGCTCCCATTGACTCTAACTGGCTCTGAAAAAAAATGCTTTCCACTTGGAATATAGGGTACCTGGAGTTTGAAAGACATTGACTGTAGAGGCTGGTTGAGTTACTTCATCTGTTCTCAGCTCACAGAACAAAAGGAGAATATGGACCATATGTTAATGCCTAAAGCACCTTCTTTCTTTCCCCTCCCTTCCTGGTAAGCCAAATCTGAGAAATACAAAGTGAAAGTGCATATGAAAGGGTCACCGATATGAGCTGACCAATGTCAGGTGAAGCCACTTCATCCCCCACAGAGAAGAGGACTCAGCTGTGAGATGCTCCTGGCATTTATATCCAGTCATGAGTCAAGTATATTATAGGGGAGTTAGGTCCCAATACACCCTCGGAATAGTATCTATAATTACTAGAAAGTTCAAGATTCCGAGTTTCCTAGCTTCTATATTTTTCCTAACGTATTAACTTTGAATATCCTTTTACTCGTATTACATCAGAATGTGTCATTACATAAACCCATTCATTTAACATGTCACCACTCAGGAAATCAGCTGTTATTATCATTTAAAATTGGTGATGTCTTAAAATACAACAAATGCGTAGTAGCTCCTTCTAGGTAATTTATGTAGCTATTCTAAAAGAATGAATGAGAAGTGAGACCCCAGCCAGCAGGATAGTCATAGCAACTGCTTGGATTCAATAAAGTGAATTGAGTAGGGTTGTATATTGCATAACACAATTTATGTTGAAAAAAATGTCACAGGTGGAATTTTTACAACCTCAAAATTCACACTGGTCTGTGTAAAGATGAAATAGCAGGAAAGGGCAGAATTTGTCTGGTATATACTGGTTATCCAGGGAATAATAGAATTTAATGAGAGGACATTTAACTTTTGCTTTCTGGGCAGGAGCAATAGCCCAGCGAGTAGTGTTTGCCTTGCATGAGACTGACCTGTGTTTGATTCCTCCGTCTGTCTCGGAGAGCCCAGCAAGCTACCGAGAGTATCCCGCCCCACAGCAGAGCCTGGCAAGCTACCTGTGGCATATTCGATATGCCAAAAACAGTAACAACAAGTCTCACAAATAGACATTACTGGTGCCCGCTCGAGCAAATCCATGAGCAATGGGATGACAGTGACAGTGATACAGTGATTCTATAACTTTGCATATTCAGCTTTCAACGGCAAACATGCTATAGCTATCATTTAAAAAATTATTTTAAAAGAGAAGAGCTAATTCTGATAGGTAGAGATGCATTTTCCTTACTAGGATATCTGAGGTGGCTTCTTTTTTGGTGAATAGTTGATTTATATGTGTGAATGGAGCATGCCTCCTCAATGATATTAGCCCCCAATGTAGCATACATTTATCTGCCAGTGATCTCTGTCCTTAACTAGATATTAAAATGCCTGGGCGCATTTCTCCTGGTTGTAATGCCTGCTTAGAAAAATAGTATGGTAAAATGGCCCTCAGTACCCTTCAATAGGTCTCCAACCAGAGAAGATGTTGCTGTGTTGGATTTGTTTTTTGTGGGGGTAGTGTGTAGGCAGCTCACCTATGACATGTGCAACCTAGGACAGCTAGGAGAAGGCCCAGGCACAACAAATCCATGCAGAAATTTTATTTGGTTGTGGAGGAAAGTTGGCATTTAGAAAATATTTTCCTATGTAGTGTGGACGACCCAATGACACGGTGGTATAAAATTTACACAAAGCTATTTAAATTATTTCATTAGTATTTCTTTTCTTCCCTCTTTCTTTATTTCCCTCTTTCCTTTCTTTTTTTTCCTCTCTCTATAAAAATATAGCAAGAAAACAAGGGCACATTTTAAAATGGCAAACGTGTCATTTCCTTTGTGTTTACAATAGGCCAGATATTGCAAGGATTTGTGTAAGTTAAAGTAGTATCTGTAGCTCATAACCCCCCAAATTTCAGTGGATGAAAAGGACAAGGACATTGTTCTTATCGTTGCTGATGCTGATTTCTAGTCAATGGGTGGGCTGGCTTTGTCCTGCCAGTCAGTCTCCCAGGCTTCACCCATCACGGCACCTCTGCCCTCCTTTTAGTTCTCAGAGCCCTTTCTGTTAACTGACTGATGCAAGGGGAGTGATGAGGATAAAGTATGAGCTGTAACTGGGAATGTTATTTGTCATCTTTGCTTATATCCCTTTAGCTAAGTGAAATCATGACCATATCTAACAGCAGGGAAGCTGGGAAATGCGGCTTGTGTCTTGCAGGGAAAGGAGTCATAGACAATGGAAAATATGTTAATTTATAAGCTTCAGATCTATGGTCTTTTTTATTTCTTTTCATAGCAGGTTATAACATCTGTATATTGAGCACCACTAAAAGTCTAGTTTGCAGTCATCACTATAATTGGCCTCTTTTTTTTTTATAATATTGTAGTAGTGCTGCTATTTATTCAGCCATTGATTAAGCTGATTGAATTGGGCATGAACTCCACATTATTTTTTTTATTCTGTTCTTAATGTTAACTTAATTTTATTATTTTATTATTATTCCCCCCCCTTTTTTTGGATTCACTGTGAGACACAGTTACAAAGCTTTCGTGTTTGAGCTTCAGTCATATAATCACTGATGATTATCAGATACCCATCCCTTCACCAGTGCACACTTCCCACCACCAAAATCCCCAGTATCCCCCCCGCCCCTGTTCCAACCTTTTCCCTGCTTGTGTGATAGACAATTTCCCCCATACTCTCTCTCTACTTTGGTTACATTTTGATATTTTGACACCAGTATCACCACCACTTAAACCTGCTGAAAAGGCAAGGCTAGACGATTTGTTTTGTATTGCTTGTTATGGATAGAATATAATGTCCAGAAATTCTGTGTCATTCTCTTCTGGGAGCTTTAGTTTATAGTCTCTGGGTCTTGGCCATTGATGAGATTACATGGCGCCGGGGGCAGTTTGTGGGTGTGACTGCCAAGCTTTTGGAAAACTGGGGACATGGGGGAAGGAGATCCAGTCCCCATCAAAGTGGGCTTGGAAATCTCAGTCATGGGTTTCCGCTTATCTGGGTTTTCCTGCCCATCCGACCTCTGGTGGTTCATCCCATATAATTGACCTCTTTACCCACCTCCACCCTCTTCTCCCCCAGTAACCAGCCACCAATATGTTCTCTGTATGTAAGGGTTATCTTTTGTTGTTATCAACTTGCTTTGCTTTTGTAGCTATATAGTGGGGATTGTTCAGCCACAATTCCCTTCTCCATTTGTTTTGCTTATTTATCTTCCACATATCAGTGAATTTGCTTTTCATCCCCTGAGTTCACTGAGCATCAATCTTCAGGTTTTTTTCCATGTTGTCAATACTTGCAAGATTACACTTTTTTATATGAATAGCACAGTGGGTAGGTCGTTCGCCTTGCATGTGAACGACCCAGGTTCAATTCCTCTGCCCCTCTTAAAGAGCCCGGCAAGTTACCATGAGTATCTCGCCTGCACAGCAGAACCTGGTAAGCTACCTGTGGTGTATTCGCTATGTCAAAAACAGTAACAAGTCTCACCATGGAGATGTTACTGGTGCCCACTTGAGCAAATCGATGAGCAACGGGATGACAGTGACAGTGACAGAGTTCCATTATGTATACACACACACATATATGTCACATCTTTATCCATTAATTCATTGATGGTCATTATATATCTTGGCTATTGTAAGTGAGATGGACATGCTTAAGCACAGTGGTACATATGTATTCAGATTGGTGTTTTCATTTCTTTGGCTAAATACCCAAGAATTATCTTTGGGTTTTATTATATTTCTAATAGTAACTTTTAAGAAATAAACATACTCAATTTTTCATAGAGATTGCATGGACTTATTTTCCCAACAACATTGTTCAAAATTCCCTTTTTAATAATAACAGATATGTGATGATAGATCATTGTGGTTTTAATTTACAGTTACCTAAAATAAGTAATTACAAACTTCTATCTCTGGCTAACAGGCAAATGAAGAGATAGAAGTTATATCTTTTTTGAGAAGATCCTCTGGATACTTTTATCTTATTTTATTTTTTTAGTTGGGTTGTTTATTTTGTTAATGTTGATCTGTTTGAGTTCTTCTATTTTTTTCAATTATAAAAAATGAGAGTGAGCTGTTTGAGTTCTTCTATTTTTTTCATTAGGCTCTTGCTTGTTAGATGTAGTTTTTACAAGTACTGTTTACAAGTTCTCCCATTCAGTAGGTTGCCTTTTTATTTTGATGATGGTCCCTTTACCTGTGAAGGTTTTTGAATGTGCTCTGGTTGTTTAGTTTTGTTTTTACTTTCCTTTCCTTTAGAGACAATACCCCCAAAGCTCTAAAGGGATTGAGTTAAAGAGCTTACTATCTAAGACTCATTTTATGTATTTTTATTTTTTCCACCTTAGACATTAAAATCTTTAATATATCTTGAGTTCGATTTTTAATAGGGATAAAATAATAATTTAATTCACTTTTGTGTATGACTATTCAGTTTTCAGATACCATATACTGAAGAGACTCTAAAGATCTTTTCTAAAATATATATATAATGCATTCTTTTATTGTATTATAATAAACTATAGATATTGTCTGAAATCACCTACTTAGTAGATAATATGATTTTCTTTTGAATTGTTTAGTGGTGAATCAGTGCTTCCATGGAGATTTTCTAGTGAAAAAGAAATAAAGTAAGAATGGTATTCTTCCTCAACTTTGTTTTTTTGATGGGGGAAGGAAGAGGGACAGCCAGTTGTTCTCAGAACTTATGTCTGGCTCTTCTCCGGGATCACTACTAGATGATGCCAGAGATCTGACCAAGTTGGCCCAATGCACGGCAAGCACTATCTCTCTAGTCCCTTATTTAACTTTTTGATAAGGTAAGTATTTCTTTTAATGGGCTTCCTAAAGTTGATTTTAAACTCCCTTTATTGGGACTTGAGTTGCCTGATAAAATTAGTGGATATCAAATTTGTGCTTTCAACCTCTAGAAGGGCTAGAGCCATAGCACAGCGGGTAGGGCATTCGCCTTTCACAGGACTGACCTGGGTTCGATTTCTCTGTTCCTCTCAGAGAGCCCGGCAAGCTACCAAGAGTATCTAGCCCACACAGAAGAGCCTGACAAGCTACCCCTGGCATATTCAATATGCCAAAAACAGTAATAAGTTTCACAATGGAGACGTTACTGGTGCCCACTTGAGCAAATCGATGAGCAACGGGATAACAGTGACAGTGACCTCTAGAAAACTAAGAAAGGCAGGGTTCAAAATGTACATGACTGCATTTCAGCATGTGTCTAACTTCCAGATCTGAACTAGAACAGACATAGGACACTGGTTTATGTATAGTCTTCCATTTGTAGGATGCTCTGTCGCAAACCTTATTTATTATGTCAATATCAGTGCTGATCATCTTTTCTGTTTGAACCTGCTACCAAAGAGAATATTATACATGATTCAGTTTAGATATCCACACTGCCCAACTCTCGAGAAACCAAGACTCCAGAATTCTTGCTGGCAACTTTGGATGGTAGCAGAGGCCAACCAAGTACATTCTATTTTTCACTTTTTGTCCTACCACTCTGTACTGCTAAGGTTATAGGAAGTACAAAATCCCATTCCAGTGTTTTCCTAGCCTCAGCTTCCAGCGCTTGGTTTGCCTGCAACCGGGATAGCTGTATGTGAAGATAAAGATGCATTTCAGATAAGTATGATTAAAGGTAATTAGTGAGCTCATGTGGCTGATGGAATAAACATAGACAGATGCTGGTTGATATAAAGCTAATGAAAGAAACAAAAGGATCAAGAAACAAGGCAGCTTAGGAAGCCTGGCCAAAGCCTCACACCGACACGTTGTTTTACTTAGATCTTTTGATTGGCTACTTTTGTCCCTACCCAAGAATATAAATTGGAATCAAATTCAAGTTTATGTCTGATTGTTTACTCATGTTACACATAAATGAGTGTTTTATGCAGTTCTTCTTGATGAATTTTTATTTGCTTTTGTGCCTTTATTATAGCATGATAGTCCAATTTCTGTAATAGATGACAATGTGTTTTTCATATTTCCAAGTTATAGCTAAGTGTAGATACATTGTGATACAATAATGAGTCTAGGTTTGTTTGTTTTCTTTTCTCTTTAAGTTTTGTTCTATGTTAACTATTTGATTCTTGGAATTGTTCTGGAAAATACAGTTGTCTCAGGCACAACTTACCTTGGAGCCCATCGTTACCTTGGAACAGATCCCAAACATTAGGACTCCTTTTCAAGATTCTAGTCTTTACATGTCCAACCACTTTATTTTAGAATAGTGGCCCTGTTGAAAGCATGGAATCTGAAGTAAAAATATCTCAGCTTCACATGCTACCTCTATTTGCTTGCTGTGTGGTCTTGATTGAGTTATTGAATTACTCTTATTTTGAATGGCATTCTTTTTACAAAGGACCCAACTGCTTATTTGTATGGAAGGTCTAAATAATAATAGTGTCTATTATTATTATTATTATTATTATTATTATTATTATTATTATTATAAGAATTGTAGAGATTGGAGAGAGTATGGGAGGTAATATGCTTGCCTTGCCTGAGACCAACTTTGTTCAATCCCAGACACAGCATATGCTTCTCCAAGCACCATCTGGGGTTACTCCTGAGCATAAAGCCAGGAATAACCCCTGGGCATTGCTGGGTATGGACCAACACCTATCCCCACCGCAGCCTCCCGCCCTGAGAGAGAAATATAATCTTAGCAAAGACCATCTTGCACATAGCAACACACATTAGCTAAAATCCTCTGTTATTTAATCTGCTTAAAATGTATCAAGTAGGAACTGAGTATATCTGCTTGTGTTAATTCCTTTGGTACAAAAATAATTGAGTTAAATGTGAAGGAGCATTTTTGCTTAGAATTACCATCTCTTAGGATTATAATGGGCGCCTGTGTATGCCTTGAATCGGTTGCAGTCTAAGTGAATTTGTGCTCTACCTAACCATGCTGATCATCAAAATAGTCTCACAAACAAAAGAAAATTGTTTTTTGGTGCCATATGATGGCAACCTTCATGCAGGACTTTTGTTAGCAATATAAAGGGTCTCAGAGTTGACTTCCATAGAGTTTCTATCCAAATTTCTAGCAGGCAACTTCCTATTCTGGCGCAGATGAAAAGTCTCTCCCTTTCATTCAATCCAAAACCAAAAACAGAAACAACCCACATCAGGCCACCTACTATGTGCTAAGCTGTTGTTTTCAAAGTCTTACCTATGATCTTTCCTTTGTCAGTCCATTGTTGGTAGGAGGCCTTTCCCCCAGCCTGGTGTAATTAGAGAGAGCATGTAGTCATTTCCCCAGGGCTGTTTAGCTTTCATCATGAAGCATGACTATCAGAGTTTGGGGGTTGATAGGAGTGGAAACATTTGTGTTCAACAAGCAGGCTCCTTCATGTGTTGTCAACATTTCATTTGTGATTCTAATGAGGGCCAAGGAGAAAATAAACTCAGTGTATGGCTTTCCACTGCTGCAGCTGATGTTTATACATTTCTATCCATGGCCTCCAGTTGCTCCTACCACAAAGGCATTTGGAAATGCAGCTGTGTGCTTTGGCTGTGTGTGAAGAGCTATGATAATAAAATCTTTCTGAGATAGGAAGCATAGGTGTTCACTTCTGAGACGTAGAATCTATACTGGTGCTTTAAATTTCCTTGAGAGTGAAAAGAACCTCTGTTAAAAAATACTTAAATGTTATTCACTAACTCTCACTCTTGATCTCTGTCTCATCTCATGTTATTACTGGATAGCTATCTGAAAATATGCTCTAGATGTCATTGTGTATTATTCACTTTTTAAGAAGACATCATCCCTTACCCATTATACTCTGTGCTTGAGATAGATCCAGAAAAACAAATATTCTTAAAGTCCAAATCCTTCAGCCTAATAAGGAGACAGATATTCCTGATACTATCACACAGCAAGTGGAGGCACATGGTACTTCAATCAGGGAATGTTAAACAGACGGTTGGAGAGACCATCTATATGAATATTATAATCATGCTGAAATCTGAAGGATTGGGTTAGAATTTACTGCAGGAATGAAAAGGGTTAAGCATTTTTCTAAGTTCAGATATGGCATATTGAAGGCTGAGTGGCCAGTGAGAAGATTTAGTCCCAGGAGCAACTGAAAGGCCAGCAACACCTCAAGTTAAAAAGAAGAGGGGACCGTTTAGGCAAAGAGACACAGGAGAAGAGAAGAGATTGGCATTTGCCAGCTCTGTCTCCCGTCTTCCATTATCTTCCATTATCAAATGACTACATGCTCTCTCTAATGATTAATATTGAAAAGTTTTATCTCTCACACAGGCACATGCACATGTGACATGCACTCACTCACATACACGTGTACACACACACACACACACACACACACACACACACACACACACCCCTTTGCAAGAATGGTGCTATCTGGTATTGGGGTGGGATTAGGACCCTGCTGTGCATACTGGTATCACACGTTGGGGGTGCCCTTGCTTCCAGGGACTGCCCTTTAGCAGGTCTACTACCTTGAGAGCTGTCCTCTGCTTCTTGGGGGTGGGGGGAACAGAGACAATTACAATTCTGCAGACATTATGAAATTTCAATATTTATTTTGGAAACTCCAAGCTTCAGTTTGTGATTGTGAGGAATCCGTTTTGCACATGCATGAGGGGCAGTGGAATAAAGTGGCCCTTCTCCCCACAGAGGAGCCGAGCCCAAGTAGAAGAGGAAGTCAGGCCTGCTGGGGCAGAGGCTATATTGGTTGGACAGAAGTTCTCTGCTGTGAGTCTGTGTTTATGTGAGTGCAACTGTGATAGGCAACTAGCCATGGGTGGCAAAAAATGTCCTTGCAAGCCATAGTCAGCTGCTTGGTAGGCCCAGGTGACCTCAACCACAAGCCCCAGGCAGCCCATCAAGGTCTCAGAACCCCTTCCAGCCCAGTGTCAAAGCAGCCAACCTGTGACATCAAGCTACTGTTTGCTGTGGCTGAAGTAGATACTTTTGAAATTCTGATAATAAATCTGGAATATAGGACCAAGTGCCATGTTGTGAGTAGAGACTTTGAATCAGGACTGAGGAAACTACTAACAGTACCCACCCACACCCCCAACTCCTACATTTTGATGTAAACTTTGTGTTTTCTTCTTGTCCTATCAACATGGTAAATTTTATACAGTAATTAGAAATAAATACATCTCATAGTTTTTTTTACAGTGACCTTAAAAAATTGAAACTTGGGGATTAGGGAGATAGCACAGGGGTTAAACATACTTGCATCTGACCCTGCTTGGATCTCTGCATGAGCCCCTTAAGCAAAACCAAGTGTAACCCTGGAGGCCCTTGAGGTGACTTTGGGGATCCCTGGCAGAACTGCACACTGACTTGAACTGCTGACCAGGTTAGTTGAGAATTGTCATTAGTGGTGCCCAGACCTGCCGAACCGAACATTGCTTGGAAGGTCCACCTCTGATCCCCATTCCTCCAAAACAGAAAGGCAAAATTTTAGGGAATATCGAGATGATAGTTTAATTGTAGTCCATGCATTTGCACAGCACCTCTCCCCCCCCAACTCTACCTATCCCCTACACACACATACATACATATATACATACATACATAAACGATTTGAAATTTGCAGTAGAAATGTGATTCCAGAGAAGGCAGGGGCAGCATCAGCATTCTGAGGTTGTGAGTTAACATGGACGTTAAGCATCAGCCCCTGCTCCCTGTGGTTGTCAAGGAGTTTTCTGGGGATGGTGGGTCAGCCGTGAGCTGCACATCTCACTGACCCTCTTTCAGAGCATACCCAGGAGTTTAGAGAAATAATGGGCCAGTCCAGAAGTTAACCAGAAAGGTGGCAAACGCTGAGCCCCAAGCTGGGACTAAGAGGAATTTCTCATTCTGTACTCTTTTCTCTGCTTCCTTCTTATTTGGGGTGACAGGACACTGTGAACTCACAGCATGTTTTTTGTTCATTTCTTCTTCTCCCTGAAAATTTAATCGTGCTGACTCACGCAGTAAGTCCCTGACTCCTAAGTGCTCTCAAAACCTCTAAAGCTCATAGAGCTCAGACCTGGGCACTTTATACAATGCTCACCAATACGTAAATCTTTCTCCCATGCTAAGGGTGCAGTGATGATTTTCTACATAAGACTGAAGAAAAAACTGAATCTGGGGGGAGGTAATGTCTAATTCAAGATCAATTTGTAAGAAGAGGAGCTGAGTCTTGAACTCACACCACCTGGCATCAAAACCTTTTAATAACGTGCTTCTCTTTTTTCGTTTTGTGTGGCATCCTGTTCTTCTCAGCTTGTTCCCTTGGTAGGGGTATGAGGGTGGCTTCAGAAAAATGACCCAGATAAAACAGTTTTTGGAGTTGATCCAACCATCCTTACTCGGTAAGCCCCTTCCCCTCCATTTCCTTTGCTTGTTGTTTCTCTGCGCTGAGGGCCCCGAGTGAAGAGGAGAGCCTGCCATCTGCTGTGGCTGTGGGCTGGAGAAAGCGTTCTGGGGCTGGAGGTGAGGAACGCAGGGCATGCTGTGCATTGAGTTAGCACTAATCTGGTCCATCCCCAGAACAGCGGTATCAGTGAGATCTCGGACATATTTGTCATGGCTGCTCCCTTGTTCAGAAGCCGCCCCTGCGGGCCCACCCTCTCTTCAGTGCTGGGCAGGAAGGGGAGAACTCCCTTTGATGTGCAGCCTGGTAGCAGGAGAAGCATGGCATTTCCCAGACCTGCGCCTGCCCCTGCGCCCAGGCGGGTGTGTGGACAGCAATGTGCACAAGCCCCCTGGCCACGCAGGCTTTAGAACCGCCAGACTCAAGACAGAGTCGGCCCTGGAAGAAAGTCAAAGTTGAATGGCTGCTCTCTTCCCAAGGAGGAATTTGAGGTCAGGGAGAACAATGCCATGTCTTTGATCTGAGCTGATAAACCTCTGTAAAAGAGGGCAGAAGACAGAGAGGATGGCGCCCATTTGATAGCCATCACACCGAACAGCTCAACTTCCGTGGTGAAGAAAGAACCAGATACTCACCGTCTTGCTTTTTCATTTTTGTCCACCACTTCATGCCCCAAGTGAAAGGCATTAGCCTGGAAACAGAGCTACAGCGTTTTGAGATTGGTCCACAGTTTTAACATATAAGACTGGTAGCTCTTAGGAGACTGGAACAGTTTTCTCCTTCCCCTTCTTCAGAAGGGAAAGTTTTTGAGTCACATATTCTGAATAGGAAATGTATGTCTTTGAAAAACAGCAGTTTGGCTTCCCTTAAGTGTAGTATATGTCGTTATATTATAATACAGCTCGCCCCACTCAAATTACTGCCTGCCCCAGTGCCTAATGCTGTAAAATTAAACTATTCCTCACTGATATTTTATTAAGCCCCACCCATATTTCAGACACAGACACCTCACCATGCTTGAGGCCATATGTTTTATAAGCTGTCCAAGTGCTCTTCAACTGCTGTTGACATGGGCTCCTGTCCCTACCTTTCTACTGGGCAACATCTTCAAATCCAGTGATGCAGGCGACTCCCAGATCGTGGACTGCTTAGAAGTACTTGTCTCTGGTTCAGGGTGTGTGAATGCCTAAAAAAAAAAATTAAGTTTGATGAAAACTTCTTGTTACCCAGGCATCACTTCTATATCTGTTCTGTGCCCGATAGTGTTTTCTCACCATCTTTTTCAGGAGTGGGGGTGGGGGAGGTTCGAGGGTGTGTGGAATTTTTCTGAAACCCATATGTTAAAATGGGTTTGCATTTATGCACAATGAGTTCACCTCCCTAGCAGGGAGCCAAAGGTATCTGTATGTTTTCATTTTGAGAAATAAATGGATATAACCATAAATGCCGATCCTCTTAACAAGACTAACTTTGTCATTTAATAAGGGAGATTATTTCATAGATTTAAAACCAGTTAACACATTTAAAACTTGATAAGACAAGGCAATCCTGGTATGTTTCCTGTTCTCCAGTGATTAAAGCAAATCGAACGCTGGACGAAGGGAGGTTTTCCATGGTCCGAGTAATGCCGTGAATGTTTCTCCTGGTAATGCAATTAGGAAATATTGGCCCCAGTTAATGTAACTTAAACAAAACATGTTGTCCTCGTCAAACTTGTTCAAGTTGTTAAACAGGCAAAGCCTTGTCCAAAAAGTTAAAAAACAGGGGCATATAGTGTTTCCATGGAAACTCTGTTAAAATACTGATTTGTGGATATGATCATAATCAGCCCCATAATCTAATATGACTGAATTAAATGAAAAAGAATCTCAGTTATGAAGTCAGCCCCCTGTGTGAGAGTCTTCTTACACATGCAGAAAACATATGGATCCTGACGGACACTGTTTGCAAACTACTTATTGGCGCAGGCAGAGCTCCCAGACTCCGGTTTGGTCTGTCGGGGTTTGCCCCACCCCCGCTGTTCATTGTTCCTTATTTTCAGAATGCTGGGATTATGTGGGTGAGCCATACATAGAGTCTTGATGACAGTTGGACTTTTCAATATGTACCGTCCTCACACTGCATCCCATGTTGCTCCCATTGTCTTTTCTGACAAGAGAAAATGGCACAGCCTGTAGAAGGGCCTGGACCATTGCAAGAAGGAGCTCTACTCAAGTCATCATTTCTTCCTGCTAATTGCTAGAATTCTAGCTATGCAGCCTCAAATGAATGCCAATGACCTCTAGAGAAAAAGGGCCCTATGCAAGGACTGAGTTAAGTGTCCCTGGGATATGGACAGTGGCCTTTAGGCCCTGGACTGGCTTCCTTCCACCTGGGTCTCTGTGCAGTCTGCACCTGTCTGGGCTGTAGTAAAAATGGAAACTTTTTGCCATGGTCTGAATGTCCAGTCTGGCAGGGTGGTGGACAGCTGTCTTTCAGCAAACCGACTTTATTTTTCTGGGCAGTGTTCCACCTAGGGATCACAGTTGGGATTTGTAGGGTCAGTTTCTCTCTTGCCAGTGTGTCCTCGCTCATATCCAGGCTTCAAAGCAGGTTTCCTTTGCTTTAGGCTCGTTTTCAAGAGCCTGGTGATCTGCTTGTTCCCTTGCATTGAAATCTCAGAGCCTCTGCAGAAAGACTCTGGGGACAGGGAAATGACAGGTGCCAAGCTATTCTCTGCTCACCTTAGATCTTATCTATGAGTAATAAATATGTGATTATATATGTGTGTATATATATATGGATATGGATAGCGCAACTGATAGGGCGTTTGCCTTGCATACAACCGACCTGGGTTCAATTCCTCCGTTCCTCTCAGAAAGCCCAGCAAGCTACCAAGAGTATCCTGCCCACATGGCAGAGCCTGGCAAGCTACCCGTGGCGTATTCGATATGCCAAAAACAGTAACAAGTCTCACAATGGAGACGTTACTGGTGCCTGCTCAAGCAAATCAATGAGCAACGGGATGACAGTGATACAGTGATATATATATATATGTATATATATATGTATACATATCACATATATATATGGCATGGCAGTAGGTACTGATGTAAAATATTCCTACTTGGAGTCTACTGGTGGGTTGGAGTGATAGTACAGCGGATGGGCTTTCGCCTTTCAAGCGGCCGACCCGAGTTTGATTCCTCCGCCCCTCTCAGAGAGCCCGGCAAGCTACTGAGAGTATCAAGTCCGCATGGCAGAGCCTGGCAAGCTACCCGTGCATATTGGATATGCCAAAAACAGTAACAATAAGTCTCTCAATGAGAGACGTTACTGGTGCCCGCTCGAACAAATCGATGAGCAATGGGATGAAGGAGTCTGCTGGTGGGTGAGTAAACTCTAAAAGCTTTAGGAACTCTAAAACCTTCTTGGGGTGAGAGTGTAAGTCTGCTGGGAGCAGGGCATATGAAAGGCTAGGGTTCTTATCTGGGAAGCTGCACATTTTTCTTTTCTCAGATAGGCCCCTCCTACCTCATGCAGGCATTAGCATTTCTCAGTGCTGTGATTGATCCTTAAAGCATGTACATCAGAATCCACAAGTTGGGGACAAGGACTGGTTCTTTGACATCCACGGCCTACCTTGGAATTTCTGAGAGATCACAGTCTCATCATTCTTCCTCAAAGTCTCACCTTAATGTGAGCAAGTGGGGTAGTTATTCCTGTGCCCAGATGCTGTCTCTTTTTGGCCCCTCTTCTTCTAACATAGGCACAGGTTTCTTTCCTGGGAACCTGTGAATGTTTGCAGAGCACAGACCATGCTGATAGGTAGATGGTGGCAGAGAGTAGTCTTTAAGAGACACAGAGGACACTTCATGCTCTCCCTTTGATGAGCACTGTGACCTGCCAGTCACTTACTATCCCCAAATTCCAGTGTCTCCCTTGAGCAACCCAGTGGAACTTCCTCTGTCTTCTGCCAGCTCTCCCTCACCTAGGGTTGTAGGTTGAAAGACTTGCCCTCACAGCTCCATTTGATGTCCTAAGCTTCCCTCCTTTTTTTCTCAAGACGAACACTATCTGGGTGCATCTGAACATGGGAGTTCACATGGTGCAGGGTTTGCAGCATATCGAGAAGAAAGTCCTGGGCAGGCCAGTCAGGGGGCAATGCAGCTGAGCTGGGAGAGTGCCAGGTGGTGGTCCTTCTCACAAGAATGAAAGAGGGGTCTTGCCCTCCTGCTCTAGTTATAGTAACACTCTTGTTCCACAGCTCTTCCCAAACAGCCTGAGAATGTGTATTCAACCTAGCCATTATCACATTCTCTTGCTTCTAAGGCACCACAAATAAAAGTGAGAGCTTGTAGCACTGTAGCACTGTCGTCCCCGGTGTTCATCGATTTGCTCGAGTGGGCACCAGTAACGTCTCCATTGTGAGACTTGTTGTTACTGTTTTTGGCATATCGAATACTCAGACTCAAGTCATCACTCCAAGAGTCACAGAATTTGACTTTGGTCCCCCCATTTATAATTCTCTATCATCCAACCCCTGTGTTAAAGTTCTTCACCCATGATTACAAGTTGGTTAATATCCGTGTATCATTTTTACTACTGTGCATATCTAATTTTTAAGAAATTTATTTAGATAAATTCTCCTCAGTTGAATTTATATATATGTACATATATACACATATATATATGAGAGAATCTTTTTTCCTGGTTTTATTTATTTTTATTCTTGTATTGATTGAGATTCTTTTTTATTTTCAAGGTTTTTTTTTTTTATTGAATCACTGTGAGGTATACTCTTACAAAGCTGTTCACGGTCAGGTTTCAGTCACACAGTGTTCCAACACTCATCCCTCTATCAGTGTACATTTGCCAGCACCAGTGTTTCCAGTTTCCCCCCCATCACCCACACCCCACCCGCAGCTTACCTCTATGGCAGGCGCTTTTGATTGAGATTTTGTCTTTTAAATACTATTGATATTGTTTTCTCATGCACATAATTCCAACACCACACCCTTTACCAGTGTACCCACCTCCCTGTGTGGTGGGTACACTGGTAAAAATCTTGAGAGATTTTTAAACCCTGGAAACATTTGAACTATATAAGTCAACACCCTCCACTGTATCCCCAGCACAGACAAGACGTAGAAGGGATGAGTGGGAGGGAGAGGCAATGTGAGATGCTATTAGCAGCAGGGAAGAAGGTGGAGCCACTTAGAGATAACCTTTCTTGGGTTCCCAAAGTTCAACTAAACTAAGAGTAGCAGGTTTTCCCTGCACTGCGGCCTTGTTCCAGAATATCTTGCTCTGACAAGAGCCACTCACCTTCCTGGGAACTGACTCCACACAGAAGAGGAGCAAATATTCTACCCAGCATTGGAAAAACAGGTAGCTTTGCTCTATGCTGCACCAAGTGAAAAGAATCCAATCCCTTCTTAAACAGTGCAAAGTAAGGCAGACTTGAAAGGTAGGGAATGTCATTTTGGAAGTAGATGCAATTTATAAATAATTCCTGAGGCTTCTTTAGTTCTCCAAATGAGATTACCCAGAAGGCCCAGAGAGTTCTAGTGTGAATGATCTGTTGCAGCAATTGGAATACTCTCCTGATACAAATACCTAAGCATGGTTGAAAAGGCAAACTGCCCATAACCAGCGTGCATTTAGCATGATGACAGTCACCTGCAGAGCCCATGTAGGGGATTGGCAATGCTGTGTTTGCCTCCATTGAGCAGCAATGATAGAGGATTGAATATTTTGCTATAGGAGCAGTGGCAGGGAGGGAGGAGTAAGTGGTAAGTCCAAGGGGAATTGTGGGTCTGAGATGCTATTGTTGCCAGACGACAGTAAATCTCTGAGTGTGGGTGTCCACGGGTGTCCTCATTCATCTACAACCC
The DNA here is from genome assembly GCF_027595985.1 of Sorex araneus. Classification (NCBI taxonomy): domain Eukaryota; kingdom Metazoa; phylum Chordata; class Mammalia; order Eulipotyphla; family Soricidae; genus Sorex; species Sorex araneus. The sequence continues at coordinate 50,801,015 of NC_073305.1, forward strand.
CAATGAGGTGAGTGGGCTTCCATTCTGGGTAATTTTACATTCCCAGAACCAACAATGGTTGAGCACTCACATGTGCCAAACCCTGTACTACACTGAACATTGTCAGCTGACCTTACTTTAAGAGAGACACTCCAGAGCATTGCTTAGGGCCCTTTGGCACCTCTTCCAGCTAGAAGGTAATAACGATTTAGCACTTTGGCCCAGTAATGCTAGGATCCACCTGGGTCACACCCTGAGGTGCCAGACTCAAACCTGAGTCTTCACCAGGCATCAGTGCAACTCTTGAAGCTGCCTCCCAAATCTTTCATCATGGATTTTATAAGTGGGAAGGAGATTAAATGCTGAATTCTAACTTGCTAATTGCTCTTTGCTACCGCTCTGTGTTTTTAGTAGACTAAGGAACAGAAAGAGAATGGGATAATCTTCCAGGAAGTGTTCAAACACACGTTTCTACATGATGTAGAAAGGAAAGGGCACAAAAGGCCATAGTTAGGGCTTGCAGAAGAAGGTTCAAGAAAGGCATCTAGAGACAGTCTGGGACACCAATGCAGGTGCAACTTTGAAGGAGCAACTGGGACATTTCCCTAAATTTCACATGTCGATAAGCTAGTAGCATGGATCCAAGCACTCTGAGTTGCAGAGTCACTGGGCAAGGATCCTACTTATCATGAGGAGATGCTGCAGATCTGGCAGTGTGCACAAAAACATCCTGGCTTGTCTGTACCCCATGAAAGTATGAGGTTCTGAATGCAAATAAGGACTCAGACCCAGGAACAGAAACTGACACTAGGTATTACAAGTATTAAGGTCTTGAATTGGGGAGAAATATAGTTCAGTCGTAGAGCACTTGCCTTGCATGTGAAGAAATCAGGATCTTAAAACCTGAAGGGTGGCAAAATATAGTCGTGAAACCCTGAAGTTGAATTTGATTCTCACTTGAGAGCTTTTCCACATTTCATATCCACATGCAATTATGTTTGCATCTGTCTCTAGAGCTACAACCTCTGATTGGTAAACTAATCTAGAACTCAAATGGTGGAGCGGCAAATGTCACTGTGCTTCTCTTTATCAATGCAGGACAGATCTCCTAAAAAGGAGTTAAATATCAGTTAAAGGTCATCCATCAATACCCCAGAAATTGACTTTAAGTTAGAATAATTTTCTATTTGCACCCTACACATAGACCCTCCAGGTTGTCTTAGATGAGATAGGAACCATTTTCATGAGAAAGTTTAGGCATGGTATGAACCTAAGATTCATTTCTGGTGGTCCCCAGTGTCCTCTCAAGCTGAGTGATGCCCTCACTCTGTCACCTCTCACATCCTGCGTCGTTGGTAAAAAATGCATGATTTTTTAGTTTGCAATTGGGGAAAAAAATGAAAATAGTGCTGAAATATTGGAGGCCTTTCTTGAGGTTGTAATGTTGCCTTCTTCATTATCTATGAAATGGTTATCAATAGCAAATAAAAGGCCCATGTGTGTTCAATTGATCTTCATACCTATAACACAGTTAGCTCATGGACTGCCTTTATGCAGGTGCTTCTGTGACCAGTATCTATTCATGAAGCTAAATTTTCTCTCTATTCACAGGAGTCACAGCCCAAAGCTACAGTTTTATTTACCAGAGTATGTCCATTGCTGGTAATAAAAAAACAAAGATCAAAGTGGCAGAAACAAAGTCAGTAAATTAAAAGAAAGCATTGGATGAAAATTCATTACCTTTGAAGTGAAATGACCAAAGCTATGCCAGGCTGCAGGTACAGCTGGATCCAGAACCTTGTTGAAATTAACAGTGTCCTGAGGTTTTTATTTCACTTGTCTTTGTGTGGATCCTGTTCTCAAGGAGACACAAAGTCACAATCCTTTTCAGGCAGTGGCCCCTAGGACCCAGCTGACTACTCTGGCAGATTAAATGGAAAGAAGTTTCCTCTCTCCTGTAACTTTCAATTCAGAGTCTATGAGTTGGCTCTCAGTGGCAGAGCTTGATGGCAGAGGAGGGAAGGATGCATCTCTGTGCCAGCAGGATGGGGGCAAATCCTGCATAAACCACCCTACATAAAACCCAACTGGAGTTAGTATGAATTGGGACTGCCTTTGAATCAGCTCAAGCAGTTTGCTAACGCCCTTGGACCTCTATATTCAGTATACAAATGAATCAGGTTCAATGATCCCCCTTGCCACTCTAGCTCTAAACTCATTCAAATGCACCATCTACTCCACCACCACATGGACTGGGATTCTTTAGCAACAGCCTTCACAAATAGATAGATTCGTTATTTAGGGCTAAATTATCTTGTCAAGAAACAAAAAGCAGCTTGATTGTTCTCCCAAGGTGGTTGATTGGGGCATCCAAGAAAACCCAGAAATCACTCTGAAGGGATGGACTGCACAGAAATGACCATGGTCAGTGCCAGACTCATGGATACCATGCTTTGTGGGATCTACCATCCTACCTGGAAAACTTTTGTGGTGTGCGTTTCTTTTGGAAATGGAGAACCCCGCCAAACTCCTCTGGTGCTCTGCGCTGCACTCTGGAGAGAAGTAATTATTTTTATAAGGTATTATTCATGTCTAGTCTACCTGAGGGCCACCCCAAGTCATGTTTCTCTTGCTATTAAAGGCTTTATCAGGCATGCACAGTCTCTAGTAGTTTCCTTTAGGGGAAAAGAGAAAGATTCCTCTTGAAGTCTACCACCTCAAGCAGCAATTTGCTGCCCATTTCAGGGCCATGTTAAGTGGTTGGCACCTGAAAAAAGAGCAGCCTTTTTCTTTTAAGTGCAGCCGGAAAATGGGAGTCAGAAGTGAAAGTGGGGGACCAGGAGAAGTATTTCCATGCAGCCGGGGTAGCTTTCTTGTTTTGTTGTGATCTGACAAACTTCAACATGCTCAAGCAGTGTTTTGTCAAATTTCTTAAATGCTAAATGTGGCACTGGCCCAAATGAATGTAGATGTTATTTTAGTGCTAGGAGAGATTTATTTTAATGTACAGATGCAGCCACTACAAAGGCCCCTTTTAATCTACTGGAGGCTCTGTTTCTTGCTCTCTGACTTTGCAGAGTCCCTCCTCATTCTAGGGAACTGGTGTATACCATGACATTGCCCAGCACGCCTTTCTCTCCACTTCCCTCTCCCAAGGCAGTGATGTGGCATAATAATAATTAGCATTAAGATGTTTTGCGTGTGTGTATGTGTGTGTGAGAGAGAGAGGGAAGAGAGAAAGAGAGAGAGAGGGAGAGAGAGAGAGAGAGAGGCCATTTGCAAGGCTGCCTTGCATTTCCAAGCTAACCCTGAATTCAGAGGTAAGACTGCAGGAAAAAGAGAAAATGCCCCACCAGAAAAGCTAACTTGTTCAACTCTAGGCACAAGCCCAGCTGCCTGAGACAAGTGATTTCTTGAGCCCTGGGGGAGCTGTTTCTTTACTGCTAGCCTCTGAAATGGGAAATCCATCAGTTGAGCTGAACCTCAGATACCAATATCTTACACCTAGATTGAGGCCAAAATAAACGGAAGGAAAGCAGAGAGGAAGTCATGACGACATGTGAGGCTTGGTCCCACCAAATAAGTGTTTCCAAGGCAACAGGAAGGGATGGGAACCATAGACAATATCGGGGGTGGGAGCAAAGGAGAGTAAATGGGGAGTATTTACTAGATTTAGGGGAAACTGAATCAGGATGCTTTTCAGATATATTCCAATCAAGACCCCTCTTTAGATTTGTTTACAATAGTCCCTTTTCTATAGTTAAATGAAATACATAGAAATTAGAACCTGTTCCTCTAAGTGCTGCCAGAAAATAGAGCTAAAGGAAGCTCCAAGTATTATACCAAGAAATGAGAGTTATTTTCAACAGGATAAATATTAGTTCCTCCAGTATATCCTTGTTTGAGTGTACCCCCAGGAGACAGAATGAAGCCCTCAGAGCATGCTCATCACTGATGTGCCTCAGTCCCAAAGGCAGTGTCTTGCAAATAGTCAAGTTGCTGTGAGACAGAGCAACCTCATCCATGTCCCTTCAGGGACTCTCCTGGCATTTCTAGAATATTCCACATGCAGCACATATTCTGTATTTAGACATAAAACAAAGTTTGGTTCAAGGACCAAAGGGGGAGAGGGGAAGAGGGAGAGAGAGAGAGAGTAACAGAGAACGACAGAGAGAGAGTTTTGCTTTCTAAGTACCAGTTTTTGGAGCCCCTGAAGCAATTAGGGACAGCCCCCTTCTTGGGGGATCTTCCCTTTGCTGAGAAGATGAGACTTCCAAAATAGCCCCCTAGGGGGTGGTGCAGCCCTGTTGAGAGCCTTGGGAAGCAGTTTCAAGAGGGCTAGAGGGCTCAGATTCCCCCACCCAGCGAGTCCTGAAGGCCTGATGGACCTGGCTCAGTTCCTTAACAGCCCACATATTCTCTTTCAAATTGAGACACTGTCTCCCAGTTGAGTGCTGAAAGATGAGACGTGCTCCGGACCCAGAGAGGTAGTTTCTTTAGGGTCCATCCTATAGCCTGCTGCTGTATTCTGGTCATTTCTTCCTATGCTGCCTGCATAGCAAATATGGAGTCTCTTCTCTGTGGAGGGCAGGAGAGGAAGCTGGTCCCAGGGGACACCAGGTTCTTCTGCATCACCTCTGCCCTCTTTCCTAGGAGTCTGCTCTCCTGTTTTCTTCCTTCCTTTCTTCTAAGTTCAGCAGCGAGCATGGAAGCCTGAGGGCTCTGAGCAGTGCAGGGAGCATTGTGGATCCTGACTGTGGTCATTCAGAAATTTATTAGTTTCTAGAAATTGGAAGGACACAAATAAAACATAAAGTAAAACATGTGCCCTGGGATCAGAGAGCTAGTACAGGATTGCATTGCCTTACGTGCTATCAACCGGGTTCAGTCCCTGGTACCGCATGCAAATCTCTCCAGCAACTCCAGAAGTGACCCCCTTAGCACAGGAATCAGCCGTGAGCATACCCGGGGATATGTCCCCAAACAAACCTCCCCCTCAAAAAAAGTTTAAAATGTGTGCACAAATAAAGGAATTATCCAATATCATTATGGAAATAATAGTCTTTTCTATAGAAATAGACTTAGTAAGCAAACACACATATCACACCCACATAATACATTCACACACCATACACACACACTTTTTTTTTTTAGTGTAAGTGATGAAACCTAATATCTAAAACATCTGAGATCTAAAACTCAGTTCTACCATTGAGCTCCTTCCCCAGCCCAAGTAAATATTTTCTCTAATCTCCCCTTTGTCCAGTCATTTTAGATATGCATTTTTTTTACATAAGGTCAGAAATATCTGGACCCAAATCTTAGTTCCCCCTGGGCCCCCTCCCCCACCACACACTAAGTCAGTCAGCTCTCCTGAGCCCTCCAGGTGGGTCATTTAGAAACCTTCAGGTCCTCGGCTGTGTAGGCGAAGTGATGGTGCCAGTATCTACCTGTGAATATTTCACGCTACCTTCAGATTTTTCCCATGCTCTACCCCATTTGGGATGTTCTGTAAAGCTGTGACTATCTTGGGCCTAAAGTGAGGAAACATCCCAGAGATAAGTAAGTGGTTAAGTAGACTGAACACTGCCAGAATGTGAGGCCTGAGGAGGTAGCAAAGGCTTCTCACTACTTGAAAATTCCCCACCCTGAGCATGGGCAGACTGGTGCCAAGGTCAAAGGGGTACTGCTGAAGCCTCAGGACACAGTAGGCAGATAAGTCAGGCTCCCGGGAGAGAAGGATCACTAGTGGGCCCTCAGAGAAGCCTGTTCTTTTGTGAAGCTTGAACATTCATAAACCTTTCAAAAGCTTGTCTGGGTCCTGGCTGCAGGGAAGGTCATGAACAGGTCACGTACAATTGTTTCTTCATGCCTGAGGGGCAAGACAGCCTCCGAGATCTTCTTGACCCTCTCCATTTCCCCAACCCACCCCCAGTCCCCTTACAAACTATTTGAATGAGTGTGAAAAGGCAAGTAGAAAGGTTAACCAAAAAAAGCAATCAACTATTCCAACAAGAAAATGGGTTTGTTTGGAAATGGAAGAAAGGACAGACTGGCCAGAGAGTCCTTGCTGAGACCCTCAAGCACTGCCCCAGTGTTCAACTGCCTCTGGAGAGCCTCTTCTCTATTCTTCCTGAGGTGAACACAGTGACCCTTCCTATAGGAATCTAAGGCCTGTTGGGTTACACGGGCAGACACTCTCTTGCCTGCCCCCACCCCATCTTATGGACATCGAGTTTCTTTATATGAATGTTTCTAGGATTCAGTGTCCACGAAACCACTATTCCTTTCCAGTGATGCTCCCAAGGGGGTACCAGTAAAGGCCTTAAACATGGTCAAAGCCTGCCCATGCACTAGAGGTTATCCACACCTGAAAACTGTTCAGTGTCTGTGTTCTTGGGTCATTAAACTGAAAGCACTATGAAGTTTGGTCCATATCATATCCAGTGCTCCAGCCGATAGCACAGCGGTTGGGCGTTCGCCTTTCACAAGGCTGACCCTTGTTCGATTCCTCCACCCCTATCAGAGAGCCTGGCAAGCTACCGAGAGTATTGAGCCCACACAGCAGAGCCTGGCAAGCTACTCGTGGCAATATCAGCTATCAGCAACGGGATGACAGTGACAGTGACAATCATATCCAGTGGGCAACCAATACAGTCTTATTTAAGTTCAACACAGACTCTACCAAAGGCCTTAGTTATCCTGGCAAGAGATTTTTAGGGTCTATCTTCACTTTCCCCATAGCCCTAGCTGAGACTGAAGATTTGCCGGCCCCTAAGTGTGCTGACCTTCCCAAGCCACCCAATCTGCTTTAGTGTCCTCAGTCCACATGCAGTTCATCCTCACACACAGTTTAAGATCCTGGGCCTCACCCTGACACACCTACTTGAGACTTTGCTGGGTTCAGGGTCCCAGTGATGCAGGGGATGCTGGAGCCGTGATGCCTGGTCTCTTTTGGTCCGTGGTTCCCAGGTTTTTCAATAGTTTCAGGAAAGAAAATAAAGAGGCTCACACTCAGAGTTGGAAAGTAGAAAAGTTTATTGGAAAGTATAAAAGAAAAGAAGAGAAGAGAAGGGAAGGGAAGGGAAGGGAAGGGAAGGGAAGGGAAGGGAAGGGAAGGGAAGGGAAGGGAAGGGAAGGGAAGGGAAGGGAAGGGAAGGGAAGGCGAGGGGAGGGGAGGGGAGGGGAGGGGAGGGGAGGGGAGGGGAGGGGAGGGGAGGGGAGGGGAAGGGAAGGGAAGGGAAGGGAAGGGAAGGGAAGGGAAGGGAAGGGAAGGGAAGGGAAGGGAAGGGAAGGGAAGGGAAAAGAAAAGAGAAAAGAAGAGAAGAGAAGAGAAGAGAAGAGAAGAGAAGAGAAGAGAAGAGAAGAGAAGAGAAGAGAAGAGAAGAGAAGAGAAGAGAAGAGAAGAGAAGAGAAGAGAAGAGAAAAAGAAAGGAAAAGAAAAATAAAGGAAAAGAGAAGAAAAGGAGCTCCTCAAGTGGGGAAGGACAGTATAGGAGAAGACTTAAAAGTAAGGGGTTTTGGGTAGAAGCGATAGCACAGTGGGTAGGGCGTTTGCCTTGCATGCGGCTGACTGAGGTTCAATTCCCAACATCCCATATGGCTCCCTGAGCAGCACCAGGTGTAATTCCAGAGTGCAAAGCCAGGAGTAACCCCTGTGTGTAGCCAAATGTGACTCAAAAAGCAAAAAGAAAAAAATAAGTAAGGGATTATGTGTAAACTCTTTTAAAGGCTCTCTGGTCAATTGGATTTCTTATCAACTAACAAATGGTACCAAGAATACAAGGACTTCCTGTAGACCCTTTTAGGTGGAAATTGGAGTCTTTACATTTCCTATCAGTTGACAAATGTTACAGGGGATGTAAGGAAGTAACTAGCTTGGCTTTCTAGCCATTTGCCTCAGGCATTGTGGGCTCCCTGTGAGACTAAGCTCCAGAGCAGAATTTTATGGTCCTGGGGAATTCCTGGAATGTTAAGACAGGACCTTGGGGAGGAAGTATGTGTTCCCTCAAAGGTGGAGAGATGAAGCATCTGGAAAGAGGAAATTATAGCTTCCTCTCTCATTGGCAAGGGGAAACTGAGGCTACTGCTTTCACCAGGCATCTGCAAGGCTCTATCTTCACCTGTAGCAGGGGCAGAAATGAGACAAGCTCAAGTGCCATGCGTTTGCCAGGCACACGAGGAGAAAGGGCATGTCGGGGAGGGCCCTACTCCCTCTAAATTGGGGGCTGAGTTTGGACCCCTGGTATGAGGTGGGGGGAGGTGGGAATCTTCAGGAAAACCACGCCTGAGGGTCTTCACTCAGGCGTTTCCACTCCAGGACTCCCCTTGAACTCTCTTTCCTGTCCCATTGGGTCATTTTGCCAGTGCAGTCTTGAGGGGGCTGGAGGCCCGGTGGTGAGAAGAGGAACTGGCTCGGGCAGTTCCCAAATCTTGCCTGCAGCCCTGAGATTTCCTTGGCTCTCAGTTTTTGAAACTCAAAAAATCCAGAATTTACTCCTTTGTTCTCCAAGTTCCTCATGCCCTCCCTTCCCTCAGGCCCTCAGAATGGAATGCTTTAGCAGAGGGAATGGAGAAGAGCCAGGGGGTGCCAGGAAACTGGGTAGAAAAATGTTGGTCCGACTGTGTTTCAGACTGCTGTCCTTTAAGGAAAGCGTGAGAGGCAACTGATTAACTGCCTAGTGCCTGGAAGACAGTGAGTTTGCTTCTTCCTTCATCTGTTCAGTGTTCATGAGAAGCTTATTGGACACCAGGGATTCTTGGATAAAGGTCTGAATCGAGGGACTTTGAGACAGTCCACCTGGCTTATCACTGAGGCCTCTGTCTACAGTGAGGACTCTTGGGCGGGGACCATTCTGAGACTCATTTGGGCTCTCTGCTAAAGCAGATGAATGTGCCCCGTCTCTCCAGCCCACCTTCCTCGTGCAGGAAGACCTGAGTGGTCCAGCCTGTTCCAAAGGCAATTTAGGAGCTCACATGAAGGACTCAGGTGCTGCCAAGCACGTGTTTGGGAGCAATAACTTAATGACAGAAGATAGTTTTTCCATCCTCAACATCTGCCTGATTAAATTATGGGACAAAACGGAATTTTTCACACCAAGGCTAATTCGCAAATAGTCCAAGCTCCTGAGATTCCAAATGTTTGGAGGAGAGGACAAAAGTGTCTGATTACTACAGAATGCTGTCTGCCCTTCACATTTATGCTCCTCTGTTCCTTTCTCCCTTATAATCACATTGTGTGCAGATGGATCTGCCTTGGGCTAGGTCTGCTCCAGTCCTAAACATCTGCGGCCCAGGTTTTTGACTTGGGGACGGGTGTCTAGATGGCCAGAGGTCCCGGGAACTGGGCTCATTGGCGTGTGGACCTGCCTTGCTACAAGAGCACACGCCTAAGTCATCATCCTCCCTTGGCCTTGGTTGTTTCTTGTGTCTTTGAATGAATTTAACAGGGGAAGGTTGGTCATGATAATCCTGTTTGTCCGCCCTCCAGAAGAAAATCTTGCTAGTGACCAGCAATCCTTAGTAGGATCACTGGGTTTTACTTGAACGTCCTCCTTGATTTCATCCTTACGAAAGCACGAGAAGCTTATCTTCATTTGCAATCAATCGAATCTTCAGAGTTGAAGTTCTCTGATTCTCCAAGCTCATCCCTAGCTTGTGGCTCATGGCCCCAAACACAGCCTCCCTACCTTCTTCATCCATAGCACAAATGCTGGAATTCCCCATCTTAGAACCCTCTTTGACATTTCTCTCTAAAGCTAAAGTAAGGCTGAAGCCCCTTCTATAGACTTTAGGCCCCCTAACTTGCTCATCCATTCAGAGTCAGCTTGGATATAAAATGTGGCTGAGAGGGCTGCCCATTTTGTGTGGGGTGGTAAAACTTGGCTATAAAGTATCTAAAGCTTCTAGCAGGTGCCCAGTAAATGGTATCAATTACTGTTATTATTAATGTGACTGTTATTATTATTATGCAGTATATTTTTATGGCCTGATTCATAAAATAATTTTCATCATGGAATATGTCTTATGAAATGCCCTGTGAGTGAGCAGGGACATGGGTTTCATGAAATGATTCATTAGAAAATAAAATCAAAACACATTGAAATTTGCCAAAATGCCTGATGAAAGAGGATGGTGCCTTGACATGGTAGGGTGGGCAGTATTTGGAGCAGATGTGGCTGATATGCCAATAGCAAAGCCCAGCTTCCATGCTTCACCCTGTCTGGAGAGGTTAGAAACAAGACCCCCATCTTTTTCTCCATCTCTGCTGGTTCCTGGTAGGTAGCAGTACCTCATAAACTCCTCATTGAGGAAAGCATCTGAACCCTGAGCAGCCCTATCCATACAGTCCACCACCTACTTCTGCAGCTGTTTCCCAAGTATACATCTGTACAGATCTCACATCCATCTCTCAAAAACAAAACAAAACAAAACAAAACACCAAGCTTCCTGGTTGTCCAAGGCAGAAGCCCTAAAGGGCTGTCACTGTCAGCACCAGCTCCAGCCCCCTAGGCACACCTAGACATATATTTCCAAGTGTCTGATTGGGTAGGTACTTTCTGGCTGCAGAGAATGTAAGTATAAATCAGTAGCCTCTGCCTTCAATTTTCTTCCCTCTAATAGGTGGGAATGGAACAATAAATCATCATTTACTTGAATCCAAAAACTGATAAATGCTTTGAAGAAAAACAAACTGTTGATGAATCACAAAAAAAAAAGACCATATATTCTATAGGACAACTCAAATCAGGTTGCAAACCTGCCGCAGTAAGGGAAAAGACACTTCACTAGGTCTGGGAAAGAGTACATGTCTGGGGCCTACTTAGGTCTTTTACTATAGGGACCTGAGTTGCAGAAAGGGTTAAGATTGGTGAACCTCTGGAGGTTGATAAGGTAATAGTTGTTTGATATAAATAAGTGGTCTGCTTAGTTGAGGGTTTTATTGTCCTAATCATCTGTGGTTTAGATAAATTATGGGGAAATTTCTCAAGTAAATGGTAAAAGCATTTTTATTTCTTTTCTGTTTTGTTCAGGGGCACAGTTTGCATTGGGCCACATCCAGCATACCTAGAGATTATTCCTGGCTCTGTGCTCAGTGTTCACTCCTGGTGGTGCTTAAGGGCCCATGGAAATATAAGAATTAAACCTTGGTTAGCTACATTGTAGCCATGAATCTTAACACCTGTACTATCTCTCTGTCCCTTACTTCTTTATTGTCTTTTCTTTTTTACAAGGTATTTCACGGAATAATTCATGAAATAATGAAAGCCTTGTGATGGACACAGTCCTAGTTCTCAGGCCTGAAGTGAACTCCCAGGACACCTGGGGCCTCTCAACACGAGGTGGTCACCTCAGGGGACCACCTCGTGTTGCAGTGTAGCCCTCTTTCCATCAAATACAAGCCGTTTCCAGGGGTCCGCTTGTAAAGTTGTCAAGTTTAGTATATGAGAAATCCCTTTTCCAGCAACACTGAGGCTGTTTTTTTTCCATAAGTGATTTCTATTAAAACTAAATTTTCAGCTGCTTCTGCAGCATCGAAATAACTTGAAACATCTAGATCATGTTCCCACAAGCTTAGCTGATCCCTTTAGACCAGGTGCAAGCTGGACTTCAGTTCACTGAGTATGGGATCTTTAGATCTTTAGATGGCCGCAAGCTTCCTCCAATAAGCAGAATGTGCTTGGACAACTCCCTTTCCTTCTTTCTGTCCTCCTGGGTAATTATTAATACTACTTTGCATTTGGTATACTCATAATCATTCAATTTAGTGAAGACTGACAGATTACATAGCCTTTCTGTTATGGGATTCAAAATGTTTGGAAATCTGACCCCTTTGGTAACTGTTATTAGGTGATATCCTAATATGCAACTATTGACTGAGGTGCTATAATTGGGAATATCATCATTGTTTTCTTAATGGATATTGATTTGTATAACCCTGATTAAGGTACAATTAAGTCTGAGACTTCTGAAAGGTTATGAGGATAGGAATTTACTTTTTAAATATATTTAGTTGAAAACTTTATTGAAATAATATTATTTGAAGAGTTTTGTGAGATTAAAATGGTCTGACAAAAACAATTTGATACCAGCTCCCATGGCCTTGGAAAGCCAAGGAAATATAGATTTCTTCAGATGAAGTCTGGAAAAATGGTTCCAGATTACCTCAGGGTGAAAGAAAATTATTATTTCATTGCACAGTTCTTCTAATTCTTTTCAACATTGATTCTGTCAAGTTATTAAAAGCTCAATGGAGAAAACATTTAGAGTTGTCATTCATTGTACTTTATCAAAGGTGTCTGCTCCCAAGAAACCATGAGAAGGAAAAAAAAACACAGATATTACAAAGAAATGTATGGGCAAGTTGGTCAGACCTTCCTGTACACATTCCCAGAATCCAGTTATAGACAATTGGTAGAGATGCTTCCAGATGAAAATAAACTGCTACAAACTATGAATCTTCAAAGAAAATCTTTTCCTTTTCATTGTCAACTGAAGGATAATAATACCTGTTTCCCCTCCCTCCCTCTCACCACAGACATCTATCATGTAGTTATTTGTCATTTGAGAGCATGTATAAGAAGATCACACATGTTCTCAGGCATGTGTGTGCACATGTACACACACATACACATACACACACAACACACACACCAATACCATAAAGAGTACTTCAGAAGTGAAATAAGCAATAGGCCAGGAAGTTATATTCTAAATACCTCCTCCCCTTTTATCATTACACTTCTTGCTAATAAATGTGCTTCATAGGCTAAAATATAAGGTGTGTCTGTGGTTGTGAAAATGTCTCCCCCCTAATTTATGAAATAAAGCCATACCTTGGAGATTAATGTTCAGGCTTTACCAAGATTATAGTAAATAAATACTGCTTTGATCTAAATATTTTTCAAAAGACTGTTGCTGATCATTCTCCTTCCCTGATAATCTTTTAAGAAAGCCTTTGGACTTGCAGTCCAACACCCAGAGGGAATGTGAATACAGCTGTCTTTCCTTCGCCCTCTTCATGAGGATGCTCTGTTCTCAGTTTTGCCCAAATTAGTCCCAGGATTTCAGTTGTCTTTTTTGTCCAACATTCCATCATGCAATTCATTAAAATCTTCACATGAAATATTTAACAGATGAGTTATGTCATAATTCACATTACGGTTTTAAATTGTTATTCATGTGGTAAGTAATTTATCCTGGACATTAGCGGACCCCTGGAAACGGCTTGTATTTGATGGAAAGAGGGCTAGAGTCCTTCCTTCGATGCTCCAGATCAGTGGCTCTTTTCCAAACCCCTGGTTAATCGTGAAATATTTCCAAAAGTGACATTCAGATTCATTGCTAGTTCTACTTGCAATTAACTATTTTGAAAACAAACAGAAGAAAACATTTAAACAAATGTGGCTTGGCTAACAGCGATTCGATTTGACCGTTAATTAAGGCAAGTTGGTATCCAAATGATGCCAGGCCTTGTTACTATCACCGCTAGCAATCATTGCCTTTGTGTACAAGGGCAGGAAAATCAAGGGCTCTGTCAAAGGGCAGGCTGGGGACAGGGTGGAGAGTTTTAACCCAGCCATGTAAATTTAAGCACTACCCTGCTTGACAAATATGACAAGCAAGCAGCTGATTTTCTGGATGAGAGAAGGAATGGCCAGAATTTATGTGTAGAGTTTGAGTTTCAAGGAAACTTTCCACTCCTAAATGATGAAGTGCGTGGGAAATCCTTTGCAGTTATTTTATCATTAACTTAGAGCTTTATTTTCTTTTATCTAATAAAGACTCCATTTTCTACCATATCCTTCTTCATGGATTGGAATCTATTTGGAGAAAACACTCCAAAAATGATTATGAGTATGGCCAAGTGGCAGGTCTGGGATCTGTTTCTCAGTTTGTGATTTGAAATGAAGTAACTGTTCACATACTGCCAGCAGTAGCCAGTCAGTTGAAAAGCTCTGAGGCCTGGTAGCCTGGCTGATGAGCACTGGGTGCTGATGGGGTCAGTGTCAGAGACAATAATCTTCGTGGAGCCTGTGTGCTGATTTAGCGAGCCTTCTTCCAAATGATCTCTACTCCTGAGTGTGGGAGTGTGGGAGTCAGATTTTGAATGGTGGAGCACATCTCTCATTAATCCTGAGGCAAAAACCAAAAAACAATATTCATTCTGAGAGCATCTTCAGCTGCAAGAAGAAGTAGCATCTTCCATTTTCTGCTTTATTTTTCAGTGTCCACATGATCTTTCTTGCCCTTTTGGTACAGTAAATTTATAGTCTTTATCCAGATGTTACATCATATAGGGATATTGTTCACGGTGGACAGTGTGAATTTATCATGAACAAATTTTATGTTGGCTCTAAATATATAGGCATGAGAGGTGTATTCGGCAATGAAAGGAATAAAGGATAAAATTCTACGAGCAAATTTTAACATGAATGTTGACAACACTGTTAGGCCTTTAGGGTGTTCACATTTTATTCTGTATCATTTGTCTGTATCCCACAAAGTCTTATTCAGACCTAAAGGGAGTATGGTTCTCTGTAGAGACAAAGAAGTAAAATTATGTACCCAAAGGCACAGAGCTGTAATCTTAGAACTAGACTCACAACCAGTTCCCCTAATAAAAATCTCCCTAGTTATAATTCATTGATAGTGGCAAGAATTTTTTTGCGTGTTCAGATGTATGTAAGCTCTTTGGGTGGATGCAAATATATTGTATGGCTAGAGGCCTGGACAAATGGAAGTAGGGGTGTTTTTGAGAGCTTCTGTGCCACGCATGGTGAGCACTATTTTACAAACAGGATTTGTGCTCCTAATGGTATGTTGCAAGTTGAGGCCAAGCCCACAAAAAAATTATTTCTAAATGAATACAATATGAAAAAGTTATTTTATTTCTAATTTTACATGTAACATTGTTCTTGGGTAAATCTCAAATTACACTTGAATGCATGTCTATTAACCTGATATGAGATGCATGCATGATTTCATCTTGAATGCATTTGAATATAATAGCACTGGAAATGTAATTTGTATTCTCAAATTTTACAAAGAAAAATAAATAAATCTTGGGGGTGGTAGCCACATTGAGCATATTGCATTGATTTCTCTAGGTTTCTCTCTAATTACCAACTTCCCTTTGCAAATCTAGGTATTTTCACATCAGCAGCCCTATCTCATCAAAATCCTTCAGAACTCAGTCAACCTCACTTTTGCTACCTCTGGAAAGTGGATAGCATAGACATGTTTAGAGAACTTTGCCTTCACTCCGGAAGAGCCAAGTCTCACTCTGTAATTGTAATCAGAACTTCTTGTGATGATAAAATAGTCAATCAGCCTAGTCCAGTATGGTAGCTAAAAGCACTGTATGGTCACAGAACACCTGAAATGTGGCTAATACAACTGGTAAACTACAATATTAATTTTATTTAACTTTTATTTATACATATTTATATATTTTATTTAATTTTTATTTATATCAGCTGAGCCTTGGACTGGAGCGATAGCACAGTGGTAGGGCATTTGCCTTGCATGCAGCCGACCCAGGTTCGATTCCTCCGCCCCTTTCAGAGAGCCCGGCAAGCAACTAGAGTATTTCACCCACACGGCAGAGCCTGGCAAGCTACCTGTGGCGTATCCAAAATGCCAAACACTGTAACAACAAATCTCACAATGGAGATGTTACTGGTACCCATTCGAACAAATCAATGAGCAACAGGGTGACAGTGACAGTGATCAGTAGATCCTGGCAAGCTACCTGTGGTGTATTCAATATGCCAGAAACAGTAACAACAAGTTTCACAATGGAGATGTTACTAGTACCCACTCGAGCAAATCGATGAACAATCGGATGACAGTGCTACAGTGCTTTATTTATATAGCCAAGTATAGCTAGTGGTCACTTGATCTTTGACGTGCTAGGAAAAAAATTGCTTGTATGTTTGGTGCCTAGCTGACACTTGTGCTCATCTCTGTAGGTTCTGAGAATGTTGGTAGGCCCCACATGTCAGTGTTTTGGCTGCACTCCCCAGGTCCCATCCCTAGCTTTGTCATGTTGTATGCCATCACTTAGTACAACTGCTACTTGCACATACTGGGCTTCGATACATGTGGGATGAAGAGAAAAGGGAATGAAGTCAACAAGAATAAAGTTAGAAAGTTGGGTATTGCAAGTCATAACACCCCAAAAGAGTAAAAGGGAATGTGCCTGCACAGAGGTGAGGGCAGGGGGGGAACAGGAGAGGGTGGGAGGGATACTGGAAATATTGGTGGTGGAGAATGGGCACTGGTGAAGGGTTGGGTTCTTGATTATTGTATCACTGAAATGTCATCACGAAAGTTTGTAAGTCTGTAACTGTATCTTATGATGATTCATTAAAACTTTTTTAAAAAATAAACAAATATTAGGAAAAAAGAAAGAAAGTTGGGAAAGAGAAAGTCTGAAAGAAAGATCCTTCACACAGTTCGGTCGTCTGCATTGCTAAGCCCAATATTGGCCCAATATCAGGCCATGGTATTGAGTATCGAGGTGAGTTATGGGGCACAATAATCTGGATAATCAAAACCAAGAAAAGTGTCAGAACTTCAGGAACTCAATATTTTATATAAAAGGCCCTTAGGCTCCTTGGATGACAATTCTGATAAGAATGGCTTTGGGAGTCTGCTAGTTTCCAAAGGCCATTCCAGGGTCTGGGGGTCACTGTTACTAAAGCCTCACACAATATCAGCATATTACCCAAAGATGGACTGGAGCGATAGCACAGCGGGTAGGGCGTTTGCCTTGCACGCGGCCAACCTGGGTTCCATTCCTGCGTCCCTCTTGGAGAGCCTGGCAAGCTACCGAGAGTATCCTGCCTGCATGGGAGAGCCTGGCAAGCTCCCCGTAGTGTATTCGATATGCCATAAACAGTAACAAGTCTCCAGTGGAAATGTTACTGGTGCCCTCTCGAGCAAATCGATGAACAAAGGGATGACAATGCTACATTGCTACAGTGCTACCCAAAGATACTTTGCTCTGGGTATACTTGACTATGGAAGGTGACAAAGGACCCCCAGATGCTGTGATGAAAGGTAGTCTGTCTCCCCTCCCCCCATGACAAGGGTTCCCAGGATCCAGGGCCTCAAGTGGAAGTGAAGCACACCAAAAACTTGGGAGAAATATGTTGATGATTTTCTGGACTGTCTAAAAAATTTCAAACCCCAGGAATGGTGTTTTTATTTTCTGCATTCTCTTTGGGACTTGGGTTTCGCTAAAGCATTTTCTGTCCTTGTTTTTCTTATTGAATTAGCAAGATTGACTTGAATCAGAATATACAGCTATGGCTTGAAATGTTGTTGAAAGAACAGAATAGATGGGCATGACAAATATCTCAGGTTTCATTTGGGTTCCATTTGGGATGGGGGAAGAGAGTAGGATTTGCTGAAGCAATAATTATTTTTTTTATTAAAGTTGAAAAAAGCAAAATAAAAAAATGGTTTCAAATTCAGATAAAAAGGAAGCTGCTTTTATGTTTGGGAAAGTTCTTGATTTTCTGAGTAGAACTGGACACAGGATGCTTGTAAGCATTTTTGTTTGTTGGAGGGAGGTAGGGATATTCTTTCCTTTGGTCCATGCTGTCTTTCTCTTTAATTTATTTTCTTGAGTGTAAGTAGTCAAATGCGCTTAGTCACTAGCGCTACCTAACTCACCTCCTCCTCATTTTAAATGGCTCATTAGCCCTTCCAGCAAGTATCAGAAAATTTTCTATTGAGGACCAAGTAATAAGTATTTTCAATGGGTCAGTCAGTTTCTGTTGCAACTACTCTGCTCAGAATGAACTATTGTGTATAAACAGATGAACCAAGCCATGTTACATTAATTTATTTCCACAAAGACATGGAATTTGGAAGAGGACATTCTTTGGATGTCTGATTGATCTGACACTGCAGGCATCTTCCTGTTTGACCTCAGCATGCACAAGCCCCCATTCCTATTCCTTTCAAGCTTCAGAAGACATGGGTCTCTTGACAGGGTCTATCTTCTTTCTGTTTCCTGAATTCAGATTATTTCATTTCTCTGTTTTACTTTTCCTGAGTTAGAAAACCTTTTCTTTCCTGCTGTAAAACTTTCGACAGCTCTTCCAGGCCACTCTGCCTCATCGTCCTTGCCGCAGAATTCCCTTGGGGGGCCTCTGACTCTGGCTACTCACACCTCACCCAGAGAAAGAGCATGTACTTTCATTCTCCCCAGTTCTCAGCCCAGAGCTTAGCAGGGAGAAGGTCTCTGGATCAATAGTCATGAAAGGTTTGTCAATCTTTTAGTTGAAGAGAAGTATATTAACTTTAACTTGAATATGCTACAAATCCAGATGTATGCTGGGAAGCCCGGGGCAGAGTTGCTGGAAGGGGCAGGGGGATTGGCCAACAAAAGCACAGCCACATCAAAACAGAGCAGGCCCATTGTAGTGAGGACTGTCTGGGACCCCCTAGGCATCAAACCAGACAAGGGAGGGAGTGAGGAGTGAGGGAAGCGGGTGTGTAGCTTAGGGCATCAGGACCAAGGAGAGGATGCAGCCTGCTGGAGGGAGATCAGAGAGAAGCCGCTGAAATGATTAATGGGATGGAGGGACTGACTCATGAAGAAAGATTAAAACACTCTGAGGAGCTGGGGTACAGACTGAAAGGGGCAGATGATAGCAGGCTGCAAGTATGTGAGATGAATAAACACCCAGGAGGGAACAGCTAGCCACACGAGGGAGGTGAAAATGGGGCATCCATCACGGGATGGGACGGATGCTCAGAAAGGATCAGAGTCACTGATGAAGGGATGGATGGTGGGTGGGCTAGGGAGGTCCATCCCAGGCTGCTAGAACTAGAAACACCTTGGACAGGTCCTCTGGGGTAACCCAGGAAACTTACTCCTTTAATCCTGAATGCTCTTGGAGCCTTAGTCCCCTGTAGCTAGTCTATCGAGGGCTGGCTCGGGACTTCCTGGGGAATGAGCTGCAGAGAGACAGAGGGAGGGAAAGATTCACCTGCCACTCTCCTTGCAGACACCAGTGACAGGACTGTCACATCCACTGGGAGGCCTTTTGCAAGGAAGTTGGTTTCCTGAAGCCCTCTATCTCTTCAGTAGATACCAAAGAAACTCAGTCCAAATCCCTTCTCAGCATGGACCAGCCTCTCACCTCTGCCTGTGTGAATCTGAAATTGTGGATTGAAATCTTAGTCCACATTGCATTCCCTAATCAAGTTATTCTACATACCACAAATAAGTGAGATCAGCCCATGTTTGGAACTGGAAGAGATCTTTTTGAGTAAAGGGGGGAGGGGAGGTAAATTTAAAGGAAAAAGAAGCACTGACTGATGGAGTCTTTGTGGGCTCATACTGTGCTGGGCCCAGGCAGGGTGTTAGTACGAAGCCCGAACAGGTCCTTGACCATTCTGAAGGTCCCTTAACTTCTAAAACAGAGATTTCCCACTGATGGGCCACAGACTGATGCCCTCAGAAGAAACAGAAATTGCATGTTGATCGGCAGAAAATATTACTGCCACTTAAGTGGTCCGGGTTTTCAATTGCCTGTTTTCTAGTCCACTTATGCAGCAGCCCCTCTTGTTACGTACACTTAGAGCGAAGAACTATGGACTCACAGTATTGAAAGGGCACATTTCAGAAACACCCTGTTCCGGACAAACTGCATGCAGTTTAGCTCTAGTCTTAGCATAGTATCTGACATTCAGTTCCAAAGTAGAGGCTGGGTCAAGTGCATAGGTGCGAACGTTTCAGTTCACTTTACTCCCAGGGATTGTTCAGCAGTTTCTTTAGGAAGTGGAAATGCACTTGAGCGTTTTAAGGCTAACAGACCGAGAGAACCTCCAAGGTCCTCCCAGCCATGTGCTGTGTTAGACCCTAAGGTAGAAATCTAATGTGGCTGTAGGTAAGATTTTCAGAGCTTTGAGTAAATTTTTCTTTCTTTTTGTATGTTTGAAACTTAAACACCAGGATTTACAAAGTTTTTTATAATACACATTTCAATTACTCATTGTCCCAACACCAATCTTACCACCAGTGTGACCTTCCTTCCACCAATGTCCCCTGTGTCACCCCCACCCCAAACCTTTCCCTCAATGGGCACAAAATAATTCATTTTATATTGCTTGTTACAACAAAATGGCAATTGGAATTATCAAAAAAGAGTTCAATAAAAGAAAATCTGTGAGGATTGTTATAGCTCACAATGGTTTTTACCAAAGTTATCACCTGAGGATTTATTGAGCTTTGTGGTGCTAGTTGAATCTTCTGTGTTGTTGTTTTCACTTATTGAGTTTCTGAACTTCTAGGCAATTTTCCCATATAATCTGCTGTGCTCCTACTGGACTGTCAGTAGCACTGTAGCTCTGTCATCCCGTTGTTCATCGACTTGCTCCAGTGGGCACCAATAACATCTCCATTGTGAGACTTGTTACTGTCTTTGGCATATCAAATACACCAAAGGTAGCTTGCCAGGCTCTGCTGTGCGGGCGGGATACTCTCAGTAGCTTGCCAAGCTCAGAGAGGGACGGAGGAATCAAACCCGAGTCGGCCATGTGCAAGGCAAACGCCCTACCCGCTGTGCTACCGCTCCAATCCTGACGGTCAGTATTTGGGAAATTTGTAGGTATTATGAATCCATGTATGGAACCACTCAATCCGGGAGCTATCGAACTGGGATGATTTAGTGATTTGGTGTCTCTTTCAGATTAGTCGTGAAGCAGGGCTGTTCATATGCTGTATGATGGCAGGTGTGGGTTTTGTTGTTGGGCCTTCAGCAGAGTAGGGGCATGGCCCACCCCTTCCCCAGAAGGCCCCAGAGTTCTCAGTCTAAAGACAAGTCTACCTGGGAGTTTCATCTGCTTGGCATCTCTTTGAGATTAATTCATAAATTTATTTTCCTGTATGATAGTTTTTATGGTTACTATTACTTATGTTGAAGTTATAGTAGGTATTAAAGTAAGAGAAAAAATAAGTGTAGAAAGATAAATGACTATACTGGGAACATTCAGTTATAATCAAATTGGGAAGATTATGCAATGAACTATAGTTTGCAAAATAGTACAAGGAACATGTGCCCCATGGAGGGTTTCAGTGTTTCCTGATCCTTCTTTTCTTTCTTATCCTTTGAAGTTTAATCATCATCTGATGAAACTTGTGCCTTGATTTGAACATTTTCTGAAATGCTTTACAAATTCCATTGTTCTGGTTTCATCGAGGAAAATACTTCTGTAAACTTGTCCACATCATAGTTCTGAGGATTCACTAACTTCCACTTTCCAAAGCTGCAAGTCATTTTCTTTCTTTTTCATTTTTCAATTTTCTGGATTTGGGGGCCACACTTGGTGGTGCTCAGATATTACTCCCAGTGGACTTGGGGAACCATATATGGTAACAAGAATTAAACGTGGGTTGGCTGAGTGTGAGAGAAACATCCTCTATCTCTCTCTGGCCTGAAAACCATTTCGTAACCTCTTTTTTAGCTCTGTTTCTCTTGCCAGAGAAAGCATTACTCTGGCTTTCAGGACCTTTCTACTGTCAAACAGAGAATTGTATGATTCCT
Organism: Sorex araneus; assembly: GCF_027595985.1. NCBI lineage: Eukaryota > Metazoa > Chordata > Mammalia > Eulipotyphla > Soricidae > Sorex > Sorex araneus. The sequence continues at coordinate 50,822,563 of NC_073305.1, forward strand.
TAAGTGTAGCTGGGCAGAGAACAACTAGACTGATTACTGTGGAACCATTTGATAAAGTCACAGGTGACTCACTTCCAAGTATAAGCCTCATGACAAACGATTGCTAATTTTTGTATCTAAAAAAAGTACATGTGTAGTTTTCAGATCCTCAAGTTCACACAGTAAGAAAAGAAACAAAACCTTTAAAGGAACCCAGATCACAGCACTGAAGAGATAGTATAAGGGTTAAGGCATTTGTTTCCTTGCAAACAATAAACCGAGGTTCAGTTCCTTGAGATTGCATATGGTTAACCATGTACTGCCAAGAGAGATCCCTGAGCACAGAGTCATGAGTAAATCCTGAGCAATATTGAGTGCGATCCATCAGTTGGTCCCACCTCTTAAACATACAAACAAAGAAAACTAAAGAAACTAAAGACTTCCTGAATATTCTTTATTTTCTCTATTTATGTTTTCAGCTGGTATTGGAGAGGGCACAAGCTCTAGTGTATATATTTATAAACATTGAAGGAACCTCGCTGCAAAGAACCATCTGCACTGTGCTCAGTATCTGATGTTGCGTTCTCCAAATACAGATAACCTTGATAATTTCTTACCTGAAAGATAAAATGTCTTAGTGGTATGCTTCACTGTAATTTTGGTTTTCAAGTGTTCTTATCTGATATGCTTACATTATCTTCTTGCTTCAGTGGATTATTTTTAATGATAATCTTAAATAATTATGTAAAAGAATCTCTAATGCCTTGTTTTATTTATAATTTTTCCCAGCTGTAGGCATTCAGATGAAACTTGAATTTTTCCAAAGGAAGTTCTGGACTGCCAGCAGACAGGTAAGTTATAGTCAGCCTACTGAAGCATTAGAGACACTGTTATTATACAGGTGTTCACACTGGGTACCCGGAGTCCAAAAGTGCCAGATTTCCGACAAATGTTTCTAAAATGAACTGCTGGCAGCTCAGATCACCTTTCACTTCACAGCAAAATAAAGGGCTGTCAGTGTGCTTGACAGCACGTGCTGGGCAGAGCAGGAGTCTCTCCTTTGAACAGTTTTCACTGTGAGCTCAAGACTGTGACCTTCTAAATGAGATTTTTTTTTTAATTTAAATATTGGGATGTTATGAGACTTTTGTAGTGATGCCCTCTCCCCAATATTATGTCTGTCAATTTATTTGTGAATCTTTTTATTGTACTTTCAAAGGTTTTTGCATCACTAAATCTGACTGATCTGGCTTCTCTGACCAGAGGGCTTTCCTGGGCTTCTCTGCCTGGAACAGTCTGGGAGCATTCCTTCCTAGTGAGCGCTGTCTTCTAAACAATCTCATTCTCATTTGTTCAGCAGTTCAGCAGAAATTGCTCTTTATTTTTCTCCATCCGCCCAATTCTAAATGTTGGCATGGTTGGTCGATTGTTTCTTAAATGAAAATACTTAGGAAATTATATTCTAAGAACTCAGGAGCCTTAAAAAGTCACTGGGAGAGGGGCAGATAAATTGTTAAAAAACATTGATAAATTGTTGTATAATTGTATTTCCTATCAACCCAAATATTTGATATCTTAAAATGACACCAGTATTGAAGATCGGCAATTAATAAACACTGTCACTGTCATCCGTTGCTCATCGATTGCTCGAGCAAGTGCCAGTAATGTCTCCATTCGTCCCTGTCAAGTGCTAGTGTAGCCCAGTGGTGTCTGCTGGCTCCAGGAACATGAAGAGCACATTGTTATTACTGTTTCTAGCATATCAAATACGTCACGGGTACTTGCCAGGCTCTGCCGTATGGGCAGCAATTAATAACATTATAAATTAAAGTAAGCATCTTAATTTAAAATAGAAAAGAGCCTGGTCTTCCCATTCACCACCACCCCAAATTGTCATTGGGGTTGATACCAGTTAGATGGGCAAGTCTTATCTTAGAACAATTCCTTGGGATGAATTTGGAATTTTCTCTTGGATGAAGTTAACCAACATTGTGATGTGGATGACTGTTGACAGCTTGTCCTAAGTAGTTTAGTTGGGTGGTAATCACATTGGGCTTTTCAGGTTACATTTCTCATTGCTTCCCACCTCTCCCTGACACAGTGCGCTTCCCTGGATGGAAAATGCTCCATCAGCTGTGATGATGAGGTAAGAGGCCTCTGGTCTTCTGTCTGCTCTGGCTAAGGGAAAGGCAGAGAGAGGACACCGGCTCACCGAGGGAGTGCTGCCCGCATAAACAGAACGACTCCGACAGATGATTCTCCACCAGTCTCCCAACTCTAAGGATGGTCATTGCTTCTCCTTCCTTCCTCCCTTCCTCCCTCCCTCCCTCCCTCCCTCCCTCCCTCCCTCCCTCCCTCCCTCCCTCCCTCCCTCCCTTCCTTCCTTCCTTCCTCCCTTCCTTCCTTCCTCCCTCCCTCCCTCCCTCCCTCCCTCCCTCCCTTCCTTCCTTCCTTCCTTCCTTCCTTCCTTCCTTCCTCCCTCCCTTCCTCCCTCCCTCCCTCCCTCCCTCCCTCCCTCCCTCCCTCCCTCCCTCCCTTCCTTCTTTCCTTCCTTCCTTCCTTCCTTCCTTCCTTCCTTCCTTCCTTCCTTCCTTCCTTCCTTCCTTCCTTCCTTCCTTCCTTCCTTCCTTCCTCCCTCCCTCCCTCCCTCCCTTCCTTCCTTCCTTCCTTCCTTCCTTCCTTCCTTCCTTCCTTCCTTCCTTCCTTCCTTCCTTCCTTTCTCCTTCCCTTCCTCCCTCCCCTCCTTCCTTCTTCCCTCCTTTCCTCTCTTCCTCCCTCTCCTCCTTCCTTCCTCTCTTCCTCCCATCTTTCCTCCCACCCTCCCTCCCTACCTCCCTCACCCTGTAACTTGAATGGCACACATTGAGAAGCAGAAAATTAAAGCACTACTGCCCTAAGTCTGCATCAGATGCTTGTTTCTACATTCAGTTCTGTGCTCGCTTTGTCCCATGTTTTGAAGCAAGCAGATATGCAGCGGTCTTTTTACTCTAGGTAACCTTTCTTGTTCTGCCTTAGCTAAACATTAACCAATATAGAAGCTATAATTTATACATAATATTATTATATTCCTTCTAGTTTTCTAATTACTGTAGGGAATATAGAAATCTTAACCAAACAGTGTCTAATAGAAAACATAGACTAGGAAAACATTTCAAAAGTGAAAATATGCAAAGGAAACATAAGTACAGAAATAAAAAGCAGATCCAGGAAAAAGTTAAAACACAGAATTATTAGTCTCCAAAGGGCTGACTACTGGTTTTTTAAAAAAATCACAATTATTGTGTAAGGCACTGTCCAAAGAATAAAAGCCAACTAATATACATTTCAGCAGAGGCAAATTTTTTATGACCCAGTGATACAATATAATTTCCCCTGAGGAAAGAACACAGGACATTTTACAGTTAACATCCTTTCAAGAAGTCTAAAGATGCTATTCATGGGAGAAACAATGATCACAACCCCCTCCTCTGTCTTTGAGAATTAAATGTATTGGAATGCTGAGCCCTGATCCAACAGTGTTGCTGATAGTATTGATCAACCAGCATCATTGAAAGGAACAACTATCAATTCCAGTTTTCAGTGAGAGAACTAAATTAGCCAGTTTGTGGACTTCAATATCATTAGTACCTGATACAATAGACAGTGGTTTGGGTGGTCATTAATTAACTGACTGGTTACTGAGTCATTGGTTTAATAGGTAGCAGTTCAATGAATTAATAAGCAAGAGTTCATAATCTTCCTATAAAACTACCCTGTCTCTACACCGTGATATAGGAAAATAAGAAAACGTGTATCCTCATTTAGAATATATTTGTTGTCCAGTGACTGAGTTCCCTGGTAACACAGCAGAGTTCTTAAAGATACAGATGTCAACATGTTCCAGTTTCTGATTCCGAGAGTAATATGCTGTGGGACCTTGGGCAATTTTTGGAAATCTAATGTACCTCAGTTTTCTTGACAATACAGTGGAGAAGGAAATACCTCACAGGTTAACTATGGGTATGAATGAAGTCTATATTTAAAATGCATGGCACAAATCTTTGCGAGTGTAATCACTTAATACATGTTAGCTATGGATGAACAACAGAGACCTCATATTTTCTTCCCGTAGTGTATCACCTGAGTCCAGAACCTCAGGCAGCAGTGATATAAATACTTTAAGCAAATGGCAATGCCTCTTAGGTAAGCAGAAGATAGTATGCCTTCTGTTTAGCCGTGCTTTCCTCTAGCGGCGATATAGAACTACTTTCCAAATGGTTTAATAATGGTATTTAACGGCTCATATACTTCGAAAATTAAGCATTAAAATTTCTCTGATTTATGCATCTTATCTGATATTCCAAAGTCCTCATGCCGCACTCTGAAACTGTTATCCATCTCCCATTTTGACTCTAAGTTTTGACTTCAGTTGAGTCAGCCCTGACTTTCTCTCAAGATCCCTTTCCATCTTCCAGTAGACGCTTTCATCTGTTATTTCCCTTTCATAATTTTTAATTAAGCCACCGAGACAGGTCCCTCCTCTTTGCCAACTGCCCTCAAGTGACCAGGTAGGTCAAATTAAAAACAGCTGTGGGGCTCATTAGGTTCACATATTTCTGACTTCTCATCTGCACGGAAGAACCGGCCCCAATCCCTCAGAATTATCAGATATACTTTGCTTTAGATCTGCTCCACCCCGCTGTCTTCCTCATCTGTGGACTTCCTGAGCCTTGACTCGAATGCCCTGGATGGGTGGGTGGAGTCTATATGGGCAGGCATCTTCTCATCTTACAGAGATAAGATTTAGATGCCTTATAGCTCAGAGGGCATGGTGGTGGGCCTGAATTAAAGACATTTTTTATCTTCTTTTGTCTTTCAGGGCTTATGATTGCATGCACACTTTATTTTTTAATTGTTTATTCCTTTTGTGTGCTTGAGTTACACCCGGTAGTATTCAGAGGCCACTCCTGACTGTCTCCTCAGGGGTCACTCCTAGTGGTTCCAGGGATTGAAGTGGGCAAATCAAGTGCCCCAGTGCCTGTACTCCCCCTTCAAACAAATTTTAGTAACATTTGTACTAAGTCCCCCAGAGACAAACAGAATTTTGATGGGGATTGTGTTGAGTTTGTATTGCGTTCAGTAGTGTTGCCAGTGGACTGGAGCGATAGCACAGCAGGTAGGGAAATGGGTCAATCTTTATCCAAGAAGGTTGCATAGAATTGAGCTTCACTTTGGCTGTGACTAACCAGCTGAAAGACTCTCTTTTTACAGATTATCCTTATTTCTTTGCTATTGTCATGGGTGGCCCTCATTTGGAATATTTTCACCCCTATAATAAACTGGAGCGATAGCACAGCGGGTAAGGCATTTGCCTTGCACATGGCTGACCCGGGTTCAATTCCTTCATCTCTCTCAGAGAGCCCAACAAGCTACTGAGAGTATCCCACCCGCATGGCAGAGCCTGGCAAGCTACCTGTGACATATTCGATATGCCCAAAACAGTAACAACAAGTCTCACAATGGAGACGTTACTGGTGCCCACTCAAGCAAATTGATGAACAACTGGATGACAGTGCTACAATGCAGTGCTACTGTGTTGCCAGTGACTTGGTAAAGTGGGGAACAAGGGGAGGTAGACTTGAGTCAAGAATGCTCCCGTCTCTCTGCTCAGGCCACCTCTGACACCAGCGCTCAGAGAAATGCTTGCTCTAGATCAGGATTGGCAAAATCTGTCCTGACTTAGGCACAGGATTTTTTTTTTCTTTTTTTGGTTCATTACCTTTCTCTCACAGAAAAGATTTTCAGGAGGAGCTGAAATGATGAAGCAAGATTTTTATAAAATTTGGTTTTGTTGTTGTTGAACAAAACCAAATTTTACAAAATGTGTTGAGCCCAGCAATGTTCAGGACTTACTCCTGGCTCTGAGCTCAGTGGTCAGTCCTGACAGAGCTTGAGGACCCTGTGGGTTGCCAGGGATCAAACCTGAACCAGCTGTGTACAAGGCAAGCACCCTACCAGCTGTACTAGCTCTCTCTGGCCCACCAGAGAGTTTTTATTGAACAAAACTTAGAAAGAAGGAAAGAAAGAAGGGAAATATGTTTTTGAGAGAAAATATAGACTTCTTCAGAGTGGGGCAAGGGGTGGGAAAGCAAGCAAATACATACAGAGGCAAGTACATGTTCAAGGGAGAACTCAGGCTTGAAGAACAAGCCTCGAGTCAAGACTCTTTTTTTTAATTTTTGCTTTATTTGGGGGGGTCACAACCAGCGATGCAAAGGGGTCACCCCTGGCTCTGCACTCAGGAATCACTCCTGGCGGTGCTCAGGGGACCATATGGGATGATGGGAATTGAACCCGGGTCGGCTGCATGCAAGGCAAATGCCCGCCCCGCTGTACTATCACTCCAGCCCCACCAAGTGAAGACTCTTGGGGAGCTGCATTCCACCAAGAAAATGTTATTTTCACAGCCTGAGAAGCAATTGTTCATATCTCATTTGTTCCTTTAGGACATGTTTCATGAGTCCTTCTAGATGCTGGTATTTGGCTGACCTTTAGAGAGTCCGTGAGAAAGAGAGTTCAGAAACAATTTTTGTCTTCCTTGAGCTTACAGGTTCACAAGTGATGTAGGCATGTGTGATTTCATGTGTGGCAAGTGCTTTGAATTAAACTCACATGGGATGTGAGGTCAAGGATTTAATACAATGAGTAAGGCAAGTGCCTTGCATGAAGCTAACCCTGTGATGATTCCCTGCAACACATATGTTCCCCTGAGTACCACCAGGACTAATCCCTGAGCACCAAGTCATAACTAGCCCCTGAGCATTGCTGACACTGGCCCCCAAACCATAAATTAAAAGATCATGGGAATGTAGGCGACATTTTCTCGGTGAAGGTAATATTTAGGTCAACTGAAGATGGAGAGGGAGAAGATATTGACAGCATTCTCTGAAGTACAAAGAGGTGCTCAGGCATAGACCACCGCATGCAAGTCATTGTGGCTTATGAAAACACAGTTGTGGCATTCAGACACAGGGGAGAAGGAAGACCTTGCTGCTCCCAAAGCCAGGCTACCTATGGACTTGACTCTATTCATCCTTTCATTTCTTCTTCTCACCTTTTTTTGTCAGTCTTATGGTGAGAGGACCAGTTTACTTTCAAAAAAGAGTTTAAAAATGAAGTTTCTAGTTAACACATTTGGAGGAGGCATGAGGGTAATAACGAAATGGAAAACTTCATATTAAAAATTCAGTTGTTCCCAAGGAATGGAGATTAACAATTAGGATCAGACATTGAAGGCTTTTAGACATTTCTTCTTGAATATGAAAGATCTTTGTGCAGTAGGACAGGACCAAGAAGATAGCTAAATTCTAATAACCAGGTGCTTCCTTTCTAGACCTGCCTGGCGCAGTAGAAGTTTGAGGGTCAGTGGAATAGCAATTGAGGCAAGGAAAGGGGTGACTCCTGCCAGACACTTCACCCCCAAACGAATCCTTTGCAATATTTTCTTTTTCCAAAAACAGTGTTTTTATTTAGAGAGCTGACCTAGTAAGGAAGGCTATCTGTGATCTGAGAAAAGGGCCAGCATAGTCCACACTCCATAATTAAAATATTTGGGATCAGACTGTAAGAACTGGAAGCAGTGGTACTGCGATTGGTGGTGGTGTCCGGGGCAGGGGGAAAGGGGAGTTGGGGTGGGCGGTGTTGGAGCTTAGGAAAGAGTGTTCTGGGATGTAGAAACTGCCTTCCACTTCACCATCTCCCCCACCCATGTCCCGTCTTCTGCCCCCTCTGTTTTTCATTCAAGCATGAAAAGCAACAGCCATCACAAAACTGGACTTCTAAGTGAGATGTTCCCAATCTCTGCTCAGCTTACACAAAAGATAAAACAAAAAGCAGCAGAGCTCAGACAATCAGCCTGAACAGCTTCCTAGTAGGAGCCCTGTGATGATGTCAATCATCCCTTGCGGAGTAACCAACTTGTGTAAGGTTTCTTGTAACAGTGCTTCATAGAGGTGCCCCGGAACCCTTCCTTGTTCTGGGGATGTAAGTCCATGTGCTGTGAGGACTTGGTGAGCATCGTGCATCTCATATTGTGCTCAGCCCTTTCTCTCACCCTCCTGTTTATGCTTTGATTTTTATTTTGGGGCCACATTTGGTGATGCTCAGGGCTCACTCCTGGCTCTGCACTCAAGTATCACTCATAGCAGGGCTAGGGAGACCATATGGGGTTTAGGGGATCAAACCCAGGTCAGCCACATGCAGGGAAGCCTTACCTGCTGTACTACTGCTTCAAGCCCATACTCACCCTCTTGTTTAAGTTCCTCCACAAGCCTGTGAAATAGCTGTTGCTATCTCCATCTTCTAGATAAGGAAACTGAGACTCAGAGTATAAAAAAGGGTACACTGATAGCAAACGTCTGTCATTATTCTAAAGACCTTGTATCCTAGCCTCAAGGATAACACCACCTTCCAGTCCATAAGAGCTGGCACTGTATTCCTATTCCAGCCACTGCTCCTTCACTGACTGTTTATCTGGGACTGCCTAATTGCCACTCTTGGTTTGGAACTTGATCCTTCTCCTGCTCTGACTTTGTGACCCAGAATCAGATTTTTCTGTGCAGTGATGGGTCATCAAAGAGTTGAACAAAGTTGTCTATTTCAGGAAATCAATTGCACTCTTCCGCTTTTCTGTTGTATTCATCTCCACATTTTTCAGTCAGCTACATCCCTTTTGTCAGTGGTGGCTGTAAAGTAAAGTCACAATATCTTGAAAAAAGTTAGAGCTTCTCATTTCTTCATATCTTTCAGTTTATCTGTTCTCCTTTGAGGTTAAGTAAAGGACATTACAAGATGTTTACCTTAAGATGAATTGGGAGGCTGGAGCAATAGCACAGCTGGTAGGGCATTGCCTTGCACTGGGCTGACCTGGGTTTGATTCCCAGCATCCCATATGGTTCCCTGAGCACCGCCAGGAGTAATTCCTGAGTGCAAAGCCAGGAGTAACCCCTGTGCATCTCTAGGTGTGATCCAAAAAGCAAAAAAAAAAAAAAGATGAAGTGGGGTGTGGAAGTAGTGGTGGCAAGGAAAAAGCTATGAACTTGTCTCTTTCTCTTCTATTGGAGGAGAGAAAAAAAATGGTGCCCTTCAGATTCACTGCCCAAGGCCTAGGTCAAAAGCATCTTTGCTTTTTTTTTCTATTTTTTTTTTTAGTGAATCACCATGAGATAAAGTTACAGACTTACAGGTTTTCATGCTTACGTTTCAGTCATACAATGATTGAGTACCCATCCCTTCACGAGAGCATCTTTGCTTTAGACCCATGATTCTTTTCGGTGATTTTTAAATTGCAATGGTGGCCAAGTCTTTTATAATAAGGATTGCATTCTATTGCAATGACCAAGTATTTAATGAATGGATTGATTCATTGGTTTAATTTGGGGTGTCACATCCAGCAGTACTCAGAGGCCATTTCCAGTTTTGTCCTCAAAAGTGATCCCCGGTGATGCTTAGAAGACCACACATGATGCCAGGGATCTGAATTTGGTTCAGCTGCATGCAAAGCAAGTGCCTTCCCTCCAGTAGTATGTCTCTATCCCTGACCAAGTCTTTTTTTTATAATTTGTATCACCTTGAAATTCAAGCTTTACTGAGATCAAGTATAGTAGGGTATCTCCTCTGTCACCTAATTTCTGTTATGGAATTCCAATTTAAGAGGATAAAAGGGAATTTTAAAAGTAGCCAGTGGAAGCTTTCAGGGAAGTAGATCAGGAATGAGGGCACATGCCTCACACTCACCAGACCACAGTTAGACTCCTGGCATTACATGCTCCCAAACACCACCAAGTATAGACTTGGAGGTCCCATGTATCAATACAATGGAATTCCCCACAGTACTGAGCAAGAGTAGAATTGAGTCCTTGATCCTCAGCACTGAACAGTCCATTCAGTCAAGAAATGCTAAGTGGGGTGGGGCTGGAGCAATAGCACAGCGGGTAGGGCGTTTGCCTTGCATGCAGCCGACCCAGGTTCGAATTCCAGCATCCCATATGGTCCCCCAAGCACCGGCAGGGGTAATTCCTGAGTACATGAGCCAGGAGTGACCGCTGTGCATCACCAGGTGTGACCCAAAAAGCAAAAAAAAAAAAAAAAAAAAAGAAAGAAAGAAAGAAAGAAAGAAAGAAAGAAAGAAAGAAAGAAAGAAAGAAAGAAAGAAAGAAAGAAAGAAAGAAAGAAAGAAAGAAAGAAAGAAAGAAAGAAATGCTAAAGGGGACCTCCTTTGCACTACCTGGCACAACACCCTCCACACACACCACACACACACACACACATACACGTACACACACACACATATATACACACAACTGTAGCACTGTTGTCCCATTGTTCATCAGTTTGTTTGAGCAGGCACCAGTAATGTCTCCATTGTGAGACTTGTTACTTTTTTTGGCATATCGAATATGCCACGGGTAGCTTGCCAGGCTCAGCCATGCGGGTAGGATATTCTTGGTAGCTTGCTGGGCTCTCCGAGAGGGATGGGGGAATCAAACCCAGGTTGGCCGCGTGCAAGGCAAACGCCCTACCTGCTGTGCTATCGCTCCAGTCCATACACACAACTAAGCAAACAAACAAACAAACAAGCAAGCAAACAAACAAAAACAAATGGAACCATTGTCCAAGAAACTAACATCAGCTAGTACTCAGTAAGGAGAAAGGAGTCCCAACCCTTGGCCAGGAGAGTATGCCTGCTTACTGAATCAAAGTGGAAGGCATTTCATGAAAAAGTATTTTCTCTACAAGTAATTTTATCAGCTATACAAAACTCTTGACAGTTTTAAATACTAAAGTTAATGTTGAAGCACACTTGAGTTCACATTCTTCATAAAACAGTTGGCCTGAACACACGCACATACAGCATACACATCATTACAGGATTTGAGGAGTTACTACAGACAGTTAGATTTTAAAGCTTCTGATGTTGAATGTTTCTAAATATACCATGGTTTCTTTTGTTTCTCAACTGTATATGGTAGTGCAGCAAATTTGTAGGAATTAGCATTATTTGTTTCTTTAAAGATTGTTTCAGGATTTTTTTTTTAAAAAAATAGTTGTTTATATTACAAATAAATTAAGTGGAAAGCCTATTTAGAGAACGTGGATAGTCTTCCAGAATCCCACTTACTTTTGCTATCTTGGGGAAGACAATGAATGTCTCTGCGTTTCAGTTTTCTCCAATATCCAAAAAGACAATCCTTACCTGGTAGTATGATAAATGAGAATTATGGGTGATAATGTCCTATTGATCAATGGCCTTATCCTTTTCCCCTTCCTCCTCCTCTTTATTCCTCCTCTGTAGTCTCCTCTTTCATCTTCTTTTTCTCATCCTCTCTTCTTCCTCCTTTCCTTCTTTAATCTCCTTCTTTCTTTTCTCTTCCTCTCTTGACTCCTCTCTTCTTCCTACTCCTTTTTCTACCTTGCTCTCTTTTCTTCTTCACCAATGTTTTCTTCTCTTCCTTCATTTTTCTCTTCTTCCTCTTCTCCATTTCCCTTTCTTTCATCATTATCTTCTTTTCTTTTTTTCCTTCTCTTCCTTCTCATGCTCTTTTATCCTTCCCTTCTTATGCTCCTCTCCACAGTTGCACTCCTATTTAAGAGCATCACAGTATTTTTCTGTAATTATCGTTGCTGGATAGTTTTCGATTGGTAATCTCCAAAGTTTGCCATTCTTCTAGTTTTACAGCTTGTTTCCAAATTCTGAACTGAAACAGCCTTCCCACTTCTCCAGAATTCTTGCTTCTATCCTCTCTAGCCCAGACAAGAGTATGAGCAATGGTCACTTTGGAGAAGGGAGTCTTCTACTGGCCAGTCTAACCCTATTTGCCATTTCTGGTATCATGAAGAACAGAGACCCTTATTTACATAAAGTAAGAGAGGACAAACACCAAGAACTTCCATAAAACTCTTTAATTTTGAAAATATATTTTTAAAAGCAAATTTAGGTTATAACTGCTTATGTACTTCAACACGCACACACACAGACACATACACACACACATGCTCACACATACACAAAATTTTGTGGAGTCTGGAAGTTGGGAGTGTGTTTCTGATAAACTTAGAAAGAGCACAATATAGAATCCTTCACTTTACATTTGACTTCTTCAGAATGATCACAAGAAGGGTCAAATAGAATAGAGCTACCCAATTTTCCCAGAAGCTTCTCTTAGACCTTTGCTTTTGAAATCATCCTCTTTGCAAATACCTTTCATGTTTTCTGTGGTGATTTCTTTCTTCATGTGGTACCTCTGACAGATTCCAAAAAAACCTATGACTTCCTGTGACTAGAGTTTCCAGTATCACATTCAGTGAATTCACCAAATTTTACTTTCTCAAGCTTTTTAGTTGAACTGAAAAACTATTTATGATTTAATGTCTTGGATTCTTCAATATTTACTTCGTTAGACAAAGAAATATTAACCAACAAGATAGGTGCCATTGGGACAAGACTAAGTGACTAGGCATGCTTGAATAAAACTAATTTTAGACATAGGGAGGAAGGGAGAGTTACAACTTTTGATTTATACACACTGAGGAGTGGGATCATTATTACTACATATGAGTTAGGATGATCTGCTGTTCTCCAAACAAGACATCTCTCTTGTAAAAGATGTGGTTGGGCTTCACAGCCTCAACAGATTCTCTACGGCCTCCTTACACAGGATGGTTATTTCTGACCAAGTCACTGCTGTCCTTTGGTGCCTGACTACACCTAACTCTATGGATAGGTAAATCTGGCAGAAAACAGGAGCCCTGTGGGGGCCGGGAGCTGAGCGGAATTTAGCTCAGGGTAAAGATATGTTACAAATTAAATGTTACCGTTGGTATGTAAAGCTGCAATAAATAGAAACTGAGTTACATCAAGGACAGAATTAAACCTTAAGTTTAAACTCCACAACACTGTAATTAAAACTTAGCCCGTAGCAAATCATTCACTTGAGATTAAAGTAGTGTGGGGGAAGCAGAGGTTTGGGTTTACCTTGCTCTCGACAATTTATAAGTCTGAGCTACCAAAAGCTAACAGCCCTGCCCCCAAATCCAACTCCCAATTAAAAACACAGTTTGAAAACCTTTAGGAGGCCTGAGGGGCCCCTTTAACAGAAGGCTGCCCCTTCCCCCTGCCTAAGTCTATGAACAAATTAAAAAATATTACCTGGTCCCCCGATGGTCTTCTGAGCTGACACGGTGTTTTCATTAATACATCATTAGAGTAATGGCATTGTGCTGGTGTTTGCCTTTCAAACAGCCTGCACTTCTACCACGGAGTATATAGAGTCGGGCACCTCTAAAAAATACAACAAGCTGTAAATAATACTTTTTTTTTATAAAAAAGGTTATTCTTTTTATCCTACTCTGGATGTTCAAGGCTTGTTTGGCGTTTTGATTTTGTTAGTTTTGTGGAATAAACTGCGGGGTCAGCTTTCCTTTGCCTTTGCCTCCTAGAGCCAGCAGGCATTTCTCATTTCCCCAAAGAACCAAAAGTAGGGTTCTCTCTCAGCTGGAAGCACGTCAGCTCCTGTCAAAGCAGTCTCGGGATCCCATGTTCAAACTGTGATATTTTCACTTTTCAGACTGTGAACTGTTATCTCATAGACAATAATGGATTCATTCTGGTGTCGGAAGACTACACACAGGTGAGTGTGCTCACATTATGGCTCTCAGCATGAGCTGGGGTCTGGGGGAACAAATTAAAACCTTGAGACAATGATTCATACTTAAGAGTCATAGCAGGAGATTATAAAACCTTATTTCCATCCCTTCAAGAAAGTCCAGCCTCCTTTTCAGCAGGCCCCAAAAGAGTTTTTACCTCCCAGTAGAGGTGAGGGGGTGCGGGGAGAGGAAGGGCGAGTCCAGAATCTACTTTCTCATTCACTCATAAAAATGTTCAATTTCTAGAACTATTTGCCTCAAGGGGGGAAGTGCTTTAAAAAGTTTGAGCAATTTTAAAGTTTCCTCATTTTAATATTCCATCTTCAGGGGAGGTGGGGATGAAAAACATTAATAGTCTTTTTTCATATATATACATCCATGAATACTTAAATGTTTATGTATTTGTAAAACATAATTACTTGGGGAAAGTATACATGTATATGTGTATATCATATGTATGCATATAATTCATATGAGAGCATCTATATTATTCCCACGTACTTATCATTATGACTTTCTGGTTTGGGGATTGTTTGTTTGTTTGGGGCCACACGGAGCCGTGCTCAGCGCTTACTCCTGGCTCTGCACTCAAGGACCATTCCTGGACGGCTTAGGGGGCCATATTGGGTACAAGGTACACCTGGTCAGTCTTGTGCAAAGCAAGCACCCTACTTTCGGTGCTATCTTTCTGGCCCCTGGTTTGTGGTTTATTAAAAATAATTTAGATGAGGATTAACTCAAAGTCTTAACACAAAAGAATGAGGATCTTGAGGTAGATGAGCAATATCCTTCATTAGAACTGAGAGATGTGCAGTGGGAAAGATGGAAGATAAACAGAAACCAAGCCACAGACCGAGTTCAAAAATTCTCACTATATTTGGGGATTTCTGCACTCAAAATTAAAAAAATTAAAGTAATGAAATAAAAGTGTTTACATTATCATAGAGAAACAGGTTTTTCCATTAAAACTTTAGGTGCTAAAATAGTTTCTGAAATTAAAAATATTGAATTAGGACTGAGGATGTGACTCAAACGCAGATCACATGACTTATCTGTGTGAGGCCCTGAGTTCATCACCTGTCCCACCTGACTCCCCTGAATCACAGGAGTGTCTTTATCCAGGCCCCCCAATGAGCTCAGAACTTTGGGGTATGGCTGCTGGCACTGTGGCAGCAAAAACAGTATAAAAATGAAATAAATTAGATTAGTCTTTTAAAAGAAGTAAATACATTCTCACCTAGCAGTGTAATGTAACGATTGTCATAGAAGAGATTAAGACAGGCCATTTAGTGTATCTCTCAGCCTTTACTAATTTTAGGACCTTAAGCACAAATTTAATCTGTCTGGACCTCCTGGAGAGTTATGTAAAAGGATGGGTTGCCACATAAGTAATGTAATCTAGTGTTAGAGAATTCTAATATTTTATAATGAAGACTGATTTAAATTATTTAAAATACTTCAGGAGTCAACAATGTGACCAGCCCATTCATGCCCAATAAATTAGCTAATTGTCCGTAAGTCTGATTCCTGAGGGCCAAAGATTAATGGCTTGCTAATTTGGAAACACCAATTCCAGATCACATTTGAAAGTCTATTTCAGCATCCCCTTTTCATCATGCAAATGTTAAGGGATCTTAAATGCACATTTTATAGGTGAAAAATTACCCTATGGAAATTAAAAAGTTACTCTATGGAGACTTACATGTCATCTCCCATGCTGGACATCACTGGGTTTTGGATAGCTGATGGACATCCAGCAGATGAATGAGCCCATGAAACAGGGCCTTACTCTCGGGAGCAGGAATGTTCATGGCATATGGTTATTTGCCCCTTGATCTGGAGGACGAAAGTAAGAAACTCAAGAACTGATGGCATAGTAACTCAAGTTAATCTCTTATGGGGGGAAGCTCCTGCCATTATGATGGACACTGAGATTAAAACAAAACAACTTCCTAGGCACAGGAAGGGAATAATGGGTATCTTCTAGGGATGCATTTAAACCAGCCAATGAAATGAATCTCTGAAACAACCCGCTAAGAGCCATGGAACTCCAGGTGGGCTCTGTACCCTGCTTTCTTTCTGTGGAACAATCCTGCAACACTGCCTAAGGAACTCTGCCAGGAAACTCTGCCCAGACTTGTTTGATGCTGCCTTATTTCCTGCACCCCAATTAGGAAAATTCTTCTTCATTTAACAACTAGTTCCATAGGACAATAGCATATTTGCATTTACAATGCAAGAAGTAGACAGTACATGCCCATAGAGTTTGCAGAAAGTTCTAGGATCCCTGAATCAGAAAAGGTAGTGCTCCATACGGTCACTCTAAGGTCAGTTCCTTCTTTCTCCTCCCTCTTTCGACTTTTTGGCAAAGTCTATGAGATTCTCCTGCTTAAAAGCTCCTAAGAGTTTGGCTGAGGTCACTGGGAGTTAGTTAATACCAAGCCTATAGAATTTATGTAATTTGGATTCTGATTTGTCCGCACCGTCCTCAAAAGCCGGACAGAAGCTATAAATCCTCAGAGTACCCAGAGTAGAAATGGGGTTTCCTACTGATATACACTTACTCTCTCTAGATGTAGGAAAGGATGACTGTTGCCTAGAGTTCTGGAGTGGGCTGCCTGTTTCCTCTCTCAAGAAGCCAGGCACAGATGCATGAGTGTGTTAATCCTTAAAACTACCACTCTGTAGTTTACAGATACTTCTGCCTGGTGTCAGGGAAGGACTACATGGCTTCAAAGGCCTGAAGACAGCCCCAAGATACAGGAAGTCCCTGTTAGATATCTTATTGGCCAGGCTATTTCCTCAAGGGGCTTGACACCCTTTTACTTTGTAAACATATTAACTGCCTGAGAGAGCAAAATGAGTGTTCCTCAGTAATTTCGAGAAAGCACAGATCCTCCATTGAAGGAAACGTGCAAGATGGATGAAAAGCACTAATAGGGGGTCACAGAAATTATAAAAAATTACTTTTATTGTTGCTCAGGAAATCCTCTTATAGCATGCTTCTTGTCTATATTGAGTACTATTTCAGTCACAAGGGATTGAGTGCAAATTATTATCCATTCCATCCAAAGGGTGTTGTGTCATGTGTGCATGTGGCTGTGTGAATTCCAGTAATCAACATATGTGATGCAGTGTGATGAGCGTGCGCTCACACACACACACACACACACACACACACACACACACACACATACACACACAGCAGCCACGTATGGCAGCATTCACATAGACTTTTAAGTTCTTTTTCAATTTTATGTAACATTAGTCCTAAGAATCTGCGTTTTGCTCCTGTGAGCCCCAGGACACAGACTATGTCCATTTTTATTTCTTCCCTGGTGTTTGGGCATATTATTTATACACACTTCCTCATGGGTCTTCGTTTCTTCCCTGCAGACTGGAGACTTTTTTGGTGAGGTCGAGGGAGCTGTGATGAACAAATTGTTAACAATGGGCTCCTTTAAAAGGTAAGGATTTTATGGTCCCCTGTGCCCCCTGAAAAAGTTTGCCTAAATAAAATAAAACAAACCAAGGTCAAATAAAGCAAGCCCAGACTTGACCCCATGGCTGGTTTTCACTTGTGTTCATGCTCCAGAAGATCTCGCTGAAATTCGATGCCTCTTGCCTGAGTGTTAAGAGTCTTAGAAATGCAGCCTCTCACAATGAGTTTCCTGTTCCCCAGCATAGAGTTTATTGGAAACCAATATTGAAGTCAGCGCCTGCACTGGGGTGCAATTATACCAGCCTCAAGGAAGTGATTGCAGAAACGGAGGAAACGCTTTCCCCTGGTCAAAAAATGAAGGATGGAAATTATCTCACATCAACAAGATGGGAAACTTGCTGGAAAACTGGAACCCTGGGATGGCAAGGGATGTTTATATCATTGTTAGAATGTTAGACCTCAAAACCTGTGCTCAGATGTAGCAAAGTTTTCAGTCTGCTGCTAGAAGAAATCTCAGATGCAGTGAAATAGTCCTGGTGTCAGGTAGAGTTTTCAGTGGGCCCTTGAAAACTCTCCTTATCCCTCAAGGAATCCATTGCCCTCTTTGGGTGTCAGCCATGCTCCTGAGAACATCCAGCCTCTAGAGAAAACCATTAGCCCATGAGATCAGTTTGCCGATGATGTCCCTAGAGGAGCCAGCCTTCCTTGACCAGCCCAGAGAAATGGCAGCCTTTGAAGTCTTGCTCCCATGCCCTGCTTTGATTCTGGGAACTATTCAAAAGCAGGAAACTCAGGGCATACCTCGACCTGCCTGTGGGAATCATCCCATGTGGCTTGCCAGTAGGCATGGCCAATCTCACTTTATTATTCTCCCACTGCTGAGTGGCCAGGAAGTGTTAGCTCAGGAAATCAGATTTTAAGCCAGTCAACAAGATCAACTGAGCTCTGCACTGAAAGCAGGGAATTCAAAAATGATGACCCTGTTTCTGAGGTTCCATCACTGCTTTGTGCCAGAAGAAGAGAAGAAGGAAAAGGTAGAAACATTGGTGACATTCCAGCATGTGTGCTGCCTCAACTCTCTTGCTGCCTTAAGGGAACTTCCTGTCTGCCCTGTCTGGTCCATCCACTCTCTTGAAAATTCACCTAGAGTTGTTTTTGTTTTTTTCCCCATCCCCTCTCCCCCTTAGGAATAGCTGGACACATGCTTGAAAATTCTGCTTGTTGCAGGACCTGGATTTAATTTGTTATAGGATTTTCCATCATTTCTTAAAATTTCCTGGGATGGCCCCTGGATTGTCTGCTAAACAGACACCCCTGTTTTCTCCTGTCTTCCTTCAAATGTGTCCATTTGTATTCTGTGAGCTTGTTTTCAACATGGTGCGAGGAGGAGACCAAAGAGGAAGAATAATGACACACATGTTTTTCATTTGAAAGCATAATTTTCAATTTCTTTAGGAAAAAAAATTTTTCCTCTGTCCCCTCTTGGATATTCCCCTCAAATTGTTTGGTGGGAATAAAAGAAAGGTTACAGAATTTTAAATCTCTAGTCTCCTTTAAGTGGGTGAAAGACAGTAAGCATGAATGTAGAAATTTCATGATATATAGTAGATGCAATATGTAAGAAACGGAAAAAGTTGGGGGTCTTTATTCCTCACAACAGCAGCTGCTGTGGTTCAAGAGTTAGTCAAAAAAATTTCAGAGTCCATTTGAAGGGCCCCCTCATGGGGGACCAGGAGATCACTGAAGGTTTGAAGTCAGTAAGAGAGTCAGATGCAATGGGTTCAAATCCAAGATTCTCACATTTACTCTCTGCATTAGTTACAATAAATCAACTTACCTATGCAAGCTTTGATTTCCTTACATGGAAAATGAAGATGATAATAATTACTCCCCAGGGTGCTGTCATAGTTAATGAGATAATTGCAAGCATAAAGTTCTTACACAGTGCCTGGCATATATTAAGGGCCTGATAATTGCTAGCTGCAGCTCGGATTTTCATTGTTGAGCATCTTTTCTCAGTCTTGGCTATGTTTTCTGCTAGGTATCTGGTAATTCTTCTCATAGACTCACACCTCTTCCATCTGGCTCCCCATGATGCCAGGTGAAGGGACTTCTAGTTGTGGAAGTTTTCCGGTCCCTGAAGTGCAAGTTCAGGGAAGGCTTGCCCTTTGGCTTGCTGTGCTGACTCAGAGCAAGAGGCTGACCGTCATCCTTTCATTGAGAAAATGAACTTTCTCATGAAGACTGAAAAGAGATAACCAGATGTAACTGATGGTAAGGGACAGAAGTCAGCATTATGTGAAACTCAACCCCCAACTGAATCATAGGATCCCTGGGGGCAGGTTGCTTTGATGACATGATTGAGCCGGGGCAAAGCTCAGGAAGAGCTGAGCTCTCATCTCAGCATCTTGATAGCATGAAGCTGACACTGTCTCTTCATTTGATCTCCTTGTACTCCTAGTCATAGACAAAAAAGTTTCCTACACAAGAGCTCTATAGACCATCTTCTCCAGAAAGACAGAGCTCCCTTTATTGATTTCCCCCTTGATCTCTCTCTCTCCCTCTCTCTGTCTATCTCTGTCTCTCTCTCCCTCTTCCCCACCCTGTGTTTTTATATGTGTGCCCACCCCACAACTCTATCAAGTAAAATGGTGTTTGTCCATGAAAATCCACGTTTTTCTTTGTGCTCTGATCAATTCCTTACTAATCAATGGTTCTTATACTTAGCAGAACCATCGGAGATATCTAACAACCTGGAAGCTGGGAGGACATTCTATAGCAGTGATACAACCCATGGGTCAAAATAGTCATTCTTGGTCACTTTCTCTCCATCTTTGACTTGAGTCTGTGCAGCCAAGTTGCTTGGAATATTGTATTCAAGGACCAGATGACAAAGCCATAGCTTTTGTCGTGTGGAAATAATAATCCAGTGTCTGCCTTTTTCCAGCACCTGCCATGCATCAGGCCTTCATAACAATCTGGTAGATCTTATCTCTTCTTGTCCTTTCCACCAGCTCTGGGAGATGGCTATCAATAGGAACAGCTGCATTATTGCAGGACCCAGAGTTAAATGAAACTATTTTCTGTTTACAAAAATATTACGATTCTCAAGACAGCAATGGCAGAGCCCAGGATTCTTCTAAGTACATGATTCTTCTAATACAATACAGGCTACATGCCTCTGGATCTGTGCTTGAGCATAAATACACCCATCTTATAGATGGAAATAATGAGGGCTTAGAAAGGCTAAGACCTTGTCTATTTCTCTATGTAGCAGAGATGGATCCAAACATCCTTGAGCAGGAGCACAGAGAGAATTTTCTAGTTGTAGGTCTTCCCAAGATTCTGAATATAATAGCCTTGTGTAGGACATAGGTCTCCCTTCTGTTGAGAGGTGAAGCAGACCTGAGGGAAAACTCAGGCAGCAATGTCTTACATGGGGAGAAGAACTTTAAGAGAGTGAGGTCAGCTCAGTGATATGAAAACCCAGATTTCTTTCAGCTGAAGCTGATAAATCATAAATCATTAAGCCAAGCGGCCTCCTGTGCCGTCTCATAAGTTACCATATGCCAGCTCAGCATTTTGTGTTTCAAACAGAGAACTTCAAATGCTTGTTCATTCTTATCATTGAAAGCCGGTGGACTCCCTGAGTAGTAAGTGACTTAGGTTTCTCATTTTAGCTGTTTTTCTTTTCCACTCATTTTCATGTTTAGCAAGAACCTTGCATTCATGCTTTTTGAAAGGTACTCTAAAGTTCTCTTTGCTGTCATTGGTGGTGTTGTTTTCCCTCTCTCCTATGAAGAGAAAATATGTTTCAAACTACTTTTATTAGTATTTCCTCGCCCCTTTCCCTCACTGTTGTAAATTCAATGTCAAATACCAAGGAAAAAATCAACTACATGCACAGATAGCTGGACATAGAAGATGATTCCATGTTTATGACAGGGTTTCTTTGAACCACAGGACTTGATTGAAAAACACTTTATGTGAGCACCAGAATGAGAAATTTGGCAGATTCCCCATCTCTGTCACCTTAGTTTCTTTGTCATAAATATAGGAACTCACAGAATTTTGTAAGAATCAATTAAAATAGGTGTCAGGGATATCTCCAAGGGCCCAAAATGTAGGCTAAGGCTCCAGGTATGAGTTCCAGCACTATATGGTCCCACTGAGTGAACTCCAGAAAGAATAGTTTCACCCTTCTTTGTCTCGCCACCAGTTGATACAGTAATGGGTTCCCAACCCTGCCCCCACCCCCAAAAAATAGGCAAAAATAAGTTTTGTGAAAATGCTTTGCAACAGGGGCCGGAGCAATAGTCCAGTGAGTAGAGCGTTTACTTTGCACGTGGCTGACCTGGATTCAATCCCCGGCATCTCATATGGTCCCCCAAGCACTGCCAGGAGTAATTCCTGAGTGCAGAGACAGGAGTAAAGCATCGCCAGGTCTGACCCCCCCCCCCAAAAGCCGAAAAATAAATTAAATTAAATTAAATTAAAAAGATGAAGAAGCTTCAAAAAATAAAAAAGGAAAAAAAAAGAAAATCCCTTGCAAATTGCAAAGCTATTACTCATAAGAGCTATGACTAAATTTTGAATTAAAAGTTAAATTATCTGTAATATTTTTTTCTATAATAATGTTAATGCTTCTTCTTTTAAATAATTTTTAACATCACTCATAGGCACCAAAATATAGTTTTAAGTGGTTTAACATCACTCATAGGCACCATAATATAGTTTTAAGTGTTTTTTTGCTGCATAGCACAACCATGGACCTGGACTCAAGTAGCACCCATCAACTTTAAAATCTACTTGTATTTGAATTCTATTCCCAAGAGATTCAGATTAGTTCAACCAGGAATGGAGTTCAAGAATCAATGCTTTGCTTTTGCTGTTTCAGTGTTCGAAGTCCACACTCAGTAGTGCGCAGGGCCACATGAGGTGGGGGAGCACTCCCAGGTTCTCACACATGCAAAGCTCAATTGAGCCACATCCTTGGTGCTTTTTAAAAGCATCCATGTGAGTCTCATATGCAACAAGGGACAGAATACTAAGTTTAAAGTATTTGACTACCAATTGATAAAAACGTCCACAACTTTGGCTATTTTAATGCTCTAAATCTTACTTTTCTCTACTGTAAGATAGTGCTATTCTATTCAAAGAATAACCTGTGCCTGTAAGTCGGGGTTAAGCGAAGTCATACATGCTTTTATCAAACATTCTTGTGGTTTTTGCCATGGGGTCCTCTGCTGCTCTTTGTGCATCAAATTATGTTTAAGGAAGGAGCAACTCATTGATACACAGACCTTTGACTTACTGAGAAAGGAATTGCTTGCAAAGAACTGGAGGCCTGTCTCTGAAAGCTACCGGTGGCTCCTGTTGCTCTTGGCTCTGTCTTTTTTGAGTGTTTTATGTGCTTAGTTGAACATGGCTGAGTTTTCATTCCTGTAAGCCCATTTTTATTTTTGCTTATCAGACCTGGTGAATTATCCTCATCTTTCTCACATTCATTCACCAATATGGTAGACCCATGAAGAGTTCCCTTGTGTGAGCTTCTTCTGCTTATAAAATCACCTTTCTGAAATAGTAACACGTCAGGTAGATTTCAAAATTTGGCCCACTCGAATCCCTGCCTCTTGATGATGGAGCTGCACTGGCTTGAGTCTGGTGTCTGGGAGCTCTCCCCATGCTTGGTAATCACATTACATTTCAGTGAATGCCCTGGCCTTGGAGTCTAGAGAGTGTTAAAGAGAAGTCTGTTATGTTTGGATGGCTGCACTCCTTTAATGCCGACTGCCCTACTGATGTCTAATACTCAACAACTCTTATAATGAATGTAATGGCTTCTTGGCTTCCTGTTGACCTGACCATTTCCACAGAAGTATGCTTTGTCAGAGGTGGCGTTGAAGGGAACAAGAAGACAGATTGGCTTGGACAAGTGTGTTTCAGGGCCAGACATTCTGGAATGCAGAGACATGGAGATTCCAATGGACCACCCCTTAAAATCCTAAAATGGCTGCTTGAGGCTTCCCAGTTACAATGCTCACAATAGAAGTGTGTCTCATTTATTGAATATTAACTCCAGCAAGGCACGATTCCAAACAGCATATGTGTGTTACCGTAATTAATCTCCATAAAAACACCACGAAGTAACTACTATCATTATTTCCATTAAGAAGGAGAAAGTAGACAGACAAAAGGCAAGCCCTTTAGTCACTTGTCCAAGTTTATCCACAGTAATGAGCAGGGGAGATGAAATTTGAGCTCATCTCTCAGATTCCAGATTTCAAACCCTGTTCTCTTAATCACCACTCATCTTCTCCCATAGTGGGTACAAAACTAAATATATTTTTCAGAGAGATATTTTTCCCCCCACATGCATGCTTATTTTGCTGCAAGTGATTTAGAAGAAATTGTTTTAATCAAACTTGGGGTCCTGTGTATATGTGTCAATAGCTAATTCTACTTTAAAAATAAAGGAGATTCAAGGGTCAGGGAGATAGAACAGGGGTTAAGGCCTTTTCCCTGTATCCTGCCAGTCCTAATCGATGATCCCTAGCACCATAAACAATTTTCAAGCATCACAGGTGTAACGCCTGACCGAAGAGCCAAAAATAATTCCTGCCTCCATCCAGCACTGCTGGGTCCAACCTAATATCCCACACCTTACCCCTACTTTCCAAGTAATATAGTCCATTTGTATGATCACTTGGCCTTGACATACATCCATGGAAAATATGCAGATGTAGAGAGTCATCATTGGGATTCTGAGTGGTAGTAGAGGAGAACTGATATTGGGAGGCTATGCCATCACTGCCACAAGATGTTCCAGTTTGCTTCAGCTGCCCAAGTTCTCTCAGTCTTGAAGCTGATCCTCTGTGCTATGCACTTTATAAATCCACAGGAGAGGAGACTGTGACTATATATCCTGGTTGCCTACACACTCAGTGTGGCCCGAGTGGTCCAAAACCACAAATGGACATAGCCACCCACTCACTCATCCATCCCCATGTGGATCTGACCCCTGCATGAAAGCAGAGCACCCTCTTGCCCCCCAGGGACTTAGGCTAAACATTATAACTCCAGCCACACGAACACTCCTAAGTTTTCACCCTCTGTTCCCCAGTTTCCCCACCCTGCACTGTTCTAGGCACAATCCGGCATTATATTAGTACAGTTTCTAGGAAATGCAGATTTCATGGACTTGGCAGAGCTCGAGGAAGCTTCTGCAGCCTCCAGATTTCTTGCCTCAAATGGGTTTTATATTAACTCGTTCCCTAAGCAGAAGTCAGCTGTTTCCTTCTATTTCTTACGTAGACAAAGAAGAAATTTAATCCTTTTTATGTGGGATTACTCATGATTACATTTACCCCTTCAGTTTAGCTAGTAGAGCACATTTTCAGAGGCAAGGCAGGTGAGTGGCAAACAGGCTGTTGACTGGGTGTGCTCCCAGGCACCCATGCAGGTAACCCTGCTCCCAGGATCAAAGCAGATGTGGCTGGGAGGAACCGTGCTCTGGCCTGTTCTGATACCAAGTTTCCCAGGACCCCTCACATTGTTGATTAGATCTTCCAGCTTTAGGGACAATTAAAAATCTTGCCTGTCCTTGAGGTCTGTTGAGGCCACCTGTCTAGTTGGTGGATGAATCAGACCTTAGTAGTTAGTTGCTGCCATAATGAAACAGTCCAAACTATATGGCTTCATTGAAAATTTATGTTTTCAGGATTGGGGAGGTGGCTCAAAGGGCCGGCACATGTGCCTGGAGGGACAGGTCCCCATTTCAGTCTCTGGTATCTTGAGCACTGCTGGGTATAGCTCTGGAGCACCACCAGGCATTCCAAACCAAGCAAATAAATGAAACAGAAACATATGTCCCCAAACTTATGGCATTTAGATGTCCAAGATCAAGGGGTCAATAGACTTGGTTTCTTCTGAGGCTTCTCTCCTTATCTTGCACATGCCCCCCTTCCCACTGAGGTTTCATGTAACCTCTTGGTATATGTGCACATGCCTGATGTTTGTAGAAACACTGGAGTCAGACTGGTCAGTGCTCACCCCAGTGACCTCTTTTTCACTGAGTCACCTCTTTAATGGCCCCCTCTCTAACCTCTGTTATACTCTGGGGTTCTGGGATTTGTGCTTTCGTGTATGATCCTTGGGGGGTGCACTTAAGTTCTTTACTTAAGAACCTAATTATGTCCAGACTGACAAAAGTCCTGGGAGAGTGTGCTGGCCTATACAACATCCTGCTCCTTTGTACAGGGTATTTACATTTGGGTGAAAAAGAAACACATAAGAGATAGTTTGCCACTGGAGTGAATCATATCCAAGATTCCTACCTCTCAACCCTGGCTGTGTATTAGAATCCTATAGGGAACCTTAAAAAGTAACTGAGACTGGGTCTCCAGTGCTTATCATTTAAATATGAGGAGGAAGGCTTATTCTCAGAATCAGCATGTGGCGTATTCCATATGCCAAAAACAGTAACAAGTCTCATGATGGAGACGTTACTGGTGCCCACTAGAGCAAATTGATGAGGAATGGGATGACAGTGATATAGTGATCGTTTCCTAAAAACCCTCTAGTAATTATTAAGGACAAACAAGACTGAGAATCTCTGTAAATAAATGACAACTCATATTCTCACAAGTTCTCTAGAAGTAATTTGTATGTTCACCTCTATAAAGTATTGAAAGTAAGTTTAAACACTAACTTCTAGATGCTTCTCCTGAGCAGGACATTTCACAGGAATCTGTGCTTGGGGAACAATTTAAAGATGAAGCTTTATAGAACAAAAGGTCTACAATGGAATCCCAGCCTCTCCACGTCCCAACAGAATAAATATCTTAGACAAGTGACTTCTTCTACCTAAGTCTAGTTTCCTTCTTTTATAAAATGTAACCATGTTTCTGACATTGGAGATAACACCTCTCTGACTGGCAGAAAATAATTGATTCTTCTTATTTCATTGCTTTTATTAGCTGAGATGCTGAAATAATCAGTATTTGCATCTCTCTGTGCATTGTGAGTACCTATTCATGGAAGATATTTGGTGCTAGTAGACTCTAGGTTTAATCCACAGAACAAGTGAGTATGTTTCTCACAGGACACTGAGTGATCCAGACACCTTGTGTCTTGTGCTCCTGCCAGCACAGTCATGTGATGCTTAGCTTAGTCTCTGCTAATGATGGGTGCTCATTAACTAGATCTGTTTCACAGATTTTCAGCCCAGGGCTGAAAGGCAACAGTGCCAGTCTCCTGTAAACTTGGCCGTCTTATGTGATGCTGATCTTAAAGAAGAGTGCAGTATCTGTCCGGAGCCTCTAGGGGTTGAGATGGTGACAGATGCACAGGAAAAAGAGGGGACAGCGCGTAGATTGTGTGTTTGTCACATTGGCAGATGGAGCTTTTCATTCTCTTGGTTTCTGCAAAGTCAGACTTCATTAGGCTTCCTAGGGCAAAACTCCTTTTGTTAAGAATTTCCTGTGTTCATGCTTCATGCCCTATCTCTTGAAAGTTGCCCTTGAGAACACATTGGCAGCTCAACAAATCATACATATTCTTACATTCTATGCCTTGTTGGATAGCTTTGTTTCTCATACTTTCAGGTTCAGAATAGCTTAAATGTGAATCCAAATGTGGTAGATCTCTGTGGCAGTTGCTTCCCAGTTCTGCTTTTAGGGTTCTGTTTGCAAACAGTGAGCTATTTCCAGGTTGGTCTTAGAAAAGTCAGCTGGAGCAAATGAGCTACTTCGGTGAGTTATTGCAGGTAATGTTTTTGGTCTTATGGGCACATAGTAGGCTTTTAACAAACCTGGTCCCTGCAGGTACTTACAAGCCTAAATGAGCTTAGCTTGTGTCTTTGAAATCCAACCTTCTAATAGTTAGAAGAAATATTTTTCTTGGTCATGAATTTTGTCTAACCAAGAAAGATCAGAATCAGCAAAATGGCTTTTGACAAGTCCTCATGTCATGGGCCCTGTATGCCGAAGCTCCACCCGGTTCAAGGGCAAGCAGGGTTACCAGGCTTTGTTTGCATTTCTTTGAGTTTCTTCTTCAGAGACCGTATTTGCCTTCTGTCAAAGTTTCAAAGAAACCCCTCTGGGGAGCACAGAGATGCTAGTGATAAGGTCTGGGGCCCCTGCTGTCACTGTCGTGTAGTGGCCTAGTGGTGATGTCATGGGGATTAAGGCATGTTATCTGTAATAAGAATAAACTCCCGCTGCTAAGTGCA
This sequence comes from Sorex araneus, assembly GCF_027595985.1. NCBI lineage: Eukaryota > Metazoa > Chordata > Mammalia > Eulipotyphla > Soricidae > Sorex > Sorex araneus. Next base: position 50,849,898 of record NC_073305.1, read on the forward strand.
GCAGTGCACAGCCCGGTCTTGGGCAGGGCACGGAGCTTGGGACTTATTTTAGAACAGAAAGAAAGCAGGCAATTACCATGTTCTTTAACTATAATCAGCTGAACAGGATACAGGTAGCCACAAAATGGAGTTATTTAAAACAGTAACAAAATCACTTCAAAAAGGGTAATAATCTGGAAGTCTCTCTTTCTGCAACATCTAGTTAAAGCTGTGTATGCATGGAGAAGACAGGGAAGTCTTGTTGAATGACCTCCCCCATGGCAATTGGATCAGGAAAGCTGCCTTGGGAAATGAAAGGCAAGAACCGTGGGCTGCCACAGTGCAAGTGAGTTTGGCCCCAGCCAGTCAATTAGAACCTTGATAAAAAAGCATCCCATGAAAATACTGAGCTTCCTACTTCCACATATCAGGGCATATACAATGACAAGGGGTTCTCCCTAGCTCTGCTAGCTGGCCCAGCCTCGCTAGGTGACCCCATGGGCAGCTATTCAACTTGAATTGAAAGTTGAATCTGAATATTAGTTATTATTAGTTATGAGACCTTAGCTTGAGCTACATTCCCATTGGCATTCCAATAAGGCCAGGAGTGGGACACAGGTGTGAATTTGGAGCATTTACCTAAAGTGTGTCAGAGCCTGCCATCTAGCTAAAGGTAATGGGAGGTAGATTAAGCTTGATTCCCTTGAGTGACTGGCACTTGGTTTGTTCCTCTGTATAATGGGAGTGACTCATATCTATCTTTTTCTTTTCCATTTGTGTGTGTGTGTGTGGGGGGGGGTGCACACTCAGTGATACCCAGGGCTTACTCTTGATTCTGTGCTCAGGGATAATTCCTGGCTGGGCTCGGGAGACCATATAGGATGCTGGGGATTAAACCCTTGTCAATCATGTGCAAGGAGAACACTCTACCCACTCTACTGCTTCAGTCCCCTCATATCTTTCTTTTTAGGCATTTTAAAGGAGTTCATGCTCTTGGCTGCTAAATAGAGCTTAGTAGATGTGAGTTATGTTTCTTTTAAGCGATACTCAGCTTAAAAGATCATGGAGAAACATTCCAGGGTCATCTACTGCAATAACAAGTACATGTTTTACACTGTCATAGCTACATATGAGCTAAGAAAACCAGGATGCCCTATCAATTCTATAGCTAGCTGGGTAAAACCTGAGTCATTTTCCTTATCCTTAAAAAACAACCCTTTTTGTTAATTATGACAATGAAAATCAGTCTCATAAGTCATAACAGAAGCTCCAAGCCTGCCTTCTGTCCAGTGCTTCCTCTATACTAGAGACGCTACAAAAGCAACTCATATAGAACCTCATGCAACTATTACATCCTCCCATTAAGGTCCCCATTACTCTTATTATTTTACAGATTAGGCAATTTAGGCACCACAAGAGTGAAAAAAAAACATAATATATGTAGATGAAATAGGATTTGAGTTCCAGATATTACTTCAAAACTGGCATTTTAACCAATAGGTCATTTACTGCTGTCGCTAGAGGCTCAGGCAACAGTATTGGTTTTGAGTCCAAACTGTAACAAACATCAGAATTAGAGTTTTTGTTGTAAGGATCATGAGGAGACTAATACACTACATGGTATATTTCAGTATAATTCCACATGCCTGATTATTGAAATCTCAATAGTTTTGTAAGAGAGAAAGTAAAACCTCAGAAGAGGATAAGCAAACTGCTTAAGATTTGGCCTTGAATAAATGGGAGAACCAGTCCTTATTTATTTTTGTATTGGGGCAATCTTTGATAATATTGGGACTACTCTCTGCTCAGAGTTAGAGGCACATTCCCAGCAGGGCTCAGGGAACCTTGACTGAACTAATACCACATCAAACTCAGGCCTCCTGCATGGAAAGCATGTGTCTATCTACTTGGGCTATCTCTCTGGCCTTCAGAACCTTTAAAACCATGCCCACCGCATCTACATCTAGAAACCTCCAGGAATATTCATGCTCCACACAAACCCTGCTGCCTCTCCTGCCAGCAGTGTACCAGGTTCTAAGTGGAGACAGTGAGTTAGACAGTAGAAGAATAAGACAAACATACTTCTTGCTAAACCTAGAAAGCCCTATCCAGGGCCCCTATAAATCCCCTGGGTGAGGATGCCATTTAAGGCATACAAAGTCAGTCAGGGGCTGACTGGAATTGTCTCTTGTGGTCCATGGGTGGGTTAGCATCACAGCCATGTCAGTGGTGCCCATTACTATGAGTCTGCACTTCAGAAAGTCCATGAATCACATACAGGTCAGAGAGGTGACTCCTCAAAGGCTTCCAATCTGTTTCAAGAAATATGCTCTCTTTACATGAGAGAGAGAGAGAGAGAGAGAGAGAGAGAGAGAGAGAGAGAGAGAGAGAGAGAAAAGCAGAGGACAATGGACAAGGCTAGAAGACTTGTTCTAATGAGGAGCTCCAGTGTCTTGCTGGCAGGTTCTGCAGCCACAGGTATGCTCTTGGGCTTTGTGATCCAGGGATGCCTGGGAAGTGATGTCAGCAGTCAGATTCCTTCTTGACAGGGTCACATGTGGCTGAATAATGTCTCAGCTTCGTTTCCTGTGTATTTGTGTGATGTTCTTCCTGATCATGCAGTCAAGGGGACAGGGCCTTCCTGTCACGTGCTGCGGCTGGCATCTTTGATCTCATTTGTCATTATCAACTCCAGACTCACATTCTCAACCCTTTAAAACCGAATGCCTTCTCTGTTCTGAGTGCTGTGAGGTTCTAGGGATCACCATGAAGATAATCCCACATCAGTTCTGCCTCAGAGACCTTACATTGACATTGAAGTACTTACTCCCTGCCCCACATTAAGAATTCTTCACGGGCGTGGGGGGTGATCTCTGAGCTCAGAGCCAGGAGTAAGCCCTGAGTTTTAAGTGTGGTCCCCAAATAATAAATAAATAAATAAATAAATAAATAAATAAATAAATAAATAAATAAAAACCTGTGAAGGCACTACCGGACTGCTGTGCTCTTTTGCTTTGTAAAGTTGTTGATGAAAATATTTGGGACAGTTATAAAGCATAAAAAGTTAAACATAACATTAATAAAAATAAACTTCAAGGAAATAAAGCTTATAACTGGAATGAGAACTATTCTTTTATTACCAACAGGGGGAAATGTTTTTCTTGAATCATAAACTGCTGTTTTCTTTTCATCCCCCTGATTTGAGACACAAACTTTATTTTATTTCTAACCTTTTTTATTTGTTTCAGTTCTGGGATTTCCACTTTGGGTTTGGGGCCATACCAATTGTACTCAGGGTTAGCCTGTATGTTTTCCCTAGGGTCACCGTAGGTGAGGCGCAAGGGACATTCTTCAGTTTGAGTGCTTTCTCTTCCCTATTTTTTCAGGTATATTTCCTTTTATCCCTTTTTCTTAAATTACCATTGTGGCGTAGCTGTGCACCAGTGTTGAGTTTGTCATGTCCTTGGTAGATCTCCATTAACTTATGGTGGCCTCTCCTGCACTGGTTGGTAGGAATGTGGCTGTTCACCTGCCTGGTCCACCCAGTTCCTCAGTTTTCCCAGATAGTGAAGCACCTGTCATTCTTTCCTGTAGGATCACTCTTTATGACTACCAGGCCATGTGTCCAGCCAACAAGGAGAGCAGTGATGGTGCCCGGGGTCTCCTGGATGTAAGTACAATCTCCCCCAAACGGGGTATTTCTGTCTCCCTGTGTGATTATCTATTTTTAAGCTTTTTTTTATCTACTTTTATCAAAACTGTTTAATAGCATTTCTTGACTTACCTGGTTAAGGAAAAAATACTTCTGTTTATGGCCAAAGCCAGTGATTTGATAAAGAACAAAGAGACAGAAAGTCTTATCTGAATTGATACAGCAGCCTGCTTTGGATGGCAAGAAAAAGGAGAATAAATTGTTCTTATTATTCTTACAATTATAAGGAAAAATTTCAATACAAATCTCTTTTTTGATTTATAATGGAGCTATGAGCCTATGATCAAATGCTCATTTCACTCCTAGATTTTCTACCTTAATCCTGCTGCTGAGAAGTTTCAGGGTTCTCGTCCCAGTTATCCATTTCCATAGATAATGTTACAATTGAAGATTTATCAACATAGCTATTGCATCTCTAGAAACTGCCTTTCAGACGGTCAGAAATGCAGTTATAATTTACTCCCAATCTAAAAAGATAATTTACATTGTATAAACTATGTAAGTTTAACCACAATAAACCTGAATATATAGAAAAAAAGCAGATTTTGAATTCTTGATAGTTTTGATATAAGATATGAATATAACCTTTACATGTTATTGTTCGTAAATACCAGACATTAACCTAGGTTTGGCTTGAAACACAAAATTTAAGAGACATTTTGGTTTAAAGGATAAATATATGGAATTCTCACTTACAGACGTAAGATTGATCTTGCTAAGGGATTATTTAAAAACCAAATAGTTAATACGGTACTTCTACATGGAGAGAGTAAGACATGATTCAGAGCTGGAAAATTTCTGAAAGGCAGCAAAGAACTAAAGCTTTTTAAGTGAGAACCAACAAGATTTTCCAAAGCCAACTTCCCTAACCTTAGCATGAATATTTCCAGACTTAAAATGTTCCCAAGATATGTTTTCATCATTAGGCTTAAAAACTCAATGGTTTTAATCCTTCTGAATGATATTCATTTACATTTTTAATCCTCAATTTACATAATCTCTTGGTTTACACATGCATTGAGCCAATGTCTGGTTAGAGACAGTTGAGTGCCTGGCCTGAGGGTGAGCTGCCCTGTGCTTGCCCTCTTCTACCCCACTCCCCTTAATCCCTTTATTCATTCTCTCTTCCTTCTCACCCACTACCAAGGACCCCCTGAAATGTCAGTCTCTTACAGAACCATGGAACTTCTCTTAGTCTGACCACTGTTTGGAAGAAAGATGAGTATTTTTCAAGCTATAAGAAATATAATGGCAGAACCACTGTCCTGCAAGCTGAGATTTAGTTCTAGGAAACAGTGAATAGCTCACGTTCCTACCTGCCGAACCCTGAAGACTCAGGGAGTGAAGCTGACACACTCTTGTCCATTCAGCACAAGACATCCAGTCTGAAATCTGGGTGGCCTGAAGGAACCCCAGGAGACTGTTATCTCTTCATTTACCTACTGGCTTGAAATAGGGACGTTTCAAGAATGGCTAGAGGCATATACATTGGTTCTGATTTTATTTAAAACAGGATAATCCGCCCATTCCTCCTTGTATCCTTTATCATTAAAATTCTCAGAAGGTAGGATTAAAACAACCCTCCCTTCAGAAATCAGGATTTGACCTTTCAGTTCTCTGATACCCAAACATGACCACAAAAGGTTCTGAGAATTTTCTGGACCAGCCACCTGGGGCCAGAGCTTTGCCAGTGTCACTGCCTGTCTTTCCAGTCCGCCCACCATGCACATATCTGGCATACCTAGGTACAAAGAAACGACTGAGGGGGAGACTTGGTATTTTCCAGAATTCAGGAAATTGAATTATCCACATAGGAAATATCACAGAGTAAACAATCCAACTGCTTTTTTTAATTAAAATATTCTGAAATAAAGATTAGGCTGTCAATGCCTTCTTTTATAGCGTAAAGGGGATTTTCTGCAAGGATAAAATCACATGTTTATATGGTTATCATTTTTTTCAAGTCCAAATATGTAAGTGTGAGAAAAGGCAGCCTGACTCCTGCATAATTCATGGGCAGCATTAAAATCAAGTCTATGCAATTTTCGCTTGTTGCACTGAACACCACACTGTGATGTAGCCCAGGGAGGCTCCCTTCTTAGAGCAGCCTGTGAATTGCCATTTGAAGTTAGTTAACATGATTCCGGCTCCTCAGCATTAAGCTGCGAAATATTAGCCCCTAGAGGGTGAAGGTTTAAGCATCATTTGCTGAACTTCCTTTTTCCTCCCAGAGATAACCCTTATATTAGATCATGTTTATTTTACTTGTAAATCACATCTCACTACAGGGGAGTTCAAAGTTTTAAAATGTTAGTTTTGGGATACAGTATCCAACCATTTTCTTCCTCTACCTAGGACTTTACTGTTTTTTAACATGATATTAATCTCTGCAGAAGAATAACATTGTCTTAATGTAAAGCCTTAAGTTAAACTACCAAGTTGGTGTGTGACACATTCTTTATAATGAACTGAATTCTTCTCTTCAGCCTTATAATGCTTTCCTTGCTGCAGTGAAATGGATAATGACAGAACTGGTCCTGTAAGTATAATTTGCTACAAAAAAAATACCATTGTTTTTTTTTAAAAAAATTGTCTTATGAAGTGAATGGAGAGATTGTGCCTCCTACTCAGATTCATACTACCTTGAGATTCCTTCATTTAACATCTCAAGATACTGAATGTTGAAACAAAAAAAATCTTTTATTAAGTTATTCTTGGTCCCTGTTTATTCCCTTATGTCATTGTTTAGCAGACTAACAGCTTGCAATACACAAACCAAATTTATTTATTGTGGTTACTGTTAAATTTAACATAGCTGTCTGGCTGTTTTTAATGCAGCCTGGGTGGGCTGTGGTCAGAGGAACAAATTGCCAGGACTGTCCACTGTGCTGCTTGGGATGTCTTGACATGTGCAGGGGTGGGGGTGGGAGCCTATGCAGTACAGACCAGGGGCTGAGGGCTTTTCTCAGGTGGGATTTAATTGTTTACTCTGTCAAATTATGGTCCTGTTTGGATGGTGCTGGATGCATCTGTGACTTTGGTCAGACTTGAAATGGCATAAAGATGAAAGCTTTGACTTACAGACAAGATATTGGACACATTACAGAAATACTGTTGTCACACAAAAGGGAGGGATTGTATGCATGATGAACAAGTCAACCAGACTGGGTAGGCTATACCAAACTCTTTCACTTCTATTTACCCCATTAAGACTTTAGATCTGGGAGTTAAAGGCATTTTTCTTGCCGATTTGATGAACAAAGCAATTGTTTTCCTCAATGCTTTAAAGTAACCAAAGTTATTCATTTATAAAGTTATAAGTGGAGAGTAAGTTCTACATATTTATAAGAGACAAAATATGGCAACAGATGAGAGTGGCGTTTTGATTAAAAGTGAATTGCTGCATGAGTCTGGAAAAGAAATGATTGCATTTTGATCTATTCCCATTTAGTCGGAGAATAATTTTGTATTACTTTTGCATTTTTTACTAACAATTGAGGTTTATTTTTTTAAGGTTGCATTGTGGCATAAGTTCATGAAGTTTGTCCCTACATATACTTAGAAAAACACATGTATGTACATACACTCATACAATTGAATAAGTTTGTGCTTCACTATAAATTTTGAATGTTTCTTTTATTATTCAAGGTAATATTCTAAGCAGAAAATATTCTATTTGTATTTCCAAGCCAAGGCATAAGAAGACCTTTAAGAGGGGATATCTTGGTATTAACTGAATAACACTAGAAACTATTATGCCTTTAAACAGAGAGTTTTCAGCAGTCCTTGGGTCTAGATAAATCTGACTTAGGGCACAGCTGCGATTGACAAAAGAATTCCTTTTCATAAGATAAAGACCTGTAAATGTGTTGCTAGCTAAACCAAACATTTTGCCATCTGTACACTGATAGTTTCATAAATGCAATGTTTCAACACCATACCCTCCACCAGCAGGCCCCCTAATCTACTCCCCCGCCTCCCTATCTACCACCATGGTAATCTCGGTTCTCAGACTCTGTTGATTTTTGCTATTATTTTCTTACTATATTCCTTTATATCCCAAATGAGAGATAGGTCATTTGTGTATGTGTCTCTCTCCTGACTGGCTTCATTCTGCATGACACTCTCCAAATCCATCCAGATATCAGCAAATGGCAATATTTCATCTTGTCTTATGGCAAAGTATTAGTATTCCATCATGTATATAATGCCTATAGTTTCTTTGTCCATCCATTTATCTGTTCTTAGACACTTGGGTTCTGTCCATATTTTGGCTAATTTGAATAGATTTGCAATAAAAATAGAAGTGCAAATGTCTTTTCTGAATAGTTTTAGGGCCCTTCGGGTAGATGCCAATAAGTGGAATTGCTTGATCATATGAAAATTTATATAATTTTTGAGACATATTCATATCTTCCCAAAATGTTCAAGCAGACAAATTTCCCACCAGCAGTGTGTAAGGGTCCCTTTATCCTCACATCTGCACCAACACTGATTGTTTTTATTCTTTTTGGTGTGAACAAATCTCACTGGTGTGAAGTGGCTTCTTATTGTTTTGATTTGCATTTTCCTGGGAATAAGTGACATAGACTATTTTTTTTTCAAATATCTATTGGTCATGTCTTCTTTGAGAAGGATTCTGATCATATCATCTCCCCGTTTTTTGATGATGTTGATTTTTTCTTGTGAATTTTTACAAGTATTTTATATATCCTGGATCTTAACCTTTTGTTAGATGAATGGTGGGAATGTATTTTCTTCCAGTCTGTGAAGCATCTTTTTATTCTAATCATTGTTTCTTTTGCAGTGAAGAAGTTTCTTAGTTTGATGTAGTCCTATTTGTTTATCTTTGCTTCTGTTTGCTTGGCTGATGACATTGAATCATTGAAGCTACCTCTAGACTCAAGGTCATAAAGGATTCTTCCTATGTTCTCTTCAACATAATTCATGGATTTAGGTCTAATGTCAAGTTCCTTAATAGATTTTGAATTGACTTTTGTACATTGTACCAGATAGGAGTCTAAGTTTCTTTCTTTTTTTTAAACATGTGACTGATCAGTTTTCACAACACCATTTGTTGAAGAGACTTTTCTTCTCACTGACTATTTCAATGAGGTGAGTGATGGTAAATAAGTCATTGTCCTGTGAATGACCAAGTAACATTGGACTTTTCCATCACCTGTTTAGGTTCCTGGTGGAATTTAACCTCTGCAGTTGGTGGCACTCAGATATGACAGCTAAAGGTAAGCAACAACTGGTTTCTATTTCCTAGCTTAGAGTGAGAAACCTGGGTTCGCTGGCTGCTTTTCATCAAGGATGTGCTCACATAAAGTTTCACAGAACAGAGTGATGATTTTTCAACTCTGTCAGCAAAAGATACCCTTTGTACTAAATGCAGTTCTATCCAGTCTAACAGAAAGTCCAAAGACCTCATTCAGCCCATGTTGAATGTATGCTTTGACCTGTTCCCTTAACTAAGATTTTTGAGGTCATTCACTGGACAGGTGAATCCTTCAAGAAGATCATGAGCAGCACTAAAAAACCTAGACAAAACAGACACACTGGCCTTCTGTGGCTGAGTGAATGGATCACCATTCTGCTTGTTTCACAGACACCCTCCTGAACTATAAATCTGATCCTATCACTGTTCCTGCTCAAAATCTTTTGATGCTTAGATCAGTTGCTAGAAACTTTGTGCAGCATAGGGGGACATTATATTTATCACCTTTGTGTACATTTATGTTTAGTGAAGCAACAAATCATTTTGTATATTGAGCTCTGTAACCAGGATATACTAAACCCTCAAAAAATGGTAGCTGTAATTAATTCAGCAATATTTATGTGACAATGTTGACCATGTCCATGTTTCTCAATGAGACAGCACTTACATGTCTGTCCATGTGTTCTGACACTTTTTACTTCTCTGTCTTTCCCTCATGCATTTGTTCATGTTGTTTATATCAAGTTCCAGCAGACTGCTACCATGACTTTTCTTAATTATCTTCTTAAAAGGGTCAGTTTCATAATATAACATCAGCTTTCCCCCCAATATTGGATATTGTTAGTCTGATACTATATCTCTCTTCCCTTAAGACCCTAGCTAGTTAGGATTTGCTAAGTTATCTCAAAAATAATTAGCATCATTTCCTTATTGATTCCATACCAGTCAGCTCACACATTATTTCAGCACTGGATTGCCTCAGATGCTCTCAAACTGAGTCAGAATTTATTTTCTTTTAATTGTGGTTTTGTGGGGTGGAGGGGGGAAGATTAGGCCACATTCAGCTGTGCTCAGAAATCACTCCTGGCCATGCTCAGGGCACCATATTGGTTCCAGGGATCAGACCTGAGTTGGTCATGTCCAAAGGAAGCACCTTATCTGCAGCAGTATTTTCAGTATCTTCCCAGCCCTAAATTAGAATTTCTTGATGACAGAAACCATCAAGAAATTAAAAGTGTCTTAACTTTTAGGACCTATCTGCTGTCATCACTGCTTATTAAATACACAATAAATACTTCCTTTGCTAAGTGTGACCATTATAGTCATTGAGGTTGTAGCTTTGTAACTCCCCAATAGACCTTTTTGTCTCAAAACAGGAATTCACACATTCCTTATCAGAGTATGACCTGAAACAACATCCACAGAAAGTTCTAGAAGGCTCTGATAATTATGACCCTGTTCTGAATGTGCTGGGGATGGCTGTGTCATGTGACATGGCCATTGCCAGGGATCAAGAACCAAATACTCTCTTTTACCCACACTCACTTTCCTGGTGACCCTCAGGGCAGAGGCCTGTTCTTGCCCTTCCAGCTAGGTTGATACTAGCATTGAAGGACATTGAATGCTTACAATGCCACTTCAGAAAATATAGCCTAAGGAAAGAAACTGAAGTGGAAACAGAATTTTATGACAGGATGATCATCACCATGGAATTTACGATTGCAATACTGGTACCTCTTTAAATGATGGACTATAGGGAGCTTTAAAATAAATCGCAGTCTATCCAGAGAAAAGTACAGAAAAATTCTTAAACAAGATTCTATTTCTTATAATTTCTTACAAACTTAAAAGGTGTTCATGAAATTAAGTGGTAAAACAAAATATACACAAAAGTGCATAGAATGTCCACAAGTATAAAGGCAGCAGAGAAGAATGTTGAATCAGATCAGATCAGCAATGGAGAGACAACAAAGAGCACAATAACAATTAAGAGAAAACTGTCATTTACCACAGGAAAATTTTACTCATGGCAAAAGCCTGTTCTTGTGTAAAATTGCACATGATTTTAAAGATTAAATGATACCTACTAAATTAGTGCTTTTTATCTTATTGTCTACTTATTTGACTAGCTTTCCTATAGCTCCAGTATTAGAGATAATAATAGATCATTGAGTTTAAAAAAGAGAAAAGGGCACTAGAAGCTCAATAGAGACCAAGGGCACAGATTGAAAGCTGGTTAAATGGCAACAACAGGACCTGCAGTAAACCTCTGCTCCTCTCAAATCAGGATGCGAATTCTGGCAGATGAATTCACTGTTTTATGCCATAGTTTAGGCATCAGGGAGCTTTCCTCGGTCACTTGCTAGCTTGTGAGGTTCTGGGCAAGTGTCTCTGGGCCTTGGTTTCCTTGCTTGCCAACATAGCTAGCAATAGACATAATGTAGTTGTGTGAGAGAAATGGAACAGAGCATGCAAAGCCCATAGGCAAGGCATGTAAAGATAGCAAGGTTTTCCCACATGGTGAAAGAGTGATACTCACATTTTTAGTGGTGCTTGTTTTCGTTGAAGAGAGTGGAGAAGGCTAAAATATTTGGTTCTAAAAAGTGTTCAGTGCTGAGAGCAGCACTGCGATTATCTTTAGTGTTTAATCTTTTTGACATTCCTATTTCCTACCAGGTACCAGCCCACATGCTAATCCCCCATTGGAGGAGCATTGGTGGGTAACATGAGAACACTCCCTTTTCATATCAACCTGATTCCACTACCCCACTACCCCCACCTTGGTCTACTTCCTTCCCCAGAACCTGCCACTACCACAAACTTCTGCCTCCCTCTTTTTCCTCATCCTCAGAACTGATGAATATTGTCAGAGTTTCTGTTGAGCATCAGGGGCTATAATCTTTGTCTACATTAATGACTTTTAAATTGGGAAATACAATATATGGAGACAGTTTTAGTTGTTAAACTCAATGAGGTATGTCATGGACATCTAGTATGTAGAGATCCTGGAAACTACTAATCATACTGTCGACCCCCAAACTCATCTAACTCAAAATGTCCATGGTGAAAGTATTAATATAACTCTTGTTTAGATTGAGATGGGGAGGGTATAATGAATAAGAAAGAAGAAGGCCGCCTGGGAACTTATGATAGTTACGGAAATATGTGAAGTTTCCTATCATTCTTCTCCCCTCCCTAGAAGAAGGGCAATGATTTAACAAAGAGGAATATTCTGGTGCTTCAGCTTTGTTTTCATTCTCAGGAAGTTTTTAACTGATCTTTAATTTAAGCTAATTCTAAATCATCTCACTCCATCCCCACTCTAGGAGACCTTTTACCCTTAGGTTGTAAAGAGAACGTGTCAAAGAGTTATATCATCAAGACATTGTTTGCTAGATATGGATTGCTTTTACATTTCCAGGATGCTGATGTAGGGTTGTCTTCAAATCCCTACCACTTACCTGAGACATGAGGACTGCCAAAATTTGTCATTAAACCTTTCAAGGGCTCCTCAGTCAGAGGAGAGTGAAACAGCTGCCCTTCTCAAAATAGAACCTGTGGCCACACTGAGTTGTCTCTTCAGTCCTACAGCCCTCTGCTGGGCATGGCTATAATTTTCTCCCTTTCTTAAAGAAACAATCAATTGTTGGGTGAGTGAACTTGTCCCCAGACATGCTGTTGTTTGGATAGTGTTGGTAAATGAAAATGTAAAACTTTGATTCAGTATAAGGAAAGAATTTCAAGCATTCTACCAAGATGGACTTGTAAGATTTCTTCATTGTAAGTTTACCATCCCCTCACTGAAAAAAAAGACCCTGAGCTGAGACAGACATCTTTGCCTAGCTAAAAATGGAATCCATAATTACACTGTTTATCTGCTTCATTTCCTTAATGAGGGGACTGTGGAAGCCCATTTCTGCTTGATTATCACAAAGGTATCATTTGGTGAAGTTGCACAAAGAGAAAGGAGCTTGCTGGCACCCTATTATGAATGGGGGTGCATTCACAGAGACAAAAGAAGAGGAAAGCTTTTCAAATGGCAACTCTATTCATTCTCCATTGTCTGCACATAATTACTGTGAACCCAAGTCCATTATTCTCATCAGGACATTTGTTGCTAAGGGAAAATTAAAGAAATTCAATTGTGTGGATACTTCCTTGGGTGCTTCATTGTAAGTGATGGGTCATAGTAACTTCAACTTGAAAATGGTGTGGAGGCATAGCAAAGAACAGAAACTCTAGGATGTGGCTAGCCAGGCTTGGATCTGGGCTCTGATATTTACAGAAGTGTGACTTTGGGTATACTTTTTTTTAATTAAACAAGTTTTATTGGATCACTGTGAGATACAGTTGCATGATTGCATTTCATTCGAACAATGCTCAAACTCCCATCCCTCCACCAGTGCACATTTTCCACCAACATTGTTCCCAGTGTCCCACCTGCCACTCCCACCCTACCCCACTCACTGTCTCTGTGGCAGGTACAGTCTTTATTAATCTCTCTCTAGTTTGGGGCATTGTGATTTTCGATGCAGATACTAAGAGGTCATCGTGTTTGGTCCTTGGTCTACTTTCAGCACATATCTCCCAACCTGGGCAATCCTCCAATCACATGCTTCTTAATAACTCCACATTTTAATTTTTTTTTGTAGAACAGGAAGTCAGAAGGGTTTGCTCACTGCATGGTCATGAAGATTTCATCCATGCAAAGTACCAATATGATTTTTAGCATGTAGTTAGCATGGAGTGAATATTGGCAGTGAAGGAAGTGATGATGGTCATAAATGATGTCAGTAAATTGTTGTCCTGCTTAATCAGTTATTGTGGGACTCCAGGAAGGATATATCTAACTTCTGAAGCCCAGTTATCCCTCCTGGAAAAAAATGGGTAGTCAGACTAGCTGAGATCCATGGTTCTGAAGCATCTTTATGCTTGTAAGAAATGAGTTTTGAACGCCTCAGACTTAAAACAATACCGAGGACCATTTTCTGCTCCCCGTATCATAGCCTGTGAGGTGCACTTTCTCTTTCTATCTCTCTCCTTCCATTTTTCTAAATAAAAGTATTTTACTTCCAAAAATACCCCATTTTTTGTTTTGCTGGCAACCACAGTTATGGACTCAAAACTCTACATTCTGTTCAGTACTTTAAGAAAGGTCTTCATGATTAACCGTATTATTTAGATTAAATGTAGCTACAGTTGATAGGATAATTAGTGTGTTTCCTGAAAGCACATCAGGCAACTCCCAGCCAATCTGTAGCCATGCTATAGACTCAATGGTTTATCACCACATCAGAATGTTTGCCTACAGTGTAGTCAAAGGAAGAAGAATTTCACCACCAGGAAGGATAAGAGCCAAATGAGTCTCCACATTTAGAGTATTGGACTCATTCCATTGTAACTGGGCCCAGACAATTAGAATTAGAGATGGAGTAATTATTAGGCTTATTTGAATCACGTGCACTACCTATCTCAGTCTAGTGCCAGAGACTTTTATTTGTCTTTTTCATTGGCCATACATCACAGAGCAGTTAAATATATATGTTCTTGAGCCAGATGGCGCATGTTCAAATTTTGGCTCTACCACATAGTCTGGAAGAATTTGGGCAATTTACTTAGCCCTATCCTCCATTCACTGATCTTCAAAATAGTTATCACTGTTTTGATAATAGTCATCACTACCTCATAGTTGTGTTTTTCATGTTTTACTGCTAAATAATCTAATACATTAAATAATTTAATACATAAAATTCAGAAAAGTAGCTGACACATAGGAATTCTTTACTAAATTTAAATGTTGTCATCACTAAGGTATTATATGCCATCTCTATATTTGTGCATAATATACACTTTTACTCATTCTATTATTTAAGTTATTTTTATTTTACTTCACCTAATTCTTTTTTGGCTTGGGTAATTTAAAAATTCAACAGCAAACTTATTAAATTTAATATCTGTATTATTTAATACCTAGAGAAAGAAATTGTAAAATAAGACCCTTGAAGATAAATGTTACCAAATTATAAATATGATTTATAAAGCATAATTCCAATCTTTAGCTTTGGCCTGCCATGAAACAGAAAGTAACAAATGGAAAAAATAAAAAGAAAACAGAAATCAGAGTCAGCTCTCTCACCAAAATCATAGGTAATGTAGAATTGGTAAAAGAATGAGCTTACCTCCCTGTGCCTCTCTGCCTGCTTCTGTCAGTGTGGGTCACTTATCTTGTCTCTGAAGTCAGGCAATTTGTCATTAGGGCCTGACGTTTTCACTTTACTTGTAGGCTTTATTTTCCTGGAAAATACTATCCAGAAGTATTCATTTAGCCAGCTAACATGTGATTACCTTCCTATGAGTTGGCCTGCAAGGCACAGCAGGACAGATAGTAGCTGAGTCCTGGGCCACTAAGAGCCTGTCATCCCCAGAGATGTACCAGCAGTGGAGTCAGAGTGCATTGAGGCAACCATCTGCTTGCTCTTTATTTTCATTATTTTATTTTATTTCCTTTCCTTTCTTAAGAACCCCATACTATCCAGTGGTCATGACTGCCTTGGTGATGTGAGGTATTGAGGATTAAACTCAGCATCCAGAAACACCCAGCTCTTTTCACAAGGGGTCCCAAAAGGAAGATTGACAGAGAGTCTCCTCAGCTTTTGCAGACTGAACGAGATTTCGAACTCAGGACCTTGCATTTGTCAGACAAGCCACATTAAGCCACCGAGCCATCTTCTGAGTCCCCAACTTGCCTTTTCTAGCCAAAACAGCAGGGATTCTGAGAATTCGATGAATTAGCAAGTGCAGGATAAGCTGTGATGGTGTCCATATACTTAAAGAGCACTCATTGATAGCAATTTTCTATAGTGTTTCTTTGGCTCTGCACAACCATAGAGGCATTATTGTTATTCTCACTTTGCAGAGAGATTAACCTGCTACACACAGCAGCACAGCAGTAGTAGGACATCGCAATGCCCAGAGTATGTGCTCTCAGCTCACAGGCAATGAGCACAGCTCCCGGAATATAGATGGTAACATTCACAAGGAACATTTCAAGGCAGTCTGTGAATGCAAGCCTGCATGCATGTGTGCGAACCTGCACATGTGTGTCATTTGCTGAGAGCTCTGCTTTACTCCGTTTATTCTTCAGAACAGTGCTTTTAGTATATGTCCTCTCAATTCAGCGACCTGTTTCTGAAGTTACAGGTTCTGCATAAAACACTGATTAAAAAGTCTATCTTCCTTATTTTTAAAAAAATTTTATTAGTGAATCACCATGAAGTACAGTTACAGATTTACAAACTTCCATGCTTGTGTTTCAGTCATACAATGGTCAAGTACCTATCCCCCCTTTTTTTTAAAACTAAAAAAATACAACGCATTTTCTTCAACCCTCTAGCCTCAAAACAATATTTTCAAAAGAATTAAAGTTGAATACTAAAGCTCCTATAAAAATGACTAAAAAATATTTTTAAAAAGCTTCTAAAAATACCATGTTAGGATATAAATACTTAGAAGGTAGCTTCCCGATCACTCAATAGTTATATGGGTGCTCCAAACAGCCTTTTGTACTCAGTAGACCTGTGATGACTCCCTTCATGCCTGCTCCCTCCCATCCCATTTGATGCACCACAGAAAAGCCCCTGAGGGCGGGGCATTCTGCCACCATGGCTGCTGCCATCCAATCAGTTGGTTTTGGAAAACTAATTCAATTTGCCTGCACGTGGGTTGGGTAAAATACTACTGAGTTTTAGAATTGTAAATTATGTAGTGTGTATCTATTATGAGGACTGGAGCAATAGCACAGTTGGTAGGGCCTTGCACATGGCCGACCCGGGATTGATTCCTTCATCCTTCTCAGAGAGCCCGGCAGGCTACTGAGAGTATCCCGCCCACACGGCAGAGCCTGGCAAGCTATTCAATATGCCAAAAACAGTAACAACAAGTCTCACAATGGAGACATTATTGGTGCCCACTCGAGCAAATTGATGAACAATGGGATGACAGTGCTATAGTGCTACAGTATCTATTATGAAAGTAACATTGTAGGATAACATTGATTTGTCCTTTCTCCCTTGCTACAGAGAGCTTAGGTTTTTCCTGTGATACCCATCACACTGCTCCTGAAGCATCTCATTAATCTGTGTTTATTGGAATGCAGCCCTAAACATTTTAGGACAACATTGGTATGTCCTATTCCCCTTGCCACAGGAAGCTTAGGTTTATCACAGTGCTCCTGAGGCACTTCCATTCCACTGTGTTTATCTATAAACTCCTCTCTATGCTTTCTTCCCCAACCGGTCTATCACCTTTTCCCCCTAATCAGACTCTGTTAAATTATAAGGTCAGATTACTCAGAAATCTATGGTTTCTATATGTATGAGTGAAATATTGCCTTTCTCCTCTTCTTATGTCTTTTTAATAGTTTACTTTAAAGCAATGTCCTTTTTTGTATAGACACAGGAATACAGTTATTATTATGCTTTTGAAACTCAGGATTTAATTGGCTTAGAGTATTATTCACTCCTGGGCATCTGCTTAAGCCTTAAGCCTCAGTTGCCCTTAGTTCCTAGCACCCCAAAATCAAGGTCTCAATGAGGGAAAGGACCCAGGGCAAGCTGTGAGCTACCCTGGCATTGAAGTAGGCCAGCCTGGCTGTCCTTCCTCCCTCCCTCCCTCCCTCCCTCCCTCCCTCCCTCCCTCCCTCCCTTCCTCTTCCTTCCTTCCTTCCTTCCTTCCTTCCTTCCTTCCTTCCTTCCTTCCTTCCTTCCTTCCTTCCTTCCTTCCTTCCTTCCTTCCTTCCTTCCTTCCCTCCCTCCCTCCCTCCCTCCCTCCCTCCCTCCTTCCTTCCTTCCTTCCTTCCCTCCCTCCCTCCCTCCCTCCCTCCCTCCCTCCTTCCTTCCTTCCTTCCTTCCTTCCTTCCTTCCTTCCTTCCTTCCTTCCTTCCTTCCTTCCTGTGCCTTCCCATAATCATCGACCTCCTGGGGTGGGGGAGAGATAGAGCACCGCTGCCCCCTTTTGTGATTACACAAATATGTATAGTATGCAGCACTGTTGTCCCATTGTTCATCAATTTGCTCAAGTGGGCACCAGTAACGTCTACATTGTGATACTTGTTGTTACTGTTTTTGACATATGGAATACACCATGAGGAGCTTGCCAGGCTCTGCCATGTGGGCTGGATACTCTTGGTAGTTTTCCAGGCTCTCAGAGAGGGACAGAGGAATGGAATCTGGGTCAGCCCAGTGCAAGACAAACACCCTACCCGCCCCAGTCCTATCGACTGTATACATATATAGTATATATTTATATAAATACAAATTTGTGCTCCTAACTCCTCTGACTTCTCATTCTTTCCTTATAAATACTTGATTATTACTTCTATATCATCACAAATCACAATCACAAAATCTTGTTGATCGTCGAATTTCTCAAGCGGTCTCAGTCCTATCCCTGAGATTTTAGAAGTCTCTCTCTACTTGGCCTTCCCAATGATGCCACATTGGAGCCTCTTTCAGGGTCAGGGGAATGAGATCCAGCTTGTTACTTCCTTTGGCATATGGATACACCATGGGAAGCTTGCAAGGCTCTCCCATGTGGGCAGGAAACTCTCAGTAGCTTGCTAGTTTCTACCAAAGTGAGAAGTAGGTTATAAGATACCTGGGAGCTTGCTTTTAAGTCTCTAGATGTTGGCTATTGATGGGATTACACACACCTGGGTTCCTCTTCCGGTACCTTCATGTGTGAGGCTTGTCTGAATGTATGGAGAGGGGTCTTGAGCATGGCTATGGCTAGGTTCCGGTGGTCTTCGGCCACCAGGAGCTCTGCTCGGGGCGGGGAAAGAAGTTGGAGCCCATCCCCTCCGAGGGGCCCCAGGGAAGTCAGCCAGGCGTGCGGGCAAGAGACTCTCTGCCTCTATGTCATCATCATTTTATAAATCATAACACTTCCTGGGAAGGCTAACTTCTTGTTACTATTGCTAGTACTGACTAACACTGACATTAATTAACACAATGCTTCAGGTACTGTACCTCATTTTCAACATAAATGATTGAATTTTGCAGTCACATCATTCTAACAGAAATATATTACCCTCAATTTACTAATTTATAAAAGGAAACTTATAGTGCTTTTGGGCTGGAGCTATAGCATAGTTGGTAGGGCACTTGCCTTGCATGCAATGGATCTGGATTTGATTCCTCCGCCCCTCTTGGAGTGCCCGGAAAGCTACTGAGAGTATCTAGCCCGCACGGCAGAGCCTTGCAAGCTACCCATGGTGTATTCGATATGCCAAAACCAGTAACAACAAGTCTCACAATGGAAACATTGCTGGTGCCCGCTTGAGCAAATTGATGAGCAATGGGATGACAATAACAGTAACAGTAACAGTGCTTCTAGAATTTGTCCATGAGACATAAGGTGTTTTAATAATTTAATTATCCCTCATCCCCAAGTCTTTACCAAATAATACTTTGGACTTACCCATGTTATCAGAGTTAGTTAGTGCCATTTTTCTGGACAAAGAACTTCATCATTTTAGGATTAGATTTGTGGTTGTGATTACAAGATATTACATATTTTACTATTCAGTGCTTCAATTTTCTTTCTTTAATAAAACCATGCAATCCAATCATGACCTTTGTCTCACCCTAAATAATGTGGTCTAATATTTTGTACACTTATTCAGATATGGCATTTATATTATTGCTGAATTCAAGTAAGTCTGAGGTCAGAGACCAAGTGACTGATGTTGTCCCAGAAAGTAGAGTTCTTCTGATGCATAAATGATAGCTGATCAAGCCAAGAAAACTGCTTGAGGAATTATAGCTTATAGAGTTGCTTGGCTGATGAAATCACTTGACTAATTAGAAAATAATGCATTATGCTCTGCCTGGAAAAAAAAATCACAGTGCAGTAGGAGCATACTGTGTTGGTAGTTTCTGTGTGCTGCCCGTCACAATAAGATCTGTGCCTTGAATTCATCTTTTTTTATTCTTTTCTCTTTCTCTCTAACCCTCCAGCCCAGAAATTGAAACAGACCTTGGAACCTTGTGATACTGAGTATCCAGCATTTGTCTCTGAGCGCACCATCAAGGAAACCTCAGGGAACATTGCTTGTGAAGACTGCTCCAAGTAAGCCCCCTGTCTTTCTGCTGAAAGGGAACTTTCTTTGGATGGACCAGTAGCGTGAGAGAGGGAAATATGGCTGCCCTTTTCTGTATTAAGAAAGAAGAGGTGTTTCCTTTTGCTTGGAGGAAACATCATTTGACTTTGTTAATCATTTAGAGTTTGGGAAGAGTTCAGAGAACATGAGGCTAAATACCAGGGGTGAAAAAGCCATTTTTAGTCTAGTTTGTTGGTAGATATGAAAAAAAGTCTGGTTGATGATTTCACAGTTGATAGTTTATGATTTCAGTTCTCTGTTTGAAAAAGGTCTTTACTAGTGATTACTGAAGGCACCAAACTTAAAGACTTATGGAAGTTAAATGATTTGAAACTGATTCTTGGTGGCTTAGAATACATTTCGCTGATTACTAATGAAGTCAGGACTTCTTTGACAGTTTTATTTCCCCCATCATTAGGGGTTTCTGGTTTCCTCATTTCTGCTGGGACATCATCTGGGATATGGATCTAGTCTTCTGATTTGGGTTGTCTTTGTGCATTTCCAATTCTATGCTTTGCATATGTGTCTTCCTATAGAAGCAGTGAATATAGAGAACTGTTGGTGTTTCATCTTAACTTTTTATAGATGTCTTTATATGCATAGAAATTTCATTTTGCTTTTACTTTAATGTAATCTAAGTTACTCTTGTTTTCTTTTATGATTTGTGCATATTTGCCTTAAGAAATTTGTCTCTTACCTAATGTTATATTGATATTCTCATATATTTTTTATTTGAATACTTTAAAGTATTGACTTTCACATTTAGGACTTAAATCCTCTGGAATTTGCTTCTATGAGTGGCATGAGGTAGGGTATAATTTGGGCCTTTTCCATATAGTTGGCCTGTTAACCAGCACCTTTTTATTGGATTATATTTATTTGAATTTATAGCATTTAGATTTATTATGACACCTGTGTTATAGGCTGTGTTCCCATCTATGTGCAGATCTGTTTCCAGGTTTCATGGTTTGTCAATGCCTACAACAATGCCGGGTTTCTTTCCTTATCATAGCTCTATAATGTGACTTGATACTTAGGTGAACACACACCCTTTCTTTGTTCTTCTAAATTGTGGTTGCTATTCTTGCCTTTTGATATTAGCTTTGGAATTAGCTTGATAATTTCCATGTAATAGGCTATGGCTTTAATTTAATTTTCTATAGGTTAATTTGAATTATTATAGATTAATTTAAACATAGTTACTTTTATGACATTGAAACCTCCTACTTAATCACTAAGTGTATCACTTTATGTACACTTTTAATATAATTTTATGTTAGATTTATACTTTGACAATTTATAGTATTTCCTGCTATCAGAAGAAACATATATTTAGCACTATATTCTCTAATTGATAATTTCCAATATATAAGAATATCTCTGATTTCTGTGTATTGAATTTTTTATATTCAATACTAAATATTTCTTATAATTTATATATAAATGAAAATTTTCTTATACTTTTTAAGCCACAGTAATACAAAATTTTATCTTTCTAATCCTAACTTATTATTTAGTACACTGTATTTCTGAGCCATTGTTAAATAGAAGCAGTAAATATAGAGAACTGTGTCTCATTCCTGAATTAAGGGAATTACTTCTAATAATTCAAGTAAATTATGCTTAATACAGGACTTTACATTTTAGTAAAATCTGACAAATATAGAACTTATCATTGTAACTAATTTTAAGCTTAAGATTCAAGGGTGATGCACTTTCAACTTTGCAAAATCATAGCTATTAAACATTTTCTGAAATGCTACAGGGTGTTGGTAGCCAGTCTTTTATTAGACTGAAAAAATATTCCCTGTTAGTGCTTGCTGCCATTGTTGTTATTGTTTGAAATATGCATGAATGTTGAATTGTATCAAATATTTATTCTGTATCCATTACTAAAATATTCTAGATGGCTTATGTTTCAAGTTACTTTGAAAAATTAGAATTATTTTATATTACATAAGTAATAAAGTAGCGATAGCACAGCGGGATGACATTGACAGTGATTTTATATTATATAAAGTATATATGCTGATAAGTTTCTTTATAAGCAGAGTTATCTAATGTGAATGAAAATATATTTTGTCACAAAATTACTTGGAGAGTTTTCTCTCTTATGCTAATGTCTTCAACATTTTTCATAAAATTAAATTATCCGTTTCTTTTTTTTTTTCTTTTTTCTTTTTGGGTCAATCTGGCGATGCTCAGAGGTTACTCCTGGCTCTGCACCCAGAAATTACTCCTGGCAGTGCTTGGGGGACCATATGGGATGCTGGGGATTGAATTTGGAGAGAAACTGGTATGCCTTGCTCAGCCGTGTGCAAGGCAAACAACCTATCCCCTGTACTATTGCTCCAGCCCAAAATTATCCATTTCTCATAGATTTGGTAAAACCTATCAAAGTTACTGTTAGTAACTTATGCTAGTAAAATTTCACTGCTGAGTTTGTTTCTTTAGTGGAGAGATATCCTTTTGGAATTTTCACTTCTTTTAGAAATGATCTCGGGGCTGGAGTGATAGCACAGCGGGTAGGGCATTTGCCTTGCACACAGCCGACTTGGGTTCGGTTCCCAGCATCCCCTATGGTCCCCTGAGTACTGCCAGGGGTAATTCTTGAGTGCAAAGCCAGGAGTGACCCCTGTGCATCACTGGGTATGACCCAAAAAAAGCAAAAAAAAAAAAAGAAGAAAAAGAAATGATCTCAGTAATTGTATTTTTCTTTCAAGTTTGTTGCATGTATTTGTTAATAATTTTCTATTTAATTGAATTCTACTATAAATACTACCATATGTGATTTAATCTCTTTGAAATATCTACCTCCATCTCTATCTCTGTCTTTTTCTTTCTTTCTCTTCTTTGTTCACTAACTCTGGCTCTATTCTCTCCTCTTCCCATTTCTCCTTACCTCTCTCTCTCCATACTGACAGACACAGGTTTGCTTTCATTTCAAAAAACCATCATTGAGTTAGTCAGATTCCTGGTTGTTGTTTTTTTTGTCCTCCTATTTAATTTATTTTACATGTTATCAGTATTACACTATCATTTATCCTGTTTTTTTTGAGGTTGTTACTCTTTATTTTCTAACATTTGTTTTTGATGATTAGTTGTCTCAGCTTTGTTAATATACATATACGATTTCTTTCTGCATACCAGTTTCTCTCCATAAATATTATATACAGGCTTTTTGTGTCTCTCAGTTCTCAAAATTTTTCAATTCTCACCACAGTTTGATCTGAAAATTTAAAGTATCATTCTAAGAATTTCTAATATATGGACTCTGAGGCTTTTAAAACTATTGATGTAAAATTAAATGACATTGTGGTCTGTAATACACTGTGGCCTTAATATCTGCTTTTAAATGTATGGATATTTGCTTCATAGCTTAGTACTTATGTATATTTTCAAAAGCAAATTTCATTCTCTGATAGCTATATAAGAGATTAATATGGGTTCAATTCCTCTACCCCTCTCGGAGAGCCCGGCAAGCTACGGAGAGTATCTAGCCCGCACGGCAGAGCCGGGCAAGCTACCCATGGCATATTCGATATGCCAAAACCAGTAACAACAAGTCTCATAATGGAGACATTACTGGTGCCCGCTTGAGAAAATTGATGAGCTTGAGCAAATTGAGGATGACAGTGGTGACAGTGATGTATTGACTTGACCTACTATGTTCATTGTGTCTCAAATGTTCTTTTTTGGGAGGAGGTTCAGGCCTATTTTTTTAATAACAATTCCCCATCAGGTTTAGGAATTTCTTCTAGTCCAATTTATTTTGCTTTCTGTATTTGAAGGATTCCTATGATCATGCTCTTTAATGAATTTTAGAGTTTCCTGATGCATCATTTCTTTAATCACTGCATAATTTATGCATCAAAATGCTTATGTCTTCATATCCATTTTGTTTGCTGACAGCATAGTAGAGTGATTCTTCTTTTTTTGCAATACTTTAAGCATCAGCATACTTCTTCCATTTTCAATTCATTTTTGTCATTTTTGTATTGAAATTTTTTGTCTTATTTCTAAAATTTAGTTTAATTTGAAATTGTTACTGTCTCTATTTTTGATAGATTTAATCTTTTAAAATTTGTTTTGATTATGAATGCTTTATTTCTTTTGTCATTTTATAGGATTTGTAGTTTCAATTTTGCAAAGGCTTTAATTCCTTATATCTAATGAATTTATTGAATTTCTCTATTCATTCTATTCTTTGCTACTTGGTATACACTTTTCTTTTTCAGTGGAGGAATGCACCCAGCAAGCTCTGGGTTTATTCCTGGCAGTGCTCAGGGTCTCACATGCAGTGCTGAGGTTCAAACCTTGGTTGATCACGCACAAAACAAGTTCCTTAATCCCTGTACTACCTCTCTTGACCTACACTTTTTTTTCCCCCTTAGTAGTAGTAGCTGCCTTCATCTATTTTATCGTTTTTTTACTTGGCCAAGATCAAAAAGCAAACAAAAACTTAGAACTCTAACTTGGATTACATCTTATTTCTTTCTAATAGCCAGTTCTACTGCATTTTCAACCCACTAAATATTTTATTGTTATCACTACTGCCAAAAGTTATTGACTCATCATAGTTTTAAAAGACAAAAAAATATTGCTTTGTTTTACAGTATTTAAAAAATGTACTTAAAATATTTTTAGAAATGACCCAGAAATAATAAATTCTTTCACCCGCTCTGCAAATGTCTTATTTAATATGTACTTTGTGGTGGTGATTTAACTCCATAATATTTAAATGGAGCTATTTTGAAGAAATCATTCTACCACCCTCTAGCCTTTTGCTCCGCACTTTTATAAATATTCCATTTCCTCTATACTTCATGCCATGACTCTATGTGTATTCAAGATTCTGCAGTTTCACTTAATTGTGCCTAGATTTGTTTCCTTAAACTTATAGTTGACTAATATTCTTTTGATTATATCTATTCTGATGTGTAATACATCTATTGAATTTTTGATATGAATTTTTTTCATTTTACTTCTAGAACCTTCATTTCCTTAAAATATCTGCATATACCTTTATATTGTATCTGGTTTTTAGAGTTTTCTGAGTTAAAACTCTAAAATTTTCAGAGTTAAAAATTACATAATTTTAAAAATCTTTTAAGATTGTTCCAATTGCTTAAACTTTGGGTACTAATCCTCTTTGTTGAATCAGCTTTATTTCATCGAATATTATTTGTTCTTGTGTCATGACTATAAGCTTATTTTCCTATTAATTTTTTCTTTTGTGAGAACAGAGTAGAGCTTGATTTTCTTCTTGAATAACGCACCCTTGGACTTCTATTACATATCCTATTTGTACAGACTGCCCTGGAGTAATTGTTATATATGTTTTTGTATTTAGTAGTTTCTATATCAGATAATTATAGTAAATGTTTTTCTTCAGGAGCATGTAGTTTAAGCTTAAAGTTTAATTTCTCATGCTAATGCTGTTTTTCTTATTTGGAACTTTAGTTAGTATGAGATTATCAGTTTTTTAGCTTCAGCTATAAATGTACAAGTTGACTTTTATTGTCTTTTCTTCTCAGTTGTCATCTAGTGTGCTCTTTGTACATTTTTTAAAACTGTATTATACAGAATCTCTAAATGTTTAGAGCAAAGTGGTGTCCATGTTTACTCATTCCAATATGGTTGGGTTGACTGTTCTTACAGACCCTTCTAAAGTACTAAAGCTGGTTGGTTTAGTGCAGGAGATGTGCAGTCAGAATACTGAAGTGTGAGTTCTAACTCATTTGCTACTGTGCCACCTTGAACAAAAATCTACACTCTATAAAGTCAACTTTTTCCCTTGAGTAATTTGAAAAATAATGATACTAAGCATGCCATGCACTTGTTATATTCATTAAATCAAAATTTTTTGCTGCTTATTTAGCATAATGCTTGGAACATAGAAAATGCTGAATAGATGTTGACATTATATATGCATGATATTATTACAACCAATATTAATGCTTTTAACTCCAGTCAACAATTAAATTTTGTGTCTTCCTTTTTATAGATTGTAACATAACATCACTTTACCATTGTAGAGTTTCCTGTGGAAAAAGGAAAATAAAAAATATATGTACATTAGATATATACATGTATATTCCCAGTTGATCGAAGTTCATATATGATACAGACTTTCCTTTTTGATAATTTATGCCTCTGTAGGTCTGTGAAATGGACTTCACTGGTTTTAGAATAGTTGTAAAACATTTTTATTAGAGAGGTTTCACACACTTATAACTTCAAATTTCATGAGGTGGCCAGTATCACTTGGTGAGCTAATTAGATTATTAAAATTGGTTTGATATCTTCTCATTTTAAGTGAGAGAAGAGATAGAATCAAGAAAGGTGACTGCTGAGAAAGTATTATTCCTTATTGATTCATAAGTAGAAATCTAAATATGAACGCAGTTCGATTAAAATAAGAGTCCTGTATTTCAAACCAAAAATAAACTTTCTTTCAGAGGTGGTTAGAATTAGGTCCTTCTAAGACCAAGAAATGGCACTTGTGCTTTGGGAGGATCCAAGAGTGTGAAGAAGGCACAAAGTTGATGCTGAAGGTATTTACATGGTTCTTAATTGATTTCAGACCTAAATTCTGCTAAAGGTAGAAGATTCATAGGAGGTTGGAGGTTGAATAAGATGTTACACAACTTTCTAGAAGCAAGTGAAAATACATTGCAGGCTTTAGAGGATTTTTCCTTTTAAAAATCCTTTATTTCAAAACCACACCAGGAAGGGCTGGAGCGATAGCACAGCGGTAGGGTGTTTGCCTTTCAAAACTACCACCAGGAGCTTCATCATACACTAAAGAGGTAAAGCCATAAAGACTGAGGAGTCTAAATGGATAGAAAATTGGGACTTGTGATTTTCCTTTTAATTTTTCCACCAGAAAATCATTTTTTTATTACTGATGTATATGAACATATAGAAAACGTCTTAAACAATAATATTGCATATTAATTGCTTTTGTGGTTTGTTTTTGAGACACACTAACTATGCTCAGAATTTAATCCTGGCTCTGTACTCAGAGCTCACTCCTGATGAGGCTCGAGGGACATAGGGAGTATCAGGGATTGAACCCGGGTTGGTCACATGCAAGGCATGCTCTATTTGTCGTACTAGCTCTCCAGTCCCTACATTCTGGTCTTTCACACAAAGAACACAAGTTAGTGAGTGAAAGAACATTGCAATCAAGACCCCCTCCCAAAAGGCCTCTCCTTGCTGCCCATCTCACTCCTCAGAACCATGAAACTTACTTGAGATGTCTCTGTCTTGATACCTAACATCATTATATTCATCTTACTCATTTCTAATGTCTAATTTATGAGATAATAACTGACTCACAAAGTATGAGGACTGATGCATGAATGACCTTGAAGAATGCTTCTAAGAAATTTGCTTAGGATATAGGCCTTAGGACAATAATTAAGGCTGCTCAGAGCCTCAGTGAACACTTACTGGTTATACTCGGTATGCTGGACACTGGGCTACACTTGTGGACGTAGCAATGAGCAGGGAATACATTGTTCTTATCTTCATAGAGTTTACAGACCAGAAGTAGACAATGTCACACTGTATACTTAAGGTTTGGATTATATAGTCAATGCTACACAAGGTACACAGAGGGAAGGAATAGGGTAATTAAGAAAGCATCCTGGAAATAGTGTCATCTCTGAAGATCCACAGAATCTGGAGGAGTTTGCTGCTAAGAGTATCCAGTTGTAGGTCAAATCTTGTAGAGGCAGAAAAAAAAAGTGGCTTGTGCAGTCAGTTATTATACTTTCAAGGAAGCTGTATCATACACTTGACAGTGATAAAAGACAGCATAAGAGATGATAAATCCAAATCATGTTGCTCCTTTGATCCCATGAACAATAATTATGGCAAGTCCCTATATAATGTCATTGAGAGGTTCTTGGAAATTGTGACTTGAAGCAGAATCATATATAACCAAGCAAGCTAAGCATAGGCAATATAAATAATAGTTAAGTTCCAGTGGCCTATTTCTGATCTTAAAAATATCACCAAACTTGTGAACACCCCCATGCAAGTTCCAATATTATAAAGTTGTATTCATTTAGTAATTCTTTAATTTTTAATAATATATGTTACCATTCAGGGTTATGGGCGTGTCAAGATAGGTTCTGGGCAATCTCTAAACCTGAAGATGATGCATTTCATCACAAGGAATAACCCACCATGCCTTTACCACCATCCCCCCTCAACACACACACAGGGACAGTTGTGGTATGTCAGTGATTCTCATATACTTGCCTATGGGACTTGCAAGGAAACCAGAGTGCCCAGAGGTAGGGAAAGAAATGAAAACTCCACAAAAACAGCATAGCAGGTGGAAATAGATTATTTTTATCTCAAACAATGATAATATTTGAGATTCTCTGGTAGTCCTTTAAAGGACATCACATGCTAATGTCAAGTAATATCAGATATTGAAGTACATGAATGCAGAACAACTAATAGGTTGAAAGGAAAATAAAATTCTAGATGACAGGAGAAATGATGGCAGTGACAATAACAGTGGTTATTTTTGTAGTAGAAACTTCTGGGAGGCCATTTGTTGCCCCTTGTACTTTCATGCAGCCACCCCAGCACATAAACACACACACTTGTTCCTGTTAGAGCAAAATAAGATGCAGAGATTTCTTTTATCTCTCTTCCCCCGCCCCAGTACCTGCTCATCCTCAGTGAATACATAGAAGTAACTAGATCAATGAAAAAATTCTATTTGCTCATTACTGTTTATCTCTATTCCAAAAATCTTTTGTGGGGATTTGTTATAAAATCTGTACAATGCTAACATTTCATCAGAATAGGTTTATAGAAATAGTCCTGTTGGAGGCTTTTTGAAGAAGGGAACTTACATAATTTTTTTTTATCTTTTACCTTTCTCTTCTCAACTGTGTTCTCTTGCTCTATTTTCTACAATAAAAGTTACTAGAAGACATGTGAAAATTGGTCAGAAAATTAATGAAGATAACTTTTTGCATTTTGTATGAGATTTGTATTTTTGAAATGTACTTTGTTAAGGAGGAAAATAAATGTTATTTGACGTTTGTCATCTTTCTCTTCTTGATAGCCAGTAGATATTTCAGTACAATGGCCAACACATTGGTAGCAACAAGAAAGAGGAACTTGCACATCTGTTTTATATAATAATTCAAGTAGAAATTTGTTAACATTTTCTTACGAAGAATGACATTTCTAGGACTAGTTCCTTAAAGACAATTACTAATTTTTGACCAGTTTTGTAGGTAACTTCAGGTCAGGGGCAGTGACATTCAAAAATAACACAATTCTACAGCATTTGGCCAGGAGTGTTTGGAAACTGAGTTTGGTGAAAATTATAGTATTTCAGAAATTGCGCACTAAGATCTTTTTCAAAGAAAAACATCTCCCCTCCCGCAATGGAACATATACAAGTGTGTCCATTACAAACCAATTCTCAAGGTAGCGATTAGTTTCCTCCACAAGTGATGGCAAACCATGGTGCAACTATGTCCCCACTTCCCACGGGAACATGCCTCCTGCTGCTGGAGTGTCAGAGACAATCTTTTTCTCCTTGAAAAAAAGTCAGATGATTTTGGTGTCTACACATTTTGCCAGAATAAAGGAAACCGTATCCAGTAATGTCTCACCATCTAGTAAATGTCGTTTGGTCTCCAAAGGAAGAACTTTGAAGACGGATTGTTCCCTACCCCATTTCTAAGTCCCATTTCAAGAACCACTCAATGGTTTTAAATGGAAAATACATCAAGTGGTGACTCAGTTGCTCTAAATAGAAACCTTCAAATTGGCTACTCCAAAAGTGAACATGTATCTGCCTATAGCATAGACAGATATGTTATAACTGAGGGACAGTATGCAATGTTTAAAAAAGGATTTTCAAAAATATAGGGTTTATTAAGAATGCAGGAGCCTAAAAGAAAATAAGAATTTACATAAGAATGTCATTAGGGTTGGTGGTTTGGCCGCCTTAACCATTAATTTTCGTCATTCAATATCCCACTGATTATTAAATTAATCTGTTACTCAAATGGCAATCGAAAACAACTGAGCCCATATTTTCTGCGTATTTGTAACTGTCAACAAGCTTAACAAAATTGAATATCTAAAAAGAATAATATTTTACTATTTTCTAGAACATTTATTTTCTTCTTGATACCCCCCGCGACCTTTGCCTTTGCCGAGAAAGAATCTACAAAGATTTCCTTGGAATGAAAATCAATGACTAAGTTACAAAAGATAATTAAACAAGAATAAGTGTAACATGCATAACATTGACAATGCCAGAGTTTTAAAAACATTGTCACATTTTAGTGCTGGTAAGATATTAATTCCTAAGACAAATTAGATTCCTTTTATTTTCTTTTGTCTTTTGGGGGGGCATCACTCATCACTTTTCACAAAAATTATGCTGCCATTAGTTTCACCGTGGGATCTGAACACAAGTTTTGCTCATCTTCCTGGGAGCCCCCAAAGCTGTGGCTACACTTTTCTTCTCTCATCACTTCTCCCCATGCGCCTTTCATTTATCCACTAAACTGAAAGGAAGTAATTGGTCTCGAAGCTGTGTTGACATGTTTCGTGGGCTATAGTTCAGAGAACCAGAGTTCAGGGATTCCATTTTTCTACAAACTACTTCAATTTCCTGTTGAGGTCTCAAGCTGGGTGGGCAATTGACCACAAGTCTTCAGACTATTCTTAGAGAAAGCCAGGCAGGTGTTCTTACCAAGTGGGCCTTCTGGAAACGACCTGTAAATGGATCCATGGATCAACAGTGATATGGTATCTCCCATGAGCAAAGGATGAGAGGATGTGCTTTTGCATGGACTATAGTTTGGGCTATCATATTTAACAGTGCAAAACTTTCAACTGGTTTTTTAAAACTTTTAGGTTCCAGTCAATTCATCTCTAAAAAACAGTATAATATGTGTTTCATAGAATTGCATCTGAATTAGAAAAACAAAAAACAAAAACAACTAGTCTAACTCTCATGCTTATAAACTGGAGAGATTTTTCTAAAAGCACAGTCCATAAATTCATATGTGTTGACAGGGATGGAGTAAAACCCGGAACCCTATGAGTTACTTCCTCCTGATTCCAATACCGAGTTTGAATCCAGTAAAGAAGTTGGTAAGATTCTTATTCTGATGAGATCATCCTAGTAGATCTTGGGCATCTGCTACTTCCTGTGGCTTCTTGAACTGTTGACTCACAAAATATTATAATTATGAATTACAGATTACACATTCAATAGTGATCAGATATTCAGTTATAGAAATTAGACACATATTTTGTCAATGGAAATATATTACTGTCATAAATAGTACTTGGTAGGTGTTAAAATGTTTTTAGCTATTTAATTTGCAAGCACATGCCAATTTGTTGACATGTTTTTATCTTTTGTTATATATATATTTCTGTCAAACAAATGTTCTCAAATTTTGTTTAAAATATATAAATAATGAAAATAAGTTTCCCATGAAATAATAGTTTTTCCCTTCAAAGGGAGTTATACATTCTCTTCTACAAATCAACTTTTGCTCTACAATGTGATAAAGACCAAGTTGTTCTCTTTGAAGATTGAGGGCTGTGTGTGTTACTTTCCTTCTGCTTCTTTTTCTCCTCCTATTGTTTACTCAGTTATACCTTGCTAGACTGGCTTGTCATGTGCAGATCTGTACATCATCTAGTAGAATACTTTCTGTTCCTTTGAATTTTTGTGTTGCATTCATGAGTGTTGCACTCGTGCAGTGGCATGGGAAAATAGGCTCCTTCTGGGGGCAGGAAGTTGACAATGGTGGTGGTATTGGTGTTGAAATATTATATGCCTAGAACCAAACTACCAATAACTTTGTAAATCACAGTTTTTTAATTACATACAAAGATTTTTTTAAAAAATTTATTAGTGAATCACTGAGGTACAGTTACAAACTTATGAACTTTCAGGTTTGCATTTGGTTTACATCCCTCCACCAGTGCCCATTCTTCTTCACTGATATCCCCACTATCCCTCCCACCACCCCCACCCTAACCCTCACTACCCCACCCTGCCTCTGAGGCAGGGCATTTCCTTTTGTTCTCTCTCCTGCTGGGTGTTGTAGTTTGCAGTAGAGGTATTGAGCGTACCAAAAGTAGACTGTAGACCGAACATGATGGCCACTCAAAGATTCTTTTTTTAAAAAAAGAAATAAAGATATCAGCCGCTTTCAACCTCTATGTTTTCGCTACTAATTTTGCATCTGTAAAGGTGACATAAATACCCTCCAGATGATAAAATGTTTTATTTCTATGAAAAAGATTTATAACATGAGTCTCGAATCCAAAAACTCCCCAACATTTTTTTATAACTTTATTAAGACCAGTCCATTCATCTGGGCTATATTCTCTTTGTATGATTGCTTTGGATCAGGTCTGGATAATTATATGAGCAACCAACTTAGTGCTTACTGTTTTGAATTGCTAAAACCATCTTGGATTTAAACTTTAAAAAAGAAGAGGGGTGAGCAAGTGTTTATGCTGGGAACTATATTTTGAATTGTTGAAATAGTGTCAGAAGATGAGAATAGTGTCTAAAGGCATTAGAATAATTGGGGTTCAAAATTGTTTGATTTTTCTACCAATTCTTCGGGATCTCAATTCAATGAAACATTTCACTAGAGACACAACTGCATTGATTGTTTCCCAAATACCCAAAGAAAAAAAGGTGCCCTATTTCCAGACGCTGCAATGATTACAACCTTGAGGTTCCAGATAGAATGGTCGTTGTTGTGTAGGTGTTACTATCTTTACTTGCCCTTTGATAAGCAGTGTTTGGAGAGGTTTTAGTACAGGAAATGTTGTAAATTACTGTTTTCCCTTGTGAGTCCATGATGCAAAATGAGAGGGGCGCATGTCTATAATAACTAGGCAGGTCTCTACCTGACATGAATTAGTCTCACAAACAATTTCCCATTTGTATGTTTCTTAATGTGTGGGAAAGCAGGGTGGGAGCACATGTAAGTTTGGCTGGGCTCACTACACAGTGAGGCTTTCCTCTTCCATGCCGGAGGGTAGGAGGGCCAGCAGAGCCAAGGAATATTTTTAGAATGTTTATTTGCATGTGGAATGGAGGAGTGCAGAGCTGTAGCCACACTATTGACGTTTGCAATCTGCATTTCTGCGGTGCATTGTCTCCATCCCCATGGTTGGTTGTGCCATGATGCCTATGAACCCTACCTCAAAGAACAGTCTGTGTTCCTCCCTTGGCTGCCCAGCGCTGCACCTGAAGTGGCTTAGCAAGTTGCCAAAACCCTAAAGATGTGTGTTTATTAACTCTCCAGCTTGCCCTCCATTTGTTTAGCTTGGAAAGAGTTTATATATTCCTATGGGTATATAAAAAACCCATCTGATGTATTAGAGGGGCTCAAAGGATCAAAGTAGAAATGCTGCTTGAAATGCAGCATATTGAATATAGACATGAAATTTCTAGACACAAACCATGTTTTCAAGGGACATTTTATATATTCAAGAAGGAAATTCTTTTCTTAATCGTAAACTTTTCTTTGAAAATTGGAACTTCTTATTCACAAGACCTCTGCTCCTATCTTTTGTAGAGTAACTCATGATTTTTGACAGTACCCCTGGACAACAACAGGAAATTGTCTGGAAACAGACAACAATCTCAATATTGTTTTCTTGCCTAGGAAGATGCAGCCCAAGGTTCTAAATAAGCATATCTTCTCCTGGCTAATGACGAAACCTCTCTGTGCATTTGGAAGAAATATAGGTGGAGAAGGTACAAGATGGAATCAGATTCACCCATGATCCATATAATTAAAGTGTAGGAGATCAAAGTCAGAAGGATGTGAGAGAAATTCTCAGGCTAGAATCATTATATCAGATGACTCTCAAACAAAACACTGCTCTTTTAGAAAACAAATTATATATTTCATAAATTATTCCATTTCTACTTAAGTAAATTGCCTGAGCAATCTGGGATTATTTTGGTAGATCCAAGCTTATAGGAGAATTCATATATGATTACTGTTTATTGAGTGCTTACTTTCTGCCCACAGCTTCTTGTCCATTTCCACATTTATTTTTCTTTCCATTTTTTCATTTTTTCTGAGTTTCACTAGGCAGGAACCTGAGACTTGGAGTAGTTAGGTCTCCTGACCAGTGTTACAAAGCTACTAAGTGCTAGATTTGAACTGGGTCAAGGTCTGCCTGACTCTGAAGCCTGACAGAGAATTTCTGTGGAATCTAGTTGAATGCCTCTCTGTCATGGTATCAAGTCACCTCTGTAGCCAAATGTCAGACTGAGTTCTTCTCACGATCAGAATTTGCTTTGAAACAATTCCACCATTCATTTGACCTATGGAAAGAAATCTACAAACATCCAATGTGATAAGAGCCATATACTTCTTGAATGCCAATTTCGTATAAATCTCCATCAGATGTACTTATTTTGCAGAACTTACTGCATTTATGCTTAATTAAACTTCTATTTTCCCTGCTCTTGAATACCAACACAAGTAGAAATAGACTTCAATAGTGGTAAAAAAAATAGTTTGGGCATTGGTGGATTCAAGCCCAGGTTTGAGTTCTCGATGCTATCACTTCCTAATCCACAGCCTTGCCAAGTGAATTATCCCTCTTAGTTACCACCTGCTCCTCTTTAAAATGAAAATGCTAACAGTGCCTACAGGGGGCTGGGTTGTTGTGAATATTACAAGGTACAATTATAGAAAAGCTTCTTCCAGCGCCTGGCACTTAGCGCACAGTAGCTGGGAGGTCTTACATTGAAATCATTGTAGACAGGGACATGTCATTTTAGTCCCTATATTCCAGGTACTTAATGTAGAGTCTTATATATAAAATAGTGGTCAGAAAATTGTTGATTGAGACAAAGTTTCCCAAGAGAATAACTGTTAAGTATGAACAACAGGGGGAAGGGCTTGTGTAATTGGAGTTGTTGAGACACCTATTATTTTATGTGATATTAGAAAACAAATACTTGTTTTGAAAACATCTAGAAGCTCTGATTCCCAAGAACCAAAAAGAACTTGAGTTTCCATAGGAAAAAAAAAAAGAAGGTGGTCTAGCAAAGGGAGGGGGCCTGTTTCAGGTTTCAGGAGAAATACTTGATTCTGAACTCAAAAGTCCTATTGACCGCCACCTTTCAGGCATTTTTGTCTGCATCATTGCTGCTTCTCCATAGATAATGAGAACAGCTTGGTTAATTTTAAATAACTCTAAGAAATTAAGGATATAAACACATTCATGAAAAGTATCATTTACATTTTAAATATATAAAATAGTATACTTGAGGATATTCTATAAGAATTGTCTTCCATTTGACATATCTGAAACCCTGTTTTCATCCTTATTCACATTTGTCCATTTATTTTCTTTAAGGGTTACCTGATTCCATTTGTGAGGATATTTATATTTAACCTAAATTGAATTTTTGGTTTCCTTTAAAACATTGCCTATTTTAAAACACAGTGGAAAAGAATATTTTCATTAATATGTAATTTATTTAAGTTACTGGAAGAATTGATGGGTCACAACCTGTAATGTTTGTAATTTTAATGGTTCTTGAAAACATGCATTCTAGAGATTTTACATCGATTTGCATTGAAACCAATTTATGAAAATGCAAATTAGTTATACTTCTATCAAACTATTATCAGAATGTTTTGTCCTTTATGACAGATAAAAATGACAATTCATTTTTGTCTGTTATAAAGATACATTATCTTCCTTTATTTTACTTGAAATGTTCTAAACCTAGTTTCTTGATAAAATGTCCAGAGTACAATTTGAAAAATAATCACAAAAGGGGCTGGGAATATGCCTCAGTTACAGAGCAAAGCCTGGCATGTATAAGTCCCTAGATTAGATCCCCAGCAAAGCATGTACACATATGCACAACTACCCAGTATGTACATTTATAGGATTCTTTAACCAATTCCATTTAAGTTATTCATAATATTTTATACATAAGTCATGCCATTATAAATGTATGTCTGTATACCTAAAACTTTGTGTGTATCTATATATTATTAATTTTAGTATCAATGCCTAAAAGAAATAGTTAGGAATCCTTGTCAAGATGAATATTAAAATAATTTGTTATATAGCATAGATATAAATATTTTATTTTTCTTTCCGTTTCTTTCACTGGTACCTGCTTGGCATCAGTAAGATACAGTCTTTATAAAGAAGAGATAATAGGTATTATTTCCTAAAACACTTTTTCCAGGTTA
Source organism: Sorex araneus (assembly GCF_027595985.1). NCBI lineage: Eukaryota > Metazoa > Chordata > Mammalia > Eulipotyphla > Soricidae > Sorex > Sorex araneus. The sequence continues at coordinate 50,886,242 of NC_073305.1, forward strand.
ACATGGTGCCTACTGAGAGTAGAAACTTCAATGATATAAGTTCTTTACACTTATATTAAGATAATAGAAGAAGCCTGGCTGTTATTTAGTTTATGATGTAGGAGAAACAGAAAATACATTTATTATGGATGATTTTATATAGTTAATGTTTTTGTTAGTTATTCTTTTAAAGATCAGTTTTAACACAGGGCACTGGCTTCTAGCAAGGTGTGGTGTTAATTGGCTTAACTTAATATTAAACAACATTGAAGGGACATTACACAGGCTTGTTGGGGGTCACAGAAAAATGAGCTTCAAAAACAGTTTTTAAATGTGTGATCAAGGCTATAAGTATAACTAATCAGGAAAATTAAAGCAACATGAAAAATTGATGAGATTAATGAACTCTGATTAAAGCAGGATACAGTGCTTAGGGGGTAAAAGGCTCACAATTCTCAGCAGGCCTGTGTGTTCCCAAGTGCTTATTCCTGCCTAAAGTAAGTCTCTCAAATGAATTATGCTAATACGATTGTTTTCAACCACTTCCTGGCTCATCTACTCATCTATTCTTATGTCTTTTCTCTATTAAAAAGGACACAGCTTCAAATGCCCATTAAACTTTGAAAATTGAATTGGTTTTTAAGACGAGGCAAAAGAATTAATGTACAATCTTGTTTCTGTGTTGGTAAACTCAGGCTAGAGAAAGAATTGTCTGATCATGATTATGTAGGCTCATTTTTTAAAAAAGAAATGCTTTTAAACAATGCCTCTATATGTCATGTAAAGCAATCAATTTAGAGCACTATCTAGTAATTTATGAATTAGGGAGAAGGCTGAAATATATTAACCCACTTGATGGAGATGACTCAAAACAAAGGTCTTGAATGCATATAAGCTTGAATTCTTCACTTTCCTTTATTTTCTTTACTTACCTTTCTGGATTAAATTTTATTCACTTATCTTAATGGGAGCACATTAATCTCTTCAGCATTTTTCCTGAAGTTGTTTTAAAAGTGAAGTTGAACACAATCTAGTTGGATGATCCTTTATCAGAGGAATCTATACCTATGAATAGTTTCTTTACACTATTTAGCCAGTGTTTTCCAACCTCTTTTTATTGGCAGGCCAGTGAAAATAGGAAAATCAACAATGCAACAGCAGGAGTAAGCCCTTAGCACTGCTAAATTGGTTCTAAAACAAGACAAAACAAAATCTTGGGAGTGGGAGAGCTGGTGAAGGTATTTGTATTCCCGGGCCTCTCCCTCCACCTACTGGCTCCGTGTCCCTAAGAGATAGATCCAGGACTCTGGATTTTTATCAGTTCCTTAGATAATTCTGATACAAGCTAGGTAGAGATCTTCTAGCATATCATACCATAGAATGTGACAGCATCAATATTTTCCTGGACTTTATTTCTTTTTATTCTTGGCATAAACTGGAAATAAGTTTGAAATAACAAAAACCTTTAAGAAAAAATTAAAGAAATTTTAATTAAATTTTTTAAAAATTCAGAAATTTCATGTGCACCTCACTCTTCCAAATACTTAGACATGTTTAGGCCCAATTCTGGGATGTCATTATTTCCTATTCAACTCAGAGAAAGATAGCTAACCTAGAGTTGTTGAGTCTTATAAAAGGCAGATGACATGTAAAAAAAAATAAGTAATCATAAAGGAGATGTTAATCAGAGCTCTTTGGTAAACCTGAATAAAATTAACACAGACCTCATGGCAATTTTGGGAACAGGCATTTCAGAACTGTGCCCTAACATACTGGAACAAGTAAGTATTACCTTCTGGTTGGAGGTGTGTCCAATTATAAACCAAAACCAGGATGCAGGAAGTCAGTTGCGATAGTCAATAGGGAGAAAGAAAAGAGGAATGAATTTGTCCAGATAACTGGACATTTGAAGGATGAGAAAAAAATAATGTCTTAGTGTATCCTGACATTCATTTTAAAATATGATTCACTTTTATAAGTTGTCTTTTGTAATATAGCTTTCTTTTGTAACATATCTTTCTTGTCTTCTTTTTTTGGATTTATTTTTAAAGCAAACACTGAAAGTTACAATCTGCCATTTTTAGATAAAACTAAATACATTTATTTATAAAATCGGTTAATGTATAATTTTTTTATGTTTCTTGTGCACACATACAGGGAGCTCCAGGAATTAAAACTCATATTATTTGGGTTCTTTCACTTGAAATTATAGACCAATTGTAAACATTAGAAGGGCTTCTAATAACTTATTTCTCTTAAACTTAGGACTCTCTTTTTCCACTAAATATGTAATAAAAAGTAGTTGATCTAAATGTTGAACTATTTTGTCCAAATAGACATGAAAACCTCAAGTCACCATGTTCTGTGAACTTTGGAAATTTGGTTAAAGTATCTGTAAGAACCAGAGTAAAATCCATGCTAAGGTCCATTTCCTTTAAACTTTTTAAACTTATCCTAACCTCCACTAAGTTATTAAGGTGAACATATCATTTTTATCCTATAACTTTTATGCTGCTGACATAGCTGGGATTTATTGACACCATGTTTATCCAATGGGGTTAAGAAATTATATATATATATAGAGAGAGACATATATATGTATCCATAGATATGAAATGAAATGCTGCACATGTACGTATGAATATTTATCTACAGTCAATGAAATTACATGGGTCTATGGATATGCATATATAAATGAAAATGTTCTACTACATATTATATAAATATTCAGAAATATGGACTGGGAAGATAGCTTGAAGCACAAGAACTTGATTTTAAACCACAGTATTACACATACTGGGTAATGTGTAATCCTGGTGGTTCCCAGTACCTCTGGTTAGGCCTGAGAGATATTATGGGAATTCAGGTGAACCTGGGTCACCTCACAGGATGCCCTAAACACCATTCAGAGTGACCTCTGTGTACTGATCACTACTAGGTGTGGCCCCAAGCCAGACCAAACACCAAGTACGTCTGTGTGTGCCCTCAAGGCTCTGGGGCAGCAGGCCTGAGTACTGAACTGTCGGTCCACAGTGCTGGGTGGGTGGACCCTAAGCACTATGGGAGATTCTATTTAAACAAATTAAACAAATTCAAATTTGTCCGCTTGTTCTTTTAGTATGATGTCTCTTATGAACAAAGACAAAATAGAAAGCAGAATACTAAATAAATTTTGTCTACTATCTATGCCTCATGTAATGTCAGGGGCAAAATTCAGTAGAATTCAAATAGTTGTTAGACTACTATAGTATTTGAGAGCATGTGTTCCTCAAAAAGGTGTACAACAAGGGACTGGAGCACTTTTCTTGCTTGTAGTTGACCTGAGTTTGATTCCCAGCACCCATATGGTCCCCAAGCACTACCAGAAGTGATTATTTAGTGCAGAGCCAGGAGTGACCCCTCAGCATTCCTGGGTGTGGCCCCACCCAAAAAACAAACAAACAAAAGATGATGCATACCCAGTGCCTAGTATGCTGACATAAATTTGAGGGAGATGTTCATGGAAGGATAATTGAATTAGGAACAAATTAGTAAATTTTATTTTTTTAAATGTAGGGAACTTGAAAAGGAGGCTATGATTTTATGTAAAATATATATTAGAGAGATCTTGATAAAAGAACATAGTGGTTACCACATAAAAGATATTTTTAAAGTAACTAAGTTAGGAAACAGGAATCTAACTTAGCAGTAAACATATGCCTCACATGTGTGAAATTGGGTTTGATCCTTGGCACTGCAAAAATTAATTAATTAAATTACAGTGTAATGTCTGTTTCTTTTTAATAAATAAAGATAATAAAACATTATGTAAATTATTACAGTAACAGTTAAAGAATAAATAATCCCAGAAATATGAATATGGAAAAAGTATTAACAGTAATGAAACACTATTATTTCTTATTTTTCTCAGAAAATTAGAATTCATGTTAACCTGTTACAGGACATGAGAATTCCTAGAGTGAACCAAACTGCTGAGCAATGTATAACCAGAAATTTACCAAACATCCACCAATACTTGATGGAATCATTCCATAAGGTTATTACTGAGAAGCATTCATCATCATTATCATCATCCCATTGATAATTTCTCGAGTGGTCTCAGTAACGTCTCCATTCGTCCTAGCCCTGAGATTTTAGAAGCCTCTCTTTACTCATCCTTTCCAATGGTGCCCCTTTGGACACTCTTTCAGGGTCAGGGGAATGAGACCCATCATTTTTACTGGTTTTGGCATATGAATACACCATGGGGAGTTTGCCAGTCTCTCCCATGTGGGCAGGAAACTCTCGGTAGCTTGCCAGGTTCTCCCAGAGGGAGAACTAGGCTATAAAATGTCCAAACTTTCAGGAGCTTGGTTTTATAGTCTGGATGTTGACCGCTAGTGGGATTACATGGCACCGGGGACAGTCCCTGGGTATGACCTCCTAGCTACTGGAAAATGGGGAATCTGGGCGGAAGAGGCCCAGTCCTGATCCGAGCAGGCTTGGAGGTCTCAGCCCAGGTCCCACACACCTGGGTTCCTCTTCCGGTTCCTTCATGCATGAGGCTTGTCCGAACATATGGAAAGGGGCCTTGAGCATGGCTGTTACTAGGCTCCGGAGGTCTTCCGCTGCGGGAGCTCTGCTTGGGGCGAGGAGGGAAACCGAAACCCAGCCCCTCTGAGGGGCCCTGGGGGAAGACAGCCAGGCACGAGGTCTTTATAAAATAATGCTCTTTCAGTTGAAGACTGACTGAGAGAAAAGTCAGTTAGAACTCTTGAGATGTTTGAAACACAAAACACCATGGTAATAGTGCTAATATAAAGCAAAAAAACAGGATACAGAGAATATTACAAAAATATTGCATTATGCAAATTAGTTTACAAATTCCATGCATTCTAGTTAACTAGTTACAGGATGTCTTAATTTTAGGTGAAATGATTGATTTATTTTATTGGGGGACCATGCTATCAATTCTCAGGGCTACTCCTGGATTTTGCTCCGGAGTCACTCCCAGCAGTGTTCAGGAGACCATATGTAGTTCTGGGGTCAAACCCAGATTGGCTGCATGCAGTGCAAGCTTCTTACCCACTATACTATCACACCAGCTGCTAGGTGCACTTATTTACTAATTTACTAGGGATTTGGTGGAATGACTAAACTAGAGGTATGTCCATGGGAGAAAGGAGTTATCTGATGTCTAAATGGGTATCTGAAAGTAAGATCAGGTGTGGTCTTTTCAGTGGGTTCAGTGAAAAAAACATACACACTCCTAACAGAAAACAAAGATTTGTTGCCTATACTGAGCAAGTATCTTAGCCACTTAATTCCCTATATCTCTGTTCCCAGTTATTTTTGGAATTTTAAATTTATGACATGCTTTTTCCATATGAAAACATATTTAAAATTACAATGTCATTATCACATCCCTCAAAATTAACATCAAATCTCAAATATTAAAGTAACTCTATCTCCTCTCTATGTATGCATATACATATATATATGTATTCTATATATTTATGTGTCTTTGATTTTTTATTTATTTGAAACAAGATAAGATAGAGTGCATGAGTTGTCTTTAGCTGTGAATTTGTTTGTCCTAAGAAGTACCTTGCATCCTGGATTTGACTGATCACTTTCTGGTATGTTTATGGGCTTTTTTTTCCCTGATTACATTTTGTAAATTAAAAAATATTTACATTTAAAATTGGATCTTGAAAGATTATATCTGAGGTTTTAGTTTTTATTTTTTAAAAGAAACTCTTTAGATAGTACTATATTCTTTTACATATATATATTCTTATTACATTGTTTCAGATATATTACACACACAGCCTGGATTAGTGAATCTGAGCTTGGAGTTTACATGCCTAAGTCTGACCCTACCAGGTGGCTTTCAATCAAGCTTTAGATCCCCAGATACTTTTAGATTCATTGGTGATTCACCCTTCAATCTACTACACATCTAAAAAGTGATCTATAAAATTATATATAATTTTTAAAAATTTGTTTTCTGAATTGTTGGTGATTTGGTTACCTCCCAAATATACTGTGTTTTTAAAAAGGTAACTAAATGCCCAGATCTTTCTGTTTACACACTTTCAGAGTAATGACTTGGCACTTATGCAGTTTTTAGTGATGATCAGTGATGTCCTTTATATAGGGCTAGGGATATATCTCAAGCGGTGGAGTAAGTAACTAAAAGGCACAAGCCCTCAAGTTTTAGTCAGTCTCTACATTCTACCTACTTTCATTCCACCCCTATCACTTCTGGGTATGTTTCTATGCCTTAGGACCTGAAGTCCAGAAGTAGACAATATAAAAATGATAAAATAAAATAGTATGAAAGTAACAAACTCATAGTTGTATGGATTTTATGTGTTTTAATACTTTGTAGACATAATTTACTTGATACACAACTTTCTCATCTTTGGCTCAGGAAGTCCTTCAATTTGATCCTTGTGTCCTTTTGGTAAGACCTCATTAGTTTCTTATGGTTCTCTTGTATTTTGCTTAATAAGATATTCCAGGCTTATTTGTATATTTGCTGCCTCAGATCTGGGATCAGCCATTTTCCAGGGAGTGTTGGTTCTGTTTATTGGGCAATGTTATTTAGAGACCACAATCTGGGCTCAAATATTCATTCCCACAGTTTTGCCAAAATCTTCTAAGACTTTTCAGGAGCAAAATCTAGGAATCATATATTTGCTTAGAAAAAGAAAATAAATTGAGGACTTAAAACTAAGTTTCAATTCCAATTCAAAATTGCAAGACTTTTAATGAGCTTCTTTGCTTTACACTTGTACCTCTTTTCTTTCACACTGAAAAATCTCAGTTCCTAGTCACATTAACATATTAATCATTTGTTTAAGCTGTAATATGCATAACATAATTTCAAAATAGCAACAGTACCTACATTGTTGCTAGCAATTGCATGACTGAGAGTTGTTTAGGAATTCTTTGTGGTCTTCTTTTGTTTTTAGGCTAGATCCCAAGATGGAAAAAGTGTGAAAATACTGTGTTTTAAAGTCAATTGAAAGTCTTCTTTTCTTCTTGTGGTTATACCAGCAATTTAATACACAGTGAGGGATTTTGTTTGCTTTTAATTTGAAGGAATTGCTTTTCCTTTAGTTATGTAAAATGGGCTCTTGGAATCAACCTTGCAACTATGAAATGTAATTCAGAGGACCTCTTCCTTCCATAATGAAGTTCTCTACACTTTTTCCCCATCTTTTTCTGGTTGGTATCAGTTTTCTTTTTTATTATCGCTTGGGTTATTTCCAGTCTTCTTCTTATTATTATTACATGATCTTGCAATGAAAAAGTTATTGTGTATAAATTTTAACATTTTTGTCAGAATATTTTGGAGTAGCTTTATGAAAGGGATTGCTGAGTAAGAGGTAAACACATATAATTTTCCAAGATAATTGCCAAATTCTCCTTTATGAGGCTCATGCTATTTCACATTTCTTCCAGCTCTATGTGAAAGTACCTGATATATTCCAGTCAAGCCAATAAGAGCACTGTCAAACTTTAAGATTTTTCCCCCCTAAATACTCATGAAAAACGCTTTTATTGTGGTTTGAATTATTTTAATTTATTTTATTTTATAAGATTTCAGATTTTTCTCAACTCTAAGTAGTAACTTTTTGCAGTAAAATGTTATAAATAATTTTCCAAAGTTCTTCTATTGCCTTTTTCAAGAAACTATTTGTTTCTTAATATTTTAAAAATTAATCTTCATTATTTATTTCTTTTAAATTTCATTGTTTGCATTTTTATATTCTTTCCTCTATCCTTCATTTATTGACTTCTCATTTCTTAAGATGAAAGTCTAAATCATTACTTTTGACATCTTTCTTCTCTAAAATTTTAAATTTACTAATTTGGGGCTGGAGCAATAGCTCAGTGGGTAAGGCGTTTGCCTTGCATGCGGCCAACCCGGGTTCGATTCCCAGCATCCCATACTGTCTCCTGAGCACCGCCAGGAGTAATTCCTGAGTGCAAAGCTAGGAGTAACCCCTGTGCATCAACGGGTGTGACCCAAAAAAAGCTAAAAAATTTTTTTTAATTAAATTTACTAATCTCCCTATAAGAAAGGTAAAATTATGTACCATATATTTTGTATATGTTGCTTTTGTATTTATTGTTTTCTAATTAGCAGCTTTTCTGAATTTTTGTGATTTCCTTTATGACTTCTGTTATAAGAATACTTTTCTAAATATTCGAGTTTCTATATTTCATATATTTTTTTAAATTTTATTTTATTTACCATGACTTATCATGATGTCATGATTTACAATGATAGGGTTTTATGCATACAACATTTTAACAGCATGCCCTCCACTATTGTCCATTTTCCTCCACCCCTGTCTCAGGGTTTCCCACTCAAACCCTCTCTGTGTCTCCCCATCATGGTAGATTCAGTTCTGTAGATCAGTTAACAGATCCTATTGCTTTGAGACATCTGTTATTACCTTACGATGTTTCTCTATATCCCGCATATGAGGAGCTCATCACATTTAGGCACTCTCCTTTAGACTGCTTTCACTCCGCTTGATATCCTCTAGTTTCATCAAAATAGAGACAGATTGCATGATTCTATATTTACTTAGAGCCAAGCAAATAGTACTCCATTGTGTGTATATGCAAACATTTCTTTATCCATCCATCTGCTCTTGGACAATGGGGTTGTTTCCAGAATTTAAAAAAAATTTATTTTAATGATCACTGTGAGATACAGTTGCAAAGCTCTCATGGTCCGGTTTCAGTCATGCAATGTTCCAACACTCATCCCTCCACTAGAGTACATTTCCTCCCCCAGCAATATTCCTCATATCATTCTTGTCACCATCTCATCCCCTCCTCCACCTCCCCCCCCATTTTATTCCTTGTCTTTCTCTCTTTCTCCTTTTGGGCCTTATGGTTTGCAATACAGAATACTGAGTGGTCATCATGTTTGGTCCTTTACCCACATTCAGCACACATCTCTCATCCAGAGCGACCCCTTCCTTCAATCATAATCACTATCATACTGGTCTCTTTGCTATCCCAATGGCCCTCTACCCCCAGTCCTTGATGCAGGCTTTCAACCATGGACCAATCCTGCTGGTTCTTTTTTCTGCTGTCCTTGGGTGTTAGTCTCATACTATGGTCTTTATATATATATATATATATATATATATATATATATATATATATATATATATATGCATCTCCCACAAATGAGTGCAGTCATTCTAGCACATTCTAGCACACCATTCTAGGTGTGTTACTCTCATGACTTATTTCATTTAGCATGATACTCTTCAGGTGCATCCATTTATAAGCAAATTTCATGACTTCATTTTCCCTAACAGCTGTATAGTATTCCATTGTGTAGGTGTATCATAGTTTCTTTTTTCAGTCATCTGTTCTCAGACACCCAGCTTGTTTCCAGATTCTGGCTATAGTGGACAGTGTTGTAATGAACATTGAAGTGCAGATGTCATTTCTGCTATATGTTTTGGCACCCCAGGGTATATCCCCAAAAGTGGTATTGCTGGGTCATATGGTAGATCAATTTCTATTTTTTTGAGGAATGCCCATATGGTTTTCCCAAAACACTGGACCAGTTAGTATTCACACCAAGATGAAGGAGAGTCCCTTTCTCTCCGCATCAACACCAGCACTGGTTGTTTTTATTCTTTCAGATGTATGCCAGTCTCTGTGGTGTAAGGTGATATCTCATTGTTGTTTTGATTTACATCTCCCTAATGATTAGTGATGTAGAGAATTTTTCATGTACCTCTTAACCATTTGTATTTCTTCTTTGAGGAAGTTTCTGTTCATTTCTTCTCCCCATTTTTTTTGATAGGGTTGAAGATTTTTTCTTATAAAGTTCTACAAGTGCCTTGTATATCTTAGATATTATTCCCTTATCTGATGGATATTGGGTAGATGATTGTTCTCATTCCGTGGGTGGTCTCTGTATCTTGGTAACCATTCTTTTTGAAAATTGAAATACTCCCCAGATTATTGTACATATTCAATGCAGTACCTACAAGTATACCCACAACAATTTTCAAAGACTAGATTAAAAAAACTCCTAAAATTCATATGGAACAATATATCCCCATAAATAGCTAAAGCAATCCTTGGGATAAATAAAACGAGAGGCATCACCTTCCCCAATTTCAAACTGTACTGCAAAGTAGTAGTAATTAAAACAGCAAGATACTGGAATAGAGGCAGACCCACAGATCAATGGAATAGGTTGAATATACTGACATGGATCCTCAAATATATAATCACTTAATCTTTGGCAAAGGAGCAAGAAATGTGAAGTGAAGCAAAGAAAGCCTCTTCAATGAGTAGTGCTGGAAAAATTGAGCAGGTACATGCAAAAAAATGAACTCGGACCTCTGTCTAATGCCAGGCACAAAAATCAGATCAATATGGATTAAAGACCTCAATATCAGACCAGAATCCATAAGCTACATGGAGGAAAATGTAAAGAGAAACTTCCATGACATTAGGAGCTAAAAGCATCTTTAAAGATGAAACACCACCAAGTGGAAGCAAAAATCAAGAAATGGGATTACATTAAACCAAGAGGTTTCCAGATTTTTAATATTGTAAATGGTGCTGCAGTAAATACAGTAAAAGCAGTGACTTTTCTGAATAGAATTTCTGGTCCCTTGGAGTTGATGTCCAGTCCTGCTTAAATTCTACTGCAAGTAGAGATCACATTCTTTATTATTTCAGCTCTTTAAAATATACTGAGATTCCTTTAATGCCCAGAATATAGTCATTTTTGCACATATTTTATATTTTCTCAAAAAATATTTATATCTGGTAGTCCTTTGAAATATTCTGAGTGACATTCAGGTTAACATGTTGATGGCATTGTTGAAATTCTGTATCCTAACTGATTTATGGTCTAATTGTTTTAGTAAATGATTAGAGAGAGTTGCTTACATCTGTACCAGTGTTGGTTTATATATTCATTTTCTTACACACAGCAAGAATCAATACAATTTTAATACATTTATTAAAATAATTTTATTGAAATCCATTTAATTTACTTAAAAAATGGATTGTACTTTCCACCAATATTATCATCTATACTTTCTTCCAGAACATTTACATTCTTCAGATTCCATTAATAATATTCCATTAATTCCATTCCATTCCATTAATACAGATTACATTAATACAAATTAATGCTTGTAACTTATTTTTAAAAGACAGATATATAAATATTAACTCCTATTTTTACATAGGTATAAAATTACTCTTTCCTATTTTTGAAAGGACAAATTCTCTGCTGAATTGTTGTTCTACAATTACTAACATTCAAATTATTGTCCGTGTATGTTTATTAGCTTGTGTGTGTATTTGTATGTGTGTTTCTGGACTGTTATTCAGTTTATGAGTTTATTAATTCCCCTATATAAAACTGTCTTGCTTATTATAGAATTGTCTTAAAACCAGATAATTTGTCTTTGTTTTATATTTTTTGAAGTATTTGATTTATTTTAATGCATTTACTATGTAAATTTTATAATAACTTAGTTTCTATGAAAAATTTCTGATGGAACTTGGTTTTAAATTGGGTAGACTATGTTTCTTATGTTGGGGAAAACTTACAAGGTTCTCCCCAACATAGTTTTCCAGTCTACAGTCACGGCATATCTTTCTAATTATTTTGTTTGGCCCTTTCACCAGCATTTAATAGTTTTCAGCTTATAGATTTTTCAGATATTTTCTTAGTTATATTCAAGTAGCATGTCATGTTCCTTTGCTGCTGTTTTAAGTGATGTTTTTTCAGTTTGATTTCTATTTGTCTATTGCTACTCTATAAAATAAAATTGATTTCTTCATATAGATCTTGTATCCTTCTACTTTATTATACTGTATCACTAACGTATATTTTTGTGTGTGTGGTTTCTCTTCTTTAGGACTTCCCACAAATAAATGATATCCTCTGTATATGCAGTTAATTTGTATGACCTCTATGATGTGCATTCCTTTGATCTCTTTTTGCTTTATTATACTGATGAAGACCTTAAAGGTTACGTTAGTCAATATGAATAAATAAACTTGTCAAGTACCCAGTTATATAGGAAAAGGATTTAGAATTTCATCATTTGATGTTAGGATTTTTTAGATACTTTTTATAGGTTAAGGAATCAACCATCCACTTCCCATCAACCACTCCCATAATCCCCCCTACACACATACACATTTTCCCCTCCCAGCACCCATGGTGCTAAGGCTTACTTCTGGCTCTGTGCTTAGGGATCACTTCTGGCAAGAGATCATTTATGATACCTGGGTAGGCTGTCTTTGAGGCAAGTGCCTACCTGTTATATTGTCTCTCTGGCTCAGTTATTTCCCATTTAATTCTTAATTTATTAAGTTTTAATTTTTTCATGGAAGTTTACAAAACTGTTTAAAATTAATTTTATGACTTTACATATTACTTGGTTTTCCTGCTTTAGTAATTGCTTTATTATATTAATTTTTCAATATTGAACCAGCCTGATATTTAGAGGCTAAACAATTCATGGTCACAATTTATTATTCTTTTCATTGATTCCAGGGTTCAAACTGTTAACATTATACTGAGGCATTTTTTTGTTCTTTGTTAATAAGATCTGTTGTCATTTTATTGAAACATTGTTGTTGGTTTTGGTATCAGGATAAATTGACTTTATAGAGAGGCTTATAAAATGTTCTTTAATATTCTAAAAGATTTTATGCAGACTATATGTAATGTTTCTAACATAATGTTTAGAAATTCTCCCAGTTGCTTCAAGCCCTGGACATTTTTTTATTGGTGTTGTGTTTCATTAGTTCATTTTATTTTGTTATCTATACCCAACATATGAGAAAAAAATCATAGTTGTCTTTCACCATAAGACTTATTTCAATGTTATAATAACTTCAGGGTCTATCCAAATTGTCAGAAAAGGTAAGACTTTGTTTTTCTATGCTTAATAGTATTCCATTTATAATACATAAATTTTATGTGAGCTGGAGCGATAGCACAGCAGGTAGGGCATTTGCCTTGCACGAGGCCGACCGAGGTTCGATTCCCCCGCCATTCTTGGAGAGCCCTGCAAGCTACAGAGAGTATCTCACCCGTACAGCAGAGCCTGGCAAGCTACCCATGGCCTACTCGATATGCCAAAAACAGTAGCAACAAGTCTCACAATGGAGACATTACTGACGCCCACTCGAGCAAATCGATGAGCAATGGGATGACAGTGACAGTGACAGATTTTATATATGGATATAGAGCTCTCAGTTCTTTAATATAATCCACATTTGTGCTTTAGGCTTGGATAATGTGAACAATGTCTTTGTGTCTTAAATATTGTGAATAATATTGCTATCAACATGCATTTAAAACTGTGTTAGTGTTTTATACCCTTCAGATAAATTCCTAGGAGTGGTATTGTTGGGTCATATAGTATTTCCATTGTCAATATTTTCAGAAATCTTGGTACTGTTTTCCATAGAGGCTGCATTGCCTTATAATCTTGCCAACAATGTACATTTTTTCTCCCACACCCTCATCAACACTTGTTTTCATACACTAAAAACAAGTGTCGTTGGATGAACATCCTTAATATGAGAAAATAATTCATTGTAGTTTTGATTTGCATTTCCCTAATAATAAATTATGTTGAACATTTGTTCATGTATCTGTGGGAATCTGTGTGTCTTCTTTGGTGAAGTGTATGTGCTTCTGGATATTGTCTTCTTTGGAGATGTGTCTATTTGGGATTTTATTCACAGTTTGATTGTGTTGCTTGCTTTTTGCTGCTGGCTTCAGTGAATTCTTTATATATTTTTGATATAAACCTATCTCCCAATTGAAGGGTTGCTTTTTAATTATATGGTAGTTTTATTTATTTTTTTAATATTAAAGTTTTGAAATCAAGTGGAGTCCTGCTTATTCTTGCCTTTGTTTTCCTGAGGATCTAGATTGAGTGGGGATGGTGGGAGCGGAGGTAAACAATGCTTACCAACATATTTAATTTGTTTATTTAAGATATGACTTAAGGCTCTTATTGAACAGCCTTTAAATATAGTTTGTGTCTTAGTAGTTTAACTCATCTAGTCACATTTAAGTACAAACTGGTCTAGGTTTTAGGGTGAGGTTTCTGTGTGTGTGTGTGTGTGTGTGTGTGTGTGTGTGTGAGTGTGTTTATCCTTTTAACAACTCTAAATATCTACAATATTTCCTCTTTAATTATTTATAGTTTTAGTTTGTGTACTTTTCGTGTTTTAATTTTTCTTGGAAAAATAGACTAGTAGTTGTTTTGTTGACCATTTTAAAGAACTAGTATTTATTATTTGTTTGAGATTGTTTTGTTTTACTCTTTTCTCCATTGTGTGTGTGAGATTTTTGCTTTAAATCTTTACTTCTTTTAGTTTTATTTTGAGAGTTCTGGGGGTTTGCCCAGGAGTGCTCAGGGCTTACTTTTGGCTCTTTGCTCAGGGAACAATTTTAGCAATTCTCAGGGACCATGTGGGGTGACAGGGATCAAATTTGGATCTGCTGCATGCAAGATTTTACCCACTGTGATACCTCTATGATCCATCTTTGTATTTTCTTATAATGACAACTTATATTATTGATTTGAGACTTTTTTCCTTTATAACATAAGCATTCATTACTATGTTCATTGAAGTAACTATTTCTCTCCACAAATACTTATTTGTAAAAACTATTTGTGTTGCTTATTTATTTGTTATGTAAAAAATATTTTATCATATGCTCTACAGTTTCCTTCTTGTCCTTAGGGGTTCTTAGTGTACATTCGTTAATTTAAAAACATTTGGAGATGTTCCAGAAATTTTTTTCTCATTTATTTCAGTTTTAATTTCATTATGGTTTGGGAACATTCTTTGTATAATGTCAATTATTTTAGATTTGCCAAGATTTACTTTTTGAAATATCACATGACAAAATTTGGTGAATGTTCCATATGTACTTAAAAAATGTGTATTGTGTTAATTGAAACGTTTATATATACATATGAATGCATATGTATATAAATATGTATATATCTTAATTAGGTAAAATTTATTTTATACACTTAGTGAGTTTCTACTTATTTTACTTTTTTTTAATTGATTACCAAGAAAGACATTTTTGCTGTCTCCAAGTACAATTGTGGATTTTTCTTTTTATTGTTTACCAGATTTTTCTTTGTTTATTTTGACTCTGGGTTGTTATGTAAATGCACACTGAGATTTCTTAAGGAGCTGGAGTGGAGTGATAATATAATGAGTAGGGCACATGCCTTGCATGAGATCAACCTGGGTTTGATCCCCAGTACTCTCTACTGAGAGTAGACCCTGAGTATTGCCAGGTGTGGCTCAAATCAAATAAAAGGAAAAAAATAGAAAAAAATTATTAGAATTTGTAGCTAAATTACTTTATTAATCATTAGTTTTTAGTTTTAGTTTTTACAGGAATCCCATTCTAATTCAAGAACAAAATGTCAATCACCAAGATTTTGCTTTTTAATGTACAGTATATAGTCTAAAAGATGGAAAGTTTCCATGGTTCTGCATTATTCAGGCAGGTGGGAGGTGGGAGGTGGGTGGGGAGGCTCACCAAGCAATGCTCAGGGGTTACTCTTGACTCTGTACTCAGGGACTATTCCTGGCAGTGCACATGGGACTATAAGGGATACTGGGGATCAAACCCAGGTTCATATGCAAGTCAAGTGCCCTACCTGCTGTACTATCTCTCCAACACCAATTCTAGATTCTTATTAAAATGAAATGTTGCCATTTCTACAGTAGAAAACTAAATGGTAGAGAAATGTTCAAATAAAGGTAATAGCAGTCTCATCACTCAGAATTGAGGAAGAGATGTTATTGGCTTTAACTATAAAGACAGATGGTCTGAATTTGAATTCCAGCATCATGTATTATTAATTTAAAAATTTCAGGCAAGCTACCTACTTTTCTCACATGTAAAGTGGGGAAAAGTAGAAGGATTCAAACAAGCCTAAATTTTCTTCATTTTATTATATGTAAAACTGGACTCATACTGAGTCTAGTAATTTTCTTGTGCTTATAATAGTATTTTGGATGGACAAAGTAATTTTTGACCTAAAAAATAAAGTTTTTATTCATATTATGAGAGGTGCTCAAATTTTTTAAAAAATTGGTATTGATGTTTAGAACCTGATTTTGACAGATTATTTAAAACTAGGTGTCCACTAGAGGTAGAGAGATAGTAAAATGGGTATAATGTTTTCTTTGCATGCGGCTGACCCAGATTCAATTCATGATGCCCCATATGGACCCCCAAGCACCACCAGTAGTGATCCCTGAGCACACAGCCAGTTAAGCCCTAAGCACTGCCAGATATGACCCAAATACCAAACCCAAACTGAACAAAATCCTAGCTTTTTATGCTTTATGGCACTGTTGTCCCATTGTTCATCATTTTGCTGGAGCAGACACCAGTAACATCTCATTTGTGAGACTTGTTGTTACTGTTTTTGGCATATCGAATACACCACGGGTAGCTTGTCAGGCTCTGCTGTGCGGGTGGGATACTCTCGATAGCTTGCCAGGCTCTCCAAGAGGGACAGATATTGAACCCAGGTTGGCTGTGTACAAGGCAAATGCCCTACCCACTGTGCTATCACTCTAGTCCTTTATGCTTTTATTTTTTTAATTATTTTTTTAATTTCTTCAGATACTGTGATTTATGCAATTGCTAACATGGATTTTAAGCACACAGTACTTCTGTGTGCTTAAACACTTCCAATGTGTTGTGTCCCCATTCCCCCACTGCTTATTCCAGATTTCCACCCACTTTCCAACCTGACTCCTTGACTGTTTTTGTGTTTGTTTTGTTGTCACACCCAGCAATGCTCAGAGATTACTCCTGCGCTCAGAGATCACTCCTGCTAGTGCTCAAGGGACTATATGGAATGAATTGCTGAATATTGAACCCAGATTGGCCCAAGCAAGGCCTTGCCTACTGGACTATCTCTCCAGACCAACTATTATATTTTAAGTACCATCATTGTCATTTGCGTTCCATGCTTATAGTAATGTTGAATCTGAGTTGAATCGAATGGTTTATATATATACAGGTACTTTGCTCTTATGCTCTAGAGTATCAAAGTCCCTGGCACTTGTCCCTGTGTTACTACCAGACCTTCTCTTTCTTTCATCCTCCAGTTTTCTTTTTCCTTGGTATTTTGTTTTTGTAATCTAGGATAGCATTTTGGATGCTTTCACTGCCTACCATTTCCTAAATATGTTATTCTATAAATAAGAACATCCAGTGTTTGTTTTTGTCTTTCTAACTTCACTTAACATAGGATCCTCCATTTCCATCCATGTTGCTGCAAATTCCATTATTTCATTATTCCTTATGACTGAGAAAATATTCTATTGTGCATGTATAACAAAGTTTCATTATCCACTCTGGTCAAAAATAAAACTTAAAAAATGAAGCATAACAAATATGAGTCATATTTAGAAAGTTATTGACATCTGCTATAAATATTAATCAAATGGAATGATTTCTAAATTTGAGAACAGTTGCATTGCTAAAAAATACTACCTTCCATATAGCTGATAGTCTAATGTTGGGTTTATGTCCAAAACAGTGGTCAGGCAGAAAAAACATGAGACCAGATTCTTATCTTACATAAGAAACAGAAGTAAATTCAAAATGGATCAAAGATCTTGAGATTAGACCAGATTTCAGAAGATATATTGAAGAAATCATTGGTACACTACTCCAAGAGTTGGACCTCAAAAGTTTCATCCATAATATAACTACACTGACAAAGATAACAGAAACAGATATAAGCAGATAGGACTATATCAAATAAAAAATTTCTTTATGGCAAAAGAAACACAGGACACAATGAAAAGATGCCATGCCGATTGGAAGAAAATATTTGCTACAGCTCAATACACACAAAGATCAACATTAATAAAGATCAGCATCAATAAAGATCAACATAAATATATTGAGTAATTATATTTTTAAGTGAAGAGCTAAATTGAACAGACACTTCTCAAAAGAATATGGATGGAGTTAGTAGGCATATGAAAAAAATGTTTATTGCCACTTATTGTCAGGGAAACCCAAATTAATATGATAATAAGATGTCACCTCACACCAGTAAAAAAGGCTGAGAGGATAGGACCAACTCATGGTGGGAATGTGGTGAAAAAGGTATTTATGCATTTATGCAATGTTGTCTAGTTCTGCACTTATGGAAAACAATATGGAGATTTCTCAAAAGAAACGAAGAACAGACCTATCATATGAACTGGCAAGCCCACTCTTTCATATCTCCCCGCAAGACCCAAAAGCATCACTTTGAAAAGCCGTATACACACCTGTATTCTTTGCAGCACTTAGTACAATAGTCAGGTTATGGGTAACACATGTTACCAATTATGTAAGGGTGGATTATAATTTATACATTTGGTATTTATACTTTTCAGTCTGCTCAGGCATCTGATGATTCATTAGGATCCTCTTCTGTTTCTCTAAATAAAACCAACAATTTAACACTCTGGATTGTGGAGTACAGTCTAAAAATTGAAAGCAAGAGATTACAATGAGACCAAAGTAATATTTCTCTTCAATTTACCCACTAGATTATCTACTCTTAACCAGACAGGTGCACGGTTGCGTTAATGCATATGTGCTTTTCCACATGAGATATTATTTGAAGGATAATAAGGCATGCTGTAAAATCTAACAACAGATACCCATACTGTGACTCTGATATTTAATACCCATGCTATCTTAATCTGAAATTGGATACAATGACAATATCTCTAAACCTCAGGTACCTCTTCTATAATATTATTACATTTGTCTGGGTTGTTTTAAAGTAACTCAGTCTTAGGTAAAGAACTTCCCACAATGAGAGCATATGCAAGTACCAAGAGAAGGGAAGATGGTAATAACTGTGATGGTAGATATGTTGATGGGATGATTATGGTGATTATACTGCATTCATTAAAAGAAGCTTTAGAGTAAAATAAATCTGGTTTTGTAGAGTTTTGATCATTTGATAGTTCATGTATTTTAGGATTTGAAAATGTTTAACTTCTCAAATATTGGATGTTTTCAGAGTTGGTGTGAAGATTAAAGGGGTAGTGCTTATAAAAGTGCTTGGCACTAGGAAAATAGTCCCTAAATGTTAGCTCTTATTCTCACTATTTATTAGAAGAGACACTAATAGTTTCAGTGAAAATATTTAACAAATTCCTTTTCTTCTTAAGGGATTAAAAGAAAATGGCTCCTGTCATAATTAAAAGGATTTACTAAAAACCTAGTACCAAAAAAAGTAGAAAAGCTAAAATAATAGCCAAGTTTTTAAAATACCTTTTATTGTCAGTTCTCTTAAGATTCTCTTCAGAGATGAGAAAGATGTTTCTCTCTTGCTTTTTATATTATGGACTCTCTCTCCAATATTAAAAAAAACGCAAAATATGACTTTTTGCCACTTGCCTTTGGCTGGTAATGCCCAGGGAACTACCTGCCCACATTGTTTCCCAACTGTGGGTTGGTCCCATAAATCTCAGCAAATCCTCAATAGGATAAGGATGAATGGAAGTCATTATGATAGCTCTTTTAGACTCATTCTGTCTTCGATATAATAAATACCACTGCAGAACTCTATGCCTTGCAGACAAAGAATCATTTGGGGCTTTTGTGTGCTCTCTTCTCAGCAAGTCACAAATGGAATGCTCTAATGTGTCCATTGTATACATTTTTGAATAAATATAAGAATCACAATATGACTGTACCATTTAATCTCAGTTCTTCATTGTGAAAAAAAGGACACATTTTCCACTCTTGTAAGATGGAGCTGGCTAGACCCTGTACCTGTTTGTTTCCAGGAAAACCATACCCACAGTACCTGATGGGAGTCAAGCTGGTGGTTCCCAAACATGGATGGGATGTTTGGGAACCTAAAGCCTAAGTTTTGCAAGTGCAATTTTATCCAGCAACATAATGATCAGTGAAAGGAATTGAATAGCCTATTAACCAGTATTCTGTCATTATCAACCGCAGAAGGTGCAACTCAAGCAAGCTTAGGCCATTAAGTGAAAAATTATACATGTAGCCATCAGGTAAGAATTCACTTAGCTTCCCAAAGGTTAGCACCAAGACACAGGTTTTCTGTTTAGATTTTCTGGCAGGAATTTCTATTAATGAGCACAGAAAGCCTACCAAGTGATTCCAGAAGCTGAAAAATGTCCCCTATATTGATGATAGTGATAAGAATTCTGGTTTTCAATCCAATTGAAATGTCTGAGATTCAATGCCCACCTCTTAGTCAGTTGCTTTCTTTAGAGAAAATCATGTTACCAATTAGTTTAGGACTTGAGACAAGTTTGGGCAGGGCTATTTCATCAGAAGCACCTGGGCTGCCTGAAGGAAAGGTAGATTCCTGGACTAAGAAGGGTACCAAGTGAAGGGAGATTGGATATCAAAGAAAACTATAGAGCATGGTATTTTTTTCTTAAATCATCCCAAATCAATGAGGTTAATTCTTGAGAAGTTGGAAGAATAAACAGCTCCTTATGCCATATTCTGAACAACTCATTTTCTAGGGAACTACTTTTCATTGATTTTTCCCTTATACTCTTTTCCCATTATTACTCAGTGACCTTTAGTAATGAGCTGTTGTATGAGAAACAAAAATAAAGGTCCATACCTTTGCTCTAAGTAATCTAAGGAAAGACAAAATAATTCGTTTTGGCTATCTAGAGAGAGGAGAGAAGAAAGACAAAACAACAGAGAGATATAGAAGCAGGAAAGAAGGAAAAGAAGGAAAGAAGACACCGGCTGGCTATTCACTGGTTTATGTTCTTGCGTAAATCAGTCCCAACCACCACAACCTTAGAATAAACTATATCAAGGGGCCCCTCGGGGAGCAGTAGTAGCTCAGTGGTTTATCAACTGAAATTTGAGGCATCTGTTCTCATGACTTTTGAATTGAACTCATAATAGGAAACCATTGTTTGCTTGTTTTCCTCTTTGTTTTGTTATGGTTTCTTAAAAAAATATTTAGGTAAAATTAGTTTACAAGAGTATAAATGTTTATATGTTTTAGGGGTTCAGTGTTATCATACCACACCCACCACCAATGTGCCAACAACCTTCCACTACTGCCCATATTACCCTGCCTTTTCACTCGCCCATACTTCCATAAATTCAGTTCTGTCATCAGTATGTGTTGTATCTTTTCACTGGTTAGAGTCTATTCCCACTGAAGTGTATATAAAGAAATAGAAAAGTCTTTATGTATTGAGATCATCTGGTATTTATCTTTCTCATTTTAACTTACATGGCTTTGCAAAACCTCATCTAGTTCTACTCATGCTGTAGCAAAAGACATCACTCCTTTTTCATGTGTGGGCTGTATCTTCTATATGACAACTAGAGGGGCCTTGTGTTGAATCTCACTTTTAGTTATTCTAGAGGCTTATTCTTCTGTGTCTGCTTCAGTTGCCAAAGGAGAATTTTCTGCATATTCCATAGTATGAAGTTTTCAGATGTTTCTAAGTATTGTCTGGCCTGTTCACATCTACCTTTCCAACATTGGGGGTATGGTAATACAGGGGTGGTAAGACAGGCTTTGAGCATTTAATTCCACATTCACATAGAAGTGCATTTATTTTATATGGGTGACAAAGGTATTTGCCATGGGAGAATGAAGGTGACATGCTTTTCTGCATGAGGGAGTGTTTAATTTCTTTGAAAAATTAGTTGAAATTCTCTACGGATTTAGGAAGCGTTGAGTGCAACACTCAGAGCTTTGCTCATCTCTGAACCAACAGCATCATAGACAAGCATTGGGAGCAAATGAGAATGGCTGAATCCAGGCCCCACTTTAGGCTCACTGAATAGAATCTGCATTTCAGCAGGATTCTCAGATCATTTGTAAGCATGTTAACTTTGAGGATAATCCCTCTAGACCAGTTTCTCCCAACCAGGGCCACATGGACCCCTGTGGGATCCCATGATATTCCAAGGGTGTCATAGGTGGAAATAACATAAATGGGAGACTACAACAGAAACATAGAGTACCAAATGATATGACAGGGAGAAGCCAGAAGGAAACAAAGTCAGAATAGGGCCACAGTCAGAAAAAGAGTGAGAAACACTTATCTAAATTACTAGGTCTCAAGCTTGGTAGCACTTTCTTTTTTTTTTTTTTTAATTTATTTTATTCTTTAATTAGTGAATCACCATGAGGGTACAGATACAGATTCACACATTTTCAAGCTTGTTTTTCCCTCATACAATGTTCACAAACACATCCGTCCACTAGTGTCCATTCTCCACCACCAATAAACCCAGTATCCCTCCCACCCCCCAATCCCATCTCCCTCACACCCCACCCTGCCTCTGTGGCAGGGTATTCCCTTTTGATCTCTCTATCTCCAATTGGGTGTAGTGGTTTGCAATAGGGGTATTGAGTGGCCATTGTGTTCAGTCTCTAGTCTACTTTCAGCACGCATCTCCCTTCCCGCGAGGGATCTCCAACCACATTTTACTTGGTCTTCCCTTCTCTAGCTGAGCTGCCTTTTTCCCCAGCATGTGAGACCAGCTTAAGCTTGGTAGCACTTTCAAATCACTTTAGATAATTGCACTGTAGCACTGTCAGCCCATTGTTCATTGATTTGCTCAAGTGGGCACCAGTAATGTCTTCACTGTGAAACTTGTTACTGTTTTTGGCATATCGAATATGCTGTGGGTAACTTGCCAGCTCTGCCGTGTGGGCAGGATACTCTCCGTAGCTTGCCGGGCTCTCTGAGAGGGATGGAGAAATCGAACCCAGGTCAGCCGAGTGCAAGGCAAATGCCCTACCCACTGTGCTATCACTCCTGAAAATAAAGATGGCTTTGTTCTATATCCAGGGATACTGATATCATCTTCTTTAGGTGTGACTTGGGCTTAGTTGAAAACAAAATAAAATGTAACATGCCCAGGAAAATTTAAGGAGCAATCCAGTTAAAGAAGCAGAAATCCATAGAGTTTCAGCACTAGGTAGAAGCATGGAAATTTCAAGGATTCTTTGTAGGTCAGTGTATTGGGATGGAAGGGGTTTGGGAGTCAGTGCAGTTACATGAACAGGTTGAAGAGAGAGCCAAGATAGCTGACCAGATTATAAAGGTCTTCACTGATCCTCACAGTGTAGATCTTTTTGTAGATTTTAGGGGAATAAAGTAAGATGTAAATAGGGGCCGGTGAAGGGGGGGAGTGATCCACCTGTGATTGGAAGAACTACACACCTCAGCAGGGAGCCAATTAGACAATATGTCCTAGATAATGCAGGTTGGTAGGGATGAGTGCAAAATAAAAATATGGGCCACTTCTTTAGAAAGCAGGAAAAGTTGCCATTAAAGTTTTTGCATGGTATTTTTTCTCTTCTTTTCGTTTTCTCTCTTAACATGCCATGATATAAAGGCCCATGAATGCAAAGTCCTCCTATCATTAACCACTAGATATGTGTCAGGACCTCCTTGGAGAAGTCACTCCTTTCCACTCCTTTCAACTGTTAATCACTAAAAGGTGGATAACCAATCCCTAAAGATTTTCCGTCTTAGCACCAGGCCATGCTTCATACCTGGCCCCAAAGGAGGGTTATTCCTGCTAAGTCACTGGCAGCATATCCTGCGGTATTGTCAGGTATTCCCATACTTTGCTTGACCTTCCCCATTCTTTTGACAAGGCCTCAGTTAAGATTGCT
Organism: Sorex araneus; assembly: GCF_027595985.1. Lineage (NCBI taxonomy): Eukaryota > Metazoa > Chordata > Mammalia > Eulipotyphla > Soricidae > Sorex > Sorex araneus. The sequence continues at coordinate 50,909,965 of NC_073305.1, forward strand.
AGATGGGATCAGGGGAAACAGTCCATAAAGACCCATCCATCTTTTCCTGCCTCAGAGCATGTTTCATTATCCCTTAAAATGCAGATTCAAGGATAAAATAAAAATTTTAAAAACAACCCTGTCTGTGGAGTAATAAACTCCACGTGCCAAGTCCTGATGAGTTGTACATTCCAGTGTAACTTGGCCATAATACTGGTTTGAGGGGGTGGAAGATGTAAGAATTTCAGTGATATTAAGGAAAATAATCACATCAGGCACAACTCCATTCAAAAATGAAATAGTTGAGACTTAACCTCAAGATCTATGGCTTGTGTGACTCAAGAGATGGAAGTACCATAAAGAGTTACAATGAGACAGAAAATAATTATTGGAAATGGGGGCAGGGAAAAGTTTTAGGCACCTGTGAATACTACCTTTGTTCCAACATTTAATCACCTCACTTTACTCATAATTGCACAGCCTGGCACTTTCAGAACAATGACAATAGAAGGGAGACTCAATCTCTGCTTTTTTCTGACTCTAATTAGGCAGTTCTGAGTATTTTATTCTGAAACATGATGCTAAATTTGGTTCACAGTGAAGCATCTATTTCTGTTTCTTTTAGATTGCTTTCAGGGATGAGATTTGTGTCCAATGTCTTTTAGGTACCAAGTGTACAGATCTCCAGTGTCTTACATGAATCGATTTACCAGGAATAGGTAACAGGGCGGTTAAGTGGGGATTTCCTCATAGTCCCAGATTGAGTTGAGAACAACATAAGACAAAGCATTCAGGTTCTAAAAAACACAACCTTTTAGCTGGCATTAGTTGAGAGCTGGACACCCTGGAACTCTTGAGTCTTATTTGAGTATAAACAACTGACCACCTTTTAGTTCATGGCCCTAGAGGCAGGTGAAAGGATGGCTAAGGAAGAGATAAAACTCATAGAAAGAGCTGTTTCTCCCAGTGGGCATTTTCCTCTGATCAGAGCCATGTGGACAGTGGGTAACTTCTCAAGCAGACTCTTCTTTTTATGTGTATTTGTAGGAGTGGGTGGTGGGGTAAAAAAAGAGAAGTCGAACGCTCATCAAATGTCTGCTAGACAACAGACATGAACATAAGTATCTGCAGGGGAAAGAAATGTGATCAGGTTAGAAAGGGCAATGTAGAGAACAGGTGGCCTGAGAAATGGTCACGACTGGGACAGAAAGTATGATGATGATTTCCAGGGTCAGGTGGATAGTATAGAAGCTATCATCTTACTGAAACCAACAGAGGATCACTAGGTGTGCTTCACACCAGATACAGTGAGCTGGGGACTAACTTCATTAGCATAGCTACCTAGGAGCTCAAGTTTGGGGCATGTCAGGTCCTCTGAAAAGTCCATGAGAACCTCATAGGAGCTGGTGTCTGGAGACTAGTCCAGCAAGAGGGCACCAAAGGGGAATCTGTGTTGTAAGAAACAAACCAAAAGAGTTATCCATTAGTGTGGTCAGTGAAAAGTGCACCAGCTACTTACTGCTCTATTTCCCCCATCCCAAGCTTTTGAAGAAGCTAGACTGTAGAAGTTTTAGAGGAGGATCATGCTGAGCTTTGAATTAGTTGTGATGTGTGAAACTAGACTGTTAACCTAGATTGGACTTTATCAGAAAGATATAAAAGATATATCCTCATATATATAATATATATGAAGATATATCTTTACCAGATATCATTTGGTGGTGAGGAGGAAGCAGGAAAACAACACTGTGAAGCAGAAAAGAAACCAAAAAAGAAACAAAAATTGTTGTTTCATTGTTTCTATATTTTTACTAAGCCTGTACAGCTTAATAAGAATTCCTTGCTTAATCCTTACAGAGGTATGCTGCAGTATGAGTGCAATGCCCTCCTGATATTTAGTGCGTTTCATTGAACTTCTTCCTCTTCTTTCTCTTTTTCTTCCTCTTCTTTCTTTCTTTCTTTCTTTCTTCTTTCTTTCTTCTTTCTTTCTTTCTTTCTTTCTTTCTTTCTTTCTTTCTTTCTTTCTTTCTTTCTTTCTTTCTTTCTTTCTTTCTTTCTTTCTTTCTTCCTTCCTTCTTCTTCTTCTTCTTCTTCTTCTTCTTCTTCTTCTTCTTCTTCTTCTTCTTCTTCTTCTTCTTCTTCTTCTTCTTCTTCTTCTTCTTCTTCTTCTTCTTCTTCTTCTTCTTCTTCTTCTTCTTCCCCTTTCTCTTCCTCATCCTGCTCTTCCTCTTCTTTCTTCTCTCTTCTCCTTCACCTCATCCACCTCCTACTCCTCTTCCCGCCCCCGACTCTTTCTCCCCTCCTTCTTCCCCCCACTCCTCCTTCTTCTTCAAAAAGCTATTTGGAATAATTCCTTCTCTCTGTTCTGACACAGATTAAACATTTTAGAACTACATATGCCTTGACATGCTAACATGATTCACTTGTGAAATTTCTGGGCCTGAACCTTTGTGAGAGAAGTAAGTGAGTCACTGCTATTCATTCTAACTATTACCTTGTTTGGAGTGCAAATGAGTAGGTTTGGTGCCCTTCCACAGCTACCACACTGCTCCATAGCCTGGCTAGAGTTATGTTGGTTCACATACATATTGTTTATGTATTTATTTATTTACATATTTATGTAGGTTTGCAGACCAAATCCAGCAGTGCTCAGAGCTTATCCCAACTCTGTGCTCAGGAATCATTCCTGATGTTACTTGGGAGACCATATGTAGTGCTAGGGGTCATACCTGAGTTGGCTATATAAAGGCAAGTACCTTACCCTCTATACTATCTCTCTGGCCCCTACATTGTTTAATTTCTAGTATGCATTTCAACTGCTATTATTCAACTACTTGCTCTTCACAACTTATCAGTGTGACAAATTTGGGTACATGCTGGGGGATAGGAAGGTGTCTCCCTGCTTCTGAAGAGAAGCGGGTGATACTGGATATCCACAGAGATGCACCAGCCCCTGACGGGGAATAGTACAACACAGAACAGGCTTCAAGCCCAAAGTTTGTTGGCAGTTCCTTGTGACTTACTCCGTGTCTTAATTTATCTTTGAATAAAATCTAGAAAATATCTAAAAAAAACACTAGAAATAAAGTAAAATAGGGAAGGCCTTTAAAGGTGAGAGACTAGAACAATTTTAGATTATATCTTTGCATGTGGCTGACCCAGGTTTGATTCCTCTGTCCCTCTCGGAGAGCCTGGCATGCTACCAAGAGTATCCCGCCCACATAGCAGAGTCTGGCAGGCTACCCGTGGCGTATTCAATATGCCAAAAACAGTCACAATGCCTGCTCGAGCAAATCGATGAACAACAGGATGACAGTGCTACTACTACTACATATGGCCAGTTTAATTTTCAAACCACAGCCTTTTTGTTTTTCTTCCTGTTTGAGGAGAGGGGTGGCTCCCAAGCAATGTTTATGGGGCCCCACGACCACGCCTAGAAATACTTGGCCAATAGGGTTTTGTGGGCTGTGTTTAGAGGCATCCCGGGCTATACTCCATAGTGCTGTGGTGGGGGAAATGGCAGCCTTATACACCATTAATGAAAGGCAACCAAGTTCTCCAAACGTGTCTCCTTTGGGAATCTCATCCATGTGTGCCTCTCCTTATGTATGTTTGTTTAGGGCAAGCATTTGGCAGCAGCATGATCACTATGCTCATCTGGTCAGCAAAGTCACCCTCAGTAGAAAGCAGGCAGCCAATAGTCGCGTGTCAGGGGAGACGGTCTTGAAATCACATCATCTATTTTTCCTCTAGTCCTTTCTCAGCCTGCAGTGAATGGAGACAGGAGGACTGGATTATTTCAGTTCCGGCAACAGACACATCAAAATTGCTTCCCTCTTTCCTACTCTCTTTCCCTCGAGGGTCTAATTTATTTCACACATTTTGACCTATCCCTGCTTAGAAATCACCGCTGTGCTTCTCTGTTGTGACATTTCCCTCCTGCCTTTTTTGGCTCCCCCCAGGAAACCCACCAGGCACAGTTCCTCTGCACAATGATGTCAGTATGGCTTCTGGGCCCAGCTGGATGGAGGTGTGTTTTATGAAGTTCAACCCTGCACCCTAAGCCATAAATACACATTGTGCACATAAATGTACAACTAACATTGCCCAGATCCCTCGGAATCACCATGCTAATAAGCAGACAGTAAGTCTTTAAAATATGGAAAAGCAGTTAATCTTTCCGTTGGCAAATCCTTTGTAGGGGGTTGTGTTCCTCTGTGTCAGGATAGCTGCATGTAGAACTTTTTACTCCCAGGATTTGGAGGGGAAAAAATGAGAGATGACTGCTATGGGGTTTCATGGAGAACACGCAGAGAACCTTCGACTAGTAGGGCTGAGTGCAATAAAAAGAATAGTATCTTATACTTGCTGTCATTAAGCATTTGTATTGAGTGCTCACTTGGGGCTTTTCCATAAGAAGTTTGAGCACTAATAATTTTAATGCCAGAGAGAAATCTGTGGCCTATGGGCCTGAGGTTGGAGGCCTGCAACTTGCAGGTTAAGCTCCAGCTCTGCCCCAGTTACCCCTATAATTTAGCCTATAGAGCACAGTTCAGGGTTCACATAGCTTCTAGAATTCACATATCCTCATTAAGTCCTGCTTGTCTGTTTCTTAAAATAAGAATATCAATCCTTTCTACTCCTAGCATAACATTTCATTATGTTTTAGGGATACATGAACATATTTTCTCCTTTTAAAGCTTTTCTACTTTAAGATTTTGTAACTGAATGGATTAAGCTGTGTTATTTTTGTGACTATTCCAAGTCTGTCCTTCTCCACTAGCTTCCCTCCACTCTTGCCATGTTCCTTCTCCAAGAATCCAATACTGCAGCAATGAGTAGAGGGTATAGACACTTCTTCAGACAACTGATTACATGCCCTTCAGTCACATGCTCCAAGTGGAATTGCTGTATCGTGTGGGAGTTTGATTTTGAGGGTTTATTTTTTTTTTTTGGTGGTGAGGGAGAGGGTCATATCCAGTTGTGCTCAAGATTACTTCTAGTTCTGTGATTAGGGATCACTCCTGGCAGAGCTAGGGCTGCTAGGAGGCTTCTAGGGAGTGAACCCTAGTTGTTGGTGCAAGGTCGACAATTTCCCCACTGTACTATCTTTTCAGCCCCCTGATTTTGAATTTTTAAAGTCTCACCACGTTGTCCATAGTGGCTACACCATATATTTCTATAATTTTTGGTGAGATTGAACACTATTTTATGTATCAATAGTTTGCCTATGTTTTTCTCTTCTGTAAATCATCTCATGGGTTTCCTAGGACACATGATTTACCCTCCCAGCATAAACACCTTTCTTTCTCTTCTCTTTTTATAAAATACTGTTTTTTTTTGTTTTGTTTTGCTTTGCTTTTTAAATTTTTTTAAAAATGAATCACGATGATATACACAGTTACAAAGCTGTTCATGATTGAATAACAATCATATAATGTTCCAACATCATCCTTTCACCAGTGTATATTTACCATCACCAATGGTCCCAGTTTCCCTCCTGCCCCATCTCTGTCTGCCTCTATGAAGGCACTTTTCTTCTCTCTCTCTCTCTCTCTCTCTCTCTCTCTCTCTCTCTCTCTCTCTCTCTCTCTCTCTCTCTCCCTCACTTTTGGGCCTTATGGTTTGCAACACAGTTAATGAAAGGGTATTAGGCATATCCCTTTACCTACTTTCAACACTAGTTCCTGTTTGAAATGATCATATCCAACTATTATCGCCATGTTGGTTCCTTCTCTATCCTATCTACCCACCCTGCACACACACTTGTGACTTGTGGCAAGCTTCCAACCATTGAACAGTCCTCCTGGCCCCTGTTTACCATGGTCTTGGATATTAGTCTCATAATCTATCTATCTATCTATCTATCTATCTATCT